>NC_132914.1:105896447-106526447 GCF_047675955.1 Chlorocebus sabaeus
TCTTTTGAGATATGCATCACAGACCGCAATGCCTAGTTTGGAGGATTCCGGGGGTTTTCTTACGTAAAGCACATAGAAGGAATGTGATAAACATAACCTGGTTTTAGGCGGCAAGGATGCGTGGGTGGGTGGTGTTTCCTGGGTGGGGCTCACTTTGTGTGCTATCAGTGGAGCTCTCCTTTAGAAAGGGCTTCTTTACCACAAAGTGAATCCCCCTAAGTTCCGAGTCATCCTCCGTGCTGCCTTTGGAGCCTCTCCCAAACATCTTGCCACGAGGGGCTTCCCCAGGCATAAACACAAACAAGCATGCGGATCCTCCCCAGCAAAACCACCTCCATCGTGGGTGTGATCTGGGATCACACCCAACTGGACGATGGTTACTCTGAGGAGGAAATCAGGGGAAAAGCAGTCAATTACAGGAATATTGTCCTAGGGCCCTGAACAAGTAAGTATCGGATGAGTTTTATGAACACATACATTGTTAGGGTGGTGTGGGTGTTGTCTCCAAAAAGCATGTGTGCAACGTGATTGTAACTGGCAAAGCGTGAGCCTACTCAGTTGCATCACATTCTTATTTTCATAGTTTCTAAACTTGACCATCAGAATTCCCAGGGAATCTCGGAAACATACAGATTGCTGGGGTCCATTCCACCCTATTCGTGGCTGGAACCCAAAGAGAATTTGTTAGCTATCTTCAACGTTGCCAGGGAACCGTGTCTTGAACCATGACCCTCAGTGATTTGTTTTGAAAACATTTGACAGAGAGGGCTGAATTATAGCTTGGTAACACTATTGGAAGCATTCTGCGGCTGGGCGCGGTGGCTCACGCCTGTAATCCCAGCACTTTGGGAGGCCAGGGCGGGTGGATTACCTGAGGTTGGGAGTTTGAGACCAGCCTGACCAACATGGAGAAACCCTCTCTCTCCTAAAAATACAAAATTAGCCAGGCGTGGTGGCACATGCCTGTAGTCCCAGCTACTCGGGAGGCTGAGGCAGGAGAATCGCTTGAACCCAGGAGGCGGAGGTTGTGGCGAGCCAAGATCACATCACTGCACTCCAGTCTGGGCAACAAGAGCTAAATTCCACCTCAAAAGAAAAAAAAAAAAAAACAAAGCAGCATCCCGCTAAACTTTTAATATTCAATAAGCAATTCTTAGGGAAAATTTGGCACCCCATATAGATTTACCTAGAAGGGGCTGGGCACAGTGGCTCATGCCTGTAATCTCAACACTTTGGGAGGCTGAGGCAGGAGGATCATCAGAAACCAGGAGTTCAAGACCAGCCTGGACAACATAGTGAGACCCCATCTCTTAAATAAATAAATACATACATACATACATTTAGCTGGGTGCAGCAGTGTGTGGCTCTGGTCCAAGCTACTTGGGAGGCTGAAGCAGGCTTGCTTGAGCCCAGATCAACACTTCAGTGAGCCATGACTGCCACTGCACTCCAGCCTGGTGACAGAGGGTGACCCTGTCTCAAAAAAAGAAAGACTTACCTAGCAGGACTAAATGTGTTAATCAGCGGCCGGGCACGGTGGCTCACGCCTGTAATCCCAGCACTTTGGGAGGCCAAGACGGGCGGATCACGAGGTCAGGAGATCGAGACCATCCTGGCTAACACAGTGAAACCCCGTCTCTACTAAAAATACATTTAAAAAAAATGAGCCGGGCGCGGTGGCGGGCGCCTGTAGTCCCAGCTACACGGGAGGCTGAGGCAGGAGAATGGTGTGAACCCGGGAAGCGGAGCTTGCAGTGAGTGGAGATCGCGCCACTGCACTCCAGCCTGGGTGACAGAGCAAGACTCCCTCTCAAAAAAAAAATAAAAATAAAAATAAAAAAATGTGCTAATCAGCATATGAGTAATCTGGTCCCCTTGACAATTGTAATTCTTTTGGTAAAGTAATAAACTTACATTCTGGTTTATTCATCAGTCGTTTGAGTCCAGTTGAGACAGCAAGTCCAGATGAACTGAACAAAATACTTCCTGGCTCTGCAGGCACTGGAATTTAGGGGTCACGCCCAGGTACTTGCGGCAGTCAGTGCTCACCAAATACATGTGCCCCATACATTTCCCAGTCTCCCTGGCTGTTGCGTTCGGACCCTGTGACTGGGCCTCGCCCACTGGAAAGCGAGTAGAAATGATGTATTGCATCCAGACAGAGGAGACTGAGTGAATGCGAGTCCTCCTTGGCTACACAGTTGAAAGCAAAGAACTCTAAGGTGGCAGAATTTTAAGATGGAAGTTGAGGTGGCTCACACCTGTAATCCCAGCACTTTGGGAGGCCAACGTGGGAGGATCACTTAAGATAGGAGTTAAAGACCAGCCTGGAGAGCAAAGTGAGACTTCATCTCTATAATACATTTTAAAAATTAGCAGGGCAAGGTGGTGCACACCTGTAGTCCCAGCTACTGGGGAGGTTGAGGTGGGAGGATCGCTTGAGGTGGGAGGATTGCTTTAGCCTAGGAAGTTAAGGCTGCAGTGAGCTATGATGGCACCACTGAACGCCAGCCTGAGCAACAGAGCAAGACCCAGTTTCAAAAAAAAAAAAAAAAAAAAAAAAAGGAAGCAACTCTGCTTCCTGAGTGTCCAAGGCAGGAGAGCCACCAAAAGCTGCCTGGTGTGCAGTGGCCTGGAACATGAGCATGTACTTTGGAAATCAGCAGTACTCAGCCTCCAGAGTCCTCCTCTCCCACCAGGGCTGGGGGGAGCAGGTTAGATGTTCTCTAGTGCATACCTCTGGCTTTACTTTTTCTACTTGTATGGGAAGAGAACCCACCCAAAGTCCAAACCCTTTCCTGGTGGATAATTTTTTTTTTTTGGTACACAAAGGACCACCCACAAGTGGGCCTGCTCTTGCTTACTGACAAAACTAGAAAGAAAACAGACTAGTCCTGGGAGGAGCTAACATTTCTTCCCGTGCTCCTTTCTTTGGTGTAACTTGTCCAGGTTTTCTAGCAAATAACTTAGCACATAACAGATGCTCAATAAAGACTGTCCATGTCAATGACGATGATGATGATGTATCAGACTGTCTTGGCAAGGGTTGAGGAAGCAGTTTCCTTTTTTATAAACTCAGTCATCAGGAATTTATAAAGAAAAAGTTTATTTTCATCACAAGAAGCACACACACTATATACAATACACACCAACAGAAGTAAAAAAAAAAGTGCATTCTGCATCTTCTACTGCAAATTCACAGTACAAAAGATACTGCCTTTAAATATATTATTAAAAAAACAAGAAAAACAATATAATAAAAATAATCATCAATATCGTAACGCAATTCACGGGAACCCACTGGCAGCTTCTGGAAAACCAAACAACTCCTGGTGTGGAGCTCCTGATCGGGGGAGGGACGGGGATTGGTCTGTACCTACATTTTGTTGCAAAAGAGCTCAGGACACTAACAGAGAGGAAAACGAGGGTGGCCTAGGTGGTAATAAAATGTCTATGAAAGAAAAGTATGATTGTGTGACTGGGGAATGGGCAGGTGCTGGACTCTGGTGCAGAGGCCGCCTGGCCTGCATCACCCCACAGCTGGATAGCAGACCAAGCTACGTTCTTTCATTGGCTCCTATGGGACGCAGCGTCGGCCAATGCCTGCCTGGCCTGCAGGACCTACCAGTGTTGTTTCTAGCAAGGCTCCTTGGAATAGATAGGAACACACAACGTAAAACTGCATAGCAGAATAAACACGTATGGAGTAGGACAAGCTCACATCCCAATACCGACCACTACTGACAAGATCAAGTATCCAATCACAACAGAGGAGAGTTGAACAGTTTTGCATAAATACATAGTATTTGTAAACTATTATTAAGGCACTCAATTGTAAAACAATGATTACAGTGTAGGAAAAGAGGGAGGAAGCAGCTATCTTCTCATGCAGCAAGGCCGACAGGAAGGACAGTGGAGGACTGGTGATCTGCTTATCGGGACTCCTGTCTGAGACAGTGACTGAAGCCAGGGCCCCAGC
Organism: Chlorocebus sabaeus; assembly: GCF_047675955.1. Classification (NCBI taxonomy): domain Eukaryota; kingdom Metazoa; phylum Chordata; class Mammalia; order Primates; family Cercopithecidae; genus Chlorocebus; species Chlorocebus sabaeus. The sequence goes on from NC_132914.1 coordinate 105,900,427, forward strand.
ACCTATGGCCAAACAAGAAGATGGCAGTCTCTCCAGAACCACCCAGGGTGGCTCTGGTCACAGTTTCATTCCAGATCATTAAGGTGATTTGCTCTGTGGCTCAGGTGACGTAATGTGTCTGGATGCACATGATCATTTGACTCGGTTTCTATACTCAAATATACAGATGCAGAGTGAACTCAAACACACAGGCATTCCATTGCAGAGCAGACAATGACAAAACAAGTGGCTGGGGACAGGGGTCATTCAACGACCTTCGTTTGGCCTGCAATGTCTGCAGGAATCTGGGAAGTGGGACCAAGATGAGTGAGCCTGCTCCGTGCTAGCCAGGTGTCACTAAGTTTCTGATCTACCCAGCTCTTGCCAGAGGTGAAGGGGGTCCCCTCGCTGAGTTGGTGTTTAGAGGAGCCCTGCTAGGTGGCCAGCCAATGAGGAGAGTTTTGGGCACAATGTATTCTGGCACCAACAATTTCCCACCAATGAAAGGCAACCCGCTCTCCAGATGTCTCAGGCGAGGTGACTTAATAGGATCTTGACTCAATTATGTCGCATGTGTTCCCGCTAGGGAGAAAAGGTCCCCAGGAGAGTGGTGGGGAAATTAATCAACTTTCTAAAATGGACTGCCCTGAGATAAGAGTGCGTTAGTCCAGGGCCGTGCTGAGGGTCTGTTCTGTTCAAGCTCAGCTCCATACTGCTGCATCCTCTGGACTTCTCCAGGGGAAAGGGCTTTAGATTACCGGAATGCTCTTTAGCTGAAGAGGGCAGGGTGGAGCCGAATGGGCTTGGACAGTACAGCTGTCTGTGTGCGCCTGGTGAGCAATCTGTATGCTTAAGCAACAGGGTGCCAAGGAGAAGGGCTTGCCACCCAGCAGAGAGCTATTCAACAGCCCAGAGGTTGGCTGGGGTCCCTGCATGGACAGCAAGGAAGCAGGGAATGTAAAGAGAAATAAACTTTGTTCTTAGGAAATACGTGCAACCAGGGACCTTGCTAGAAGACGCGGAAGTAGCCATAAGAAAAAGAAATGGAAATCGTCATTGTCAATTAACCATCCGAGAGCAGCCTGGTCCTCTTCCCGTGACCGCTATCCCCCTTATACCCCCTTATACTGAACAAGACTTAAAGAGAAGACCTTCCTGTATCAATGCAAGGTGAAGACGTAAAAAAGTTCAGTCTAACTTTTGGCATGCCACATGAATTAATGTGAGACAGAAGATAAGATTCAGCTGTTTATACAGAGTATCAAGCTGATTTAGAAAATGTTCCTTTTGTCCCAATTCAACAAATGCATTCAATGAAAATGATAGTCATAAAAAATCAGTGACTTGCACAGCACAGACCCCTGCCACCTCCGCCTGCCTCTTTCCTGTGATATTTATGTTTGGAATTTCCCCCATCAGCTAAGGTTGCATTCAAAGCAAGGGCCAAGCTATGGCATATTTTACAGTGCGGACAGTATGAATTTATCTTTGCCCAGGTGCCCCAAAGCCTGACGGAATGCTCATCTTGTTCATACAGCATTTTATTTTTTTTTTTTTGAGATGGAGTTTCACTCCCAGTTTCACTGCACCCAGGCTGGAGTACAGTGGCGCGATCTCGGCTCATTGCAACCTTCGCTACCCAGGTTCAAGCGAGTCTCCTGCCTCAGCCTCTTAAGTAGCTATAGGATTACAGGCACGCGATACCACACCCAGCTAAGTTCTGTATTTTTAGTAGAGACGGGGTCTCACCATGTTGGCCAGGTTGGTCTAGAACTGCTGACCTCAGATGATCTGCCCGCCTCAGCCTCCCAAAGTGCTGGGATTACAGGCATAAGCCACCGCACCCAGCTGCATCATACAGCATTTTAAATAGCCACGTGCCATCTGTTTACATGCAACTGATCTGGGTTTCAACAAAAAAATCTTTATCCTTTTCTCCAGGCCAGAGTATTAAGCATCAAGTCAAGAATGCTTCACTTTGCTCTGATGACGGGACCAGTGCTCTTGTCTGGATATTGACATGCTAGCTGTGCTTCAGAAAATCAATAGGTAAGTTTGCCAGAAGCCAAAGACCAACTTGTATTCTCCCGATTCCACACCCCACCCCCCAACTCTTTAGATAAGAAAAATTATGGCTTTCAAAATTAAAGTTTTCAAAAATATATCATTCTCATACATAGACATGGTTAAAAAACCAACAAAAGCCTGTCATCACTAAATTTAAAAGGTTATTTTGACACAAAAATTGATCTACCACATGAAATTTGATTTGGCAAAAACATACTGAACTTGGTATTTTTTGAGGCTATGCTTTTGTTGGCTGAGGGAGAGGGGGAACAACCCACAGGGTTTCAGGAATAAGTGGATAATCACCTTTTAAGGTGATTTTAATTGACACTAGTGGGAAAACAGCTTCCTATAAAGTACTGTATGTATTTTTAAAAATCACTCCAAGGAGACAAAGACCTGGAGAGAGGATTTTTGCAAAAATTCTGCCCAGTAGGTGAAATACGGACTCGCCTTGTTCCTGTGGACCCGGCCTGGGGTGCTTTCTACAACAGCTTTGGGGAGCACGCTTCTGACCAATGGAAGATGATGGCTCACTCACCCACTTTCAGAATCAGCTGGCCCTTGAAGGCTTTCTGGTTTCACTGAGTCAATCTGGCGGACCCAGCTGAGGGCAAGATGGAATTGTGGAAGAGCTTCAGCCAACTGTGTTCCCCTGCTTTCTCCCGCGTACGCACCTACTCCATCCTGCACAGGTGAGGCTAGTGCGGGGCTGGAAAAGCTTGTGGTCGGGAGGAGGGAAGGATCTGGCCATAGGTGTCAGAGAGGCAGAGGGCTTCACATTTACCCAGTTTCTTCCTACAGGGCCATGGGCAGCCCTGTGTGGCAAATCAAACCAGGTAAAGGGCCTGACCGTAAGTATCTCAGGCTTTGTGGGCCACATGAATTCTGTCACATATTCTTTGCTTTTTTTACAACTCCTTAAAAAGGTAAAAGCCATTGCTAGAGCCAGGGAAGTTGATGCTGCAGCGAGTCATGATTGCACTACAGTACTCCAGCCTGGGAGACAGAGCCAGGCCCTGTCTCAAAGAAAGGAAAAAGGAAAAACCATTCTTAGCTCACGGGGCCACATGCCATAGCTTGCTGACCCCTGAATTCAACCTTTCTGCCCTTCGACAAGCTGCCTCGCCCCCTTGAAATGTTTTGACATCCAGCTTGCTGACACCTTTGATTCAAGCTTGGCGCAGCGGGACTGGCTGAGCTCACCTGAGTCTTAAAGGGGCCGCCCACAGAGCCAGGCAGCGACTACAGATCCCTCTTTTACTCCATCACCACTGCTGGGAAGAGCTGGAGGGAAACAGGAAGCAGTAATCTCACTGCAGGAAGGGGCAACCGTAAACATCCGGGAAGCGTCCCGACAGTCCCGTTCCTTTCAGGGAAGCTGCTGAAATCTCCTTTCCCTTCCCTAGATGGGCCCTAGTGGACCTGAGCAATCTGGGCTCCCAGCAGGACGATGTGTCTCAGAACCACCACCTGAGCCAGACACTTGAGCAATTTCAAACCTAAACACAACCATGTGGTTCAGTAGCAGAGGCTCAACAATGCGGGTGGGTCCTTCCCCTCGAGATTTAAACTTCAGCATTAGCGACAACTCAGTACAACCCATATATTTTTCCCCACCAGACCCCTGTGCTTGTCAAACACGTAACAACGCAACCAGGACAGAGAGCCTGCACCGCCCTTTGGGCACAGAGTCAGCTCAACAACAGCATGGGGCCACCCATCTGATGACTTTACCCAGCAGCTCTTGGGGCTGTCGGGTTAAAAGTCTTGACACGTCTGGGGTCCCAGTCGAAAAACAAAGTTTTTTTTGGAAAAACACTTTCAGACAGAGCATTATTCCCTGGAACGAGTCTTGGTCATTGTGTTTTAAAAATAAAAAGCACAGCGAGAACAGAGGTAGGACTTAACGTTGCCATCGAGAGTTTTCTGCGAGGTCCAGAATGAGTTAGAACGTGTGCCGCGGTGAGGCTGCCACCACAGGACTCTTCTTTTGCAGGTTGCGAAGGGAACAGTCTGGATGTGTGCGCCTATGTGTGCACGTTCTTCCTAAAACACGGTTCTTCTTGAAGACACGGTGGGAGCGGAGTTTTGTGTCTCCTGGCCGGCGGCTCCTGGTTCTTCCAGACCACAAGACTGATAGCTCTCCTTTTTGTGCTGCATGTTGGTTAGTTTCTTCTCCTCTCTATGGCAAGAGTAGGGGAAAAGTTAGGATGACTTCAATTGTTTAAGGGAAATCAAGATGTAAGGGGTTGATCAAAATCCACAGTGAACGTGAGGGAGGGATCATATGAAAATATCCGCCCGGCCTGACGCAGCAAAAGGCGGGTCAACTTTTGCTCATCCACGAAGGGCTCTTTAAGTTTTCTGGGGCGGGTTTCCCTGATGATTTGGAGGTTGCAGCTGGGTCCCTCGGGGTTGCCTGGGGCTCATGCAAGAAGGAAGATTCGCTCAACGTGGCGTCCTGGGAGTCAGCGCCGGTGGAGGGGTCAGCCTCACTGGACAGATCTTCCGTGGAGAAGTTGAGACTCCCGAGCTTGGCAAGGGAGTGTGAGCGCTTCAGTGGGGAAGAGACAGTGAGGCCTGCCAGCCGGAGCCGGGTCTCAATCTCCTGCGTCCGCTGCTTCACCAGCCCAGGCTTCCCACGGACGCTGTGGATGCTATCGCTGCTGGAGCTCCGGGTCAGGTTGGAGCTCATGGAAGAGGAGGTCGGGGTGTAGCAGATGGTCTTCAGAAAGTCTTTTGAGAAACTACTGGTGTGGTCCAGGCGGTAGAGGAAAGGAGGGGGGCTCTTCAGTGAGCCTCCTTCCAACGAAGCAGGGGCGGCCTCTGATTTCTCATCACTCCCAGCCTGGCCAGGCATAACCAGGGGGCCCAGCTCGTGGAGCGCAGCTAGATCCTGGCTCTCCTCGGGGATGCTGGCCTCCAGCCTGCTGGCAGGGCCGTCCCTGGAGGGAGGTGCTGGGTCTGTAGGCACGCTCTTCAGCCGCTCCAGTTCTTTGGTGTGCTTGCGGACCAAGCCCGCCTTCTGCAGCTGAATGATGGACTCCTGGTGCTGCATCAGGTAGCTGTTGGTTGTCGGCTTCTCAGATTCGTGACTGAACAGAAGCCTCAGGTCCTTGGCTGGCTTTGTATCTTTCTTGGGTGACGATTCTTCCTTTACTACCACTTCTGTGCTGGGAGGGTTCTTATCACAGTGAGAATTCTTCAAAAGGAGGGACTTTGGCAGGACTTTTGGGGTCTCTCTGGAAGGTTCCAAAAGGCTGGTTGGTGGTTCTAGGACAGCTCCAGCCCCAGGGCCACTGGTGTCTGGCCTCCTGGAGCCTGCTGGTGGTAGGAACGGGGGAGGTTCAGTTGGGCCGGAGGCCGGCTTCTCCGGAACACGGGACCTGTTGGCCATGTGGGCCACGGGGGAGGACGTGATGTGGGGCAGGAAGGCTGGCTGGGTGCAGATGGCGGGAGCACTGGGGTCCTCACATCGCTCCCTGGAGGCCTCAGGAGCCCCACCAGCTGTAGGGTACACGCAGTCGGCACAGGATTTATAGGAAGGCTTCACTTTGTTAAGGATCCCAAATATAGCATCATGCTACAAGGAAGGGACAAGAACATGGTGAGATGGGGCAGTCATGAGCAAAGACCGAAAACACGAGGGTGGGCAGGGAAAGGCGTGCGAGGCAGGGCTGGGGGCCAGGCCTGGAGGGGCAGCTCTCATTTCACTTAGCACCAACAGCCAGACCTCCTGGAGCCCACTTGATTGTGAATAACCACCGTGCCTGGCCTGAGGTGGGTTTTACACGCCAACAGAAAACAAGTTTAGGACAGGCGAGGTGGCTCATGCCTGTAACCCAGCACTCTGGGAGGCCTAGGCAGGCGGATCACGAGGACGGGCGAGCAAGACCACCTGGCTAACATGGTGAAACCCCGTCTCTACTAAAATTACAAAAAATTAGCTAGGCGTGGTGGCGGGCGCCTGTAGTCCCAGCTACTCGGGAGGCTGAGGCAGGAGAATGGCGTGAACCCGGGAGGCAGAGCTTGCAGTGAGCCGAGATCGCGCCACTGCACTCCAGCCTGGGCAACAGAGCAAGACTTCGTCTCAAAAAACAAAAAAACAAAAACAAAAACAAACAAACAAACAAAAAAACGGTTTACATTGTTTTTTTTTTTTTTTTTTTTTTTGAGACGGAGTCTTGCTCTGTCGCCCGGGCTGGAGTGCAGTGGCCGGATCTCAGCTCACTGCAAGCTCCGCCTCCCGGGTTTCCGCCATTCTCCTGCCTCAGCCTCCCGAGTAGTGGGGACTACAGGCGCCCGCCACCTCGCCCGGCTAGTTTTTTGTGTTTTTAGTAGAGACAGGGTTTCACTGTGTTAGCCAGGATGGTCTCGATCTCCTGACCTCGTGATCCGCCCGTCTCGGCCTCCCAAAGTGCTGGGATTACAGGCTTGAGCCACCGCGCCCGGCCTTACATTGTTTCCTAAGGAAAACCCCCTGCCTTTTGGTCAGTGAGGAGCTAAGTGAACGTCACACATGCCTCTATGTCCCCACCCTTCACTTCCTCACAGGCCAGTTGATAGGTACCCAGTGGTCCTGGGAATGGACTAGAAAGCTGTGTGAAGAGTCCCAGGGGAGAGAGGGACAAGTTCAGAGTCTCCGCGGGGGGAAGGCTGCCCAGAGGAACTGACACTTCAGCTGAGGCTTCTGGGACAAGCAGGTGTTGACCAGCCAGAGACAGCAGCATGCAGGCCCAGAAGCAAAGCGGGAGGAAGGAGGAGGGCACCCCGCACCCCACCCCACTTGCACAGGACTGTAGGCTGGAGGGCAGGACAAGGCAGGGGGCAACAGGGCTCTGTCTCTCTCTTTCAAATAGATAAGAGATAGGGCCCTACTATGTTGCCCAGGCTGGTCTCGAACTCCCGGGCTCAAGTGATCCTTCCGCCTCAGCCTCCCAAAGTGCTAGGATTATAGGCATGAGCCACCACAACCCACCAGCTCTGTCTCTCAACACCTCCTGATGTCCTTGCCCCATCCTCTGAGCCACTGTGATCCCAGGCTCCCAGCTTCCCCTCTCACCCCACCAGCCTGCCTGTAGACCACAGTCAGAGGGGGCTCATCACCCGCCTGTTTAAAGCCCCCGCCATGGCTTCCAGGGTTTTTTTTTTTTTAAATGGAGTTTCACTCTTGTTGCCAAGGGTGGAGTGCAATTGTGTGATCTCAACTCTCTGCAACCTCTGCCGCCCGGGTTCAAGCGATTCTCCTGTCTCAGCCTCCTTAGTTGGAATTACAGGCATGCACCACCATGCCCAGCTAATTTTGTATTTTTAGTACAGCCGGGGTTCCACCATGTTGGTCAGGCTGGTCTCGAACTCCTGACCTCAGATAATCTGCCCACCTTGGCCTCCCAAAGTGCTGGGATTATAGGCGTGAGCCACCGTACCTGGCCCAGGGTTTTATCTCATCTGTCTTTATGGGTATTTGCTTTGTGGTAAGTAGGGAAGTGAGGGAAATCCATAATAAGTATTTGATTTGGAACATTTTATGGAGGTTGACAGATGCAACTGCCCAGTTTTGTTTGCATTATAACATGCTGTTAATAATAAACTGGCTGTATACTTGAATGCATCTGTCGGGACCCCAAGTGCCCCAACTTGAGAACCACGGCTGTCCTGTGAGACAGGCAGGTGAAGCCAGAGGGAACGAAGTCAGTGGCAGGGCAAGGGTGGAAGCAGAGACCGGGCTGCACGGCCACCCTTCCACTGAACCAGCCTTGGCTCCTGCATCACTTCCCCCATGAAGGAGGGTAAAGTTTGGCTGGAATTAACGAATTTCTCAGTAAGCACCAGGTTGAAGCTCAAACCTTGTGGCAGATAATCCACTAAAAATGGCAACTCCAAGAGACTAATGGAGTTAAGTATTAGAGTCTAAGTTGGAAGGTTGGATACTTGATAATGTCGGGAAATTACTATCTTTTTTTTTTTTTGAGATGGAGTATTGCTCTGTCGCCCAGGCTGGAGTGCAGTGGCACGATCTCGGCTCACTGCAACCTCTGCCTCCTGGGTTCAAGCAATTCTCATGCCTCAGCCTCCTGAGTAGCTGGGATTACAGGCACGCACCACCACACCCAGCTAATTTTTGTATTTTTAGTAGAGACAGGGTTTCACCATGTTGGCCAGGATAGTCTCAATCTCCTGACCTCCTGATCCGCCTGCCTTAGCCTCCCAAAGTGCTGGGATTACATATGTGAGCTACCGCATCTGGCCCTATCAGTTTTTTTAAAGGTGACAATGGTATTGTGGCTATGTTAACATACTGGGGCATTTATGAATAAAATAATGTATCTGAGGCCAAGCATGGTACTGAAACCTGTAATTCCAGCACTTTGAGAGGCCAAGGTGGGTAGATGGCTTGAGGTCAGGCTGGGCAACAGTGAGACCTCATCTCTACAAAAAAATAGAAAAAATTAACCAGGTGTGGTAGCATGTGCCTGTGGTCCCAGCTACTCAGCAGGCGGAGGTGAGAGGATCACTTGAGCCTGGTAGCTGCAGTGAACCGTGATCATGCCACTGTATTCCAGCATGGGCAACAGAGTGAGAACTTGTCTATAGTATGTATCTATCTATATCTATAGTATATACCTATAATATGTATTTTTTAGATATAGGTATCTATATCTAAATCTGGGATTGGCTCCAGAATCGTCCAGGGTGTGGGGAAGTGGGTAGGGGTGAGATGAAAAAGCATAGTCACGTATCGATAAAGGCTGAAGTTGGCTGATAAATTATATGTTTTAATTTTACATATGCAAAAAGAAATTGAGCTGGAAGCCCCGCCCAGGGTATGGATAAGGTATATGGGTGAAGATGGCATGCAGAGATATGCATTATTTCTAATAGATTCCCAATTTGCTATATAAGGTACGCATTACGTACCCAAGGCAGAATCACTGTCTGAAAGAACCCTCAGGTCCTGGAGATGGGAGCTGGGGGCCCAGCAGAGGCAATAGAAAAAAATCAGCTGTGTGTGGTGGCGCGTGCCTGTAGTCCCTGCTACAGAGGCTGAGGTAGGCCAATCAGAGTGGGATGGAAGGGACGAGGTGTGCCACCCTGCAGGCCGGGTCCTGCCTACCTCCGTGCCGTCGGGACAGCTCCTCTTGCTGTTGTTGTTGTTTAGGTTCTCTGAGTTGAGCAGGTTTTGATCAAGTTGGGTTGGAAGCCGCCCCCAACTCCCTGCTCCCAGGCCCTCCTCCCTGTCCGTCTCCTCCACCTGCGGCAAGGAGCCACTCCGGCCTTTGGGACTCCCAAACTCTAGTTTCTTCTTCACATCCTTCTCACAGAGTCCGGACCCCTGCTGGGGCTGTCTGGCTGGCCTGTGCACCTCTGCAGGTAGAGCAGCTTCCTCCAACAGAGCCTCCCTCTCCGGATCCTGCAGGTGGACCAAGCTGCCAGTTTCATCCTCTGGGGAAGGCAGAAGCGGGTCTGAGAGTCTCCGGAAACAGCAGGGGAGGGGGGGCCCTAAGCCAGGCTGGGTGGCATCATCCAAGCAGGGCAGCTGGCTTTCTAGGGTGCCATCTGGGGTCTCTGGCAAGAAGTCGCCGGGTCCCGCAGGGTCATCCACAGGCTGCTGGAGGTTGCTGTCTGTCTGCTGACGCCACAGCTTGTTGTGCCGCTGTTTGCTGCGGGGAGAGAGGATGGAGGAAGGTGAGGGGAGGAGGATGGTGCCTAGGGGTGCCGGGAAGAGTGTGCGGTGAGCCAGTGAGGGGCTGCCCAAGGTCGGGGCGCCAGGGACGATCCATGGCTCATTCAGGTGAAGCCTCTCTCTATTAATTTGTTCCCAAGAAACACAAGGATGAGAAACAACACTGGGATCTTAAGTTGTCCAGGCTCGCAGAGGAAGCCTGATGTGACTTTCTGCCCCTGATGACAACGGGGAAGGAACGCGGGGGCATCTAGACTTCAATCTGTGTATCTGTGTTTAGTGCTGCCTCATTTTACGAACTTCATCCTGTCAGTTACACTCCATCTTTCATTTCTCTGTCAAATAAGAATAACAACGCTCCCCTACCTATATTGTAGGAATATGAAGAGAATCAAAGCAGAGTATGTACAGATCTATACACGATAATACAGCTATACACACGCATAATGCACTGGAACACATTTGGGAAGATCTCGGAAAACTACAAAGTATTTGTGTAGGTCAGTTTTGAAACAATTTCTTCTACTATGATGATACTGTTTTTATAATCCTTTTTTTTTTTGAGATGAGGGTCTCACTCTGTGGCCCAGGCAGGAGTGCAGTGGTGTGATTATGGCTCACTGCAGCCTCAAACTCCTGGGCTCAAGTGATCCTCCTGCTTCACCCTCCCAAGTAGCTGGGGCTACAGGCATGTGACACTATCCCTGGCTAATTAAAAAAAATTTTTTTTTTTTTTTTTTTTTGTAGAGACAGGGTCTTGCTGTGTTACCCAGGCTGGTCTTGTACTCCTGGTCTCAAGCGATCCTCCCTCAGCCTCCCAAAGTGTTGGGATTACAGGTGTGAGCCACTGCACCAAGCCCTATAATAAAAATGTAAGGCATAAAAAAAGAAGTTTACGGTGAAATAAGGTAACTAAGTCACCCTCAAGGACCTTAAAGTAATATCAATACAGGTTTGCAAGGGTTAAAAAGAGAGAGGTAAATGTAAGAGCACACTGTGGGAGCGCCATTCACCCTCTCTGCTCAGTGTGCACATTCCAGCCAGCAGCTATTCAAGGACACCGCCAAGCTGCTGTGAACCCAGCCTGGGTGCCCAGCTTAGGCTGCAAAGGGCACTGAGTGCCTGGCAGGCTTGGGGAAAGGACAGTGAGATGCTCGCACTTCCTCCTCCTCCTCCTCCTCTGGGCCTTGCCTGGGGATCTGTCTAGCCCTTCTGACAGTGAAGGAGTCCACAGTTGGCCGGTGCTGTTCTCTGGACCCTGTTTAACCCTGCAAGGGCACTCCTGCATTCCCAAACTTGGCCAAGAAGCTGGTGGACTTCGCCTGTGGCTTCCTTCCAACACCGGCGTGATATCACCTAGGGAGGTCTGCTTCTCATACAGACTGATTAGAAAGGGAACCAGGAGAAAGTGACGCCCAGGCTCTGGGCTTCCGACCTTAGAGCCTGGGGTACTGGAATCAAAGTGAGGACCTCCCCACCACCCCATGTGGGCAACAGAACCGCAGCGCTTTTTGCACACAGCACCCTGACTCAGGCCCAGTGAGGGGCCGTGGTGTACCTCTCCCTCCTGCTGCCCACTGGCTGTGTGATGGGGGACAGGTCAGCCTCTCAGTGTCAGCTCATTATCCCTGCCCTGATCCTCGTAAAAGGGGGATAACCTGTACAGAACTTTTTAGGGTGGGAGTTCAGAGACTTTAAAATAAGCTACATTTATTATTTACCACAAGCCAGATCTGGAAGTATCTGTAAAGGTAAACTTGTTTAGCACTGGAAAAGGAAAATAAATCTTGGGACCCTAAACTCACTAAGCCAAAGGGAAAAGTCAAGCTGGGAAGTGGGTCACACAAATCTGCCTCCCATTTTGGTTCCTAAATAAGATGGCTACGAAGATGAAAAGCTACACACCTCCCTCATATCTTGCCCACAAGGAAGTTCCTTGGTGTCCCCAAGATCTTTACCCTAAAGCTTTTCTGTTAAAATTCACCATGGCAATGTAAATAGACCACTGTCTTCACAGGTGGGAGGGTGGGTGGGAAGGAAGACAGAGGACAGGACTCAAAGTCGTCGCTCTACCCGCCTGACACAAATGCGTATCTGATTGTCTCCTCTGCCCTATTGTCTATGTTATGCAAACACGCAGATTCACAGAGCCAGACGTGCAGGACTCTCTTCCCCCTACCCCGCCTCACATGAGAATTGTGTATTTCTCAGTATCCCACCCTTTCCCCTCAAAATTTGAAGCTCTCAAAATTATCTTCGGAGAAAGGCACAGACCCGTCTCCTGGGTGCTCATCCTTAACACTGGCAAATAAACCTCCTGAAATGATTGAGACTTGCCTCGGTCATTTTGCTTGATTGACAGACAGCGCTTATGCAAACTTCACAGCAGCCCTATTGGGTGGGTATTCTTTAAAAACAATTTTTGAGGTGAAGTCTCACTCTGTCACCTAGGCTGGGGTGCAGTGGTACGATCTCGGAACCTCTGCCTCCCCGGTTCAAGCGATCCTCGTGCCTCGGCCTCCTGAGTAGCTGAGATTACAGGCATGCGCCACCACACCTGGCTAATTTTTTTTTGTATTTTTAGAAGAGATGGGGTTTCACTATGTTGGCCAGGCTGGTCTCAAACTCCTGACCTCAGGTGATTCGCCTCCACTGGTCTCCTTAAGTGCTGGGATTACAGCATCTGACCCTCAAATTTTTTTTTACGGCTAAAATACATATAACACAAAATGTGGGCCACGTGTGGTGGCCCAGCACTTTGGAAGGCCGAGGTGGAAGGACTAATTGAGCCCAGGAGTTTGAGACCAGCCTGGGCAACATAGTAAAACCTTGTCTTTACAGAAAATATGCAAAAAACTAGCCGGCTATTGTGTGCACCTGTAGTCCCAGCTGCTTGCGGGGCTGAGGTGGGAGAATCATTAGAACCTGGGAGGTTGAGGTGTCATGATCATACCCTGCACTCCAGCCTGGGTGACCGAGTGAGACCCTGTCTCAAAAAAATAAATAAATGAAACAAAATTTGCCATCCTGACCACTTTTTATTTATATATTTTTAAAATTTTTATTTATGTATTTATTTTTGAGAAAAGGCCTCACTCTGTTGCTCAGGCTGGAGTGCACTGATGCGATCACGGCTCACTGGGGTCTTGAACTCCTGGCCTCCCAGGTTCAAGCCATTCTCCCGCCTCAGCCTTCCAAGTAGCTGGGATTACAGGTGCATGCCACCACACCCAGCTAATTTTTGTATTTTTAGTAGAGATGGGGTTTAACCTTGTTGGCCAGACTGGTCTTGAATTCCTGACCTCAAGTGATCCACCCGCCTCAGCCTCTCAAAGTGCTGGGAGTACAGGCATGACCCACCACACCTGGCCTCATCTTGACCACTTTTAAGTGTACATTAAATACATTCATAATGTTGTGCAACCATCACCACCATCCAGGCAGCCTCCAGACTACAGTCCCCAGAACACTCTGTCTCTGGCAAAGCTGAAATTCAGTACCCAACGAATAGTAACTCCTCATTCCCTTCTTCCTCCAGTCCCTGGCAACCACCATTCTACCCTCTGTCTCTATGACTTTGACTAAGTAGCTCATATGCATGGAAACATACAGTAGTTCTCTTTTTGTGATTGGCTTATTTCACTTAGCACAATGTCATGAAGGCTCATGCCTGTTGTAGCCTGTCAGACTTTCCTTCCTTCTTAAGGCTGTGTAATGCCCCACTGTATGAATATGTCACATTTTGTTTGTTCATCATCCATCAATGAACACTTGGATTGCTTCCGCTTTTTGGCTATTGTGGATAATGTTGCTATAAGCACTAATGTACAAATATCTCCGAGACACTGCTTTCAATTGTTTTGGATATATTTCCACAAGTGAAATTGCTGGATGATATAATAATTCTATTCCTTTTTTTTTTTTTTCCTTAGACAAAGTTTCACTCTTGTTGCCCAAGCTGGAGTGCAACAGGTGCAGGGCTCACTGCAACCTCTGCCTCCCGGGTTCAAAGCGATTCTCCTGCCTCAGCCTCCTGAGTAGCTGGGATTACAGGTGCGTGCCACCATACCCAGTTAATTTTGTATTTTTAGAAGAGATGGGGTTTCTCCCTGTTGGTCAGGCTGGTCTTGAACTCCCGAACTCAGGTAATCCACCTGCCCGGGAATCCCAAAGTGCTGGGATTACAGGTGTGAGCCACCGTGCCTGGCCCCTAATTTTCTGAAGAACCACCATACTGTTTTCCACAGCACCTGTACCATCAACACCCACATTAAGGTAAGCATTCATTGTTTTTTGTTTTGTTTTGTTTTCTTTTTCAGACAGGGTCTGGTTCTGTCACCCAGGCTGGAGTGCAATGGCACAATCTCGGCTCACTGCAAGCTCTGCCCCCTGGGCTCAAGCAATCCTCTTACCTCAGCATCCCAAGCAGCTAGGACCACGGGTGCATGCCACCACACCTGGCTATTTCTTTTTGTACTTTTGGTAGAGACAGGGACTCAGCATGCTGCCAATGACAGCAATAGGAGGCAGAGAAATTCTAGGCAGATAGGGGCGGGTCCCTGGCAAAACCCCACCTTCAAGCCGAAAAGCCTGAAACCTGTGTCCCAGAGTAAGAACGCTCATCCCGGTGTGCCTGCTCTTTCCCGACTGGCTCCTTCTGAATAATGTCTTTTTACCAATTGAATGTTGCCTTTTCCAAAACTACCTATAGCCCACTCTGCCCCCATCCTGTGCCTATAAAGACCCCAGACTCAACTGGCAGAGAGAAGCAGCAGCTGGACATCAGGAAGAAGTGCCTGGACGTCGGAGAGAGGCAGCTTGATTTCAGAAGATGGAGGCTGGATGAGGCAGAGTGGTGGCTTGACCTCAGGGGAGAGCAACCTTCCCTTCCCATCCCCTTTCCGGCTCCCCTCTCTGCTGAGGGCCGCTTTCATCACTCAATACAATTCTCCACATTCACCATTCTTCAATTCGCCCATGTGACCTCATTCCTCTTGGGCACCAGACAAGAATTCAGGACACACCAGGTGTGAGTACCCAAAAGTGCTGTCACACTGGCCCTTTGCCCTTGCTGGCAGAAGGCAGCTGCCTCACATGATGAAGCAAAGGGCCCACTGAGCTGGTAACACACTGCTATCTGCGGACAGCGGAGCGAAAGGACGTTATAACACACTCTCTGAGACCTTGGGGTCACAGGCACCCACACCTGGACGCTGCCATGGGGCCTGCACAGAGTTCACTCTTGCCAGTGCCGAAGAGGCCAGTTCCTCCACTCACTCACTCACTCCAGTTCTTGCACTAGTTCGCTTGTACGCTCCCTCCCATGAGGGGTTGAGTGAGGCGGGCTGAGTAAACGAGGCACCCCTGTCAGAAGTCCCACAAAGGGGTCAAGAAAATATACTGCATCAGTAAGGCTGGTCTTGAACTCCTGAGCTCAGGCGATCCACCTGCCTTGGCCTCCCAAAGTGCTGGGATTGCAGGCGTGAGCCACCACCCCTGACTCAGTGTTTTAAGAAGCATTTTTGTTTAAGAGATGGGGTCTCGCTCTGTCATGCAGGCTGGAGTGCAGTAGCACGATCACAGTTCACTGCAGCCTCGAACTCTTGAGCTCAAGCAATCCTCCCATCTCAGTTTCCTGAGCAGCTCGGACTACAAGTGCCTGTCACCAGACCTGGCTAGGTGGGCATTAATTCTTAACTCAGAAGAGGGAACTGAGGCTCGGGAAGACTGATGAGCTTGCCCTGACTTGCCCTGCTCATCAGTGGTGGAACCTGGTTGCTGTGCCTCTCCAAGTCCTTGGCTTTTCCTGCAGCAAAGCCGGTGCACAGGGCTTGGCACAAAGCAGATGCCCAGGAAGCGGGATGCGCACGTGCCTACACCACACACATGAGGCCAGGCCTTGGCTTAGAACCTAGGCACCGTTCCCTCCAGCAGCAAAACCAGCTTTATGTGTGTGCCAAGAAAATCAAAACAGATCCCTCCTGGAAACCACTCATCAAAGCCCAAACAATAGTTGTTTTTCTCAAACTGGCTCCCCCTGAGAGGCAGGATTTTGGCTGCGGAAGCGGCTGCCGGGCCGAATGGGAGCACGCTCTGCTGCCGAAAGAGGCCCGGCTGGCTTGGCCACACGGCCGCTCCAGCTCTGCCTGCCAACCCTTCTCTCCAGGCAGGCACCTACCTTGCGTCCAAGATGCCTTCATACTCAGACAGCTGCCTCATAAAGCCTGCGTTGGGACGCGTGATGCTGCGCTTCTGCTTCACGTAGTTATATGCTTTTTCCAGAGGCCAGCCGAATTCCTTCATTGCATAGGCTATGACTGTGGAAGCCGAGCGACTCACGCCCATTTTGCAATGCACCAGGCACTTGGAATGGTTCCTCCTGCAAGGGTGGAAGCAGTTAGGGAGGAGGGATGGGGGAGAAGCAGTGGGGAAGGAGTTAAAAAGCTCCAACGACTTCATTTTCTCAGGTTTTACCTGAATCATTTTTTTAAACCCTGTAGTTATCTACCGCTGAAATCCTCCTACATCTTAATGTTTACGGAGCAGATGTCCACACACCCTCTAAAGGAAATACCACCACTGCAGAATCAATTAGCACACAATGGGATATCAAAAGAAATCTGTTCTGGCCTGACCATGTTTTGTTTGCAGGGAGAGCTTCAACATTTGGCTGTCTTCAAGGACCAAGTGAGAATCTTCTCACATGGCTGGCATGGGCAAGGGGACCCTGGGATGAGACTGGGCAGCTAACGGGATTTTTGCAAGAGCTCCTCAGCGGCTACAGCAGATGGAGACAGTGAACGAGTTACTGCAGAAAAATGGGGTCAGCAAACTGAAAGCTGCAAGGCCCTGGGGAGAGCGAGATGCTCTTCAGAGAGGAGGGCCAGAGAGCAGGAGTGGGGGCAGCCACAGAGAAAAGCCAGGAGTGGGAGACGGGGCTGGCCCGTTATTTGTAAGGAGGCAGTGCTGGCCCAGGCCTGGCTGATTTACCAGATATGGCCTGGGGGACAGTGTTTCTTTAAGTATCACTTGCTCAAGAATGTGAGGGAGCACCAGGCCGGTAAGGGCAACACCTGTGAAACTTTATTTGTACAGAAGGCAGACCCAGCAGGTGGGAGCCGGCTCTGGTTTCCTATACCCCAAGCTTGAAATTCTCCTGCAGATCTCAGTGGGTTTTTTTCCTCCTAACTGCTGGTCTGAAGTCTCCATCAAGGGAGTCTTGAGTTTTGACTCCTGGGAATACAAGGGAACTAAGATTTGGTTAAGGACACATCATGTGGCTTTGACCCAGAGAGAGACAAAGCAGAAGAGGGTGATTGTCTGGACAGCATCTCAAAGGGTTCTCTTTTTCTGTTCTTGACTTCAGTAAGGCAGAGCTGTTTTGCAGGGGAATAAAATGAGCACCAGAGACAGGTGAAAACAGTGACGGGCTCAGGGGCAGTGGGGCTGGCCATGACCTCCGATGTGCTGTCCTGTTCCATGTGACAGTAACTCAGGGAGGGAAGATGGGCCGTATTCTTAGGGAGACAGTCCCAAAGCAGCTCTAAGCTGCATCCGTGCATGTTGTCCTCTAGCCCGCCTTTGGCTCAGTGACTTCCTAGGGGTGGGGTCCCTGAGTGTCCACTTGGTATCTGGGGCTTGCCTGGAATCAGAGCTGATGATGACAACTGGGGTCAAGTGTCACAATCAAAGACAGGTGGGAGAGCCTAAGCTCAATAGGGACTCTACCTGGAGAGGAGCAACCACCTTTTCTCCTTTGGTGCTTGGCGTCCTGTGACTAAAAGCATAGGCCCATCCCACATCAAGTTCCCTCCCATCAGCCGACTCCTGTGTCTGGAGTCCTGTTAGTTCCCCCCTCCCACCAGCCAACTCCTGCGTCTGCAGTCCCGTTTGTTCCCACTCTCCCAGCCTCCGCAGGTCCGTTTCATCCTCAGCCCCGCCTCTCTGCCCACTTACTTCGCTTTGTTTATAAAATGATACGCTTCGTTCCAGTGGGCAAGGAGGTCTGTGGTCTCTTCGTCGTAGACTCGGATGTTATGATATGCAAATAAGCCAGGAAAAAAATTATCTATTTCTCTGGTAACATTTAAAATGTAATCAACCCTGCAATGAGAAAAAAATAAGAAACATATTTGGAGAATCAGAATGAGAAACAACGAAAAGCAAGGTAATAAAAAACTGGCAGAGAAAAGAAAAGGAAACACGCATTAACCAAGGGTCATATGTTCGTGGTGGGACTTTGGTTTTTCCTTAATAGCTATGTTTTTTTGTATTTTCTAAATGCCCTCTCGATGGTGAGAATGTTGTTATATTTATACTAAGAAACCAAATTATTTTAAAGACCTTATAAAAAGAAAGCTCAGTTTAAAGCATTCTGGAAAATTAAATATATGTATTACTTAAATTTACAACTATTCGTAACTATTATGAATATACAGAGGCTTAAAAAAATCCCAGTGTCTTCACTCTTAAAGAGCTAAAAAGCAGACTATATCCATCCATTATCTATATCCTTGGGAATTGCCTTAAATCTTTTTTTGAAAAAAGGCAAGACAGATAATTAAGTATTTGACAGGGTCTGCTAACCCAGGTTCTATAGTTATCTAAACTTAATCAACACTTCTGGAAGAAAATAATGTCAGGAGTTAGAAAACATCTCAAATAGGTTTCATAATATTTAGACATGCTTAAAAAAATACCTACGAAAATCATTAATTTATTCCCAGCAAGACGAAAGCACAGAAGGGTATGGCCTTACGTTTTAAGAGTACTTTCTGTTGAAATAATGCATCTTAACCGGTAGTTCTAAAGATATATTTTAAGGTTTGTTTAGTCTTGATTTTTAAAAGTGGTAATTCTAGAATGTCATTATGTCAGGCCCACAGAACGGTGATTTTGTGACTGTGTCAAAAAAAAAAAAAGTCCAGACATCTGTTCTTGAAGGTCTAGATTGAAACATTTTTCCTGCTTGCTGAGTGTTTGTCAGACTACGACAGGAATGTGCTTCTGGCCAACACTGAGCGTGAAGTTGCAAGATTCCCACCAGGCCCCAAAGCATAAGCTCAGATAGAGCCCAGAGAGGCCCAGGGATCAGAGCTGCTGACTAACGAAACAGCCAGCAGACCTCTGCATCCACATTAGGGTTTGTAGCAACTGTGCGGGGCAGGGAGGCCAGCGGGGAGGCAGCACAGGGCCTAATCAATATCCAGGCGGTCCTACAGCAATTAAGAGTGTAATTTTAAGTTTTCCTCAACCCACACCATCACAAGAGACTTCAGCACAATCTAAACTCCATGAATTATTCAGGGTGTGGTGTTTGGAAGCACATCTGTTTAGCTATGCACATCAACCCCTGGCAGCCACTTCAGAGACCAGGGTGCAGGCAGTTACAGGCAGGCAGCCCCAAGGTCTCCCCCTCCATGGCAGAGTGGAGGGTTTCTAAGCTGCCTGGAAGGACAGGGAAAGACAAGGGGAGGAGACTCACCCTGAGCCCTGCAGTTCCTCCAGATTGGATGCATTCCATTCAGAGCCCTGGGAGACAGATCACACAAACTCCTGTGAGTGTCACATGTCAGCCTCAGAGCTGCTCAGGGGATGCACGGTTTGCCCTAGCTCTGGCAGTGAGGTCTTACTTCATGGCCCCTTGGCCTCAGAGAACAGAGAGAACCAGCGGCTGATATTTAAGGAGGTTCCTGAGTGAGTACTCACAGCATGGGAGGAAGGGAGGAAGGAAGGGAGGAAGGGAGGGAGGGACGGAGGGAGGGAAGGGTCCCGGTCCTCACTGGCCCCTTGGCCTTAGGGAAACACCAAGTCCAAGAAAACCTGCTCTCCGTCTCCCAACTTCCTTTCCTAAGAGTCCAGTGGGGTCCTATAAGCAGAGGCGATGACCTGCGACCTCCCACCCAGGGAAGGGCATGTTCACAAGCCACTAATTAAAGCAGGAACTGTTCTACCTTCTGGGAAGTATTTTGGCAATACTGAAAAAGTTCCCACCCTCTGACCCAATAATTCCACTTACAAAAAGCTATCCTGAGGAAATAATCAGAACTCACACAGTGATTTAGGTAGGAGGATATTTATAATTATTTGTAATAAACCAGTGGAAACCACCCAAACATCCAATGGGAAAAAATGAGTAAAATAAATGAGGCTGGATCTTCATGATAGAGTCTTTAAAACAAATAAATTTTGCAGAATATTTAATGATACAGGCAAATACCATGTAAGGAAAAAAAATTTAAAAAGAGAGGATACGGGACTATATAAACATAAACAGTATGATCCTTTCCTTCTCTGTTTCTTTTTAAAGAAGCTACATATGCATTTAAAAAACCCCCAAAAAAACAGAAGATGGGAAAATAAATACGCCAAAATGTTAACAGGGACTACCTCTAGATTTGTGAGATTGGGAATGCTTTTTTCTTCTTTAGATTTATTTCTATTTGCAGACTTTCTGCAACATGTTTTAATTTAGTACTTTTAAAAGTACTAAATTTTTGTACTTTTCATCATTGGTATCGTTGAAAAACCTTCCATTCCCAAGCATTCAAAGGACATGGAACGGCGGAAAAAAAAAAAAAAAGAAAAGAAAAAATGATCACTTTCCTCTTAGGAAATGCGGACCACATAGTGTCATAAAGAGCAAAATAATCTACCTTTGTCTTCCTTGCAACTTCCTTTCCCAAGTTCCCAAGAGGGCAGACCCCTCAGGACCAGGGGTGGCAGGGCCCTAAGCAAGCTGGCAATGTGCGACACTAGTTGAATTTTCATATTTGAGGGTGAGGCCCAAACATAAAAATTCCTTTAGTATCTCTCATGGAAAAAGTGACATAAAGCACCGAACCACACCAAAAAAATAACCCGAGCGCCGCTGAAGCTGTGAGCATCATCTTGCTGTGACTGCCACCTAGTGGACAAAGACAGGACGGAGGTGCCTTCTGTTCCCTTCTGACCAGGGAAATCGAGAGACTTCCAGAGAGATAAGTGCCCACAACTGCCCACGGCTTTCAAATCCACACATGTACATACATCTTAATCAATAACTATGAAATCTATATAGATTTGTACACAGAAATATATTAAAAATACACGTATCTATATATCTACATAGATATCATGACATACATATAACTCTTAATTACTTCCTACAGAAAACAAAATTTACTAAAATTTACTAGCACTAAATTTACTTCCTTAGCTTTCCCAGGAAGCGCTTTCTCCTCTAACAATGGTTACCATTTATTAGCACCTACAGAAACTGCACTCGGTGCTTTAAATATGTATTTTTTGTTTTATTTGATTAAAAAAAAAATTTTTTTAGAGACAAGGTCTCACTGTGTTGCCCAGGCTGGCATTGAACTCCTAGGCTAAAGTTATCCTCCCACCTCAGCCTCCTGAGTAGCTGGGACTACAAGCATAAGCCTCTGTGCCCAGTTTGTATTTTATTTAATCCTCATAGTCATCCCTTGGGGTATAGGATGAAGAAAAAAAGAGGGAAAGTGACTTCTTCCAAGCCATATAGCTGTTGAGGCTGAGGAGTGGGAACCCGGGCCCTGGTGGGCCTTGATCTTCATTACACCACCAGGCCTCTCTAATTTTAGTAACGTGCCTTCCTCTATAGCCTCTCTGACTTTGAAAACCTGCCAGTTGCCTTCTATGGAGATTCACAGCATTAAGATAATCTGAGCTAGCCGCGGAGGTGCACAGAAATCAGTACAACCCACCCAGAGCTATAGGACCAGGGTGAAGGCTTCCAGCGGCCCTGGAGCCGGGCATGGAAAAGCTGTCTGGACAAGCTTGGCGGGAGCTCCGTGTCAGCCGTGTGATCTCTCCTCCCTGTTGTTTCTCATGTCTCACGTCTCAGGATGCCTAGGCATAATTCTGGGGTTTGGTGAGGATGCTTCCTTTAGTAACTGGGGCTTTTTTAGCCCACAAACCACTTGGAAGTAACGGATGGGGCCTATGTGTTAGTGACCGAAGAAGACAAAGGGTTTGAGGGAGTCTGAAACACATGCCAGCTGACTAGGCCAAATAGCCCCCAAACAACTCCCCGCAGCTCAGCCAGGAGCCACGCCTCAAACAGCTGGCTCAAGAGCACATCAGCAGGCTGCAGGCCGGAGAAGTCGCCAAAGAGGGGCGCTCCTGCCAGCCAGGATGGAGGCTCCGGCAACTTAAGTTTTTGCCTGCTTTTTCTCCCGGACTTGCTGCAAACTCCAAACAACCAGGGTCTGATTTATGTCCCCTAAACCAGATACTGCCAGGGCCATGCCTCTTACGAGATAAAGATGATCGAAGATAAGGGAGGGCTTGTCCATTTGTCCCAAGATAAGTAGCATCTCGTTGTCTATGAATTCCTTGAATTCCTTCAAGTTACAATTCATCTGTTTCTCTAATTCATTACGGATCTGTGGAGTAGAAAATATTAGGAAAAGTGATTTGTTAAAGAAAACAACTGTCCGCCTCAAAAGAATTAAAGTTACAATACAAACTGTGGCTATTTCCAAAAATGGTAGTTTTTTTCTCTTTCAGGGTAATACATTTAGACACACGCAACATACACGCGTGGGTGGCGGGAATGCAGGTTACTCAGCTTAGAAGTAAACTCAACTGGGTGAAGTTTATTATTTCAAATAAGGAATTTGATTTCCATGAGATCTCTTCTACCAAGTTTAAAGTGCTTTTACTTTTATAATTAAATGTCAAATACATCAGATAATCTAAAATCAGTTCTATCTTTCTTGGAAAGATATCACAATATGATTTTTTTAAAATGTATTCACTAATTAAAAGACAGGGCTGGATGGAGTGGCTCACGCCTGTAATCCCAGCACTTTGGGAGGCCTTGGTGGGAGGACCGCCTGGAGGCCAGGAGTTCAAGACCAGCCTGGTCAACACAGGAAGACCAAGTCTCTTAAAAAAAAAAAGAAAAAAAGAGATTATATATGAACTTTTAAAATGTCAATTTTAACCTCTTAGATCCACCCAGTTTAATCTCTTATTATAATTCATTGCATGCTTTGAATAAAAAGCAATGGAAAAAAAAGTGATCCAGGAAAAAACATGAAAAGGTAAAAAGGGAGAGAGAAATTATTCTAGAATTTGATACTTGCAGGTCAGCTGTCATCCTGTGGAAAAACAAGTCTGCTGTCTCCTCCATAAAACCCAAGGTAGGCCGGGCGCGGTGGCTCAAGCCTGTAATCCCAGCACTTCGGGAGGCCGAGACGGGCGGATCACGAGGTCAGGAGATCGAGACCATCCTGGCTAACACAATGACACCCCGTCTCTACTAAAAAGTACAAAAAACTAGCCAGGCGAGGTGGCGGGCGCCTGTAGTCCCAGCTACTCGGGAGGCTGAGGCAGGAGAATGGCGTAAACCCGGGAGGCGGAGCTTGCAGTGAGCTGAGATCCGGCCACTGCACTCCAGCCTGGGCGACAGAGTGAGACTCTGTCTCAAAAAAAAAAAAAAAAAAAAAAACCAAGGTAATAGGGAGCGGAAGAGAGAACAAGGAGGTGTTATTAAAACAGGTTAATGCTTCTCGGTGCAGTCTGCAGATCTCAGGGAATTCTCCCCAAAGGTCATATTGGTGAGGCTCACAAAGGCCAAGAAATTTGCTCAACGTCTCATAGCTGATAAGCGGCAGATCTGGAATCAAACTGGAGTCTGACTCCAAGGCCTGCTGCGATTGTAGAACAAGGCAGAAAAAAAGCCTCCAGGGACTAACACAGGGACAGGTAAAGACAACCAGGTGTTGGGCCTGCTTTTGCTGCACTTTTGGGAGCAGGACACATGAAGGCTGCATGACCTCTGACCTGCAATGAAGGGAGGAGTTGTCTTACCTCTTTGGAAGTCACATTTTCTAGATCCTGGCTCATCATGATGCTTCGGAGCTTGGCTTTGATGAGGCGCTCGGTCCTTTCCCCTTCAGTGGGCCTGGAAAAAAACGACGTTTAGGAGAGCAAGGAGTTGTAGAAAGCTTGAGGTCAGAGGTTACAGGAATGCCAGATGCTCCTGGATCTAAACAGAACGCAGCTTGGCAAGGAGAGCACACTTCGTGGTGTGCACGTTCTCAGGCAGTAGGGAGAGGTGCACAGAAAACCCACTGCAGCTCTAGAATTCCCACAGGAGTCAACAGAACGGGGAGCAGGTCAAGGGGGGAAGAGGACAGTGTGGAAACTCACTCCTTGCTCAGACGCTCTTAGGGCAAGATGCCAGGATGCCCAGCACAATATCCCTAGGGCCCTGGGCCCTTGAGTCTCTGCTCAAACACGTTGGGCA
Source organism: Chlorocebus sabaeus (assembly GCF_047675955.1). NCBI lineage: Eukaryota > Metazoa > Chordata > Mammalia > Primates > Cercopithecidae > Chlorocebus > Chlorocebus sabaeus. Next base: position 105,924,435 of record NC_132914.1, read on the forward strand.
TGAGGACCTCACTGTCTCGAGGCAGCCCGGTCCAGCTGCAGCAGCTCCCACTATCCCCTTCTTCCTCGGAATCAAAATCTGGGTATTTCCCTGCTCTGGTTTTAACTCTAGGGGGTACACAGACCAGGATAATCCTTATTCCCCATAAGGAATCTTCAAATATTCAAAGGCAACTATCCTTCCTCCATGATTTCAAGGCCCTCTTCTAATGTGGCTTCCCACCCTTCAGGTCTCTGCCCTCTGAACACGCTGCGGTTTATCCATAGTACTCCCAAAATGCAGTGTCCTGGAGGAACACCACACTGTGGGAGCAGGGTCCTGACCCTGAGGGGAGGGGCGACCAGCATACTCCCTAACTAGACTTCAGGGAGTATGGCCCCTCCACGTCAGTGCTGTCATAGGTCACAGGACACAGGTCATGTGGTTCACCGCGGCTGCTGCTAAGGCAGGCTGCCCTCAGCTGTGGTGTTTTTGGATCCAAGGAAGCAGAGGACACATTCCTTGTTTTCCTCAGAGCAGAGCGGGAGGCTCCGGGAATTAAGTCTCTGGTAATCTGAAGAGAAAAGGCCAGACCACAGAGTACTGCAAGGAGTTGGGAACACAAAGGGCCACACATCCCTTTGAGAGTCTGATGGGAGTTATGGACCCCATCCCCAGAAATGCATTCACCAAATTCATCAATTTTTTTTTTTTTTGCACGGGACAGGGGCCTGTGTATAGACCCCCGCTTTAAACGCTGGTTCTGAGAAAGCTGGGGCTCTCACTCAGGGGACTCCAGGGAAGGTGTGGCCCAGTGTAGGTTCAGGATCGGGCACAGCGCAGGTCGGGGAGAGGCAGGTGCCTGTGGGCTCGGGTGCACTCACACCGGTGGCGCTGCACTTACTTGTCCACAAACAGCGCGGGGGAGTCGGGCCGCGTGGACTCCAGGTCCTGCATGGCGTTCCACTCGTTGATGCAGCTCTGCTCGGAGCTGATGCAGCTCTCATAGTAGGTGGCCCAGATGAGAGCTACGCCCCCAGGGAAGTAGTTGTGCCTCCGGGCCACTTCACAGGCCTTGTGAAGCACCTGCAGGGCAGACCTGGGGAGAGGAGAAGGCTGGGTCAGGCCTGGGAAGGCACAAGAGATGTGGGGTTTTCTCCTCTGACAAAGGGGTTCAAATATGGGAATGGAAGGGCAATGATTGATTGGTTGATTATTTCTTTTTGAGACAGAGTCTCGCTCTGTCACCCAGGCTAGAGTGCATTGGCGTGTTCTCAGCTCACTGCAATCTCCGCCTCCCGGGTTCAAGCAATTCTCCTGCCTCAGCCTCCGGGGTAGCTGGGACCACAGGCACCCACCACCATGCCCGGCTAATTTTTGTATTTTTAGGAGAGATGGGGTCTCACAATGTTGGCCAGGCTGGTCTCGAACTCCCAGCCTCAAGTGATCCGCCCGCCTCGGCCTCCCAAAGCGCTGGGATTACAGGCTTGAGCCACCATGCCCGGCTGAGAAGGGCGGTTTGTAAAGGGCTCACTCTTGGAGTTGCACTTAACACGTACGGGCGCTGGGGAATGCACACAGCCTGAAACATTCAGCCCACCAGAGCACAGAGCTAGTCCCTGGGACATATTCACTGATTGAATCTAAGAGTGGCCAGAACACCCCACATCATTTCCAAAGAGGGGCAGAAACAAACAACAACAAACTACTTCATAACTCTTCCAATCAGGTGGTTCATGGGCTACTTCACAACCCATCAATTAACTCCAGAGAATTAAGAACTGCTCCTGAAGCTGTGGTAGCCCTGAACAGATGTTCATATGACCCATATTGAACATAAGACCCACAATTAAGCTTAGCAGCTGGAAGAAAAAGTCTTTAATATGCAACAGAGACATCTGCCTGCATTCTAAATAATTACATTTCCACCCATCCCCCCATCAACGTTCTAATAGCTTAGATGCCTACATTTCTTAAGGAAACAAGTTCTAGAAAGTTATTTTAATACAAAAACTAACTGAAAAGGTTTGGGGAGGCAGACTGGGAAACAATATTAAGAATCTATGTTTTATTTAGTCACCCTCTTTTACTACTACTACTTCTTTTCTTTTTGAGACAGAGTCTGACTCTGTCGCCCAGGCTGGAGTGCAGGGGCGTGATCTCGGCTCACGGCAACCTCCATGTCCTGGGTTCAAGTAATTCTCCTGCCTCAGCCTCCTGAGTAGCTGGGACTACAGGTGTGCACCATCACACCTGGCTATTTTTTGTATTTTTAGTAGAGGCAGGGTTTTGCCATGTTGGCCAGGCTGGTCTCAAAACTCCTGACCGCAGGTGATCTGCCCACCGTGGCCTTCCAAAGTGCTGGGATTACAGTCATAAGCCACCATGCCCAGCCCATTTTGCTTCTTTTTACAAAAATATAGGCTGAGGCCAGGTACGGTGGCTCAGCCTGGAATCCCAGCACTTTGGGAGGCAGAGGTGCGAGGACTGTTTGAGGCCAGGAGTTTGAGACAAGCCTGGGCAACATAGTGAGACCCCATCTCTTAAAAAAAAAAATACAAAAGTTAGCTGGGTGTGGTGGTGCATGACTGTAGTCCCAGCTACTTGGGAGGCTGAGGCGGGAGGATCACCTGAGCCCGGGAGGTCAAGGCTGCAGTGAACCATGATCACACCACTGCACCCCAGCCTGGGAGACAGACAGAGCAAGACCCTGTCTCAGAAAAAAAAAAACCAAGAAACCCAACCCCCCAAACATTGTGAATATACTTAATGCCACTGAAAATTTTGCCTTTAAATATGGTGAAAATGATAAACTTTATGTTACATATATTTTTGCCCCCTTCAACATGCACATATATAACGAGCTTCTTGGTAGAAGGGGTTTTTCTACTCATGCTGTCAGCTAAGAAAATATTTCTAGGGAGTTAAAAAATCCCTAAAACCACACTTACCACATGGCCTGGACAGACACAGGCTTAAATATGTGCATCCTTCCTGCTGTGCTCACGCTGAACCCACTGAGAATAAAAAACAGAGAGAAAGGTATCTGTGGTGAGAAATCAGCGCCTTGAGTGAAATCACTCTGAGAGGAGGGAGCCGGCCCACCGTGCACACTGGGAACAAGCACATCTCATGCCGCCTGATGAGGGATTTTATGGAACCTGCTTCGGCAGAGACATGGGCAAGGGCAGAAAAAGACACATTCTCAGGCGAGGAGGGCTTGTTTTGAACCCAGCAATGCGAGTTCCACCAAAACCTGAAAGCCTGGCAAAGGGTGCCAGGTGAAGAACTCCAAGAGCGTCTCTTCTATGTTCCCATATGGTTCCTGCCTCCCTGCCACCTCCTGCCCCATAGGCCCAGCCGTTCCTTTTTGTAATTGCATGGAAACTATATTCATAGGATTGCACGGAAAATAATCAATATATAAAAATATCTATTAATACATTAATATAAATGTGTTAATCTAAAAATACTAATATAAAATATAAAAAATTAATACAGGCCAGGGGTGGTAGCTCACGCCTGTAATCCCAGCACTTTGGGAGGCTGAGGAAGATGGGTCACCTGAGGCCAAGAGTTCAAGACCAGCCTGGCCAACATGGTGAAGCCCCGTCTTTACTAAAACTACAAAAATTAGCCAGGCATGGTGGCAGATGCCTGTAATCCCAGCTCCCTGGGAGGCTGACGCAGAAGAATAGCTTGAACCCAGGAGGTGGAGGTTGCAGTGAGCTGAGATCGCACCACTGCACTCCACCCAGGGTGACAGAGTGAGACTCCATTGAAAAAAGGAGAAAAAAAAAATCATACAAATATATTAAAATAAATTTTAAAAAGGAAAAATATCCCCATAACCCCATCGCTTAAACAACAAATCAAATTTTTATTTTTCTCTTCCCATCCTATGAAGCAACATAACTCTGACCTGCTTAGAATCCCCGTGTCGGGCCACTTTCCTATTCTGTTTCTTCCCACTCCTCACTGTAACCACGCACCTCCTTGGGAGTGAATGCGTGCGGACGCTGGACGGCCCTCATCCCCTGCCTGCCTGCCTGCCCGGGTGGAACTGGTTCATTCCTCCTTTGTGGCTCCCAGGGTGACACCTGAAACCTTGTTGTGCCTGCCAGTTGTATGTCTTTCCTTGTACCCCCAAAGCTGGTGAGTTCCTGCTGCACCACATTCATCCATGAACTTTCAGGATGAGCCCTGTGGAGGGCATGTGGTGAGAGTTCACTTAACCGAAGGTGGTGGATGGATATCGGTTTACCGCTGTCTTGAACTTCACACTAGCAGCATATCTCCTGTAATCGCTCCCACTGATACCTCATGAGCTAAACTCCCTGATGGGACGTCCAACACATACCCTCCCTCGTGGAGCTCACTCGACGGCAATACGAATTCTCCTGCTGTGACACTCCCGCCACACGTGTCATTCTGTGCTAATGATCATCCAAGGATGCCTGAACCAGTTCGTGTTTCAAAGCCAACATACAGTGAGAGAATCTTTTAAAGACCTCCTTACCCATCTCCATCAAGGTGGATTTTCGTGTCGCTCCACAGTCGGAGAACCATCCCAATGGTGCAGCTTTTACTGCGAGGGGGGAGAGAAGACATGTGGAGTCAGCGTCTACCCACGTACATGCACAGCCTTTCCAGCTTACCACCTGGTCCAGGACGGGCTGTTGGATGTACGTGTGGGAGTGGCCCTTAGGCTGTCTGCATAGGAACTATTCACTGATGAATTCTAGAAGACATGGGTCTGGGATGGCCCTATGGACACAACTGCGTAAGTGCTCAGCCGAGGCTCTTGGGTGCAGTGTGCGCTGACCGCATGCCCACTCTGCAGCAGGGAGGCAGCCGCCCAGGGCTGGTGTTCTGCTGGCGGAGGCCACATGTGTACTCGGGGGTACATAGGCAAGCACCAGTGGCCAAGCCCGGCCCAGTCTGTCCCGGGTGGCAAGGAGGGGAGTGTGCTCACACCGTTCCCAGAGCTCACTTTCGAACCTGTGCACCTGCGCCTTTAGTGTGGTTGCTGTTTTATAACCTTGCTTAATCTGGTTTTGTTTTGCCCATCCTACCAGTGAAATGAGACCAAATGACTGCAGAGACTGGCGCCACTGAAAAACAGGGAAAGAAAGGGCTTATCGGAGAGTCCTCAGATTATGATGAAAACTCTTCAGGCATTTAAAAGCTGGCTTTTGAGAAGCCGCTGTAACTGTGCCAAGGGCCAGCTCTGCGGACCTCAGGAATCTCATGCTTCCATCTCTGCTGCTGCCAACACCACGGTCATGTTTTTGTGTGCCCGTGTGGGCGGGGCCTCTGCGGATCACAGACCCAGCTCCCCTCCGGGTAGCACCCTGCCCCATGCAGGACTCTTCTCAACCCCATGCTTCTGTATCTGTGGGGAAGGTTGTTCCAAGCCCTTCTGGCCAATGACACTCAGGCTTTTTTGGGTTGGGCAAATTCTGAGGTCCCTCCCTGCCATCCTACCCACTCCGGAGGGACTAACTGTATTTCTCTCACAGTATTGCAAAATATAATTTATGTTGGGCCTCACAGAGCTCTAGGGACCATGTGGCTGTGTCAGCGCCAGGAGGAGGCAAGGAAGGGGTCCCTGTGGAGCCCAAGTCAGATAGGCAGAAGCCAGGTCAGATGGTGCCCTGGGAACATGCAGTCTAGAAGACCCAACCTGAGCACTGATGACCCTTGCCAGGGACTGATAAGGAGGTGGGTACAGCACAGAGAGCTGCAGAGAGAACAGGACACGGGGCGCCAAGGCCAGGCCTAGGCCGGGGGTGGGGCCTCCCAGGACAGGTGGAGGACAAGTGGGCAGGGATGAGACTGCCCATAGGAAATAAGGAGCACATGAAACCATGTGGAAACTAAACCCCTAGACCGGCCTCCCTTGGACACGGATGCGCAAGAGGGTCAGCCCACAGGGGACTTCTGCTCACAACCTTCAACTTGAGCCAGGAGCAAGGAACAGGGACCAGGCAGGACTGCAACAACTGCCCTCATCTCCTATCGTCCCCTAGCTATTCCTTTTGTGAGTTTCCAGGGGTCCTACAATGATTAACAATAAGATTTTCACAAGGAAGGTGGGCCCATGGGAAGCATATTTTTCTTTCTTTCTTTTTTTGAGCCAGCGTCTTGCTCCATTGCCCAGGCTGGAGTACAGTGGTGTAATCATAGCTCACTGCAGCCTCCACCTCCCGGGCCCAATCAATCCTCCTACCTTAGCCTTCTAACTAGGACCACAGGCATATGCCACCATGCCTAGCTTTTTTTAAAAAAACTTTTTGTAGAGATAAGGTCCACCTGGGGAGCATATATGGGAAGCAGGAAAGGGATACGTAGCTAAGGAAACTGAATCTTTAGAGGAAGAGTGACTCCAAAGGATAAAGTGGGTGGGAGAAATTACAGAAGAAGAAAGCAGGCTCCAAGTTCCTAGGGCCGGTATGGCAGGAATAGAGAAGCCAGATGGGTCTGGCGGTCCAGGCAGGAAACCGATCTGTTCCAAGACTCCATTGTGGAGTCCTTCACTGATGGCAAAACACTGATGCGTGGACGGTGGTGTACGCTCATGGCACTCAAAACGTTCCCAATCCGAATTGAAAACATAATCCTGCTCGGGTGTGGTGGCTCATACCTATAATCCTGGCACTTTGGGAGGTGGAGACAAGAGGACTGCTTGAGCCCAGGAGTTTGAGACCAGCCCGTGCAATAGTGATTTAAAAAAAAAATTGTATGTATTGGCCAGGCGTGGTGGCTCACGCCTGTAATCCCAGCACTTTGGGAGGCTGAGGCGGGCGGATCACAAGGTCAGGAGATCAGGACCATCCTGGCTAACACGGTGAAACCCCGTCTCTACTAAAACTACAAAAAGTTAGCCAGGCATGGTGGCGGGTGCCTGTAGTACCAGCTACTCAGGAGGCTGAGGCAGGAGAATGGCGTGAACCCGGGAGGCGGAGCTTGCAGTGAGCTGAAATCTCGCCACTGTACTCCAGCCTGGGTGACAGCGCGAGACTCCGTCTCCAAAAAAAAAAAAAAAAAAAAAATTATATATATTAAAAAAATCAGCTGGGAATGGTGGCATGGGCCTGTGGTCCCAGCAACGCAGGAGGCTGAGGTAGGAGAAATGATTGAGCCTGGGAGGTCAAGGCTGCAATGAGCCGTGATTTCACCACTCCAGCCTGGGTGACTGAGGGACATCCTGTCTCCACATTAAAAAAAAAAAAAAGAAGGAGGAGGAGGAAAGGGGAAGGGGAAGGGGAGGGGAAGGGGAAGGGGAAGGGAAGGGGAAAGGGAAAGGGAAAGGGAAAGGGAAAGGGAAAGGGAAAGGGAAAGGGATGGGAAAGGGAAAGGGAAAGGGATGGGAAAGGGAAAGGGAAAGGGAAAGGGAAAGGGATGGGAAAGGGAAGGGAAAGGGGAGGGAAAGGAGAAAAAGAAGAGAGAAGAGAAAAGAATCTAAGATTGAACCCTAGGGTGGCGTGGCTGCTCTGGTCTCCCCAGGATGCATATGCAGATATAAGACTCTGAGGGAGGCTGGGTACGGTGGCTCATGACTGTAATCCCAGCACTTTGGGAGGCCGAGGAGGGTTGATCACTTGAGGTCAGGAGTTCAAGATCATCCTGGCTAACATGGCGAAATCCTGTCTCTACTAAAAATACAAAAATTATCCAGGCATGGTGGCGCATGCCTGTAATCCCAGCTACTCAGGAGGCTGAGGCAGGAGAATCGCTTGAACTTGGGAGGCAGAGGTTGCAGTGAGCCCAGATCGCACCACTGCACTCCAGCCTGGGTGATGGAGTGAGACCCTGTCTTAAAAACAAAAACATAAACAAAAACACTGAGTGAGAGTGTGCGAGCCTGTGCAGCAGCCGTCATTCCAATGCTGCCTTTTGGACAGCACTTGGACTCTTATGAAGATCCCCTTTGTGAGCAATGCTCATCTCTTTTCTTTTTCTTTTTTTTTTTTTGGCAGGGGGAATCAAAAAACAAAATCCCAAGGAAGGAATTTAGAAAAAACAAGTATATTGCTCCCTCAGCAGGTCAAACGCTTCTGGTGGGGACCTGGACTTTGTTTTCAAGCCAGGAAGGAAGACAACAGCCTGGTGCCCAGGCAATGTGGGAGCTGCAGGAGAAGGCCCAGTTCCCAGCCCCCGGGATTCCCTGGGCACGGAAGACAGCTGCATCAGGCCCAGCGACAGGAAGGACTGCTTAGTTCTGGTTCCTGTCAGGCCCCTGCTCACCTTGGGTGGCCTCTTGACCGCCCTCTCCAACCTCAGAGACCTGCCCTGGCCTTGGGGTCGGTGCCCACACGTGGGCTGTGGCTCCTGCTCAAAGGGCGCAGAGACTCGAATCTGAGGGAGGAGCATGCAGTGGAGGCGAAAGAACCACAGGGAGAGGGACCACAGGAGAGGGAACCACAGGGAGAGGGAAGTCGGGTGCCGAGGGGAGGCAAAGGGAGGAGAGGGTGGGAGGGAAGAGCACCGTGGGGGCGGTGCGGATGAGCACATGGGCCTGTCTCCTCCAGTCAGGCAGCAGTGGAGTGCACCTGTGTGCATCTAAGGCATGCCCATGACTGCTGGCCTGTGAGCTCTGTGAGACTGCAGGTGTGTCTGCCATGCTCCCTGATGTGGCCCCAGCACCTGGTGGGGCACCCGACACAGGGAAAGAGCTAACAGATCCATACACGATAAACCTAGAAGTGAATGAATGAGCAAGGCGGTGTACAGGAAGAGAGCTGCAGCCCGCTGGGAAAGAATGCGTGGGATCTATTCATTCAGCAGGTCGACAGGAAAAGCCCTGCCTCCAAGTCCCAGGCCGGCCACTTACTGGGATGGCCCTGGGGTAATCACTGCAGCCTCGTGAGCTTCTGTCATGTGTAAAACCTGAGGTAGGACTACCCACCCCAGGGGGATGAAGGGGCTAAATGAGACGTCCACGGAGGCATTTTGTAGGTGTGCTGTACTCTACAGTCAGGAGGACGGGGCTTCCACACCGCTCCCATGGTTCGGATCAAGACGATGGGCACAGGCCACAAGAGGCCGATTTCCATTCAGGATCAGAAAGCATTATTGGAACAGGCCACACTTGTGAGGAAAGTCCCTGCCTCAGAAAGATTCCGAAAAGCTGGATAGTCATTGGAAGAACAATTACAACTGCAAGACGGTCAAACACTAAACACTGCTATGCCTCACAACCATACAGATAATGGCCAAACAGATGGGGCTCTGGGCATTTCTGAGAGCATCTGCCTGGTGGTACCCCGTCCTAATGGACCACGCCTTCCAGTCTCCAAGTGGCTCTTTAGAGCTCATATCCTAACACCTCCTATGCTACAGGTTCTTCTAGCCCCAGGTTCCCAACCAGGTCAAGGCCACAGATGCCAGCCCCAACTCCGTCTCCTACATGTGTCACAGGAAACTTTCTCATAGTGCTATTTATTATGTACTGCAGGGGTGGGGGGCATGTCATAAAGAAATGTCCTCCCTTTTTTATTCATTTCCTTCTAAAAAGCATCCAAGTCTCAGTTGCTAGCATGTGACTTACAGAAGCTCTCACCGGAACAAGACAAGACCGTACTGTTACCATGACACTCACAGCCTCCCTGACGGGTTTCTGCTGTTGATTCTTCCTGAAATGCTCTTCAAATGCACCTCGCGGCTCTGCCTCCACCCTAGAGCCTGACTGCCCACTTGTCCGTTAAGATGTGGCTTAGGCTTCACTCCTGCCAGAAAGGTCCTGCCAGGTGCTCTCAGTAGCCGCCGCCTCCTGTGGTCTCACAAAACCCCAGCACCTCTCAGTCACTCTCTCCCTCCTACCTGGTTGTGACTGTCTTCCAAGCTCACTTAGAAGCCCTCTGAGGCCAAGAACTGTGTTGTTGCTTCTTTGTTTACCTGGGCCTAGCCCATTGCCTCATACACAGGAGAATGCAAATAAATCATATGCTTAACGAATGAGTCGATGAATGAATGATGAATAAAGGGAGTCTAATCTAGTTTGAACAAATCCAGGTTTTGCAGTGATCTCACAGGCATTCATTTATCTGAGATGTCAGGGGAGTGATCCCACCTTCATTTCACACACAGCATGGGGTCAACGCTCTAACTTACTTGGCCTCCAGTTAGTGGGAAATTACAAGCTACTCTTCAAGCCTCTGACTAGGACGTGCCATGAAGGTGGAGTTCCCACTCCACTTGGGAACCTGTGGAGTATCACTATGGGGTAAGGTGTCTGAGAGGAGACCCACCAATCTCCATACTTCTCCACAGGCCCCTCTGCCTGGGAGGGTCTCCTGCTTCCCTTGGTGGACTCTGGCTTGGCCTTCTGGGTTTGGCGTTGTTGTCACCTCCTTTAGGAAGCATTCCTGGCTAAGGTGCCCCACTCTGTAGCAGCTGGCGTGAAACCTCTCTAAGCACAGCATAACTTTCTGTCCTCTCAATCGACTCTGAGCTCCGAGAGCACAGCCTGGAGCTGGCACGGTGCCTGGCACACAGGGCTGAAATGGCACACCCTAGTGTTCCCAGTGTCGACTCCCCAGGCTCTCCATCAGGACGCAGCCCTCTCCCACATGGATATGGGACCATGGAAACCTTTTTCTAGCAGCAACTCTTGCCTCCCACACAGAAGGGAACACCTAGCTCATCAGACTCACCTTTCCTTACTGGAAAAGTCCACTCCCAGCAAGATATTCTCCTCGGTGTCCTGGCGCCCGCTGCTGTACACCACTACCATGTACCGGACCCGGTCCGCCCAGGCGCTCTCCAGGCGCACGGCCTGGAACAGGGCAGACATGCTCTCACTGGCCTGCCTTTAGAGGTGGTGCCTCCCTCCCATCTCCAACGCAAGATCAACACTTTCAGTGTTCTACCTTTCCCTCCGGGAGTTAAAAATGAAGAGAAAATCCTTGGCTGGGCCCGGTGGCTCAGGCCTGTAATCCCAGCACTTTGGGAGGCAAAGGTAGGCAGATCACTTGAGGTCAGGAGTTCAAGATCAGACTGGCCAACATGGCAAAACCCCATCTCTACCAAAAATACAAAAATTAGCTAGGCGTGATGGTGTGAGCCTGTAATCTCCGCTACTCAGGAGACTGAGGCACGAGAATCTCTTGAACCTGGGAGGTGGAGGTTGCAGTGAGCTAAGATCACACCGCCACACTCCAGCCAGGGCAACAGAGTGAGCTTCCATCTCAAACACCACCAAAAACAACAACAACAACAAAAACACACAAAGAGGAAGTTCTTGACAGCAGGAACCAGGCCTCGTTTCTCTCTGTAGCACCAGGGACGCTGCCTGGCTCAGAGGAGACACCCAAAATGCAAGAAATCAGTGAACACATGAAATCCAAAGAAAGTTCTTATTTAGCTTATTTAACTGCCGTAGAGACCTGTTTCATCCCTCCTGTGGCTCCTCTGGGGTACTGAGGAGTCAACCTGGCTTTGGCTTTAGTGAACAATTTGAGGAGAATTTGTTGTAATGTAAAAGCTTTTCCCCCTATCATTCATGAATGGTTCCCCACCAAGTTTCACAATTAAAAATTAAAACGTGCTGGCTGGGCACGGTGGTTTACACCTATAACCCCAGGACTTTGGGAGGCGGAGACAGGAGAATCGTTTGAGGCCAGGAGTTCAAGACCAGCCTGGCAAAACAGCAAGACCCCACATCCACAAAATTCTCTAAAAAATTAGTGGTATACACTTGTAGTCCCAGCTACCCAGGAGGCGGAGGTGGGAGGATTGCTTGAACCCAGGAGTTTGAGGCTGTAGTGAGCTAGGATCATGCCACTGCACTCCAGCCTGGGCAACAGAGCAAGACCCTCATCTCACAAAAACTAAAAAAAAAAAAAAAAATTTTTTTAAATTTGACATTCTCACCGCTTCTTACCAGCTTGATTCTGTCTTCACAACGCAGAAGGTTGATCATCACCTGAAGATGCTGAGGCAGGTCACCTGGTGGAGCAATAAAGAAAGGTTTAAAAGGTCTCCTACCTACTTTCTAGGAAACAAACCTCTGAAAGGCTGATTTTGAGGGCCTGGAAAAAGATTGAGAAGTTAAAATTTGTCTACCTACACCACAGGAGAATCACCACAAAAACTTCAAGTCTCCATTTCTCTTACACCACTCTGAATACTGTGTGATGCGGATGGGTGACATGGAGCTTACTGTCATGTTGTTAAAAGTTGCTCTTATTTCCTGAAATACATACAATATAGGTTTCCAAATACAAAATGTGGAAAATACACGCAAGCCTAGAGAAAACTGTCATTTCATCCAAGGCAATGTTACTCGGCAGGTTGGGGTGCCTAGAAACGACAGCTGTGGCTGGAAGTAAGGCATTTGCTAGGGGTTCATCATTAGAGAAAAAGGACAGAGCGTCATGTTTCCTCTTCAAACAACTTCTTCTTCCTTTTTTTAATTTTTTTTTTGAGACACAGTCTTACACTGTCGCCCAGGCTGGAGTTCCGTGGTGCAATCTTGGCTCATTGCAACCTCCGCCTCCTGGATTCAAGCAATCCTTCTGCCTCAGCCTCCCAAGTAGCTGGGATTACAGGCGCCCATCACCATATCCAGCTAATTTTTGTATTTATAGTAGAGACAGGGTTTCACCATGTCGGCCAGGCTGGTCTTGAACTCCTGACCTCAAATGATCTGCACGCCTCAGCCTCCCGAAGTGCTGGGATTACAGGCATGAGCTACCCCACCCCGGGCCCCACTTCAAATTTCTGCATTTTCCACTGGAGGTAGACATTATTTCCATAACCAGGAGGGGAAATATTTAAGTGACTCTACAGATAGCAGCTGTATGCTGGTTGCCCGGAGAAATAATTTGAATAGACAACCACCTGTCATTTTCTCTTTTCTTGCTAAAAATTATGTACTCTTTTTTCTTCACTATGTAAAACAAGCAGTAATCCAGGGGCGGCTTCTGAACTTCTCTGAGCTGCCCCAGGGTTCAGGTGGTGTCCCTGGAGTGCCGTGAGGAAAGTTTCTTACTGGCCATGAGTCTCGCGCGAAGCAGGAGACCCTGTCAGAAGAAGCGCACACTTTCACAGAGGGGAAAATTGTAAGGGAGGTGCATAATTAATTAAAGTAGCAGATGTTACTCCAAGGTTGCTTTTTTCTCTAGCTTATACATTTTTCTTTATATCTGAAAGGATTTCCTTCTGAAGAAAGGTTCATCTGTAAAGATGCTAATATCAGCCTGGTGTGGTGGCTCACACCTGTAATCCCAGTGCTTTGGGAGGCCAAGGCTGGACTTGAGGCCAGGCATTCAAGACCAGCCTGGGCAACATGGCAAGACCCCATCTTTACAGAAAAGTAAAAAATTAGCTGGGCTTTCTGGTTCGTTCACATCTGTAGTTAGTCCCAGCTACCTGGGAGGCCAAGGCAGGAGGATCACTGGAGCACAGGAGTGTGAGACCACCCTGGGCAACATGATGAGACCCTGTCTCTACAAACGAAAAAAAAAAAATTACCCTATACCTCACAATTGTAACCCGAAAAGGATCAATAATGCTTACACACTCAAATGCTCCAAAAGAAAACACTGTGTTTGTTCCTTTTGCAAAAGCATCTTTTTCATTTTAAGGGAGAATGACAGATGATGTCCAAACTGCACTTCCTGCCACAGAGAGGAATTGGGTCATTAGAAATTTGTGCCTCTAGTCAGGAGGGTAGATCTCATGTTAAGCATTCTTTTTCTTTTTTTTTTTCCAATAGAGATAGGGTTTTGCCATGTTGCCCAGGCTGGTCTCGAACTCCTGGGCTCAAATGATCCTCCCACTTCAGCCTCCCAAAGTGCTGGGATTATAGGCATGAGCCACCAAACTCGGCCCAATTAAGCATTCTTTCCACAATAAATAAAATGTAAAAAAGAAAAGAACCATGCCCCTCTTATCTGTCCTCTCCAGTTATACAATTCCACAGTGTATAACACCCTGTGTTGGCCCTGCTTCCTATGATGAGTGATTTGGAGATAAGGGTTCATATTAAAAAAAGCCATAGAGCTCCCCACTCCCTTCCTCCACCCATCATGTCACCAACGCAACACAGCGACCATGAGGGGTTCTTCACCTGCCTGCCCGCCCCCACATCTACCCGAGTCACAGAACTGCACTGGGGAAAGCAAAAACAAACCCCTGTCTGATAAATGCCTAAATGAAAGGGACATTTTCCACACAGATAAACTTCTTTCAGTGGGATTGTTTGCTGAGATATGGAATTGCTGACAGACAGAAATCCAAACCCCCGTCTGACATCCACACACAAAAAAATCAGAGAACACAAGCCCTAGAAAGGGTCTCAAATTGACCAGACTGGCTGAAACAAACTGAACTACTTTTCCACGGACAGAATTAACCCTCAATTGTACTCAGCTCTGCACGGTGGTTACTGGGGGGACTCTGGTACATTCATGAGACTTGATGGTAATGGTAATTCTAGGGAAAAAAAAGGAACTGATGTAAGTCTAGTCTGTGCCTGTCCCAAGGTCATTTTACAGACCTACTGTGGACAGCTGGTGGCCCCTCTGCCTTCTGACCTCATCGCCCACTCCAGACCTCAGGGCATAAGAGTCAGCCAGCCAGTGGCTTGCATCCTACCCTTCTAGTCTTCGGATTATAGGAAAGAGGTATATGACACTTAGTGAGCAGAGCTTGAGCATCTGCTTTGTTGTATGTGTTACAGTTAAAACATGAACAATAGCTACATTTCTAAGAGGGCAGAATAATTAGCAAATTCAAGAATGAAGAATCTGGCTGAGTATGGAGCCTCAAACCTATAATCCCAATGCTTTGAGAGGCTGAGGTGGGGGAATGGCTTGAGGCAAGGAGTTGGAGACCAGCCTGAGCAACATAGTGAGACCTCATCCACACACACACCCACACACACACACACACACACACACACACACACACACACAAAACTAGCTGGTGTGGTGATGCGCATCTATGGTCCCAGCTACTCAGGAAGCTGAGGCTGGAAGATCACTTGAGCCCAGGAGGTCGAGGCTGCAGTGAGCTATGGTCAGGCCACTACACACCAGCCTGGGCAAGGTAATGAGATCTGTCTCTAAAGAAACTTTTCAAATAATTTAAAAAAAAAAAAAAGAATGAAGGGTCTGCTTATAGCTGTATCGTACTAGGAGTCATCGTAATAACAATGATAGTTACCCATATATATACAGCACCTACTAAAGGCAGGTATGTTACACGCATAACTCTAAATTTCCATATTGTCTGAGGTACCAGTATTTGATGCCCATTGTAAAGACTAGGAAACTGAGGCTTAGAAGTCGACCTATGACTTGTAAGTAAGTTGGAGAACTAGGATTGGAACACAGGTCTGCCTGGTTTCAAAACAAATACTATTCCCACAAACCACACTGCCTATTATACAGGACAGTTATTTTCTTTGCTTAAAACAGACCTAAATATTATCAGCATCAGTATGTGAAAATACTGACTGAGCCTTGGTGTTTGCTATAAATTGTATGGTGCAGAATTCTAACCTGAGCACTCAGATCTAAAATGAAGCTGAATGACTTGAGGTTAAACGAACACAACGATCACAGGGAACAAGAAAACTGGCCACAGCGATGGGTTGGTTTCACCTGCTGCTGCTCTGAAAGGTAAAGGCCTTCTCAGCTCACAGACATGCAATCATGCACTGCCTCCCCAAGAAATACCGAGATGCTGGCCATCTACGACAAAGATTCACCGACATGCAAGCATTTTTTTCTTTCTTTCTTTTTGAGATAGGGTCTTTTTCTTTGTCACCCAGGCTGGAGTGCAGTGGCGCAATCGTGGCTCACTGAGCAATACAGTGAGCAACACAGTGAGACCTCATCTACACACACCCCTACAAAAAACTAGCTGGGTGCGGTGACGCGTCAGCCTCGACCTCCTGGGCTCAAGCAATCCTCCCGCCTCAGCTCCCCACCTTGCTAGGATTATAGGCACACGCCACCATGCCCAGCTAATTTTTGTATTTTTTGGCAGAGATAGGGTTTCACTGTGTTGTTCAGGCTCGTCTGAACTCCTTGGCTCAAGTGAGATCTGCTCACCTTGGCCTCCTAAAGTGCTGGAATTACAGGCAAGAGCCACTGTGCCTGGCCATAAGTGTTTTTTGTTGTTATTGTTTTTAAGAAACAGTCTCTCTCTGTCACCCAGGCTGGAGGGCAGTGGCGTGATCCTAGCACATTGCAGCCTCAAACTCCTCGGCTCAAGCGATCCTCCCACCTCAGCCTCCCAAAGCACTGGGATTACAGGTGTGAGACACCATGCAGGGCCATGCAAGCGTTTCTTTTTTTTTTTTTTTTTGAGACGGAGTCTCGTTCTGTCGCCCAGGCTGGAGCGCAGTGGCGCAATCTCGGCTCACTGCAAGCTCCGCCTCCCAGGTCCACGCCATTCTCCTGCCTCAGCCTCCTGAGTAGCTGGGACTACAGGCGCCCGCCACTGCGCCCGGCTAATTTTTTTGTATTTTTATTAGAGACAGGGTTTCACTGTGTTAGCCAGGATGGTCTTGATCTCCTGACCTCGTGATCCGCCCGTCTCGGCCTCCCAAAGTGCTGGGATTACAGGCATGAGCCACCGCGCCCGGCCTGCATTTCTTGAATTCCTCTTTCTAACTGCCTTCAGTTCTGAGTCAAGTCTCCTAAAAAAACCAGTCTTATTACTTAGTAAGCATTTCTTATTTAAACTCAGTTTGATTCTCACTCTACTACTTCTGTCCACTTCCTAAAAACAAAACTATTACAGAATCAAGACTTCCTACTATAGTGTCGATCTCAGAGTTGGAGCCAAAGGCCCTTCAAGAAATTCTCCAAATGAGTGTTTTTCACATGCTTGGAGAAATCCATCCCAAGATTAGGTATACAGCACTACAGATGGTTATTTTCAAGTGGACGACATCTGGTTATAATTCATTTTGGTGCATTTGTTAAAAAGTCACTTACAGCCTGCAGTTAACTGATAAACGACAGAGAGGAAATCTTTGCATCCCAGCAGGATGCAGATGACCTTACTCCTGACGCAGATAGACATGACATAAAAGGTTGGAAAATGTGCGTGGCGTGCTCAAGAAAGAGCATCTGAGCCTCTGCCTGCACTGGTCATTGCAAACCTGTGTTCTCCACTATTTCTAAGGCCTGCAAACTCAGCAATATCACCAACAATGGAAGTTTCCTCTGCTGTCCAGAAAAGCAGCCCCAATGTAAGAGTATCAACTTAGAGCCCTCACCTGCATGCTTGTGGGGGTGCTGAAGACTCCGCTGGCCTTGAGGGCTGCTTCCCTGTTGTAAGAAGAGGGCTGCGCCTTTCACCATGAAAAAGCTCTCGCTTAAGCTGGGAAGGATAAGACCAAAGTACAGTTAGACTGGAATTCAGACAGGAAAATGGACAAAGAATTACTGCAGGGGAAAAAGCTTTAGCGTGGACAAATGGCATGTAAAATGCAAATAGGATGAAACTGCTTTTATAATAATTCCACGTAGTACTCTTCTCAAACCTTGCTTTTGCTAAAAGCTTAGTGCTGGAGAATTTTCGTGACAAAGCAATGCTTCTGTGACACCACTCAAAGTTCTCTGTAGGCTCCAGGGCCCCTTTCTGCAGAACACCGGACAGGGATCTCACTGTAATATAACATTTTCTTCTTTCTTTTTGATTCTTCTTCTTCTTTTTTTTTTTTTGAGACACAGTTCCACTCTGTCATCCAGGCTGGAGTGCAGTGGTGTGATCTCAACTCACTGCAACCTCTGCCTCCTGGGTTCAAGCGATTCTCATGTCTCAGCCTCCCCAGCAGCTGAGATTACAGGTATGTGCCACCATGCCCAGTCAATTCTTGTATTATTAGTAGAGACGTGGTTTCACCATGTTGGCCAGGCTGGTCTCAAACTCCTGACCTCAAGCGATCTGCCTGCTTCAGCCTCCCGGAGTGCTGGGATTACAGGCGTGACCATGCCCAGCCGTAACATTTTCTAAGAATAGAGAACAACTCCCTGATTAGGAGAGGGTGGTCTACTTTGTGAATTCTCATGCTCTTGCTGTTGATCTCTGCTTCTAACTCTGGCTTTTAACCACTCCATTGTTTCTTGGTGACTTCCCTTTATGAAATACAAGATGAAATTACACTTTCACTAGCTGTTTGCATTTTAAGAAAAGTAGGGACAGGCGGGGTGGCTCAAGCCTGTAATCCCAGCACTTTGGGAGGACGAGGCAGGCGGATCACTCGAGGTCAGGTGTTCGAGACCAGTCTGGCCAACATGGTAAAACCCAGTCTCTACTAAAAATGCAAAAATGAGCCAGGCGTGGTGGCGCATGCCTGTAATCCCAGCTACTCAGAAGGCTGAGGCACAAGAATTGCTTACTTGAGTCCCAGGGGTGGAGGTTGTTGTGAGCCAAGATTGCACCACTGCACTCCAGCCTGGGCGACAGAGTGAGACAACGTTAAAAAAAAAAAAAAAAAAAGAAAGAAAAGAAAAGAAAAGGAGGGTGGCTACTGACTTGTGATTTAACTTAGTCAAGGTTGCCCTGTCCACTATGCTTGTGGAAAACCTCAAGTTGGCCCAATGAATTTCTCAGCAGAATGAATCTTTGGTCTGTTATTTTAGCTAGCAATAACACATATCTAACCTATAACTTTAAAAATTACAATTAAAAAATTTTTATTTGGGAGGCTGAGGTGGGAGGATCATTCGAGCCCAGGAGTTCAACACCAGCCTGGGCAACGTTGTGAGACCCTGTTGTACACCAGAAGTTTTTATTTTTAATTTCACTTTGATGACTTGGCTGCCAAGTCTGGCTTTGGCAAAAAATAAGACATAAAAAAAGAATGCCTCAGCTATGAATTACTATCAATTGTTCAAAAATACCATCAACTCTCAAAATTATGCATAAAATACACCAAAATTATTAACATCGTCTTTGCAGGAGGTGGGGGAGGAGGAGGAATAGATTATCTTCTATTTACTATTTTCCAAATGTTCTATATTAAACATATTAACCTTTAAAAACATCTATTTTTGTTTGATTCTCAAAATAATATAAAACACATACTATATAATTTAAAAAGAACATTCTAATCTTAATAATTTTGTAAAAGGAGGTCACAGTTCAAATTGTAGGCGACTACAAAAATTTCTCTCTTGAGCAACCAATGAACATATACATGATTTGAAGGAAAAATCCCTACGAAAAAGCAGTCTTCTAATTAAAGAGAACCTTGAAATTAAGTAAATCAATTCCTGACAGAAAGACGAAGGTGTTTTCTGTAATATAAGACAGCAAGATCACCTTTGCCCCAGACATCTAATGTTGCTAGTTAAACGTTCGAATTCTGGAATAAAAAACTCAGCAAAGTCTGCAGTATGACTCCGGGTGCCAAGAAAATGCCACATGAACTAGCATTTCCAATCAGCAGCTCCCGAAATCAGGAAAACTGGTATGTCCTATGATATGAAGTCCACAATAAAATCTGTTAGTTTTTCTGGCTAAATGCTCACGCTAAAAATACTGACTGCTCAAACATTAAATAAGAAGACTTAGTTCTTTCTGTCTTCTTGTTCAGTCCTTTGAATTCCAGGCAATTGGCCTTCGGTATCTTGTGACACCAACACTTGACATCTGACAGCATTTCGTCCGCTACTGCAGATGCACTGCCGAGTCATCCTTTCCACTCTCTCACAGTCGTATATTTGTGCTGCAAGGTTCAAGTGTTGACGAGCCCAGGATTATAAATAATGAAAGAAACGAGAAGTAGCCTTTCTTTGCTGTCTCACCCTCACTCATAGGAAGCAAAAAGCTCTTTAGCATCCATCTGGCCGATCTCATTTCACAGGTTGCAGAATCACCTAACCCTTTCCACCCACAAAGCTTGTCACTCTCTCCTTCCTTAGAATCTCACAGCTCAGTATGTTTTCAGAACTGTTCTTAGACACAGATCACTTACTATTTATTCTCATCAAAATCTGAAAGAGCTATGCGAGAGGTTACAAACTCACGAAACCTAAAACAACCAGCAGTTCATCGAAGCAGCTGGGAAAATCTTTTCGAGACAACATCAACTGCTTTTGTTCATCAGATTAAAAAAAAAAAAAAATTCATACTGACCAGAAACCCAAGCACGCTGGAAACAGCCAATCATTAACGATGACCTTTGCCTTGGAAACCACGGGCAAAAGTTCCCCTTGGTTTCCCTTACATTTCCTTTGGAAAAAAAAGGAACAATGCAACAGACTAGGCTGGTTTCACTCTGTGATCACTTACAAGGCCAGCTGTTCCTCCTCCGTGTTCCTACACTGATAAGAATCAGGGCCTCTGCTCTACGCATGAAGTCGTAGAGCACTGACTGGGGCCCTGGAACACTCTGCCTCTGTTCCCCGACGACAATCAAGCAACAGGCGTTTACTGTAAAAAGCAAGACTGGAAGCTGCAGGGAAGCCCAAGCAGCAGCGCATTATCCTGAGGCTGTGAGATCACCCTGCATCCTGCAAATACAGTAAGGGGATCCAGCCAGAGGAAACCGCGCGACATGACTCTTGGGGCGGGGGGTGGGGTGGGAGGCCGCAGAGCGTGGTCAGTCACAGGATTTAGGAAAACAAGATGCAGAAAGTCTCTGTGACCCAGCTTCCCGGCTTCTCTTCTGAGCTCACTCTGGGCCCAGAGCCTCACGCGCCCTCTGCGTGGCTGATCTGAATACTATATCTGACGGCCACAGCTTCTGACGCCGAGAGGCACAGGCTCCCGATTCATCAGACTCTCAAAGTGCCCTACTGGGGAAGTCCATGAAGAAATCCACATTAGTGATGGCACGCTCAACTTTTCCAGGTGCCCGGGGCCAGGAAGCCCAAACCCACAAGCCATTCATCCCAGCCACGCAGAAATCACCCTTCTCACAAAAGATCTGAGTGTCCTAAAAGGAGTGACCAAAGTTACAAAAGGTCAGACGCAGACAGACAAAACGGAAACGTCCTCCTCCACCGCTGTATGAGGGATAAAAAAAAAGCCACTGCCCTCTCTACCCGCCAACCAGAACATTTTTATCTCCACCACACAGATCTGTTCTCGGACACTGATTACTGCCATTCGGGAAGCTTCATAAGATTAAAGTTTCTCCAAAGCATTGAAGACAGACAAAAACCTCAATCAATGCTCCTCAAAAAACCCCAGGCCCCCAGAATATAAACAGCCAGTGTCATCTAGAAACTAAGCCATGGCAGGAAAACAGAAATCAGGGTGGTCATACGTACTAATTTGAGCTGGAAACCTCTGGACAGCAGAAGTAGTGGGTTGGCTGAAGGAAGATGCAGAAGTCAGTAAAATAAAAGAGGTTTGTGGCTGCAGTGCTCACATCTCTAACGCCCCCTACAACTGCCCTCGGAGCTCCGGCCATCTGCTCCCTACGGAGATCAGGAAAAGCCGGGAGGCTGCCGAGTGCTTCCACAAGGGCTGGGGAGCCGACTCCTCCTCGGAGTCCTACCGAAGAGCAAATGGCTCTTGTGGAACTCTTGTCTTCCTCTGATATTTTGGCTGAAAAAGGCCCTTGTCCCAGCACATCCTGATGAAAGAGGGCCATTCAGCAAAACAGCTGAGGTTCCTCTAATCACTGTACTCCTACGGGCTTTTCTGTAGGCCGGAGAAACAAGCGCCAGGGTGTGCATTCGACATTGTGAGGGCAAACAGCTGGCCCCCAAGGAACCAACCCCAAGCAACAAGACCCCCTTCCGATTCAAATCAACATTCTGAAGGATGACTCTTTCTTTCAAATCAGCATCCATTCACCCAACGGTGACGGTGACGTGGGCAGCTGCCGCAGTCAGTTATTCCGTGTATTCAAAGCACTGTTACATCCTGAAAATTCTTCAGTCGTGCTAACAGCTACCTGAGGGGACACGCCAGGTAGAGGGGACCACATGTACACCTATGAGGAGCGCTGGGATACGCACGTAGCCCAGGACAGGTCAGGCTGCAAAGGTCCTAAAGGGTGAAGGTATGATCCCAAACCCTCCAGGCACAAGTCAGCCAAGAGCTGTGTTTTTAGCGCTTCTTTCAGCAAGAGAAATAAATTCAGGATGTGAATAACTATGATGCAGGAGGGAATGGAATAAGTACCCTAAAAAAGGGGCTTGGCTAGGGTTTACAAGAGGGAGGAGGGAGCATTTAACTGGTGACTTCCGGAACAATTCCTGAAGGAAGCGGCACTGAGCATGGGCTTCTCTTCCCTCAGCTCGCAAGTGACCAAGCGATCCTCCCTGTGGATTAAGTGAAACACACATTACCATGATTCTGGTTTTGCAGGTAAGGAAACCCTAGCTTGCCTAGGAGCACATATCTCTACAAGATGGGGCTGGACTCACATCTATTTGCCCCACACCCACCTGCTTAACCCCTGGAATGCTGTTCTCATCCAGGGTGAAAATCAGAGCCATTATGCCTTGGTCACCTCCGCTCACACCTGCCCAGGTGCCTAATGGTAAAGCCACTAAAGCACTGAGAGAAGTCAGAATGTGGATCATATCTTCCGTCCTTCTTCCCAGCATGTGAATGCATCATGCGTGGGAAAGAGAGAGAAGGAACCATTCAAGCAAACAGAACTCCAAGAAGACGAGACTGTGCTGGGGTTCTTCCACCTCCCCAAGTAGAAATCAGAAGGGCAGGGACCCACAGCCTTATCCTACCCACCACCGCCATCACAGCTGAGGGACAGGACACATCCTTTGGCCCTTCTGCACTGCATAGAGGCTGGGGAGTTCTGTAAACCGCACAGCCACGCTGACCAAGAAGTTGCTTTGAAGGTAGGTTTCTCATCAACAGGACTATTGTTTACCGAGCATCTCCCACGTGGCCAAGGCTGTAGGAGGTACTTAGCTATGCCACGTCATCGAACTCTGGCAATTCTGCAGGGTAAGGTATTTTCTCCATATGACAAATGAAGGAAGCCCGTCAATGATTCCAAAATAGAATCTCCAGGGATAGCATGGACAACGCCCATGGTGACTGCTGCACTTCAAAGTTTAAGAAAAGTAAAAACTGGGGGGAGGGGGGTGGTGCATGCCCGTAATCCCAGCACTTTGGGAGGCTGAGATGGGCAGATCATTTGAGGTCAGGAGTTCGAGACCAGCATGGTCAACATGGCAAAACCCTGTCTCTACTAAAAATACAAAAATTAGCCAGGTGTGGTGGTGCATGCCTGTAATCCCAGCTACTCAGGAGGCTGAGGCAGAGAATCACTTGAACCCGGCAGGCGGAGGCTGCAGTGAGTCGAGATCACACCAATGCACTCCAGCCTGGGTGATAAAGCGAGACACTGTCTTGGGCGGGGGGGAACAAAAGTAAAAACAGTGGTCTGGGAATTCATATTTCTGGGTTCCAATTTACATTCTACCATATATAATCTGATTAACCCCTGGAATTAACCCCTGGAATTCCCTTACAGGGTTCTGTTCATTCATCCAAACAGCCAAACATTTGCAGAGCGTGGAGCACTGCCAAGCCAGCCCAAGCACTGATAAGGGCAAAGATAGCCATCCTCTTTAAGGAATGGGTATATGTGCTGGTGATCTGGGTGTCTGCCCTGCTGTATAGAAACAACATTTCCTGAAGAACAAAAATAGTAGGTATAGAAACATCACAGTATAGAATATCACCCAAATGCCCCTGAATTCCAACTCTGGTCATTCACTGAAACAACCTATCAAACTTCTAAAACACATTCATGCCCAAGTCCAGCCTCAGCAGAGTTTAATTCGGAAGGGCTGTGATGAGTCCTGGGCATCCAGTGTTTAAAAGTTCCAGGGGGCTGGGCATGGTGGCTCACAGCACTTTGGGAGGTCGAAATGAGAGAATCAGCTGAGCCCTGGAGTTCAAGATTAACCTGGGCAACATAACAAGATCCCGTCTCTACAAAAAATAAAAATAAAGTTAGCTAGGTGTGGTGGTGTGTGCCTGTAGTCCCAGCTCTCAGGAGGCTGAGGTGAGAGAATCACTTAAGCCTGGTGAGGTCAAGGCTACAGCGAGCTGTGACCACGCCACTGCACTCCAGCATGGGAGACAAACCTTGTCTCCAAAAAGTTCCAGGGGGTGCTTCTGATGCACAGCCAAGCTTTAAAAACCTCAGAATCAAATAACATCATGGCCGGGCATGGTGGCTCACGCCTGTAATCCTGGCACTTTGGGAGGCCAAGGTGAGTGGATCACTTGAGGTCAGTTCAAGACCAGCCTGGAAAACATGGTGAAACCCGGTCTCTACTAAAAATACAAAAATTAGCCAGGCGTGGTGGCGTGTGCCTGTAGTCCCAGCTTCCTGGGAAGCTGAGGCATAAGAATCACTTGTACCCCAGAGGTCGAGGCTGCACTGAGTGCAGATTGTGATCCTGGAGTTCCCACTGCACTCCAGCCTGGGTGACAGAGTGAGACTGTCTCAAAAACAAACACACACACACACAAACAAATAACATCAGAAGACACAGAGAAAACAGGCTTCTCCATGGGTTTCATAAAGATGCCTCTCACATAGGCACACGTCAATGTTTTCTGCTGGTAAAAGGTAACACCAACAAAAAGGCATGGTGCTCTCAGAAGGTGGGTGACGTGATTAGGTGCAATAAAGGGAGGTCATGCTAGGGTCAGAAACAAAATAATACTCTCTTTGGAAGCAGTAAAACAGACGCTAGTCTTCTACTACACACTTTCAGAGACCTGAATGTTCTTGCCCTCTAAGGGAGACGCTGCATCATGACAATACGAAATGATGACAGTGATAGCAAACACAGATCAGACCTGTGTTTTGTGAAACAGACATGGGGTCTCGCTATGTTGCCCAGGCTGGTCTCCAACTCCTAAGGTCAAGCAATTGTTCCGCCTTGGCCTCTCAAAGTGCTGGAGTGACAGCCATAAGCCAGCGAGCCCAGCCTCAGATCAGACCTTTGACAAACTCTGCTGTGGACAAAGCATTCTGGTGAACGTCAACTCATGTGATCTTCACAAAACCGTGTGGAAGACCAGACAGGCATTATTACACTAATTTATGCCTAAGGAAACGCGGAGTTACTCAAATAGTACAAATTTAGGATTTCTGATGCTGTATCTCAAAAAAAAGTAGAGAATATGAGCCTGAAGAACAGGCCCTGTAAAGGGTCCCAGATTGATGGGACAGGCTGAGACAAATGGAATCGCTTTTCCCTGGATAGAACTAACCCTCAACGGTAGCCCACTCTGCATGGTGATGACTGAGGGGACTGTCAATTGTCCATCCAACTTGATGGTAATTCTAGGAGAAAAAGGAACTAATGTAATGTTGTCAGCACAGGAAGATGGGTGCCAATCAGCATTCCAAAAAGGAGGCTCTGTTAATTCCATTTTGATCAACAAGTATTTGCTGAGTGTCTATTGTGTCTGGTCAGTGCTAAGGCCTGGGAATTTAGAAGTGAAACAGACCCGGTTTCCACCCACTCCACACCCAGTCTGGAGTGACACTGGAGGGCCAGACAGGCACAGGACAGTAACTTTGATATAAGGCAGCAAGTTCCATGGTGGAAGGATGCACTGGGGGCTGCAGATGCACATACACATAGGGGTTCAGGGAGGCCTCCCTGGAAGAAATGAAGCCCGTGAGGCGCTGAAGGATCAGTAAACAGAGGGGCGTAAGGGGCAGGAGAGTAAGATGATTATGCCACATGTACCTTGTTGTGAACCCAGGAGGATTTGGCCTCTGTCATAAAAGGCCCCTCTCTGGGTTCATAAACCTCAGTTTATAAATTCTGCTTTGTACATCAGTTCCTTATAAGTTTGGTTAGCGTAAATTGGTTTCTCAGAACTTATCATCACTGAGTGAACTCACAAATTCAAGTTTCAGAATGTGCAAACCTAAGAAACAAACCTCGTGCTTGTGGTTGAGCCATCGCACTGTCAACATCACAAATTCTCAGCACCTGAATGCCTGGTATACTAACACAATCAATACATATTGTTTTAAATAAGTAAATAATAGCTTTCTAGTTTACAGACAGTTTGTCCCTACATTTTTCCACTTAATTTTTACAATCCCATTCCTCTGATGAAACAACCCCAGCCTGGGCAACATGACAAAACCCTGTCTCTACAAAAAATACAAAAATTAGCTGGGTGTGGTGGCGTGCACCTACAGTCCCAGGTATTTGGGAGGCTGAGGTGGGAAGATCACTCCAGCCCGGCAGGCAGAGGTTGCAGTGAGCCAAGATCGCACTGCTGCACTCCAGCCTGGGTGACAGAGGGAGAACCTGTTCCCCCCCCAAAAAAAAAGAAAAAGAAAAGAAAAATGAAACAACCAAGACTGCAAGAAGATAAATGACTTGTCTGTCGTCATTTGGCTAACAAGAGGCAGAATGGGGCTGAGAAAGTTCGGTGCTCTTCCTGAAGAATCCATAGGTCAGAGAGCAGGACCATCTGACCTGCAGCAATAGCGGCAACGTGGAAAGCTGATCAACTGACCTCAAAACCACTCTCAGTGAGGCTCTGGATGGATTCAGAACCCCAGGCCTAGCAAAGTGAAGTTGATAAAGATGTAAAGGAGATCGAAAATTCACCATTTGAAGAGAGATTAGCTAAAGACTGCAGGTGGGATGGAAAATTCTTTCCATGGTTCTCCCACAGGTTCTTCCCTCATTTAGAACTCGTGTTTAAAAGTCACAAAGACCCCAAGTTGGGCCAAGGTCTCGTTCTTCTTCACTGTGCAGCTTGCAGTGCAACATGGCAGGGCCTCGTTCCAAACGTCACTCTTCAGAGCCTAAGAAAACAAGTAACTTTAGGGACACACCTGTCAACCAGAGTCCCAAATTGTACCCCCCTAAACACGTAATGCTGAGCATAGAAAAATTCCAGCTCTGCAGGGTGTTATACTTAGGGAAAGGGGTCACAGACAAGGAATGCTGGCAGGGCTCATTACAAATATCTTTGCTGCTGGAACATGTATTGTTTGGCTAGAAGGCGTAGGCTTCTCTCAGAGAGAAGGAATGTCCAAAAGTATTTCAGACAGTAAGAGACATTCTCTGAGCCAGCTACCCAACTCTCCTTCAAACCAACGGGTAGTGGCAAGCAGCTGAACCGACCAGCAAGCTCGCAAAAGCAAGCTTTCTTTTATTTCCCCTAAGACAGACAGCAAGTGATGTGTCTTGGCTTGGTTTAGCAAATCTTAAGATAGTTCCCTCATGACCCCAAGAGCCCGCAGGCCCCACGGAAGCTAGAGCTAATGCATCTTCCTCCAAGCATCATCTGCCCCACCAGGATCTAAGCCCCTTCGTGAGGGCAGAAGGTATAAAGGCTGCACTGTGCGGGAAATGCTATGGCAGCAAAGTCAGCCGAGCACGCCAGAAATAACAGGCACATGAAGAAATGTTTCTGAGACAGCTCAAAAATTCCGAGAAGAGATTATCCTGACTGTCCCAGGTTCTCAGCCCTGTCTTTGGTATGCAGCCCCATACCACAGTCATTTGTCACCAAGTCCTAACTTTGTCAGAGGCCCCTCCTTCCAGGTCTCTCAGGCACCACCCCAGTTCTGCCCTCCTCACCTCTGTGAGCCAGGTGACATCCAAGTAGCCCCACGGGGCACCCGGCTCTGTGCTGCATACTCTGAATGTGCCTGAAGGCCAGGGCTGTTGAGGAGAACATTCGTGTGTGTTCTCTACCCATGCTGTCTAGTATGGGAGCCACTGGCCAGATGTGTCGATTGAACAGTTAAGATGCAGTAAGTGTGACCAAGAAACTGGGTTTGCCATTTTATTTCATTTTAATTCATTTAAATTTAAGTTTAATTAGCCACATGAGGCTATCAACTGTGGAATAGGACAGCAGAGCTCCGGAAGCTTTTGGCCTGGTGAGAAGAATCAGGACAAGGGCCCCCCCGGCCTCTCGCCCACTCTGTGCAGCCCCTAACCACTGCTCTCATGACATTCTTTCCCAGCCCCAGAACTTTCAGCCATGTGACATCATCTATTGATTAGAGTCCAAACTTCTGTGCTAACTGTCTATGGTTGCCACAATTAGCCATTCTATGTCGTTAACCTAAATTTCATTCATCTGCTATGCCCTGGCCTTAGGGGCTGAGAATATAGTTAGAAAACAATACTTTAAAATAAGAACCCTCCTTGTATTACCTCTCACACTGTTTCTCCTGTTCTCCCCGCTACACATTCTCTGTTCTATCCCCATCTATAGCACTGTCCCCATAAAGCCTACTGTGGTTCTCAGCTCATGGTCTCCTTCCTCCCATCTGCCTCTCCACATCATGCCTGTCTTCCAGAGTTCATGCCTTCTCCAGGAAGCTTTCTCTTGTGGCCCTCACTGCAAGCTATAGCTCCTCCCCTTCAACATCTTCTAGCACCTCCTCTTACTGTGCAGGTGAGGACACTGAGGCTTGGGGTTAAGTCACTTGCTCAAGGTCACATACAGTCAGTCCTCTGTATCCGCAGGGGTTCCTCATTGGTGGATTCAACCAACTGCAGATAGAAAATACAGTATTCGAGGGATGCTGAATTCTTTGAATTAGAGGGTTCTGCGGGTGCTTAAGCATTCATGGATTTTGTTATCCTCGGCAAAGGGGGTGATCCTGGAACCAATCCCCTTGGATATTGAGGGAAAGACCATCCTTAGTGATAGGAACTCAAGTTCCCTGATTTCCAAATCGTGTTCCCTGACCCACTTATTTACTAACTAGTGGTGACGCCATCTTCCTGCCAGTGTATTTTAACTTCACAATGGGATGCGAGGGCCAGGATGCACATGCTTCTTAAATCTCCCTCTGTGCTTGACACACAGTAGACTGAAAGTAAGTGCTGGCAGATACACTGGCCAAGCTGTGATCCTCTCTGAAGTCAGTATTCCAGGAGTAACTCACCCTGGTCATCTCTGCACCCTGGGCACATTGGGCACTCCACACACACAGGTTGAACCTGGCAAATAAGACTCGTGGCATCAGTGCCACAAGCGAGTTAAAGCCACGGGGAGGTCAGGTCAGGTCTTCCTGACAACTGAGTGCTTCAAACAACACAAGAGCAGCTAAGTTTCCCCACATCACCTTGAGTGTCTGGCGAGCTAGGGCTATGACTTCTCTGTCTCAGGATCCCTCTCAGTGCCCAGAGAACAGTGGACATCAATAAATGTAACACCAATAACACCTTCGTTGAGCGCTATGCTAAGCACATCAGGTATGTTAACTCATTTACTCCTCAGTGTCCATCTCCCAGCGTTTTATACATATGGAAACGGGCTCAATTAGCCGAGCGTGGTGTCGTGCTCCTGTAATCCAGCTACTTAGGAGGCTGAGGCACAAGAATCGCTCGAACCCGGGAGGCGGAGGTTGCAGTGAGCCAAGATTGTGCCACAGCACCGCAACAGATTGAGACTCTGTCTTAAAAAAAAACACAAAACTGAGGCTCGGGGAGATTAAGTCACTTGCCCAAGTTCATGAGTCAAGGAGCAGGGAAGCAGGAAGAGGAAAGCAGGAGTGTAACCCTGAAACCTCTGCTGTTAGGCACTGGCTTTCGGCCAAACTGACACCTCTGGAAAACAGCGTCAAAAAAAGCCCACTTCTCTTCCCAACAATTCAGACCTAAAACCATTTGGCGGGGAAGGGCAGGGCAGGCTTCTGAGTTGGGGAGGGGGTGTGGGATCCCAAGCTGGGGTGTCTGTTGGCAAGCAGGGTGCAAACGGATCCGTGTAGGGAGGGGTTGCAAGGGAGACAGAGACTGCTCACAGGCAAGGACTGAAATATTAAACATTAATATTAATATTTATAATATTTTAATATATTTATATAACAGATAAATATATTAACTTTATAATTCATGAATATAATTATATTAACATAATTAACAAATATATTATGTAACGTAAATAATATATACATTTTATATAATATACATAATATTAATATTAATATTTTAGGGACGATGGGAGTCATGAATATGGAAGAGACAAAACTAGAATGAACCCCAAGATGCTGCATCAGAATTGAAGGTGTCAGTCTGAACTCATAGTTTTCCACATATTGAAATATAGATGCACGTGTGTGTGTGTGTGCGCATGTACATACACTTGCTCCCTAATTCTGCCCATTGACAGGCCTGTGGTTAGCAACACGCCAGCAGCAATAAGCAGACCCAGCTTGGCTCCTAAATTTCATTTTCCACTAAAAGGAACCAGGGCCCCTTGGAGAAAGGACTGATTCCACAGGTGGGGAGGGAGCATCTGTTGCCAGAAAGCAAGGAAGCACTTAAAGAATGCTGTGGACATGTCAAAGGGACACAGAAGCCAGCCTGGATGAGATCCCACTGGCCCAAATTGTCCACAAGGACAATCCAAGCATGAATGTCAACAATTTAAGAATCAGATTATAAACCACTGAATAAAATAGAAAAATACAAATAATTGAAACAGACACTGATAGCAGACAGGATATTAACATAAAGTATCTCTTCAAGAAATGCTTCTGAATGATGAAGGGGAAAAGAATAACTGTACAGTGGAAAAGCCTGGTAAAACCCACCTTAGTGACCAAAGTGAATGTCACTACAGTGGGACAAAAGGAAATCACGTGCCACCTTATGGGATTCAAAGAGGACACAGCATCCCTTGGGTGCTGTTCCGGCCAAATATGCACGCCCCGTGGAATCACACAGGAACATAAGACACACTCACACTGAGGGACACTCTGCAAACTGACAGTCCCAGGCACAAACATGCCCAGGTCATGGTCAACTGTGGTGGCTCATGCCTGTAATCCCAGCATTTTGGGAGGCTGAGATGGGCGGATCACTTGAGGTCAGGGGTTTGAGACCAGCCTGGCCAACATGGCAACACCCCATTCTCTACTAAAACTACAAAAATTAGCTGAGCGTGGTGGAGCACGCCTATAATCCCAGCTACTCAGGAGGCTGAGGCACAAGAATCGCTTGAACCTGGGAGGTGGAGGTTGCAGTGAGCCGAGATATCACCGCTACACTCCAGCGTGGGCAACACAGTGAGATTCCGACTCAAAAAAAAAAAAAAAAAAAAAAAAATCCAGGCCACAAGAGTCAAAGAAAGACTGAAGAATGTTCCAGACTGCAGGAGACCCAAGAGACAGGACATCTAGATGCAATGGCAGTCCTGAAATGGATCCTTTTATTACAAAGGACAACACTGGGACATATGGTGACTCCTGAATGGGGTTAGAGGACTAGACGGTGGGAATGTATTAAGAGTCAGTGTCCTGCGTGGATGGCTGTGTTGCGGTTCTGTGGGAGAATGCCCTGGCCTGTATTCCAAGGGTAATGGAGTAGCAGGTTGACAAATTACTTTCAAATGGTTAAAAAAAAAAAGTCATTTTCACTGTACTTGCAATTCTTACGTAAGTTGGAAATTATTTCAAAATTAATGAGAATTTTTTATCGACGTAGTATTTTACACATTTATGGAAGACATGTATTTGTTACATGCATAGAATGTGTAATGACCAAGTCAGAGTATCTCGGGTATCCATGACCTTGAGTATTAATCATTTCTACGTGTTGGGAGCGTTGCAGGTTTTCGAGCTACCATTTTTTTTTTCTTTCTTTGTGACACCGTCTTACTCTGTTGCCCAGGCTGGAGTGCAGTGGGGCGATGACGGCTCACTCAGCACAGCCTCCACCTCCCAGGCTTAAGCGATCCTTCCACCCCAACCACCCGAGTAGCTGGGACTGCAGGTATGTGCCGCCACCCCCAGCTAATTTTTTAATTTTTTGTAGAGACAGGGTCTCACTATGCTGCCAGGACTGGTACTGAACTCCTGGGCTCAAGAGATCCTCCCACTTCAGCCTCCCAGAGTGCTGGGATTATACACATGAGCCACCACACCCAGCCAAATTTCTTAAAGTTATTTTTTAAATCTCCACTTAATTTGATTTTGGTAAAACATTACCTGTAATTTTTCTTTATCAGTAGGTGATAAAAGCTTCAGATGATTCTACTGATCACTGGTACGGTCATATTTCATGACTTTCCCCTTTCATCTCTTGCATAGTTTCACCCTCACCAAGCAAGACCTTCCCTGCCTCAGCACTGTTTTCCCTCTTCGTGTTTTCCAGAACAGAAGTGGCCCTGTTTTGTGCCCAGAGCAGAAGAAAATGATGAAGGGCTCTGCTCTCCCAGGTCCTCCTGGTCTGTGTGTGTCCAGGTTTTGAGGGCCTCTCACATACATGGCTCTGGACCATGTAAGATCTAATTTTAGCATTTTCCTGCTTGGAGACCACACGTTTGGAACAGCAGAGGCCGACCTGCCCATGCAGGCCTCCCATTGTGAAGGGCACGCGAAGCCAGGATACCGCAGCCCTGCAGGATGTGACTCAGCATCCTGTCTCAGTGCTGGGGCGGCCAGCAGCTCTGGCACCAAGCGCTGCTGTTGACCTCACCTCTTAAGACCACAAATACCCAGGGTAATTGGTGGGATAGGCATGCAGCATCAGCTCTCCCTGTTAAGACAACTTGTTTGTCCACCCATTATGCTGGGCTTCCTTGTGAACACCCACAGGTATCTATCAGGAAGAGCTCTTCCAAAGAACTGATCTGCTGGTATTTTCAGGACACCATGAATCAAGAGATTGATCTTGTTTCTCTCTTTGCTTTGACTACCAGGAAGCTCAAAGTCAGATCTGTGGCCAAACTCTGGTAACCATACCAATGCTATGCCATGTATTCCATGTACAAACCTTCCCCTTACTTCATCTTATTTTCTTCTGCTTTCTTAATGTCCCGATTTTCTCACTAATGTTAAATTCTATTGCTCTCTATGAATGTTGTAGGGTGTTTCAAATCCTTTTTGGAAGGCACTACTGTAGATACAATACACGTTACCCCTGGGGGATATGGATTCTTTTTCACTCCACACAGAATCCCTGGTATTTGGCAAAGAACCCATATTTAGGCACTAAATACACATCGGCTGAATGGATAAAGCCAATAGCTAAGTAAAAACCACCTTCATTACCACATTGTTTCACAAGAGGTTCTTCTCCCTTCCACCTCGCGAGGTGGGGCCTGGTCAGGAGGAGTCCCTAAGGCCTGGGAGGTAGGTTCCTTAGGGAGCCTTCTTGCTGTAGGGGCAGCCGACAGGTCAGTGGCCTTGACACCAGACTTAAGGAGCCACGCCTAGACTCCCAGCTGCAACAGATACAGCGTGGCACGGGTGGGCCTGGCCATCTGGGAAGTGACAAGTGATTTCCAGATGCTGCAGCCAGCCTGGCTCTTTCCAGACCACACTGATGGCCCCTTCCTGTGGGAATTCTGACTGGGACCAGATTTGGGGAAACACGCCTCAAGGACTCTTGGCAAGTTGGTGCCAGCCCTGGACCAGGAATGACTTCCGTGGGCACAGGGAGAGACCAGGCATTTCCTAACACAGGACCTCTGAACAGCCTTCTCTGAAACAGTCTTTTTAAAAATAGCTTCAAAAGTAACCATTCAAGAAAAGAAAGAAAAAAAAAAAACTGTAAAAGTAAAGGCACTCAAGAATGATGTTTCCCAGATAAAAGCCTGGCACAGGTTTCAAAGGAACTTGCGGGAAAACAGGTCAAGGCTGGGTTTTTCCTCTTAGGTGTCACTCGGTTAACATTGGTCTTTGGAGGGGAACAAGCGCGGCAGGAAGGGCTGGCACCAAAAATGATGGCTAGTGGGTACGGACCAGGGCCAGACACCATACACAGAACAACACCCTCTGGAGGCCTCAGGAGGGCTCTGAGAGGAGAAAGACAGGTGGCAGGCCCAGGATCAGACACGCAAGTGAGCTAAGTGGCAAGGCTGATGTCCCATCCCGAGGCCCCGCTCTGGCCACACGCAGGCTCTCCCAGCATGTACTCATTTACACGGCAGTCTCTTGCATCTCACTGCAATTCTGCCCCCATACTGCAGGCTGGCCAGCGTGGTTTCCTCATCAGCACATCACCCTGCATCCCGACACTGACTACACCCACAAAGCAGAAGCCCCCACACCCTCCGGCCCAATCGTCCAGTTAGCTTTGAAAATGGCTCCTCTCAGGGGCTAGGTGCAGTGGCTCATGCCTATAATCCCAGCACTTTGGGAGGCTGAGGTGGTTGGACTGCCTGAGGTCAGGGGTTCA
The DNA here is from genome assembly GCF_047675955.1 of Chlorocebus sabaeus. Classification (NCBI taxonomy): domain Eukaryota; kingdom Metazoa; phylum Chordata; class Mammalia; order Primates; family Cercopithecidae; genus Chlorocebus; species Chlorocebus sabaeus. The sequence continues at coordinate 105,958,520 of NC_132914.1, forward strand.
AGACCAACCTGGCCAACATGGTGAAACCCCATCTCTCCTAAAAATACAAAAAATTAGCCAGGCATGTAGGTGCACGCCTATAGTCCTAGCTACTCAGGAGGCTGAGGCAGGAGAATCGTTTGAACCCAGGAGGCAGAGGCTGCAGTGAGCTGAGATCATGCCACTGCATTCCAGCCTGGGTGACAGAGCGAGACTCTGTCTCAAAAAAAACAAAAAACACACACACAAAAGAAAAAAAGAAGAAAATGGCTCCTCTGGATTTTGATTAATCCTATTTTGATTAATCCTGTCTTTTCATTTTCAGCCTTCCTTGAAGCAGCACAACCCGTCTGGATGTCCTCCTCGTCTCAGGAATTTTCTAATAAGCTGTAAATCCAGAGATCTGACCACAGAACAATGAATGCCAAAGATGAGTTCTAAAGATGTGAGTACTCTCTTTCTAAACGGACGCTGCTTTGTGTGTGGCTCTGCTCCTGCGGGCAGACGCAGCAGGCTAAGCTCTGCGGAGGAGGAGGAGAGTCCCAGCAGAGGATCACTTCCTCTCGGTAGCCAGGCTGGTTTTCTCTATCGCAGGGTCAGACCATAGCCCTGACCCAGCTAGACCCCCACAAGCGCATGACCTTGCTCTCACTGTGGGAATAAAACTCGTGATAGTCAGTTACAAATACACAGCAAATGATGAGCAGCACAATATAAACACAGATCTAGATTGGTGGCTCTGAGGACTCTCATTCTTAAATTTGGAGGCCATCATCTAATCTTGTCTTTTCACTTTACACAGCGGGAGACAGGGACCCAGAGAAGTGAAGAGGCATGCCTTAGCCTGCACAGTAGATGACGCATCTCAAGACGGACCAAAGGTTTTCTGACTCTGTCACACAGCTTTGTCCCATTTACCATGAAGATGACCGCTGGTAACACTGCTACCTACGAGCTGAGCTTGCATGCACATTCCTGGTGTGTACACGCATGCGCGCAGGCTCCTGCGATGTGCTAAGCGCACAGGAAGGAGACCAGGGCCCCGAGGCATTCTTTTGAAGTCTAAGTACTGGTATTTCAAAAGTTTAATGAAACCTACTAGACTCTGAGCAAAATTCGTTTTACGTTAACCTTAATGAAAAGTTTAATTAAGTTCTGACAGAATTAACTCTTTACGTCTCTGTCCTCATTTGTCCCCATTCTAGAATGAGTTTTCTAATTAAAAAAATATATATAGGGCCGGGCGTGGTGGCTCAAGCCTGTAATCCCAGCACTTTGGGAGGCCGAGGTGAGTGGATTGCCTGAGGTCAGGAGTTCGAGACCAACCTGGCCAACATGGTGAAACCACGTCTCTACTAAAAATACAAAAAATTAGCTGGGAGTGGTGGCGCATGGTTGTAATCCCAGCTACTTGGGAGGCTGAGGCAGGAGAATCACTGGAACCCCGGAGGTAGAGGTTGCAGTGAGCCGAGATTGTGCCACTGCACTCTAGCCTGGTGACAGAGTGAGACTCCGTCTCAAAAAAATACATATACATATGGCCAGGCACAGTGGCTCACAGCTATAATTCCAGCACTTTGGGAGGCCGATGTGGGTAGATTGCTTGAGTCCAGGAGTTCAGCATCAGCCTGGGCAGCATAGTGAGACCCCATCTCTATGAAAAATACAAAAATTAACCAGGCATGGTGGTGTGCACCTGTGGTCCCAGCTACTTGGGAGGCTGAGGCGGGAGGACCAATTGAGCCCAGGAGGTTAGGGCTGCAGTGAGCTGTAATCATGCCACTGTACTCCAGTCTGGGCAACAGAGCAAGACCCTGTCTCAAAAAGAAAAAGAGAGAGAGACAGAAAAAAAAAAATTGAAGGCAAATTCTGATTTTCAAACCAAACGTTCCAACAAACTGCAGAAATAAAACCCGAGTTAAACCAAAAGGAACAACCAACAGCACAATGGCCCCAGAATGATAAGTCTATATGCTCCAATGTTTAAAAGTGGGAGTCAATGGGAGGCCACTACCTACAAGGCCACACGGGTGGGGGCAGGACTCAGGTCCCTGAATCACAGCAGCCTGCATTCAAACCCTGGCTCAGGCCTCCCACCAACCTCATGGAACTGGTTTCCTAAAATGAGGAGAGTCCTACGTTGCAGGCTTGTGACAAGAAGATGATAGCAAGTGCAGAAAGTTCCAAGCCCAGAGCCTGCAGCCGGCAGAAGCTGGCCTCATTACCACCGGGACGCTCTCCGGGCTGCAGCACATGAAGGGGATACATGACAATCCCTGCTTTAAGTAGAGCTCAGGGAGGTGACGGGACCTGCCCAAGCACGTAGTGGTGCTGCTAATGGCTCAAGCAGGAAGAATGGGCTGCAAAGCCTGGTTCTTCTGATAAGCTCCATTCTGTCTCCCAGTGTGCGTTCTGACGCATAGGAAGGAGGAAAAGGAAAGACAGCACTTGGATTTTGGGGTGAACAGCACAGGTTTTGGAGTCAATGAGACATGGAGTATGAGGGCCTCAGCTCAACGGTTTACTACTAAATAAAAACAGGCCACTGACGTCTCTGGGGCTTAGTCTTCTCATCCAGGGAATGGGAATTTAAATGTCCTTACAGGGTTTTCACAAGGATTAAATGAAATAATGCATGTGGAGTATGGGTGTTCCCTTTTCTCTCCTCCATCTCTGCTTTATTTTTTTTTTGCCTGGGCACTTACCAACATACGATTATTGTGCTTGTTTATTTTACTTACTGTCTTGTCTCCCTCAACAGAATGTCAGCTTCCAGAGCAGAAATCTTTATTTTGTTTGTTGCTATATTCCCAGCCCCTAAAACAGGGCTTGGCGCACAGTAGGAGCTCAATAAATGTTTGTTGAATGAACAGCTCACAAGCAGACAGATGAGGACAGAGGGGTACTGAGACTGATCTAATAGCACTCATATTACTAAACTGCAATGGAGGCAAAGGTGGGAAGAATCTCTCTGTCCTTTGTTTCCTGAACGTCCAAGACAACTTTTAGTTGCTCAACAGGAAACAATACTCAATTTACAAGACCTCCAGGGCCTACCCAGGGCAAACTGGGCACTGTGAGGCAGGAGGTCAGGCAGGCCCTGTCCCTAGGGTGGCTCACAGTCGAGTGGGCAAGGCCAGCTTCTTCATATGTGCTCAGAAGGGCCCCGTGCTTGGTTTAACACTCTGCTCATGCCATCTTGAAATTCTTAATTATGTTTGTTGTTGTTGTTTGCTTGTTTGTTTTGAGACAGATGCTCACTCAGTTGCCCAGGCTGGAATGCAGTGGTGTGATCTCAGCTCACTGCAACCTCTGCCTCCCGGGTTCCAGTGATTCTCCTGCCTTAGCCTCCCGAGTAGCTGGGATTACAGGCACGTGCCACCACACTTGGCTAATTTTTGTATTTTTAGTAGAGACAGGGTTTCACCATGCTGCCCAGGATGGTCTCAAACTCCTGACCTCAGGTGATCCACCCGCCTCGGCGTCCCAAAGTGCTAGGATTACAGGCATGAGCCACTGCGCCCGACCTCTTAATAACGTTTTAACAAGGGGCTCTACCATGTTCATTTTGCACTGGGCTCCACAAGTTATGCAGCCAGTCCTGCACTACAGGAAACATTACTGTACCTAAGTACATATACTACAGGGCAAGCACTAAACGCCAAGGAAACACTAAGGAGAGAAAAATGCCTGTGAGAAGAAAAAGGAAGACACAAATCATTTTCAACAGAAGCTGTTACCATGAAGGAAGTACAGGCAGGGGGCATTTGTTGAATGTCTACTATGGGAGAAAAGGTTCGCATCATGAGCACATTTAATTCTGACAACCACCCTACAAGCTGCGTACTATATTGGCCATTTGAAACTAAGGCCTGCCCAAGATCATGTAATAGCCTAGTGAGGGGACAAAGGACAGACACAGGAGCCAAACCCATGCCCATCTCTCCCTAAGTCCAAAGCTGTGGGAAAAACAAAACAGAATCAACATGGGTGGTTATTTTTAAGGTCAACATATTCAAGGTGGGGGCAAATCCAAGAGACACTAAGCCTCAGAGCATGAACAAGCATGTGGGTGCTGAGCGGAGGGGACCAGCGTTCACCAGGGTGGTGTCAAACTCTGTAAGGCTTGCTCCCCGTGTTCCTGGTCTCTTCCCATGAGCACCAGGCACCCCTTACCATCCCAAAACTAGGCACATCAGTAACACTGAATGGAAACCTATTTGTTTACATGTGTTCTCTCTATATTAGACTGGGGGCATCCCTAGAATACACACAGATTGACTGGTGGGCAGAATTCTGCCAGATGCATGTACCCGAGTGAGCCTTTCTCTTTGAACGTGGGAGGGACAAGAGAACAAGATGGGAGAGCTGTTCCCTTAATTAGGCTGCATTGCACATTAAAGACGATGAGACAGTCATTCTGGTGATAACAATCTGTCATAAGACCTTACAGAGGCAGACTCTCCTGTTGGCTTTGAAGAAGCAAGCACCATGAATTCTCTACAGTTGCAAGAAAATGAATTCAGGCCAGACGTGGTGGCTCACACCTGTAATCCCAGCACTTTGGGAGGCTGAGGCGGGTGGATCACCTGAAGTCAGGAGTTCGAGACCAGCCTGACCAATATGGTGAAACCCCGTCTCTACTAAAAATACAAAAATTTGCTGGGTACACCTGTAGTCCCAGCTACTCGGGAGGCTGAGACAGAAGAATTAATTGAACCCCGGAGGCAGAGGTTGCAGAGAGCTGAGATCGCACCACTGCACTCCACTGGGTGACAGAGTGGGGGGAAAAAAAAATGAATTCAGCCAAGAACCATGTGAGCTTAAAAGAGGACCCTGGGGTTTAGATGAGACCCCAGCCCTGGCCAGCAGGCCTTATAAGTCCCTGAACAGAGAACCCAGCTATACCGTGTCCAGATTCCTGACCCATGGAAGCTGTGAGATAATAAACATGGGCTGGGTGCGGTGGTTGGCCAGGTGTGGTAGCGTGGTGACTCATGCCTGTAATCCCAGCACTTTGGGAGGCCAAGGCAGGCAGATCACCGGAGGTCAGGAGTTTGAGACCAGCCTGCCCAACATGGAGAAACCCCGTCTCTACTAAAAATACAAAATTGTCTAGGCATGGTAGTATGTGCCTGTAATCCTAGACACTCGGGAGGCTGAGGCAGGAGAATCGCTTGAACCCGGGAGGCAGAGGCTATGGTGAGCTGAGATTGTGCCATTGCACTCCAGCCTGGACAATGAGAGCAAAACTCCATCTCAAATTAAAAAGAAATAAAATTTAAAAATATATATATATACTGTTTAACTGTTAAGTTAGTAGTAACTTGTTACACAGCAAGCGATGACTGATACAGTAACCTACGCACATGTCCATCTCCAGCACAGACACAGAATTTGGAAGCACTGGGTGCATGACATCTCTTGGCAGGACTTAACTGGAGAGACTAGCAACAAAGACAATAAAGCCCAGGCTAAGATGGACCGCCAAGGGCAGGGAGGAACCCCAGATGGTGGACAGCTGCAAAAGTAAGGATATTCAACATGCCAACCCCCATCTACTCAGACACTGTAGGGGAGGGGGAGAAGGCAAAACCACACTTTAGAAGGCTGTAAGGAGAATGGGGTCCCTGGGAGACTTCCAGGTGGAGACCAAAAGGGGAAGGGAGTGTGGACAGAAAGGCAGAGGAGTCAGGGAGTTCACAGTTTACCACTGAAACCCAATAAAACAGAAGAGACAATATCCTGCCACTTGCTCTGGCCCATACCTTTGCTAGGGCAGGCAATCACGAATCATCAAATTATAATAATTTTAACGACCATGTTCCCGCACTTGACTTGGAAACGCTGGATTAAAAAAAAAAAAAAATCTTCACTCCCGATCCACACCCTAGGGACAATATTATCTCCCCAGCGTCCTACCTGGCCCACAACTACTTATGTCTCATGCCAGACTGAGCCGGCTCCCAGGATGGCAAGGGAGCCAGGAGCTGCTGCCAGCAGGGCCATCTGTTCACCAGTTCCCACAGTCTAAACGGCACAGATTCCAAAGAGGGACTGGGAGCGGCCAGCAGCAGCCTGCACATGCGGAAGGCAGGGGAGAGCAAGGGAACTGGATCCATCCTGCTCTGCTGCAATCACCTGCATGCCGGGTGTGAGATGATCAGTTCGAGACACTTCCCAGAAGGCCTGCAGAAAAACCGTCTGAGTTACAACACTGCTTCCTCCAAGTCCGTATTCGTATTTGCATCTTATAGTAACGTAGCCGGGTAAAACAGGAAGGCTGCTCAAAGAGCATGGATGTCGAAGAGCATCCATGGCGGGCGCCCTCTCAGGCCTGGCCGCAGTACCTGCAGGAGTTGGCCCCTCTAATTCTCCTGTGCTGTGAACTAACACCGCACGTCAGCAACACCTTGTGAAGACCGAGCACAGCAACCAAGCCCACTGTGGACCTAATTCTGGACAAGGAACTTTTTTTTGAGACAGGGTCTCGCTCTGTCACCCAGGATGGAGTGCAGCAGCATAATCTCAGCTCACTGCAGTCTCGACCTCCTGGGTTCAACTGATTCTCCTACCTCAACCTCTTGAGTAGCTGGGACTACAGGCATGCGCCACCATGCCCAGCTAATTTTTCTATTTTTTTTGCAGAGATGGGGTTTTGCCATGTTGTGTAGGCTGGTCTCGAACTCCTGGGCTCAAGCGATCCACTCACCTTGGCCTCCCAAAGTATTGGGATTACAGGCGTAAGCCACTGCACGTGGCCTGGGCAAGGAACATCACACAACTACTCCACAACCCTCAAAGGTCACAGTGTCATCTCTGTTTTATAGGTGGAACAACTGAGACCCACAGAGGTGTAGGAACACACAAAGGTAAAGGAACTCAGCCACCAGCACAGGAGCCAGATGCCAAACCTAGGTCCGCCTGACTCAGAACCCCACTGCCTTCCCTCTATACCTGGCTGTTTCTCCTACATGTCTGGAATTTACTGCAGGGTCAAAGGTTAATCCATTTGAACTGTTAACCTTTATTTACTTACTTATTTTGAGACAGAGTCTTGCTCTGTTGCCCAGGCTGGAGTGTAGTGGCGTGAACTCGGCACGCTGCAACCTCCTGGGTTCAAGTGATTCTCCTGCCTCAGCCTCCCAAGTAGCTGAGATTACAGGTGTTCACCACCAAGCCCGGCTAATTTTTGTATTTTTAGTAGAAAGGGGGTTTCGCCATGTTGGCCAGGCTGGTCTCGAACTCCTGAGCTCCAGAGATCTGTCCCGCCTCAGCCTTCCAAAGTGCTGGGATTAGAGATGTGAGCCACCGCGCCCGGCCATTTAAAACTGTTTAAATGCTACACGAAGGCAGAGAAATGAGGCCATCCCTAAGGGATGTGAGAGCAGTTAGGGATGCGACAAGGGCACACAGACCTGCAACATAGGCGGATGTGGCACCTGTCACAGAGAGGGATGCCAGGGGCTCCCTGCTTTCTCTGAAGAGAGGGAAATCACAAACGTCTGGGGTGGGAGCACTTTTAGCTGGCCATGAGGACTACAGCCAGGTGAAAAGGAGCAGGCCAAGGGAACATGCATGATTAGGGAGCAGGGAGTAGTCCCGATGGACTGGAAAAGGCGCGTGCAAGAGGGGAGGGCGGAAAGGCCAGCCACGCCGGTGACGCTGGAGCTCAGGAAAGACTCCAAGGACCAGAAGGAAGAAGCATCAAGGGACCAGGGGTAATATGCCAAGGTAGAGAGGATAGGTCCAGGGGTGTTCCTCTGTGACAGGACAGAAGAGGTGTGAGGATGTGAAGAGGCGCCACCAGGGAACCTGAGAAAAAGAAGGCAGGCGGCTCGGAAGAACCGATCCATGTGACCCCGCAATTTATTGGATATGGATGAATCACAGCTGACTTTTTAGATGACCCAAAAGATGAAACTATTAATTAAGGCTAGACAGAGGGGAGAAAAGAGAAATATCCTGCTACCTCCAGTTTTTCTCCCTACAGCACCTCTTAGAGACGAGGTGATGGCAGTTCACCTTCAGGATCCATGGAAACAAAGAGAAATCTCTCCCTAACTCTCCTGATGCCAAACAAAAAACAACCAACTATTCCATAATTTTCTTCTCCAGGACAGACTCAGAGAGAAAAGGCCTGAAAATGCAAATTGACACACGGATGTGAACGCGTTTCAGTCAAAGCTTAAACCAGGACAACTTTTCTTGTGTAGCAAGGAAGGTTAGGAGGCAGGATGGTGTTCTGTGCCTAAAAAGGTGAGTGCGATGTCAAGGTGGCTGAAGAGGGGTTTAAAAGGGGACCTAGGGGGACAAGCCCAGGGCCCAGCATCCCACCCTAAATGAGAACACAGGTCTCCAACTCCAGCCCAGGGTCTCCCAATGGTCACAATGGTGTTGGGGACCTGCTGACAGTGGCAGGAAAGGACTCTCGGTGGCGGTCAGAATGACCCAACATCCCAGGAGGCACCCGCCACCAGCTGGCATGAGTCCTTGGTGCTGCCCTGGCACTGCTGCTAATCCACCCCGGCGGCCTCAGGCACGCTCCCGCACCTGTATGTCCAAGACAGCGAATTCAACGGTACTACTAGCCTGGCCTCCAGAAAGGCAGCAGAGTAGGATCAACTTGGCATTAGAGGTCTCGCTTCAAACACAGTATTTCCCAGTTCCAATCTTGGGCCTCAACCACCAACTGGGAAAACCTCCCTCCTAGGGCTGTTTTGAGAACTCGATATGGAAAGCTACCAAAGCTTTATTTCCCACCCCTTTGTAAGGTCCCCCGCAGCTCCCAACGAGGCAGAGAAAGGGGCCTTTTGCAAGAAAAGGGCCAGGTGCAGCGGCTGTCACCACGCCTGCAATCCCAGCATTTTGGGAGGCCAAGGTGGGAGGATCACTTAAGCCCAGGAGTTTGAGACCAGCCTCAACAACACAGTGAGATCTCATCTCTTCAAAACACATTTAAAAAAATTAGTCAGGTGTGGTGGCGCACGCCTGCAGTCCCAACTACCTGGGAGGCTGAGGTGGGAAGAGAGCTTGGCCCAGGAGTTCAAGGCTGTAGTGAGCTATGATCACACCAATGCAGTTTGGCCTGGACAACAAAGACCCTGTCTCTAAAAAATAAAAATAAAAAGTTTTAATTTAAAAAAAGGTTAAATACTAAGGAGAAAGGTCCACATACGCATTTTCATGTCATTGGTATTTATAAGTTCTTAACTGAAACCACTATGATATAAGCTATTAAAGGTAATTAAAAAATAAAAATAGCTGTTTGCCCCAAAGATAGTCTAAGTGACAGAGCTCAGTGCTCTCTCATCAACAACAGCCCTGAGAGAGACAAGAGATGGAAGAGATTCCAACCCCAAGAAAGGGCTGGAGGGGAGCCTGGGGAGGAGACATGGGGGAGGGGAGCTCCAAGAGGGAGCTGGGGGAGGGGAGATGGGAAGGGGAACTCCAGGAACAAGCAGGTGGAGGGGAGTATGGGGGAGGGGAGCTCCAAGAGGGAGCTGGGGGAGGGGAGATGGGGAGGGGAACTCCAGGAATGAGCTGGAGGAGGGGAGTATGGGGGAGGGGAACTCCAAGAGTGAGCTGGGGGAGGTGAGATGGGGAGGGGAACCCCAGGAGAAAGCTGCGGGAAAAGAGCTTGGGGAGGGTAGCTCAAGGAGGGGACCTGGAGGTGGGGAGCTAAGGAGATCTGGGAGAGGGGAGCCTGGGGAGGGGAGATGGAGGAGGGAAGCTGGGGAAGGAGATCTGGGAGAGGGAAGCTTGGGGAGGGGATCTAGGGAGGGGAGATGGGGGAGGGGAGATGGGGAGGAGACATGGGAGAGGAGCTTGGGGAGGGGATCAAGGGAGGAAATCTGAGGGAGGGGGATTCAGGCAAGGGAGCTCAGGGAAGGGAACTTGGGGAGGGGATTTAGAGAGGGGAGCTGGGGGAAGGGGAGCTCAGAGAGGGGACTTTAGGGAGGGGAGATGGGGGAGGAGATCGGGGAGTGGAGGCTGGGGAGGGGATTTAGGGTAAGGGATCTAGGGAGGGAGGGATGTAGGGTAAGGGATCTCGGGGAGGGGAGTGGGGGAACAGGGAGGTGAGTGGTGGAAGGGAGATGGGGAGTGAGGTGAGGGGAACCTGGAGGGAGGGATCCGGGGAAGGGGATTTTGGGGAGGGGAACAGGTGGAGAGAGGAGCTGGTGGGGAGGGGAGTTGGGGGCAGGGATCTGGGGGAGGAGATTTGGGGGGAAGGGAGCTGGGTGCCTGCAGGAGCTGCTCTGACGTGGGCAAGCCCCTCTTTCAGTTCCTTCTTGACAGTCAGTCTCCAGACTTCCACTCTGCCCCCTCCCTGTTTCCACCCAGACAGTCTGATCTGCAACTCGGCCCATGACTACCCCCACTTGGGAGTCCAGCTGCTTCCAGCCTGGCAACCCTGACATGGGCCCTGAGCTGACCAACCAAAAACCCCAAGGTGACAGAGCAAATGTGTCCTGTGTCTTGAGCATAACATTAAAAGCGAGGACCAAGCAGAAGTCCCCTAGCGAGGACCCAGAAATAAGACATCTCTTTGATTCTTGCAGGCTAGTGTTTCCCTAGCCACATAATCTTTAGAAATCATGTGTGCTGTGATAAAAGTCAGTATTTCCCCTCCCTTTACTCAAGCACATAGAAACATCGGAGAAAAGCTGAGCATATTTCCACCAGTTCTGCATGAGAGTTTGACCAGAACACCCTGCTCTCGGTAATGAATGGTTGACCCCAATTTCTGAACACACATTTCCTTTTCCAATCAATTTGCCTTCCCCTCATGAGATAAAACAGAGTATATATACATTTTTAAGAACAATATCCCTGAAAATTTGCTTACTTTTTTAAAACTATGAGGTCAGAGTTTAAGACTGGTTCCTTGGTATGAAGGAATACATTACATTAATACAACAAAGGGCTGAATCTTCTACAAACCAACAAAACACCCAAACAAAGGCAGAACTTAATTTTTGGCAAAGAAAAAACGAAAATGTTTTTGGTGTCCATTAGTGAATACATCAGCTGAGGACTACATCTTGGAATCTTTTCAATGAGCGGAGCTAAAGATTTCTCATAAGCGCAATTAAAGCACCCTGAATTGATACATCTAGGGGGCTGAGCATCTGTTTCAAATCAGTGAAGTGCTTACTGCAAAAGGAACACCTTACCAAAAGCAGGATGAAAAACTGAGGGCAGAGTGTCATGATTATTATTATTACTATTTTTTAAGCAGAATAGTCTGCAAGAAAATACATAAAAATGCTCAAGTTAGGCCAGGTGCAGTAGCTCATGACTGTAATCCCAGTACTTTGGGAGGCCAAGCAGGAAGATCACTTGAGGCCAGGAGTCCAAGATCAGCCCGGGCAACACAGCGAGACCTTGTCTCTATTAAAAAAATAGTAAGTTACCAAAAAATGCTCAAAATGGTAATGTAAGGGTGGCAGAATAATGGCAATTATTTTCCCTCCAAGTGTTATATAATATTATTAAAGTGGCTAGACATATGTATGGATTTTAAAGCACTTCAGTTTTATACGTGCTTTAGGTATAATTTCTAAGGCATTAAAAAATTGGCATATTCTTTTTTTTAAGATGGAGTTTTGCTCTGTCGCCAGGCTGAAGTACAGTGGCACGATCTTGGCTCACTCTGCCTCCCAGGTTCAAGCGATTCCCCTGCCTCAGCCCCCCGAGTAGCTGGGACTATAAGCACACACCACCACACTCAGCTAATTTTTTGTATTTTTTTACTAGAGACAGGGTTTCACTATGTCGGCCAGGATGGTCTCGATCCCTCGTGATCCACCCACCTCGGCCTCCCAAAGTGCTGGGAATTACAAGGTATGAGCCACCACACCCGGACCAAAACTGGCATATTCCTTTTGAAGGTTTTGCCTTTGGGAGAGGAACAATAGCATTCCTTACCTGCTTGGGAGAAAGACTTAGGAACAAAAATTAAAAGTCTACTTACCTGAGGTTTAATTTTCGATCTTCTTCACTGCCAGCCTCCAACTACAGAGAAAGAAAGAGAATATTACACCACAGGCACCACTGTCAACATGCCTCGGGCAGCAGTCTCACATTCTCCACCCTGGTATTGGAAAAAGATAAAGACATCCAGGAAACCTAGCTACTTCTAAACAGCCGTGCCCTTTCCTCACCAATCCCGGTCTGTCCCTTGGAGTCATTTCCGTGGGGGAATTTTCAGATTTCCAAATGTTGACCCACATTCCTGCCACAGTCTAGGGGATGGAGTCCTTCTAGCTCAACATTTCCTATCTGGTGTTATTACCCAGCACGGTCTTTTAGCCCTCAGCCCTCAACTTTCCGGGGTTGTTCTGGATCTTATCCTGTTTTTCTCTTTTAAGGGGAGGGGGTCGTGTTTAAAGAGAATTCACTTCCTCCGTGGAGCCAGGCAGTAACAGCTGAGTGATGAACACCATTTTCAAAAAACCATCCCAGGCAAGACTTGCACAGTGGAAGGTGGCCAGGAATCAGGCTGGCTGTCTGTGGGTCTTGAAAGCTCTTGATGGTTCCCGAAAAGACTTAAACATTTAATACGAAACATCCTAGGCTATCAGTTTATTTATATAAATGCAAGAAAGAGATATTTAATATTTTCTGAAAGCTAAAAGGCCAAGAGCTCGGGCTCCAGAAGTACCTATGACTTATTTTTATTTTTTTTCTTTCATAAACCGAAATGAGAAGGCAACACACACACAGACACACACACACACACACACACACCCCCCACGGCCAAACAACCCCTGACCACTGGGACTTGGCATGTTTTTTATGTTGCACACAGGCGCCCATTGAATGGGAAGGAGAAACCTGGAAAGCCGTGATGGCTGGGAGAGATGCAGGGCTGACTGAGGGCAGAAATGAGGCAGAAGCCAAGGGCGAAGGAAAATGGGTCCAGAGATAATGTAGGGAGGAGCCTGGGCAGCAAAGGACACACACCAGGAGGTGGCAACTTCAACCAAGAATGAGGACACCAGCAGTGAGCTGTGAGCAGTGGCTCACACCTGGAATCCCAGCACTGCGGGAGGCCGAGGAGGGGCTGATCACCTGAGGTCAGGAGTTCAAGACCAGCCTGGCCAACAAGGTGACACCCTGTCTCTACTAAAAATACAAAAATTAGGCGGGCACGGCGGCACGTACCTACAATCCCAGCTACCTGGGAGGCTGAGGCAGGAGAATCACTTAAACCCAGGAGGCAGAGGTTGCAGTGAGCCGAGATTGAACCACTGCACTCCAGCCTGGGTGACAGAGCAATACTTCATCTCAAAAATAAATAAATAAATAAATAAATAAAATAAAATACGTACACCAGAGAGCCTGGGAGTCCCTACATCATATTATGATGTACATACAAGATTCTGCAGAGGCACCTACCCCACACAGAAGAAGTGGAAAGACCAGGGAAGGCTTCACTGACCACAAAACAAGTCACAACAGCAACAAACTGAGAAGAGTATGTTGGGTCTAACCCAGTGGTTCTCAACTGGGAGCAAGTTCTCTCAACAGGAGACAGTGGGAGATGTCTGGAGGCATTTTTTCTGGAGGTCACTACTGGCACCTAGTGGGTAGAGGACAGGATCCCACATGTACTGCACATTCCACAATACACAGGACGGTCCCCCAACAAGAGAGAATGTTCCGGTCCCAAGTATCAACAGTGGGTTGAGAAACTCTGGTCCAATCCAAAAAAGTGCCTGGAGATCTGCCCATGAAAATTGGTCACTTTGAACATTTCTCAGAAATAACAATGTTATGATCCATTCCTGAAAATTATTGATTTATCTATTCTTGTGCTCTGCCTGTTCACACAAAGGAACTGAGATAAGATTCACAGGAAAACGACATAAGTGACATAATCAAAGACTGGGGGAAAAAAAAGAAAATTAAAAGAGAAAGGAGAGCCTTAGGACTGAGGGCTGTGATCCCCCCCGTTTCCCACGCCGCCAGCAGGCCTGGCTGTGCCAGGAAAGAGTTGCCATAAGTGTCTGACTCATTATGAAGTTGCATTTTGAAGAGTGATGACGTGACTTGGGGGTACGGACTTCACAATCATTTAATTCTTGGTCACTCTCCGAGGTTCTCAGATGAAAGGCCATGTCAGGTCAGTTATTCCAGGGAAGCTACATATGCCAAGGAACACATGAAAGAAGTAATCCAGTCCTTTTAGATGAGCCAGGGACCACAGACAGGAAGCAACTCAAGCGAGGGCAGACCACGGCAGAACCCGCCTGGCCTAGGTCTCCTGACCCCACACACACTTGCTGTCTCCATCCCACCTTGCTTCTCGCCTCAACACGTCTGGACGAGGACCTTGCCTTCGGGAAACCTCCCAGCCCATTCAAAGCCCAGCAATGAATGCTGCAGCTTTACTATGATCAAATAAAAGCTGCCTGAGTTTTATTTTATGTTTATCAGGTCACTAGCACTTGGTAAAAAGAATGCTTTATATAATAACTGGAAATGTATCTAGTAGAAAAAACACAAATGTCCCAACAAAATGTGCTACATCCATGCAATGGAGTATTACACAGCCACGAAAAGGAATGAAGAACTGCCACATGCTACAATATGCATGACCTCTGAAAACGTGATGCTGAGTGAAAAAAGTCAGACACAAAAGGCCACATAGGGTGTGATTCCATTTACATAAAATGTCCAGAATAAGCAAATCCATGGATACAGAAAGTAGATTAGTGGTTGCCTAAGGTTAGGGAGAATGGGGCAGGGGGAGGCTGCAGGTGAGGGCTAAGGGGTACAGGCTTCCTATTTTGGGGGGGATGAAAATGTTCTGGAATCAGATGGTGGTGATGGTTGCACAATCTCATGTATATACTAAAAACCACTGAATTGTGCACTTTAAAATGGCAAATTTATGGTATGCAACTAAAAAATAATAAGACCTTAAAAATGCATAAGACAAGAACAGACCAGGTTGCAAGTAACTCCAGGAACACGGGGTTTTGAATCAGAAATCTGGGCTGACAGGCTCAGCCTGAAGCCAACCACTCCCCTTACTTCACATACGTTTTTGTGATGGGAACCTGAGATGAAGCGCATAAATCGCCAGACAGCAGTGATAGGAACAGAAAACAGCCCCTCCTCACTGTGGGAAGGAAAGGTGCTCCTGCAATCTAACTTCTCAGTAGCAGGCTATTGATCGCCCATGTTCTTTTGCCACTAATCAGCGTGTAGAGGGGGATTACTAGAACCTTCTGTCTGTAGATAACTCATGAATGGCCTCTCCTCTCCAAGGAGGGGGCTGTGAAGGTTCAACTTCCCAGTCACTCTGAAAATGTCCCTGCCAATCCCAGCAAAACAAGGCTGAAGAACTACCCTACCAGGAGACAGGGCTGTCAAACTAAACGTAAATGTTCTTCTCTTGTCTCACACGGACACACAAACCTCTCCCATGTTATCAGTCAACTTGCCCCACTCCCTCCCACAAAGAAAGGGGCTGAAGAGCCCAGATGCCGGCTGCGGAACTTCCTGGGCCTGGGACAGCAAGGCCCTCCTCCAGTCTTCTCTAAACATAGCTAAGGGTCCGGAGGCAGACACTCAGCCTTGTATAAGTAAGAGTTTAGACCAGAGGCCTTGAAGGGTTCTTCAAGAGATGGTAGGCAAGATTGCACGACCAGAGAGTCATCCCTGCATCTGCAGAGGGCTGACCTGCTCAGAGGCCCAAGGCCCTAGCCTAGG
Organism: Chlorocebus sabaeus; assembly: GCF_047675955.1. NCBI lineage: Eukaryota > Metazoa > Chordata > Mammalia > Primates > Cercopithecidae > Chlorocebus > Chlorocebus sabaeus. Next base: position 105,974,225 of record NC_132914.1, read on the forward strand.
ACAAGCCAGGCCAACCCTGCAGGCTCAGAGGGCACCAGTTCCTTCAATCAACCTCAGAGGAAGCAGCAGCCAGGCAAATGGACCCAGGCCACACACAGACCCACAAAAACGCACACGGTGCCAGTACACGAAGCCCAGGGATGCACCTATGCAATCACCCAGAATGGGTCACAGTCACACAGAAAGACAGATGCACATAAACACACAGCCTAGAGCGATGCTACAGAAAGGAAAAGCCAGACTCAGGCTGCACACACAGACGTGAGACACGGCCACACAGAACCCATAGCACGCTGGGTCACCGTCACACAGTGACACGGGCACGCCTACAGACAGAACTCCAGAGGCGGCAGGCGGGGAAACAATCTCACACGTTTGTAGGGGCACTCCCAGATGCCTGTCTCACGCTGGCACAGTCCCCGGAGGGCAGGTCAGCAACAGTCACATCTCACATCGCACAGCCAGGCACACAGGCAAAGGGCCTAGAACTACCCCCGCCACAGGTATCAGAACCATCGGCTCACGCAGTCACCCAATCAAGGGCCCCAGTCGCACATTCAGTCACCCCTGGACCCGGGTCACACTGCAGAGTCACTCACAAATGGGAGTCCCCACCAGACGCACTGTCCTCCCCAGACAGAGGTCAACCCCAAGACGGGAGTCACACCTGAAATCACAGTCCCCACACAGTTGCGAGGTCACACTTGCACAGTCACCCTCAGATAGGGGTCACAACGCACACAGTCCCCGCCTAACAGGGGTCACCCCAAGATGGGGGAGACCCCCTGATGTGGGTCAGAGTACACACAGTCTCCTGCAGACACTCCCAGAGGGGTCGCACTGCACACACAGTCCCTGAAAAGCTGACCCCCGATGGGGGTCACACCGCACACAAAGTCCCCCACAGCTCCCCCAGACAGGGTCACATCGCACACAGTCCTCGCACGGTCACCCCGGTCCGGCTGCCCGGCTCGGTTCCTACGGCTGGGCCCCCGGGAGCCCGCGCAGCCGCCCCCCCTGCCCCGCACGCGCGGCCCCGGCTCCGGCGGCCTCGGCGAGGCGTCCAGCGGCCCAGGCCGGGCGCGGCGAGCCCGGGGCTCACCTCGCTGTTGCTGGCCGAGGAGGAGGCGGCGCTGGGCGTGGGCGAGCGCTGCAGGGTCACCAGGGCCATGGCTGCGGCGCGGTGCAAGGTCGCCCCAGAGGTCTCGAGCTAGAGCCGCCACCGCCACCGCCGCCCGGGCCGGGCCCGGGGCCTCCAGGAGCCGCGCGCGGGCGGCCGGGCCGAGCCGGGCCGGGCCCGCCCCTCCCCCTCCCCCTCCCCCTCCCCCTCCCCCTCCCCCTCGGCGTCGCCAGCGCCCCCGCCCCCAGCTCCCGCCTCCCGCGCCGGCGCGCGCCGGCCTTGGTGAGCAGAGTGGGCGGGGAAGCGGGGAGGGCGGGGAAGCGGGGAGGGCGGGGCGAGGAGGCGCGCGTGCGCGGGGGCCCCGAGGGCCGCCCGAGGCCTCGGCTGGTCTGTCACGTCCCTCGCGCTCCCGACACACGCGCCCCCGCCCGCGCGCCCGGCTATCTGACCTGGGACTCGGAGGCGCGCGCGCCGCCCGGAGCCCGTCCGCCCCAGGGGCCCTGCCCGCTGCTCCGGCTGGGGAAACTGAGGCCCGGCGACCTTGCAGACAGGACTGTACAGCGACCAGGAAATAAAAGATGTCCTGGGGCCCGGCGCAGTGGCTCACGCCTGTAATCCCAGCACTTTGGGAGGCCGACCGAGGAGGGCGGATCACGAGGTCATGAGATCGAGACCATCCTGGCCAACATGGTGATACCCCGTCTTTACTAAAATTACAAAAATTAGCTGGGCATGGTGGCGCTTGCCTGTAGTCCCAGCTACTCGGGAGGCTGGGCAGGAGAATCGCTTGAACCTGGGAGGCAGAGGTTGCAATGAGCCGAGATCGCACCACTGCCCTCCAGCCTGGGCGACAGAGTGAGACTCCGTCTCAAAAAAAAAAAAAAAAAAAAAACAGCAAAATACTCCGTCTCAAAAAAAAAAAAAAACAGCAAAATAGATTCACCTAATTTTGCAGAGGTTAATCAAGTTATTAGGCACGTTTTTAAAAAAGTATTTTGCTAATCTTTTTCAATGAATTCTTTCTGTGTGTTCTGAAACCCAGCCAACTCCTTGAAGGTCAGGGAAGCCTTCCCAGAAGAGCTTTATTCTGAGGCTTGAGCTTGAGCATAAGCAGGATTAACAGGTGAAAGAAGGGAGAGACAGCTCTCCAAGCAGGGGGGATCAGCGTGCCCTGAAGCAGGAAGAAGTTTGTCAACTGGAGGCCAGCACTCAGGGAAGGGAAGAGGGGAGGAATGGCTGGACTCTGCATCCTCTGGAAAGATGGCTCCGGCTGCTGCGTGGAGGAGGGACCATGGGGTAGAGGACTGAGGGAGACCAGGGAGGAGGCTGCTGCTGTTGTCCCGGGGAGAGGTGACCAGTTATGGGGACGGAGATGGGAACATGGAGTATGATACCAAGAAGGCAATTCTGGCTTGACTTAGTAATAGGAAACTTCTTTTAGTCAAAATCTCATCTCCCGGCTCCCACCCCCAACCTCTGCATGTTGCACAAGCACTCCCAAACGCAGTGGTTCCAGCCTGCCCGCAGCTTAGCAAATTTGTCTTACTGCCCAACAGGAGACCCACGCAGCCTCCTGGATTCTTCCCCCTCCCTCCCTCTGTCCTGGGGCTGTGACCTCCTCCATATTATTCACAGGGCCTCAGCACGATTCATCTCAAAGGTGATTCTAGTCGGGGGCACTGTAGCTTCTATGGAGCGTTTCTAAGAGGGGATTTGTGGGAATGTTTTTCGTTGTCTTGCTGGTGGAAGGGGAGAGCTCCTGGCATTTAGAGTGCAAGAGCCATGGGTGCTAAATGTCTTCCAATGCACTGGACAGTCTCCCCAAGGAGAATTGCTGCGTTCCCACAAAATGTTTCCTGGGTGAAAAACCCATTTATGATAATCTGAAGCCAGAACCTAACTCCATTTGATACATCAACACAAGCTAGTCTCCCTCCCTCCCTTTTTTCCTTCCTTCCTTCTTTCCCTCCCTCCCTCCCTCCCTCCCTTCCTTCCTTCTTCTCTTTATTTTCTTCTCGTCTCTTCTCTTCTTTTCTTTCTTTCCTTTTCTTTTTTTTTTCTGAAACAGGGTTTCACTCCCGTCACCCAGGCTGAAGTGCAATGGCACAGTCATAGCTCACTGCAGCCTCCATCTCCCAGGCTCAAACCATCCTCCTGCTTCAGTCTCCCGAGTAGCTGGAACTACAGGTACACACCACCACGCCCAGCTCCTTTTAAAAAAATGTTTAACTATGTTGCCCAGGCAATCCTTCTGCTTTGGCCTTCCACAGTTCTGGGATTACAGGCACAAGCCACCATGGTTGGCCTAGTATTTTTTACTGAATTTTCAGAAAGGTGACTATGTTGAAACTCCATCTCTCCTAAAAATACAAAAAATTAGCCAGACGTGGTGGCGGGCACCTATAATCTCAGCTACTCAGGAGGCTGAGGCAGGAGAATCACTTGAACCCGGGAAGCAGAGGTTGCAGCGAGCCGAGATCGTGCCACTGCACTCCAGCCTGGGTGACACAGCGAGACTCAGTCTGAAAGAAAGAAAGAGAGAGAGAGAGAGAGAGAGGGAAGGAAGAAAAGAAAGAGGGAAGGAAGGGGAAGGGGAAGAGAAAATATACTTTGTTTTGCTTGAGAGTTTTGTCAAGAGTTGTTCATCCATCCTTAGGGAAAAGGAGATCATGGATGGCAACACCTCTCCTGATATTAGAGCATTCCACACAAGGTGCCCACATTTGTAGCTGCATTCTAGGTAGACAGACAGTCATAGGTACTTAAATGTCAAATATAAGGCAAAATTGTGGACAAAATTGAGTTGAGTAGAGAATATTTTCTCAAATCCAAGCACATTCATTATTGGCAGGCCCATGCTTCTGAGACGCCCCGTGTCCTCTCAGGGAGTAGTGGCTGAGCATTTCCACATTGTAATACATGTTGTTTCATTATGATTTATTTTTCTTTTATGTCTCTCTTACATTAGTTTTCAAATTGGAGAGTTTGAGAATCCCCTGGAGAAAATACATATTGCTAGACCCCACCTCCCAGAATTTTGGATTCACAAGATTTGCTGTAGGGCTGGAAAATTTGCACATCTAACCAATTCCCAGGCAATGCTGATGCTTGTGTCTGGGGACGACAGTCTGAGAACTACTGCCTATACAAATGCCATGGCCTCTTCACCAAGAAATTCCTACCTAGATCTGATCCTGGTACCCATCCGTGACCCCGAATCCTAATCCCCCTCCTCTGGCCGGCCTGCTTTTCCACTCACCCCAATTGTTTGGAGGCCGTCTCCACCCCTTCTCACTTCCTCTTAGAGCTGAGAGCCCTCTTCTTCCCCACAACTAACTCTTGCCAGAAATCACCTCCAAAAAGCTTTCCCTGCCCCTTAAGCAGTGTTTTTTCCAGGATCTCGTAGCCCTCATCCTACCCTTAAACACACAGCAAGTGTCAGTCTGCCTTATCACAATGGGTCCATCTCTGTCTTGTCCCATTACCGTAGAGCCCTGAATGGTCCCTAAGAAAATCCTGAGGAGTCAGGCTGGGACCAGCGTGAGGGTGCAAAATATGAGAGGGTGCCCCCAAAAATTCAATGATTAAGATAAATAGTATTTTAATGCAACATTTTAGAAAATCAAAATTAATGCCAAATCCATCATGAATAAAATATTTTAAAAATTTGTTTCCTTTTTTTTATTGAGACAGAGTCTTGCTCTGTTGCCCAGGCTGGAGTGCAGTGTGGCACGATCTCTGCCTCCTGGATTCAAGCAATTCTCCTGCCTCAACCTCCCGAGTAGCTAGGATTACAGACCCCCGCCACCATGCCTGGCTAATTTTTGTATTTTTAGTAGAGATGTGGTTTCACCATGTTGGCCAGGCTGGTCTTAAACTCCTGAACTCAAGTGATCTGCCTGCCTTGGCCTCCCAAAAAGCTGGGATTACAGGTGTGAGCCACTGCACCTGGCCAAAATATTTACAAAACTTTTTTAAGAGCCAAGCTGTCATTCTGTCACCTAGAACAGGGTGTAGTGGTGCAATCCTAGCTCACTTCAGCCTTGAACTCTGGGCTCAAGCCATCCTCCTGCCTCAGCCTCCCAAGTAGCTGAGACCACAGATGTATACCACCACGCCTGGCTGACTTTATTTTTGGCAGAAACTGGGTGTTGCTATGTTGCCCAGGCTGGTTTCAAACTTCTGGCGGCACGCAATCCCCCCACCTTGGCCTCCCAAAGCGTTGGGATTACCGGCATGAGCCACCACACCTGGCCAACGTATCACATTTTTACATAAAAACTGAATGAGTACTGTATCACTGATTCTTCCATTTACTTCAGACTTCAGTATAGCTCAGCAAAGCACTTTTATTGATCCTGTCTTTATTTGATTGAGTCTTTTACAACTTTGGCCATTCTAAAGCCTTTTGTGAAAATGGCCTGTGGTTTAGCTGGGCATGGTGGTGCACACCTGTAATCCCAGCTACTCAGGAGGCTGTGGCAGGAGAATCGCTTGAAACCAGGAGGCGGAGGCTGCAGTGAGCTGAGATCGTGCCACTTTTGAGACTCTGTCTCAAAAAAAAAAAAAAAAAAAAAAAAAAAAAAAAAAAAAAAAAGCTTGTCGGCTTGACTCCAGTAGCCTCTGAGAGGGGTGGAATGGAAAAGGGGAAGTGAAAGCTCCCAGGCCTCAGTCAGGGCAGATCCCAAGAAGCCCTGGGTGTGGAGGAGGGGAACAATCCAGTAGAGGCAGCTCTGAAGTTTTCTCCCATGCATTAGAGCCCTTTCCAATCAGTATCATAATTTTTCATTATATAATAGTTTATTTAATCATCTTTGACCTCCTTGTAGTCCCAGCTCACATTTGCAACTACTAAAAAACAGTTATTGAGTTATTTGCTCTCTGCTAGGCACTATGCAAAGTCCTTTGTCAGTGTGTGGGGGACATGATTTATTAACATATGAATGTCCCCCCATTTATACTAGAAGATCACCTCCTCCAGGAAGCCTTCCTTGCCCCGTGGCTGGGTTAGGCACCCCTTCTCTGTGCTCCTACAGCCCCTGGGCATTGGTGACAATGGCATTGTGGATCTGCCCTGGGCTGGTTTCTGGGTTGGGCCACTTTAGGTACATTCATTCTTGTCACCCTGTGATTCTCATTTCATGGGTGAGGAAATGGATGCACAGAGTGGTTAAGGCACTGGCCCCAAGTTATGTAAGTAGGAAGAGGTGAATCTGGTATTCAAACCCATGTTTTTCTGCTTTAGAACTCACAAAGACAGGTTCTTCCAGGACAGCCTCAGAAAGGGTTGGTGCAAATTAGGTCGGTGCAAAAGTAATTGTGGTTTTTGTCATTTAATGGTGCAAAAGTAATTGTGGTTTTGTCATTAATGACCAACTAATAAAAGTAATAGTTCCCCCTTTTTTTTTTTTTGAGATGGAATCTTGCTCTGTTGCCCAGGCTGGAGTGCAGTGGCTGGATCTCAGCTTACTGCAAACTCTGCTTCCTGGGTTCAAGTGATTCTCCTGCCTTAGCCTTCCAAGTAGCTGAGATTACAGGCGCCCACCACCATGCCCAGCTAATTTTTGTATTTTTAATAGAAACGGGGTTTCACCATGTTGGCCAGGCTGGTCCCGAACTCCTGACCTCAAGTGATCCACCCACCTCGGCCTCCCAAAGTGCTGGGATTGCAGCCACAACACTCGGCCAATAGTTGGCTTTTTAAAGCAAAAAATTTGTAATTCCTTCTTAATTATTCATTCCAAAATGAAATTCAGAGGTAATAAAGCTCTGGTAGGCTGAATAATGGCCCCCAAAAATGTCCATATTCTAAATCCCCAGAATCCCTGCCTATGTTACCTTGCGTGCTAAGAGGGTTTTACAGATGTGATTAAACTCAGTATGTTTAGGTGGGGAAATTTTGCTGGAGGAAGCCCGAGAGGTCCTAATGTGATCACAAGGATCCTTATAAGAGGGAGGTGAGAAGAGTCAGTAGTAGGAGATGTGGCAATGGAAGCGAGGGATTAGAGTGAAGGAAGAGGCCACAATCCAAGGAATGTAGGCAGTTGCTAAAAGTGGGAAAATGCCAAGAAATGAATTCTCCTTTCAGAGCCTCCAGAAAGAATGGACCTGCTGATATCTTTTTCTTTTATTTTGTGAGACAGGGTCTTGCTCACAGAGCTGTCACCCAGGCTGGAGTACAGTGGCATTATCATAGCTCACAGCAGCCTCGACCTCCAGGGCTCAAGGGATTCCCCCACCTGAGTAGCTGGGACTACAGACACACACCACTAAGCCCGGTTGACTTTTATTATTATTATTATTATACTTTAAGTTACGGGGTACATGTGCAGAACGTGCAGGTTTGTTACATAGGTATACACATGCCATGGTGGTTTGCTGCACCCATCAACCCGTCATCTACATTAGGTATTTCTCCTAATGCTATCCCTCCCCTAGCCCCCCACCGCCTGACAGGCCCCGGTGTGTGATGTTCCCCATGCCCATGCCTGGTTGATTTTTAAAGGTTTTTTTTGTTTTTTTTTGTTTTTTTTTAAGATGAGAGTCTCAGCTGGACACAGTGGCTCATGCCTGTAATTCCAGCACTTTGGGAGGTAAGGCAGGTAGATGGCTTCAGCCCAGGAGTTCGAAACCAGCCTGGGCAACATGGCAAAACCCCATCTCTACAAAGAAATACAAAAAAATAACTGGGCATGGTGGCACATGCCTGAGGCTGAGGTGGGAGTATTGTCTGAGCCTGGGAGATCAAGGCTGCAGTGAGCCACGATCATGCCACAGCACTCCAGCCTGGTTAATGGGGTGAGACCCTGTCTCTAAAAAATAAAAGAAATGAAGGTCTTGCTATTTCTTTTCCTAGGCTGGTCTTGAATTCCCAGGCTCAAGCAATTCTCCTGCCTCAGCCACCCCAGTTGCTGGGATTACAGGCACAAGCCACCATGTCCAATCCTGGCAACATCTTGATTTTAGACTTCTGATCTCTACAACTGCAAGAGAATAAATTTATGTTGTTTTAAGCCACTAAATCTCTGGGAATTTGTGGCAGCAGCTCTAGGAAATGAATAGAAAACTCAGCCTCCATTTGGGCTTTAAAAAACATATCACTATAGGCCGAGATGGGCGGATCACGAGGTCAGGAGATCGAGACCATCCTGCCTAACCCGGTGAAACCCCATCTCTACTAAAAAATACAAAAAACTAGCCGGGCGAGGTGGCAGGTACCTGTAGTCCCAGCTACTCGGGAGGCTGAGGCAGGAGAATGGCGTAAACCTGGGAGGCAGAGCTTGCAGTGAGCTGAGATCTGACCACTGCACTCCAGCCTGGGGGATAGAGTGAGACTCTGTCTCAAAAAAAAAATAATAAAAAAAAAAATAAAAAAAAAAATCACTATAATGCCATTACCCAGTATGTTCCAGGTGCTTCCCAAGCATTGCGTCATTTTCTCATTTACTCAGCTCATCCAATAAACTATGTTTGTTGCTCTCCTGGGCACTAGCCTCGGAATCGGGTCCATCAGTGAACAAAATGGAATCACTGTCCTTGAAGAGCATTCAATCAAGTGGGAAATACAGTAAAAAAATATATATATGTATATATGCAAATATGTTTAAAATCATATATGGTAAATATATTGCATTTAAATGAATTAATAGGCCGGGCATGGTGGCTCACGCCTGTAACCCCAGCACTTTGGGAGGCCGAGGCCAGTGGATCACTTGAGGCCAGGAGTTTGAGACCAGCCTGGCCAACATGGCGAAACTACGTCTCTACTAAAAGTACAAAAATTAGCCAGTCGTGGTGGTGGGTGCCTGTAATCCCAGGTACTTGGGAGGCTGAGGTAAAAAAATCACTTGAACCTGCAGAGGCGGAGGTTGCAGTGAGCCAAGATCACGCCACTGCACTCCAGCCTGGGTGACAGAGTGAGACTCTGTCTCAAAATAATAATAATAATTAATTAAATGAATTAATATTGGTAAGGGTCTTAGAACAAAATAGGAACTGATATGTATCAAATAAATGAAATATGATGTCCAATCGTGAAAAAGAGCTTGGGAGAAAAACAAAGCAGGTTAAGGGCAGAGTAATGGAGGAGGCCATTTAGACAAGTGGTCAGGGAAGCTTCTGGGTGAGGTGATATCTGAGCAGAGGAATCACCATGACAACCCCACCAGGGAGGTGTAGAAACCCTGGGATCTGCCTGGTTCATTCAAACTGGCCTCTCCACTTAGGAACTGTGAGGTTATGGGTCAGGTACTTTTTCTGAGACCCACTGTCTTTCTCTTTGTATCACCCAGGCTGGAGCGCAGTGATGCGATCTCGGCTCACTGCAACCTCCTTCCCCCGGGCTCAAGTGGTCCTCCCACCTCAGCCTCCTGAGTAGCTAGGATTACAGGTGCGTGCCACCATGCCCAGCTAATTTTTGTATTTTTAGTAGAGACAGGGTTTCACCATGTTGGCCAGGCCAGGCTGGTCTCGAATTCCTGACCTCACATGATCTGCCCACCTTGGTCTCCCACAGTGCTGGGATTACAGGTGTGAGCCATCACACCCGGCCAAGACCCACTTTCTTTCTCTGTAAAATGGATATGAAAGTGATAGTGCTTGGCCGGGCATGGTGACTTGAAAAGGGCATGAAAAGGGGAAATTTGACCAGGTGTGGTGGCTCACACCTACAGTCCCAGCACTTGGAGGCCAAGGCGGGTGGATCACCTGAGGTCGGGAGTTCGAGACCAGACTGACCAACATGAAGAAACTGCACCTCTACTGAAAATACAAAATTAGCCAGGTGTGGTGATGCATGCCTGTAATCTCAGCTACTTGGGAGGCTGAGGCAGGAGAATCACTTGAACCCGGGAGGCAGAGGTTGTGATGAACTGAGATTGCACCATTGCACTCCAGCCTGGGCAACAAGAGTGAAACTCCATCGTAAAAAATAAATAAATAAATAAATAAATAAATAAATAAAAATAAAAGGGGAAATTTGGACCCAGAGACAAGGGGAAAATGCTTCCTGAAGGTTGGAGTTGTGCTGCCACAAGCCAAGGAGCAGCCAAGATGGTCAGCAAACCACCAGAGCTAGGAGTGAGGAGTGAGGAGCAGATTTGCGTGGCCTTCTGAAGAAACCAGCAACTTGATTTCGGACTTCCAGGCTCCAGAACTGTAAGAGTAAATGCTTTTGGTTTAAGCCTCCTGGTTTGTGGCACTTTGTTATGGCAGCCATGGGAAACAAATGCATCTAACATGATCATTTCATCAGCTGCAGAAATAAGGCTCAGAGCAAGACTAGAGTCTGAACCTAGTTCAGCTAGACCCCAGACCCCACACATGGGTTGTTAGCCTTTCTAGCCTGGGAGGTGACAGTTTGGAGGTGCCACTATATGCAGGGAATGGTGTTCAGAGGACTCAAAGCTTCAGTCACTTGGGCCAGGGTGTCCAGGGTTGGATATGGAAGTCACGTATCTGGGACTCCAGACAAAGCATCGCTCTGGGTGGGTCAATAGGCACCAGCAGCCGGGCAGTTGAGGGATCTGTGCCCCTGTGTGGAGCTGGCTGAAGCCTCCCTTCCTCTACCCATCCCTTCATTTAACCTGCTTGCCAGATCCAGGTGTTCCCTGGCCTCTGCCAGGGGTGTATTCACCTGACTTTGCCTTTTATTCACTGTGATCACAGGTAACACACTGACCCTTGCTGGGCCTCAGAATCTCAACTCTTGGTGGGGTGCGGCGGCCCATGCTGGTAATCCCAGCACTTTGGGAGGCCAAGGTGGGTGGACCACTTGAGGCCAGGAGTTAGAGACCAGCCTGGCCAACATGGCAAAAATGTGTCTCTACTAAAAATACAAAAATTAGCCAGGCATGGTGGTGTGTACCTGTAGTCCCAGCTGCTCAGGAGGCTGATGGACAAGAATCACTTGAATCCAGGAGACAGGTTGCAATGAGCCAAGATCACACCACTGCACTCCAGCCTGGGTTATGGAGTGAGACTGTCTTAAAAAACAACCAACCAAAAGAATCTCAACTCTTAATATGGAATGATTAAATGTCCTGTAAGAAAGGATTGGTTAGATCAATTGGGAATATGCATATGATGTCCCTCCTAGATAGTTCTCAGTGATCCTCATCTCCTGATGTTCATGCCCTGTGGAGTCTCTTCACACAATAAATAGAACTGACCTGTGTAACCACTAGGATATCACAGATATGACAGCATGTGACTTCTGAGGCTAGGGGTCATAAAAGACACTGAGGCTGCTATCTTGCTGTCTCTTGGATTTCTCATTCTGAGGGAATCCAGCTACCATGTCATGAGGACATTTAGGACATTTAAACAGCCAGAGAGAGAGGGCCACACGGCAAGAAACTGAGGCCTCCTGCCAATGACCAGCACTAACCTATTGCCATGTGAATGCACCATCTTGAAACTGGATCCTCCAGTCCCAGGCAGGCCTTTATTGATTGATTGATTGATTGATTGGTTGAGAGAGACAGGATCTCATTCTGTCTCCCAGGCTGGAGTACAGGGCACCATCTTGGCTCACTATAACCTCTGCCTCCTGGGTTCAAGTGATTCTCATGCTTCAGCCTCCTGAGTAGCTGGGATTACAGGCGTGCACTACCATGCCCAGCTAGTTTTTTGTATTTTTAGTAGAGACAGGGTTTCACCATGTTTCCCAGGCTGGTCTCAAACTCCTGGCCTCCAGTGATCTGCCTGCCTTGGCCTCCCAAAGTGCTGAGATTACAGGCATGAACCACTGTGCCAGGCCCCCATTCAAGCCTTCAGATGAGATCACAGCCATGGCCATCATCTGGAGTGCGACCTCATGAGACACTCTTGAACCAGAGCTGTCCAGCTGAGCTGCTTCCGGATTCCAGGCCCAAAGAAAACGTATGAGATAATAAATGTTTATTGTTTTAAGCTGCTAAATTTTAAAGTAACTTGTTACGCAGCAATAGATAACTTTTATATGCTGCCATAAAAATATTATAAAATCTTGCACTAGTACAGAAAGATTTTTATAAAATATTAAGTGGAAGGAAAAAAAAAGCAGGCCACCAAACAGTATAGGACAGTAGACCCCATTTTTGGAAGAAAAATATGAAGAGTTAAAAAACTCTACCAAAAGGGAAAAAAAAGAGGGCATCAATGGAGAGATGGAGAAGCTTTGTTTTTGGATGGGAAGACTCAGTATGGTAGAGTTAACAACCTCTCAAAATTAAATTAAACGGAAATGCTGTTGAAATCCCAACTTGATTCTTTTGAGTGTAGGGATCTTTGCAACAGATAACTGGACAAGCTAACATTTATTGGGTATATATGTGCATTGCATCACGTGACAATCACTGTTTCATCTTAATTCCACCATAGGAGAAAGTCTTTCTTTGTTTAATTTTTCTAATAGTAAGGAACTGCTGTTACCTGTTCCCCTTCCCATTTTACTTATGAGATTTCAAGAGGGGACTTGTCTGAGATCCTGGAAACCATGGAGGTGGGATGACATCAGGCATGTTTGATGTTTACATGTGTACCCTTGGGCCTCCTGCCACGTGGCCTCCCCACTGTGCTCTGGTTTCCCTAAGTACCAGCCCAAGGACACACGGATAGAAAGGGTGGAGCTGGGGCACCAGCCCGGTCTGCCTGACTTCTGAGTCCCTGGTCTTAATCACTAGACCACCCAGAAAAGTAACTGTGGGAGAAGAGACCTGCACACTAGGAAAAGGAAGATTAAAGGGAAGGAATCTGTTCTGCTAAATATTAAAACATATGACAAAGCTGTAGAAATTAAAACAGGATTGGGCCAGGCGCAGTGGCTTACGCCTGTAATCCCAGCACTTTGGGAGGCCCAGGTGGGTGGATCACCTAAGGTCAGGAGTTCTAGATCAGTGTGAGCAATATGGTGAAACCCTGTTTCTGCTAAAAGTACAAAAATTAGCTAGGCATAATGGTATGCACCTGTAGTCCCAGCTACTCTGGAGGCTGAGCCAGGAGAATTACTTGAACCTGGGAGGCAGAGGTTGCAGTGAGCCAAGATCACACTACTGCACTCCAGCCTAGGCTACAGAGCAAGACTCCACCTCAAAAAAAAAAAAACAAAAAAAACAAAAAACAAAAAAAACAGAAAAATAAGCCGGGCACAGTGGTTCATACCTGTAATCCCAGCACTTTGGGAGGCTGAGGTGGCTGGATCACCTGAGGTCAGGAATTCGAGACCAGCTTGGCCAACACGGTGAAACCCTGTCTCTACTAAAAATACAAAATTGGCTGGGTGTGGTGCTGCATGCGTATAATCCCAGCTACTTGGGAAACTGAGGCAGGAGAATACCTTGAACCTGGAAGGCGGAGGTTGCAGTGAGCCAAGATTGCACCACTACACTCTAGCCTGGGCAACAAGAGCGAAACTCCATCTCAAACAAACAAACAAACAAAAACATAGAATGAGTGCTGGCCTAGAAAGCCACAAATGGATGAATGGAGCGCAACATTAAGTCCAAGAATAGACTCAAACACACAGGAAGTTTGGTGACCGATAATAGGAGGTAGGTATCTGTGAAGCGTGGAGTAAGAGTGAGTTAACCAACTGTTCTGCTGCCACTGGCTAGCAAGTAAATGCGGATCCCTACCCCACTGCTAGTCTCCAAAATTAATTCTGAATGAGTCAAATAGTTAAATGTTTAAAAAACCTTCAAAAGTTGCCAGGCACGGTGCACCACTCTCGCCTGTAATCCCAGCACTTTGGGAGGCCGAGGCAGGTGGATCACCTGAGGTAAGGAGTTCTAGATCAGTGTGACCAATATAGCAAAACCCCATCTCTACTAAAAACACAAAAATTAGCCGGGCATGGTCGTGGGCGCCTGTAGTCCCAGCTACTCAGGAGGCTGAGCCAGGAGAATTACTTGAACCCAGGAGGCAGAGGTTGCAGTGAGCCAAGATCACACCACCACACTCCAGCCTGGGCTACAGAGCAAGACTCTGTCTCAAAAAAAAAAAAAAAAAAAAAAAAGGGCCTGGTGTGGTGGCTCATGCATGTAATCCCAGCACTTTGGGAGGCCGCCAAGGTAGGCAGATCACCTGAGGTCAGGAGTTCAAGACCAACCATGGCCAAAGTAGTGAAACCCCATCTCTACTAAAACTACAAAATTAGCCAGGTGTGATCGGTGGGCGCCTGTAATCCCAGCTACTCAGGAAACTGAGGCAGGAGAATCGTTTGAATCCAGGACACAGAGGTTGCAGTGAGCTAAGATCACACAACTGCACTCCAGCCTGGGCAACAGAGTGAGACTTGGTCTCAGAAAAAAAAAAAAAACAACAAAAACAAAAACAAAAAAAACCTTCAAAAGTTATAGAAAGTCTGTGTAATTTTTTTTTTTTTTTTTTTTTTTTTTGAGACGGAGTCTTGCTCTGTCGCCCAGGCTGGAGTACAGTGGCCAGATCTCAGCTCACTGCAAGCTCCGCCTCCCGGGTGTACGCCATTCTCCTGCCTCAGCCTCCCGAGTAGCGGGGACTACAGGCGCCCGCCACCTCGCCCGGCTAGTTTTTTGTGTTTTTAGTAGAGACGGGGTTTCACTGTGTTAGCCAGGATGGTCTCGATCTCCTGACCTCGTGATCCGCCCGTCTCGGCCTCCCAAAGTGCTGGGATTACAGGCTTGAGCCACCGCGCCCGGCCCTGTGTAATTTTTAATATGAAGCAAGGGAGAGCGATGAAGCAACATTTCTAAACATGACTATAGCCATATAAAAATATGTTATAAAGCCGGGTGTGGTGGCTCACACCTGTAATCCCAGCACTTTGGGAGGCTGAGGGCGGGTGGATCACCTGAGGTCAGGAGTTTGAGACCAGTCTGACCAACATGGAGAAACCCCGTCTCTACTAAAAATACAAAAACTAGCTGGGTGTGGTGGCGCATGTCTGTAATCCCAGCTCCTCGGGAGGCTGAGGCAGGAGAATTGCTTGAACTTGGGAAGCAAAGGTTGCAGTGAACTGAAATCAGCCTGTGCAACAAGAGTGAAACTCCGACTCAAAAGAAAAAATGTTATAAAACCACACACCACTATAAAGAAATGGTAATGCAAAAACCATAAAGGACAAAAAAAAAAAAAAAAAAAGGAAATAGATTTAACTACAAAAGAGTTTTTGTTTTTGTTTTTGTTTTTTTAGAGTTAGAGGCTTGTTCTTTTGCCCAGGCTGGTACAGTCATAGCTCACTGCCACCTTGAACTCTAGGGCTCAATCAATCCTCCTGCCTCTGAAACTGCCTTTGCAAAAATTATGCTGAGAAAACTATGACAGTGAAAGAGATCTGACCTGCCTGACTCCATCTTGCTTCTAACCTCCAAACTGTCCATGTTCATTCGTGGGTGTAGGCCAAGTTAACTTTGGGAGGAATTTAGTTTATATTTTAACTTTGTCAAAGTTTAACTAAGATGTTAATAGCCCATTTTCCGAAACAAACCCCCTTCCTGCCTGGGGACTAGACTGCCTTTGCAGGACTAACAAATTATTATAGCTACCAGATTAGAAATTACGGTTTAGGAGTCATGCAGCTGAAGGCTGCAAAATTCTAAATCTCCCAAATTGCTCCTGGGGATGACATCACTGTTATAAAACCTAACATCAGTGCCTGACATATTTTGCAGACCTCGCACTTGATGGACCAGCTGGCACCACCCAAATGGGTAAACAGTTTCATCTGATCTGTGGTCCCCACCCAGAAACTGACCCAGCACAAGAGGGCAGCTTCAACTCCATATGATTTTGTCTCCAGCCTGAGCAATCAACACTGCCCTACTTTCTGCCCCCCTACCCACCAAATTACCCTTAAAAACCTTGATCCTGGCCAGGCGCAGTGGCTCACTTCTGTAATCCCAGCACTTTGGGAGGCTGAGGCAGGCGGATCACCTGAGGTCAGGAGTTCGAGACCAACCATGGCAAACATAGTGAAACCCCATCTCTACTAAAAATACAAAATTATCCAGGCGTGGTGGCGGGCGCCTGTAATCCCAGCTACTCAGGAAGCTGAGGCAGGGGAGTCGCCTGAACCCAGGACACAGAGGTTGCAGTGAGCCAAGATCGCTCCACTGCACTCCAGCCTGGATGACAAGAGCAAAACTCAGTCTCAAAAACAAAACAAAACAAAAAAACCCACAGAAAACAAACCCTGAACCCTGATCCTAAACTCGTTCACTACTGCAATTCCCCTGACTTGATAAATCGGCTCTGTTTGGCGGCGGGCAAGGAGAACCCAATGGGCAGTTGCACCTCAGCCTCCTGAGTAGCTGGGATTACAAGTGCAAGCCACAGCTAAAAAAGTTTTCAGACCTCTGTAGGACAGACAAATTGGGGAAAGTATTTGCAACAAAGGGATAACACACATACATATAAAGAGTTCTTTCAAGGCTGGGTGCAGTGGCTCATATCTGTAATCTCAGCACTTTGGGAGGCCGAGGCAGGCAGATCATGAGGTCAGGAGTTCAAGACCAGCCTGGCCAATATGATGAAACCTTGTCTCTAGTAAAAAAACAAAAATTAGCCAGGCGTGGTGGCATGCGCTTGTAATCCCAGCTACTCAGGAGGCTGAGGCAGGAAAATGGCTTGAACCTGGGAGGCAGAAGTTGCTGTGAGCCGAGATCATGCCACTGCACTCCAGTCTGGGCAACAGAGTGAGACTCCGTCTCAAAAAAAAACAAAACAAAAAGAGTTATTTCAAATTAATAAGAAAAATGACCAACACACCTCAATAGAAAAATGGGAAAAAAAGGATAAGCACTTTACAAAGAAATAAATATAAAGCCCAATGGACATGAAACTTTGCCATCTCCTTATCAGGGCTTGGACTAAGGTGGGGAGAAGGGAGGATGCAAAATTTAAGGAGGCTCTCACTCTCAGGGCCATGTGAGCACAAAGTGGGCATCTGAGGGTAAGTGCCTCCTTAAATGTGTAAATTGTTAGAGCCCTGCTGGATGGCAGTCTGGCAAAATGGATCAATATTTTAAATGTACAAACCCTGGCACAATGATTCCATTTTTAGGAACTGACCGTATGAAAGCAATCAGGCAAGTGTGCCAAGAAACACATCTAGGATATTTTTAATATCAACAAATTAGAAATGACAGGTAAATTCAACCCTACGGACTGACTTTAAAAATTGTTGCTTCTGGCTGGGCATGGTGACTCGACCCTGTAATCCCAGCATTTCGGGAGACCAAGATGGGAGGAGCACTTGAGCCCAGGGACCCATCTCTACAAAAAAAAAAAAAATAAAAAATAAAAATTAGCCAGGTTGGTGGTGCATGCCTGTAGTTCTAGCTACTCAGGAGGCTGAGGAAGGAGGATCACTTGAGCCTTAGAGTCAAGGCTACAGTGAACGGTGATTGCACCACTGTACTCCAGCCTGGGCAGTAGAGTGAGACCATGTCTAAAAAAAGAAAAAAAAATTGTTACATCCAGTACATCGGCATCCTGTGTAAAAAGGATGCCATCCTGTAGTCCCAGCTACTTGGGAGGCTGAGGCAGGAGAATCGTTTGAGCCCAGGAATTCGAGGCTTCAGCGAGCTATGTTCACACCACTGCACTCCAGCCTGGGCAACAGAGCAAGATCTTGTCACTAAATTAAAGGAAAAATAAAAAGGATGTCACTGTTCTATAGTGGTCGTGGAAAGAGGCTCAGGGTGTACCATATTGGTATAAGTGAACAGAGGAACCAACATATGTCACATGATACTATTTTTGTCACCTGCCTGTGTTTATGTTCACATTTGTAAATATTTGCCCAAAGTAATGGTCCCTATTTCCTGGTGGTGGGATTAATTGCAGGGGATTCTTACTTTCTTCTTTGTGCCTTCTGCATAAATACCTGAAATCCTTAAATACTACTTAATACTTGAAAAAGCGATTAAAACTAATTTTGTTTGAGAAAGAGAGTGGGAGTTAACCTATTATTCTGTAACTTCCTGGCCCCACCAGGGTTGACTCCTGCAGGGAATTCTCCAGGTAAATGTTTCTGCCCTGGCCTGACTGTATTTCAGAACTACCAGGAGGTCGTTTTGTTTGTCAGTCACCCAGTGGGGTCAAAAGGACCCTTAACTTTTACAATTCCAGCCAAATAAACAAGAGTTGCTTTCAAAGGTCTAGGGCCTCGCATGACTAGGATCAGTGAGTTTTGGACTTCAGGGTAGTGGAAAGGGCCTTGGTCCCACAGGGCTCTCTCTGTGCACTTAAATTTCCCTAACTGTAAAATGGACAGATTCAACCATATCAGTGTTTCTCAACTTTTTCTTTTCCTTTCTTTTCTTTTCTTTTGAGACAGGGTCTCGCTCCGTCACCCAGGCTGGAGTGCAATGGTGAGATCTCAGCTCAGTGCAGTCTCAACCACCCAGGCTCAATCAATCCTCCTACCTCAGCCTCCCAAGTAGCTGAGACTACAGGCACGTGCCACCATGCTTGGCTAATTTTTTGTAGAGATGGGGTTTCGTCATGTTGCCCAGGCTGGTCTCAAACTCCTGGGCTCAAGAGATCCTCCTGCCTCAGCCTCTCAAAGTGCTGCGGTTACAGGTGTGAGTCACCGTGCCTGGCCGACTTTTTCTTAAACTCACTCTCCTTTTTAATAAAGATAAAATTCTTACACCCTTTCTAGTGGGTATCTTTCTCCTTATTCCAATAGCCAAGAAGATACTGTGGAAGTTTACTTTCTGTAGATTATATCACGAAAACAATAGTCCCCCAAGCTAATTTTCCAAAATTAAATAATAATTCTAAGTATGCTTGTTTGTACACAGTACAGGACTTTCTGAAGCCACAGGCCACCTCCAGTCCTGGTCACTGATGCCTGGGGTCCTTCTCTGGCTCTCAATTAAAAGCTGTAGTGTAGTGACTGAGTACCCCAGTTCTGGACACAGCCTGGGTGAGGGATGCCAGATAAAATACAGGGTGTTCTGGGGAGGTGGCTCACACCTGTAATCCCAGCACTTTGGGAGGCCAAGGTGGGTGGATCACTTGAGGTCAGGAGTTCAAGACCAGTCTGGCCAACATGGCAAAACCCTGTCTATACTAAAAATACAAAAATTAGCCTGGTGCGGTGGTACATGCCTGCAATGCCAGCTACTTGGGAAGCTGAGGCACAAGAATCACTTGAACCGAGGAGGCAGAGTTTGCAGTGAGCCAAGACCACGCCGCTGCACTCCAGCCTGGGCAACAGAGCAAGACCCTGTCTCAAAAACACACACACACAAACACACACACACACACACACACACAGTGTCCTGGAATTTATTTCCAGATCTGGCAACCCTAACCTAGGTTCACATTTGGGCCTCTGCTTCCAGGAAGTGTGACTATGAGCACAATCTGTCTTTCCTTTTTTCTTTTTCTCACCCTCTTTCTCTTTCTTCTTCTTTCCTTCTTCCCTCCTTGCCTGCCTGCTTTCTCTTTCTTTCGTTTTTCTTTCTCCCTCTCCTCTGCTCCACTCCCTCCTCCTTCCTTCCTTTATTCCTTACTTCCTCTCTCCTTTTCTCTCTCTTTCTTTCTTCCCTAATTGTGTCAAATGCATCAATCTTAATTTTAAATATGCAGCTTGATGAATTTTTACATATGCATAAACTCCTGCAACCACTACCCAGATTAAGGAGCACATTTCCAGCATCCCAGAAAATTTTCTTATGCCTCTTGCTGGTCAGTATCTCCCGCAGAGGTAACCACTCTTCTCATAGCGTCTGTTATTGTCAATCAATTTTGTATGTTCTTGAATTTCATAAAAATGGAAGTATGCAATATGAGTTCTTAAGTGTCTGGCTGCCGCTTCTTAACCTAATGATTGAGATTCATTCAGGTTGCTATATATAACAGTATTTTTCCTTTTCATTGCTGTATAATATTCCATTGTGTGAATTTTTTTTTTTGGGAGGGGGCGGGGTTGTTTCCTGAAAACACCACAGTTTGTTTATCCATCCTCTGTTTCATAGATATTTCAGTTGTTTCCTAAGGGTCCACTAAATGAACACCCTTCTTGGCAAAGGGAACCCCAGAAAAACTTTAAAAATTGTTTCCAGCTATGATGGGACAGGAGGTCAGACACACCACATTATACTCCCTTCCTTCCTTTTGTGATTTAGATACAAGAACTGATCAACATTAATGCTAAAATAGAGGGCTGGGTATGGTGGCTCACACCTGTAATCCCGGCACTCTGAGAGACTGAGGCAGGCAGATCACTTGAGGCCAGAAGTTTGAGACCAGCCTGGGCAATATGGTGAAACTTCGTCTCTACAGAAAAATTTTTTTAAAAATACAAAAATTAGCCAGGCACCGTGGTGTGTGTCTGTGGTCCCAGCTACTGGGGAGGCTGAGGTGAGAGGATCGCTTGAGCCCAGGAAGCAGAGGCTGCAGTGAGTCATGATCGTTCCATTGCACTCCAGCATGGGTAATAGAGTGAGACTGTGTCTCAAAACAAACAATCAAACAAACAAACAAACAAACAAGAACCATAAGACTGACAGAACAGACTTTTTGTGGTGATAAGATACTAAATTATAAACATAGCCTAAGGCCATGTCAGGCAAGAGTTAAGTCAGGTGCCCCTACTCTTAAGGAATAAACTATGTTCTAATTACGTTACAAGATTTTTCTTTTTCTCTAGCTGCTAAACAAGCACTGGCCTCAAGAGAAGCAATATTAAAACAGTTACAACTCATCCATCTCACAGACCCCCAAATGACACCCTGTTCCACCAGTCATAACTACAGCTTTGATTGAACAAGTGACTGATTTCAGTAACTTTCTCCTAATAAAAAGATCACTGACCATGGACTGCATCTGGTGGGATTACAGAAACCGCACTCTCACGTGCCTGCATTTCCTGAAAAGACCTTTTGATATGTAGGTTCCTTTATTTTTATTTTATTTTATTTTACTTTTTTTGAGACAGTGTCTCACTCTGTCACCCAGGCTGGAGTGCAGTGGTGCAATCTCAGCTCATTGCAAGCTCCGCCTCCTGGGTTCACAACATTCTCCTGCCTCAGCCTCCCGAGTAGCTAGGACTACAGGTGCCCGCCACCACGCCCGGCTAATTTTTTGTATTTTTAGTAGAGACAGGATTTCACCATGTTGGCCAGGATGGTCTCAATCTCCTGACCTTGTGATCTGCCTGCCTCAGCCTCCCAAAGTGCTGGGATTACAGGCATGAGCCACTGTACCCGGCCAGATGTGTAGGTTCTAATTGTAATACATTGATTGATTGACTGATTGATTGATTGATTGAGACAGGGTCTGACTCTGTTGCCCAGACTGGAGTGCAGTGGCACAATCACCACTCACTGCAACCCCTGCCTCCTGGGCTCAAGCAGTCCTCCCACCTCAGCCTCCCAAGTAGCTGGGACTATAGATGCACACAACTGCACCCAGGTACTTTTTGTATTTTTTGTAGAGACAGGGGTTTCGCCATGTTGCCCAAGCTGGTCTCAAACTCCTGGGCTCAAGCGATCCACCCACCTTGGACTCCAGAAGTGCTAGGATTACAGGCATGAGCCACCAGGTCTGGCCTAATTGTAATACATTTAAATGTTAAGTCTTCACCCCAAAGTGAACATGGGTGGTATGTCACATGCACGTTTGTTCATACACATGTGTTGGAGCCATCTTCAGAAATATTCATAGTTTCTCCTGTAACCTGCTAATTATATCATTCAGCCAACCCCTTCGGCACAAAGCTCCTAACCCAGCCCCTCCTCCTTCAAAGTGCCTGTCTCTGGTCTTGGCGGGAGGCATACTTCCCAGCCTGTGGGCTGGTCCTTGCAGGCTATAACTCCTTATAAGAAATAAGGTCTCTTCTCCTCTATGAATTTACACATTTGTGATTTTTTTTTTTTTAAGTTAACAGGGGCTATGAACATTCTTACAGAAGCCTTTTATCTTTTGATTGATGTATGTTTTCATTTATCTTGGGTATATATATAGGCGTGGGCATGATAGATATTAGGATAGCCATCTTTAACTTCAGTGGATGCTAGAGCAAGTTTCTGAATTTTAGCCCTGAAGTGGGGATGATAATAACAGCACCTGCCTTATAGGGCTGTTTCAGGATTCAAAGAGAAAATCTGGGTAAGGCAGAGTGCGGTGGCTTAGGCCTATAATCCCATCACTTTGGGAGGCTGAGGTGGGCAGATCACCTGAAGTCAGGAGTTCGAGACCAGCCTGGCCAACATGGTGAAACCCTGTCTCTACTAAAAATACAAAAATAATGAGCCAGGCGAGGTGGTATGCACCTGTAATCCCAGCTACTCAGGAGGCTGAGGCAGGAGAATCGCTTGAATTTGGGAGGCGGAGGTTGCAGTGAGTCGAGATGGCACCACTGCACTCCAGCCTGGGCGACAGAGTGAGACTCCGTCTCAGAAAAAAATAAAAAAGGAAATCCAGGCAAAGTATTGGTGCACCAAAATTTATAAAATGTATATTATTGCTGGGATGGCAGTGGGGAGCCTGAAGATATTGGGCTTTTATGAATGTTGAAGTGCTCCTATGACGAATTAAACACACAGGGAACTTTATAAGGCCACATGATATATAAGTGATACTTGACTATTGTATTAAAATTCAAACTAGTTAGACATAAAATAAAAAGTGGATTTCACCCCATCCATTTTTTATTATTGAAGAAAAAAAATATGTCAGAGTGTGGTGGCTTATGCCTATAATTCTAACCCTTTGGCTGGGGTGGGATGATTTCTTGAGACCAGGAGTTTGAGACCAGCTTGGGCAAAATAGCAAGACCCTGTCTTTACAAAAAATAAATATTTTGACTGGGTGTTATGGCATGAATCTGCAGTCCTGGCTAGGCCAAAGCAGAAGGATTGCTTGAGCCCAAGAGTTCAAGGCACCACTGCATTCTGGCCTGGGTGATAGAGTGAGACCCTGTCTCTCTCTCTCCCTCTCTCTTTTTTGAGACAGAGTCTCACTCTGTCACCCAGGCTAGAGTGCAGTGGCTTGATCTTGGCTCACTGCAAACTCCGCCTCCCAGGTTCAAGTGATTCTCTTGCCTCAGCCTCCCGAGTAGCTGGGATTACAGACATGTGCCACCACGGCCAGCTAATTTTTGTGTTTTTAGTAGAGACGGGATTTCACCAACCTGTTAGCCAGGCTGGTCTCAAACTCCTGACCTCAAGTGATCTATCCACCTAGGCCTCCCAAAGTGCTGGGATTACAGGCATGAGCCACTGCACCTGGCCTGACCCTGTCTCTTTTTTTTTTCCTTTTTCTTTTTTCTTTTTTATAGACAGAGTATCGCTCTGTAGCCCAGGTTGCAATGTGCAGTGGTGCCATCTCGGCTCACTGCAACCTCCGCCCCCCGGGTTCAAGCAATTCTCCTGCCTCAGCCTCCTGAGTAGCCGGGATTACAGGCACACCCCACCACTCCCAGCTGAGTTTTTGTAATTTTAGTAGAGACGGGGTTTCGCCATATTGGCCAGGCTGGTCTCAAACTCCTGACCTCAGGTGATCCACCCACCTTGTCCTCCCAAAGTGTCAGGATTACAGGTGTGAGCCACTGTGCCTGGCCGACCCTGTCACTTAAGAAAAAAGGAAAAAATACTAAGCAGTGAGTATTTTGCATGCATTTTCTTATTTCATCTTCGCCTTTTAATTTGATGATACTAAAGGCAGGTGTTAGAGGCCGGATTGCTAAAGCTGATCCAAAGAATGCCTCCCTCAAGGCTGGTTGATCCCTCTCTCTCAGGCCTCAGTCTTCCCATCTGTACAGTGAGGTGCCTGCAGATCTCTGGGCTCTAAAAATCACAGCTCCACGTCTATCCCTGGCAGAGGAAGGGCCTGGAGTCCTGCCGCTTGCGTCTCTGGGATACGGGAGCAAAGAGCCACGCATCCCCATGGCCCACACAGGCGTCACCTCCAGTCCCTCCTTGGCCTCATCTCCCCAGCGTCCTGGAATGGCATCGGGTTGGCCCAGGGAGCCCCTGTCCTGCGCCTCTCCTTTCCCCTCAGGGGCTGCCAGGCTGACCACCCCCTCTCTGCAGGCCAGGCCTCCAGTGCCCCAGGGAACGGCCCGACCCTCCCCCAGGGCGGCAGCAGGAAGAGGGAAGAAAGGGGATCCTCTCCAGCTGGCCAGAGGAACAGATCTTCTTGTGCTCATCAACCCTCCAAGAATGCCCGTCCTCCCTCCCTCCCCCGAGGCCTGTCCACAGGAGCTTGAGATCAGCCAGAAAAGTCAGGCAACTTTGCAGGGACCGGGAGCAAGGTCTCCCGGCCGGGCCTGGGTCCAGTCTCTGCGGGCAGTGCAGTGCTGAGCCCCACCCCTCAAGCCGTGCCCTGTCCATAGCTCCAGACTTTGACCCTGCGCTCCAGTCCGGGCTGGCGGACAGAGGGCTGCAGACAAGACGCCCCAGCATCAGGAGCTTCCCCTCAGGAAATAGCATCCTGTGTCCCCGCACGGCAGTTATCTGGTCTCTCCAGCAGTTTGGTACTTCCGGTGAGTGGCAGATGCACCTTTGAGCTGGGGGCAGGGGTTGGGAGAGGGGAGAGGCAAAGGATTTCATGTCCTCCCAATGTCAAAGACAGGGCTCAACATTACAGCCTAAGGCAGGTGACAGGAAAGGAGAGATCCAGCCTCTCAAACATCCAACAGAGAGACCATAGGTAAGTGATTTTTCCCTCCCCAAGCCTCAGTTTCTTCATCTGGAACACTGGGATCATAACTCCCCTCTTAGAGGGTGAATCTGAGTGTTAACAGAGGTGGTGCATGTGAAGTGCTTAGAACAGATCTAGGCAGGTAGCAAGGACTCAAATGATAGTTATTATTATTTTTGGTGGGAGAATTGTTAGCCTGGTTCTCAAACTTTTATAGCTTCTGTTCCATTTCAAGAATAAACTCTGCAAATAACTTCATAAGAAGTAGCCAGGTGGTGCAACCAGGGAGAATGAATTATGTTCATTCAAATGCCTCATCTCTGGCTTACTGATTTTTTTTTTTTAAAAAACAAGTCTTTCATATTCTTTGCTGTGCACGTAACAATCAAAGCCATCAGCTGTCTCAGATTGCCTTCTAGGAGACAAGGGAGGTCCTAGGCAGATAAACACAAGACTGAAAGACAAGCAGAAAGCGTCAGGTGGCAACTGCATGCCGACTGCCTAAATATTTTTTTAGAGCAACGCAGAAAGTGCTGATAGAACTGGGTCTGGATCCGAATGCTGTCCCATACTGACTGTGTAACCTTGGGTGGGTGACTTCTCCTCCCTGAACCTCAGTCCCGCCTCCAGAATGAGGGCAGTAACCTTCCCTACTTCCTACAGCAGTTGAGAGGATTAAGAGGATTACGTCTGTGCTGCATCTACATGTGTCTGGCAAGTGGCAGAGACCAAAATACGTTGGTTCCCTTCTTGTCCCATGCTTACACAGACATTCTAATCACACACACACACACACACAACTATAATAATCCCAGCTGTTTGCATCTTCTGGGATGCATACTCCAAGCTTGCTGGGTTGAAGTAATGGTGTAAAACAGAGGAGAATGGCAACGCTAATAAAAACATCAGCAACAACACGAAAATGTCCAACCGAGTAACTGAGCTGGGTGCGTTTAAGTCCAAAAGCTCATTACCTACACGCATGAATGATTTTACCTGAGGCTGGATCTGCCAGATCTCACAATGTGGCTCTGGCTTGTCGTGAGGACCTCATGCATTTTGCATTTATTTTGCACTTTAACACACACACACACACACACACACACACACACACACACACACGTTGCAATAATCAGTGTCAACTTTGACTCATACAGTGAATTTTTTTTTTTTTTTTTTTTTTTGAGACGGAGTCTCACTCTGTCGCCCAGGCTGGAGTGCAGTGGCCGGATCTCAGCTCACTGCAAGCTCCGCCTCCCGGGTTCACGCCATTCTCCTGCCTCAGCCTCCCGAGTAGCTGGGACTACAGGCGCCCGCCACCTCGCCCAGCTAGTTTTTTGTATTTTTAGTAGAGACGGGATTTCACCGTGTTAGCCAGCATGGTCTCCATCTCCTGACCTCGTGATCCGCCCATCTCGGCCTCCCAAAGTGCTGGGATTACAGGCTTGAGCCACCGCGCCCGGCCCCATACAGTGAATTTTTAAAAAAAGATAATTAACTTTGGACTCACATTTTTTTCCTTTTAAATTCCTTTTTTTTTTAGATGGAGTTTTTTTGTTTTTTTTTTTTTTAGACAGAGTTTCACTCTCGTCACCTGGGCTGGAGTGCAACGGCATGATTTCGGCCCACTGCAACCTCCTCCTCCCGGATTCAAAGGATTCTCCTGCCTCGGCCTCCTGAGTAGCTGGAATTTCAGGTGTGTGCCACCAAGCCTGGCTAATTTTTTTGTATTTTTGTAGAGACAGGGTTTCGCCATGTTGGCCAGGCTGATCTTGAACTCCTGACCTCAAGTAATCTGCCAGCCTCGACCTCCCAAAGTGCTGGAATTAAAGGCGTGAGCCACCGTGCCCAGCCTTTTTGATTTTCCATTCTATTCCCACCAACACTCTAAAAATTCCTACAGACATTTTATTTTATTTTGTATTATATTATATTATATTATATTATATTATATTATATTATATTTTTGAAATGCAGGACTCTGAAGCTTCGGTTGTTCCTCTTTACCTGCTTGATTCTCAGATTTTTCAAACCGTGTGATTTACTGGCAAGCACGGCCTTTAAGCACATAGACTTATGAGCCAGGCTGGCCTGGGCTCTGCCTCTCGCTGCCTGGGTGTCCAGGAGCTGATATTCCAGTGAGGAGACAATAAGGCAAGGAACTTTGTCAGTTCTCATAAAAGTTTATAGATGAGGTTGGGCATAGTGGCTCACTCCTGTAATCCTAGCGCTTTGAGAGTCTGAGGCCAGCAAATCACCTGAGGTCAGAAGTTTGAGACCAACCTGGCCAACATGGTGAAACCCCGTCTCTACTAAAAATACAAAAATTAGCCAGGTGTGTTGGCACATGCCTATCATCCCAGCTACTCAGGAGGCTGAGGCAGGAGAATCACTTGAACCCGGGAGGCAGAGTCTGCAGCGAGCTGAGATTGTGCCATTGCACTCCAGCCTGGACGACAAGAGTGAAACTCTGTCTCGGAAAAAAAAAAAAAGTTTATAGATGAGGAAACTGAGGTTCAATTAGGATTAACCAGCTCATCTTGGTTTGCCTGAAACTCTGATGCACTGACTTTTAGTCTGAAAGGCTGCATCCTGGGAGGACCCTCAGTCCTGGGCAAGCTGGGGAGGTTGGTCACCCTCACTCAGTCAAGTTGAGCAACCTGCCCAGGGTTACATGGCTGGTGTGTGCCCAAGTCAGCCTGCGAACCTGGGTCTCTCTGACCCTCAGCCTGGGCCATAGTGTCTCTTGGATTTATCATGGAGAATCTGGAGAATGCAGAAAGCCCTTTATTCCTCTGCCTTCTCATTGTTAACGTATAAAAATGGTCAAGAGGGCAAGTGCAGTGGTTCACACCTGAAAGCCCAGCGCTTTGGGAGGCTGAGGTGGGAGGATCACTTGAGCCCAGGAATTGGAGGTGGCAATGAGCTATGATCATGCCACTGCACTCCAGCCTGGGTGCCAGAGTGAGACCTTGTCTCTTAAAAAAAAAAAAGAAAAAAAAGTGGTCAGCTCTCTGGAAATTATGCAGAGACAGTCAAAAAGCCCAGAGAGGGAGAATTAACTTAGCCAAGGTCACACAGCAAGGCAGAAGTGAAGCCAGGTCTGACTCTACCTTTCTCTTCTTTTTTTTTTTTTTTTTTTTTTTTTTGGAGAGAGTCTGTCTGTGTTGTCCAGACTGGAATGCAGTAGTGCGAACTCGACTCACTGCAACCTCTGCTGCCCGGGGTTCTTCAAGAGATTCTCCTGCCTCAGCCTCCCGGGTAGCTGGGATTACAGGTGCCTGCCACTGCGCCCGGCTAATTTTTGTAGATTTTAGTAGAGACGGGATTTCACCATCTTGGCCAGACTGGTCTTGAACTCCTGACCTCGTGATCCACCTGTCTCGGCCTCCCAAAGTACTGGGATTACAGGCGTGAGCCCCTGAGCCTGGTTCTCCCTCTGTCCTTTCGTTCCTGCAATGTTTTTGTTCTATGTGATTTTTCAAAGTTCTAGGAGACAGAAGGAGGCTGCTGTGTGTTGATGGCCTACTCTGTGCCAGGCATTGTACCGAGAACTTTTGCTAAACTTCTTATTTAACCCTTAAAATGACCCTGTAAGATTGGGATTACCCCCTTTTCGCAGATGAGGAGATTGTGTCTCCAGAGGCAAAGTATTAGAGAAGAGGGAGGAGAGGAGGCCAGGAGTCCCTGAGAGGGGCTGTCTCCTAAGCCCCAGTATCCAAGCTAAGGCTCGAAGCTGGAAGAATTGCCTAGAGGAACGATACCTTTCTGTTTGTTGGTTCTATCTCCAACTTGGCTTCTGAAACCCCAACAGAGTCCAGTTCTTGTGGACTGGAGCCGTTTTTCCCTCCTCTATAAAACTAGGCCATATTAAGAATGTCCCGCTGTCCAGGGCCACAGGCCCAAGTTGCCAGGAGCTGAGGTCTGCGGGAGGAGAGTTGTGAGTGAAGAGGAGGGAAAGTTGAATTTGGCTCTTCTGAGCACAAACAATTCTCTTGTTCTGCCTCAGCAGGAGCCTGCAGAATATTTCCCTGCTGTGCAGGCTTAAGTAGCTTCAAGGTTAGAAGCTGGTAGGCCTTCTAAACTTCTCAGGGCCCAGTTAGCCCTGTGCCCCAAGGCAGGTGGGGTTCTGTGCTGGAAGACCAAGTTCTGAGGCCAGACACTGTGTCTGTCATGCTCATAGCTGCATTTGCTGGCTGCCAGCCTGGCATATGGTAGGTATGCATTAAGCGTGTGTTGAGTTTGCTCAAATTGAAATTAAGTCACAGCTGCACCATTTAACTGGCTGTGTGACTTCAGGTAAGTCACATCACCTCTCTGAATGTCAGTTTCCTCCTCTGTAAAACGGGGCCGATAGCAGCAGCCCCTACCTCATAAGAGTGTTGGGAGACTTGGAAGAAGGGATGCCTGTGAAGTGCTTAGCCAGGGCCAGCTGGCTCACAGTACGTGCTCCACAAATGTCAGTACATTACTTCTTTTTCATCAGGCAGCTTGTTAAATTTGTTACTTTTGGCATCTTGTTCAATTTCTCATCCATCCTCTCAAGTATGGATTATTAGAGGTTGAAGCATCTTGCCCAAGGTTAACGGCCAGTAGGTGGCAGAGCTGAGTCCTGAAGCCAGAGCCCATCGCACTAACCACCAGCCTACAGTTGGTCATGCGCTCTACTGGGTCTTTTCTATTCCTAGCCCAGAAACTACGTGTCTGGGGATGCTCCCCAGAGAAAGTTGCATCATTTACCAGCCGTGTGACTGTGGCCAAGTCTCGATCGCTTCTCCATACCTCAGGGTTTCCATTTGCAAAATGGGAACAATGATATTCCTTCCTCCTAGGGATCATCAGGAAGATCAAATATAAAAAGGGCTTGGTGGTGTCTGGCACTTTCTAAGCCTTCAATGGATGGTGGCAATGGCAGTGAGGATGATGGAGATGATGGTGATGATGGTGTGCCTCAACCCTTCCTTCCCACAGGCTGGTACCATGCGTGTGGTGGTGATCGGAGCGGGAGTCATCGGGCTGTCCACCGCCCTCTGCATCCATGAGCGCTACCACTCAGTTTTGCAGCCACTGGACATAAAGGTCTACGCGGACCGCTTCACCCCACTCACCACCACTGACGTAGCTGCCGGCTTCTGGCAGCCCTACCTTTCTGACCCCAGCAACCCAAAGGAGGCGTGAGTGAGGGTCACATAGGGTAGCCTGGGGAGCCCATGGGGCTAAGTCTGCAGAGGGGGTCAGGGTTCCCATCACCAAGAGCAAGCCCCTTGTGGAAGCTCTGGTCTAGCATAAGATAAAGAAAATGCCAGGCATGGTGGTTCACGCCTTTAACCCCAGCACTTTGGGAGGTCGAGGTGGGAGGATCACTTGAGGCCAGGAGTTCCAGACCAGCCTGGACAAGGTGGCGAAACCCCATCTCTACCAAAAATACAAAAACTTAGCTGGGCATGGTGGCGCACGCCCGTAATCCCAGCTACTCCGGAGGCTGAGGCAGGAAAATCATTTGAGCCCAGGAGGTAAAGGTGGCAGTGAGCTGAGATTCTGCCACTGCACTCTCAACAGAGTGAGACTGTCTCAGAAAGAAAAATATAAATAAAAGATTCATAAATATTAAGCCCCTTGCTCTGTGCCAGATACTAGGAGGTTTTGTCTCGTCTTCCCGAAACTGGGTGCCTGTCAATACCACATGGTTGGTGAATCTGGAAAACTTCCTCTTTTTTAGTTTATAAATTTTTATTTTTATTATTATTATTTTGAGATTGTGTTTCACTCTTGTCGCCCAGGCTGGAGTGTGATGGCATGATCCTGGCTTGCTGCATCCTCTGCCTCCTGGGTTCAAGCGATTCTCCTGCCTCAGCTTCCCAGGTAACTGGGATTACAGGCATCTGCCACCGCGCCTGGCTAATTTTTGTACTTTTAGTAGAGATGGAGTTTCACCATGTTGGCCAGACTGGTCTTGAACTCCTGACCTCAGGTGATCTGCCTGTCTTGGCCTTCCAAAGTGCTAGGATTACAGGCATGAGCCATCGTGCCTTGCCAAATTTTATTCTTTTTAAATAGAGATAGGGTCTGTCTGTGTCACCCAGGCTGGTCTTGAACTCCTGGGCTCAAGCGATCTGCCCTCCTCACCCTCCGAAATTGCTGGGATTACAGGTGTGAGCCCTTGCACCCAGCCGAATCTGGAAAACTTTTAAGTGGGTGAACATCTAAGTGGGTGGATGGATGCACAGATTTATCAAATAAATTGCAAAGGTCATTATGGTAGTTTAGAAACTGCCAGATGCTTCAGCAAATGGAACGCCCAATGAATAGCAGCTCAAATAGATTTAAAAAATTTTTTTAGTGGCATCCTTTCACCCAGGCTGAAGTGCAGTGATATGATCATAGCTCATTGCAGCCTTGACCTCCTGGGTTCAAGCAATCCTCCCAACTTAGCCTCCCAAGTAGCTGGGACCAGGTGCATGCCATCATGCCCGGCTAATTTTCTTTATTTTTTGTAGAGCCAGGTTCTCCCTATGTTAGGCAGGCTTGTCACAAACTCCTGGCCTCAAGTGACCCTCCTGCCTCAGCCTCCAGAAGAGCTGGGATTATAGGCATGAGCCAATGTACCCAACCAGAATTTTAATTCACACCTCTGTAAAAAACCAATGTTTCTGATCAGTGCGCAGTGATTCAGGGGCCCAGGCTCCTTCCATCTCATGGCTTTGCCATTTTCCCACATGTTCCGGAGTCACCTCAATGTCACCATTCACATGGGCCGGTGACTGCAGAAGGATCACGCAGGACCACATGCGCAGAGTCCTTAGAGTCCCTTGGCCAGAAACAAGTCACACAGTCACATTTAGCTGCAAGAGGGTCTAGGAAATGTAGGTGAGCTGTGTGCCCGGGGGAGGAGGAAAAGTTTGAGGAGCTGCAAGTCGATATCTGCCACCAATGTTTACAAGGAGGGGTGCTTGCAGCCAGCCTGAACAGTGTGGCTCGTAATCCCCAAAGCCAGGTCAAGGTCTTCACTGAAACTCATCAGCCATGTAATCCCGTGCTGGAGGGGTGCCCTCCAAATGGTTATGATGGGCATCCTTCATTCCCTGTCTTCTTTATTCTATTAATGGGGAAATATTGGAAAATTTGGGAAGGAGAAGACCCATGGCATTTGGGGAGTTGCAAGAGTGAACGTGGTGGATTTCTGGGTTTTGGACACCCCAAACCCCTGATCATGCCACAGCCCCATGCCAGCTGACCTAAGGTTTTTTGCCCAACTCAGGGCATTGGGTGATCGAACTCTTCATGACCCTTCCAGGGACTGGAGCCAACAGACTTTTGACTATCTCCTGAGCCACATCCATTCTCCCAATGCTGAAAAACTGGGCCTGTTCCTAATCTCAGGCTACAACCTCTTCCATGAAGCCATTCCGGTAGGTGAGCAGTTCTTGACCGTGAGGGATGATCCCCCAGGGCTGGGGTGGTGAGGGTGAGTGCCGCAGAGCCTTAATCACAGATGAGGGCGGGGTGCTTTGAGTCTCGTAGGCAACAGACTCCTGGGTTCAA
Organism: Chlorocebus sabaeus; assembly: GCF_047675955.1. NCBI lineage: Eukaryota > Metazoa > Chordata > Mammalia > Primates > Cercopithecidae > Chlorocebus > Chlorocebus sabaeus. The sequence continues at coordinate 106,006,503 of NC_132914.1, forward strand.
AACAGGTTTGGTTTAAATTCTATTTTTGCTCTGAAAATTATTTTTGTTTCAAATTTTGCTGTTCAGTTGGCAGAGGACAAAGAATCTTCTGATGCCCAGGGGAAACTAGCCTTTGATTAGCATGGCTAAAACACAAGCATGTTCTGCAGTGATGGGCACTTGGTGCTGAAGCCAAAAGGTTTCATGTGTCCCTGAAGGTCCCAGGGCTTTTTATCAAGAAGAAATAAAATACTTATCATAGCAAAAACTGCCAAAGCATTTATTATGTGCCAGGCCCAGTCCTAACTAATTTACAGCTAGCGACTCATTTAATTCTCTTTATAACCAGAAGGTAAGGGTTGTCCTTATCCTCACTTAATAGATGAGAAAAAAGAAGCTCCGAGAAATGGAGTAACTTGCCCAAGGCCACAAAGCTTGCCAGTGGCTGAGCTGGGATTTGAATCCAGGCCATCTATGACCACATGCTGCCCAGTGTGCCCACAGAAACAGCACAGCCCTGGGAGGGTTTGCTCAGGCTGCTTGGAGAGGGTGGTCTGGCTCTGTGCCCAGAGCCCTGTGCCAGCTCTTAAGGTTCATTCAACCTTTAGCACTGTGCTAAGGGCTTTATCCACATTATCTGTTACCTTTTATGGGACTAAGAGTATTTTTTTTTTTTTTGAGACGGGGTCTCGCTGTATTGCCCAGGCTGGAGTGCATTGGCATGATCTCGGCTCACTGCAACCTCCGCTTCCTGGTTTCAAACCATTCTCCTGTCTCAGCTTCCTGAGTAGTTGGGATTAGAGGCATGCACTACCATGCCTGGCTAATTTTTGTATTTTTAATATAGATGGGGTTTCACCACGATGGCCAGGCTGGTCTCGAACTCCTGACCTCAAGTGATCTTCCTCCCAAAGTGCTGGGATTACAGGTGTGAGCCACTGCACCTGGCCAAGAGTGATTATTAACTCCATGATACAGACAAGGAGACTGAGTCTCAGAGAATTCAAGTAGTAAGTGATGAGGCTGGGGTCTCCGCCCAGGTTGTCTGACACTATGCTCTGTTGCTTTCTCTTATCCCCGGGGACTCTTACTGTTGCTGCTTTCTCTCCCCTATTTCTGACCTTTTCCGTATAACTCACCCTCAGTCTTACTCTTACCCTTACCATAATTAGGGGTTAAGAACATGGACTCTGGAACTGAGCTGTATGGGTTAAAATCTTAACACCACCATTTATTAGCTGTGTGACCTTAGGCGAGTTATTTAATCTTTCCAAGCCTCAGTGGGTCCATCTATAAACTGGGGAAAGAATAGCATCCACCCCAGTGGCTTCTTGTGAAGATTAAATGGACCAGTATAAGTAAAGTGCTTGGAACGGTGCCTGATACGCACTTAGTATGACATATGTCTTTGTCATTATCATTTTTTTTTTTTTTTTGAGATGAAGTCTCGCTCTTTGGCCCAGGCTGGAGTGCAGTGGCACAGTCTCGGCTCACTGCAACCTCCAGCTCCCAGATTCAAGGGATTCTTCTGCCTCAGTCTCCTGAGTATCTAGGATTACAGGCAGGCACCACCATACCTTGCTAATTTTTGTATTGTTATTATTTTTTTAGTATAGATGGGGTTTCACCACGTTGGCCCGGCTGGTCTGGAGTTCCTGGCCTCAGGTGATCCACCAATCTCAGCCTCCCAAAGTGCTGGGATTACAGGTGTGAGCCACCACGCCTGACCCATTATCATTATTATTGACTTCCATCCCTCCTGGTACCCCCTTTGTCTTTCCTCTTCAGGACCCTTCCTGGAAGGACACAGTTCTGGGATTTCGGAAGCTGACCCCCAGAGAGCTGGATATATTCCCAGATTACAGGTGAGTTTATTGTCATAGCCAAAGGGGACCGGGGCCCCATGAGTTAGATAGACCTGTCTAGAAGGCAGCAGAGGGTAGAGGCACCAGATTTCCTGTGCTACCCAGGTCTTGGTACCCTGATCTCCTGGTCCTTGGTCCAGCTCCTTCAAAGAGGCTACCCACTCAAACCTGGCCTTGGGCTGGGAAGGTAGGGGGTATGAAATCACAGATCTCAAGTCCAGAGGCTCCATATCACCATCTTGTTTTGTAGATGAAGATGCTGAGTTTCAGAGAGGCTAAGTGACTTCCTAAGGTCACACAGCCAAGTGGCCAAACTGGGATTCCAACCCAGTCTGTATGACCCCACACCCCTCCTTTCTTTTCTCTACAGCCTGATGCCTCTCTGGTCTTCTCCTCATCCCACCCCACGCCTGAATCCCCTCTACAAATGCACATTCAATCTCCACTTGCATCTTCCAATGTCAGAGATGGTCTTGTCTGATAGAACATTTTTCCTTGCATTGAGCTCAAAACCACATCCCCCCCTTGAACTTCACCTAGTGGTCGTGGTACTACCCTTTGGGCCTACAGAACAACATTGCTCCCACCTCCATTTCACAGCCTTCAAATATAGCCCTGATTTTTACCTTTATTTTCAACTTTTGCCTGCTGTGACTCTAGCTATGGCTGGTTCCACACAAGCCTAATTCTGGAGGGAAAGAACTATCTACAGTGGCTGACTGAAAGGTGAGATTTTAAGCTCCACTTTGAGGGAGGCACCTCCCAGAGACGAAGTTGTAGTAGAAGATGGTTCGTGGGCTTCCCCCTGCATGGACCAACCCCAAGGTTTGAAGAATACCCTCAGGCCTGGTGTGGGAGCTATCCTTGGTCCTGATCACCACTGGGCACAGAGGCAATGGGTCCTGAGCCTAAATGGGCATCAGAACCACCTGGGCAGCTGTTTATACATGACGTCTATTAACAACCTCTTTCAAATCCCTTATATTTGTGTAATAGTTTTAGATGTATTATTTTAAGATTTCCAGATATGTTTACATCATCTGCAAAACATAAGCTACCTTTTATTTTTATCTACCTCTCTCTTTTTTTCTTCTCTAACTGCTTTGGCCAATACCTCCAGAACAATGTTACTCAACCAGATGATATTGGATGTCTTTGACTTGTTCCTCATGTTAATAGGAATCTGGCAGTGTTCTAAATTAGCAAACACTCACTTGAGAGAAACGTTGATATTTATATTCACATACATTCATATTAAGGGAGATTCCATAATTTGTGTGTGTGTGTGTGTGTGTGACGAAGTCTTGCTCTGTAGCCCAGGCTGAAGTGCAGTGGTGCAATCTTGGCTCACTGCAAGCTCCGCCTCCCAGCTTCACGCCATTCTCCTACCTCAGCCTCCTGAGTAACTGGGACTACAGACGCCCGCCACCACCACGCCCGGCTAATTTTTTGTATTTTTAGTAGAGACGGGGTTTCACCGTGTTAGCCAGGATGGTCTTGATCTCCTGACCTCGTGATCCGCCCCCCTTGGCCTCCCAAAGTACTGGGATTACATATGTGAGCCACCAGGCCAGGCCTGATTCCATACATTTTTTATATATTACTATTTTATTAAGATTTTTAGGCCAGGCATGGTGGTTCATACCTGTAATCCTAGTACTTTGAGAGGCCAAGGTGGGCAGATCACTTGAGCCCAGGAGTTCAAGACAAGCCCAGGCAACATGGCAAAACCCTGTCTCTACAGAAAAATGCAAAAATTAGCCAGGCATAATGGTGTATGCCTGTAGTCACAGCTACTTAGGAGGCTGAGGTGGGAGGATATCTTGATCCCGGGAAGTAGAGGCTGCAGTGAGCTGTGATCACGCCACTGCACTCTAGCCTGGGTGACAGAGTGAGACCCTGTCTCAAAAAAAAAAAGATTTAAAAAATATGGAATGTATGGTGGCTTTTATCAGATGACCTCAGAAGATTTTTTAAAATGTAGATTTCAGGACCCCACTTTATGCCTGCCAAATTAGAACTTCTGGGATAAGGTTTATAAATTTGATTTTTCTTTGAGACAAAATCTTACTCTGTCACCCAGGCTGGGGTGGGGTGTAGTGGCATGAACACAGCTCACAGCAGCCTCAACCTCCTGGGCTCAAGCAATCCTCCCACCTCAGCCTCCAAAGTAGCTGGGACCACATATGCATGTGCCACAATGCTTATCTAATTTTTAAATATTTTTGTAGAGATTGGGTCTCACTATGTTGCCCAGGCTGGTCTCAAACTCCTGGGCTTAAACAATCTTCCTGCCTCAGCCTCCCAAAGTGCCAGGATTACAGTCGTGAGCCATCAGGCCCAGCAGAAATTTGCATTTTAAGAAGCTCCCTGATGATTCTAATTATCAGCCACGTTTTGGAATAATTGTACTAAGACATGGCTATTTCTTCTAACTTGAGGACACATGACTCTTGTCTAGTCTTTTCCAGGAAAAACATGCCCATGGTGTTTCTATCTTGAGAAAATGATGGAAACGAGATAGTTCTGAGAGTATGCTTCACCTTCTTTTTGGCTTATTTCCTGTTCTTTGGATGTTTCCAGTTTCTTTCTTTCTTTCTTTCTTTCTTTCTTTCTTTCTTTCTTTCTTTCTTTCTTTCTTTCTTTCTTTCTTTCTCTCTCTCTCTCTCTCTCTCTCTCTCTCTCTCTTTCTTTCTTTCTTTCTTTCTTTCTTTCTTTCTTTCTTTTCTTCCTTCCTTCCTTCTTTCTTTCTAGACAAAGTCTTGCTCTGTCACCCAGGTTGGAGTGCAGTGGTACAATCTCAGCTCACTGCAAGCTCCGCCTCCCAGGTTCACACCTTTCTCCTGCCTCAGCCTCCTGAGTAGCTGGGAATACAGGCGCCCACCATCACACTTGGCTAATTTTTTTTTTTTTTGTATTCTTAGTAGAGATGGGGTTTCACTGTGTTAGCCAGGATGGTCTTCATCTCCAGACCTCGTGATCTGCCTGCCTTGGCCTCCCAAAGTGCTGGGATTACAGGCGTGAGCCACCGTGCCCGGCCGTTTCTAGTGTATTTCTAACTGTGATAGATATTTTTGCAATGGGATGTTTAAAGGAAGGGTGGGTGTCCTCAGCCCACCTCCCTCCTCATGCCCAGCTTCTGACAAAGGGGAATTTGGCACTGGTACAACTCCCCTTCTCTACTCTGAATCTCATCCCCTTTACTCTTACAAAGCAATGTGGTGGTCATAGGAAGTATTGGGGGCTAAGAGGCCTGGGTTTGAGTTCCAGCTCCATCACTGACTCACTCTATGGCCTTCAGCAAGGCCCTTCCCCAACTCCATCTGCCCAACAAGGGGCTTGGACCATCTGTGGTTTCCCAAGGGAGATTTTTTGGACCACCAGTCCAGCCAGGTGCTCATGAGCTGATTTGACGACACAGCCATCTTCTCAAACAGCATCCTGTGCGACTAATGTCTGCAGAAGGTTCTTTGGGAAAGGTTCCTGTGCCACCCTCTTGGCGGGATGGGACAGAGAAATGAATCCTAGGCTTTTTGATGTGTTTGATCATCCCAGGTTAACTGAGAGGGGAGTGAAGTTCTTCCAGCGGAAGGTGGAGTCTTTTGAGGAGGTGAGCTGCAGGGCTGATGCAGTGGATGGGGGAGGGAGAAGAGGGGAGGCCTCTGCTTCTTGCTGCTGTGTCGGGGGCCCCTTCTCAGGCTCCTAGGGTCCCCACAGGCCTGCCCTAGACCCTTGCCCCAGGAGGACTCCGGTATTCTGAAGGGGGAGGTCTCTGCCTTCATGTTGGTGGTAGGAACAAAGGAACACTGGGATCATGGTGGCCATTAGGAGCTGATTTATATCTGAGATTCGATGAGTTTTGGGGTTAGAGAGCTGGCCGCCTTTTCTCAGTGTCAGCTGCACTCCAAGGTCAGACGCTTGCTTCTTAACCCTACTGACATCTGGGTTGGTCTTTCTACAAAGTCCAGGCCCCCAGCTGACTCACCTCTAAAGCAACACCACCACCAATAATAATGATAGGAAAAGTCACCGTCTCCAGGCACCAGCAACAAGAGCTTTAGTGTATGGCTTCATTTGATCCCAGCATCTAGAACCCTGCTTGGCATATGGAAGGCACTCCATATGTCATGAGGACTAACCTGCTCTGAGTCGGGCCCTGATGGACACTGGAGATACATGGTCTACCCAATGCAGCCCTCATTCTCAATCATTCACTCAGGAACAATAGTAGCATCTTGCAATGTGTCTGTGCCATGACTGTCTTTTGATGAGAGTCCCTGGGGCTGGGTTGGGGAGCTTAGGGGCTCATCATGCATGCTTGAGATGAGACCATCTCATCTGTAGACAGAGCTAGGGATTCCAACGTGTCTTCTGCAAATGTCTTGGCAAACCAGAAGGCAAGAGAATAAAGTTAAAAGGAGTCAAAAGGAGAAAGATAACTATCTCTACTTCCTTTCTGACTTCTTTTGGGAGGTTCCAGGAAGATTTCCCCCATCCAAAGAACTGCTTTACAACCACTTTTGTATCCAGAGTTATACAGGAGCCTCATAGCAGCCTGTAAACAGGCACGGGCAGCCTCATTTTACAGAGGCAGCTGAGCGTTAAGGAGGTAAAGAGCCATTTTCAAGGTCACACATCAGATAAATCGCAGGGTGAAAATTTGGAGCCAGGCCTCTCTGATTTGTCATTGAGACCTCTCCCCACAGTTCATCAGGGAGTAGACAGATTGAGGGTAGAAGAAAGGGGAAGAGAGAACAGGGAATACCAGGATCTTCCCCACTTTTCATCCCCCACTACCCTGTTGGTTGTTACCAGGTGGCAAGAGAAGGCGCAGATGTGATTGTCAACTGCACTGGGGTATGGGCTGGGGCGCTGCAACCAGACCCCCTGCTGCAGCCAGGCCGGGGGCAGATCATTAAGGTGAGTATGAGGGTGAGACCCCTGCCTTTTGTTGGTAGGAAGATCATTCCGCATGCTTATTCAATCTCTTAAGATCGTGGACAAATCAGGAACATTTGTTAGAGGAGCCCCCCAAGACTGCAGAGAATTGACATGTTAAAATCCAAACTTGTCCCACCCCCATTTGCTCTCTTTCAGGATTTCCTCTTGATCGTGAAGCACACGTGTATGTTCTTGTACCTATGTGGGAGCAGCATATGCCTGTATTGTAATAAAAATAGCAAACATTTATGGAGTGTTTACCAAGCACTGGATACAGGCCTAAGCACTTTATTGTGTTTATTATTATTATTATTATTATTCTCGAGACAGGGTCTCGCTCTGTTGCCCAGGTTAGAGCACAGTATCTTGATCATGGCTCACTGCAGCCTTGACCTCCCAGGCTCTCACCTCAGCCTACTGAGTGGCTAGTACTACAGGAACATGCCACCACGATACCCAGCTCTTTTTTTACATATTTTGTAGAGACAGGATTTTACCATATTGCTCAGGCTGGTCTCAAACTCCTGGGCTCAAGTGATCCCCCCGCCTTGGCCTGTCAAAATGCTGGGATTACAGGCGTGAGCCGCCACATTCAGCCTATTTTGTTAATTAATTTAGTGATGGCCACAGCCCTTTGAGCTGGGTACTACCATATCGTCATTGCCATCTTACAGATGAAGAAACTGAGGCAAAGAGGATTTAAGTAACAGGCACAAGTTCACACGGTAGTAAGAAGTGGACTTGGGATTGGAAGCCCGGCAACCTGGCTTAAAAGCCTGTGCGTGCAAGCATTGTTCCATGCCTCCTCTTGCTGTGTGTGTGCATGTGCGTGAGGGTATGTGTGTGTGAATGTATGTGAGTGTGCGTGTATGTGGTGTGTGTGTGCATATGTGTGTGGGTGTGCGCGCATGTATGTGAGGGTGTGTATGTGTGTGAGGGTGTGTGTGCATTTGTGTGAGGGGTGTGTGTGCCTGTGTGAGGAGGGTGTGTGCATGTATGTGAGGGTATGTGTGTGTGCATGCATGTGAGGGTATGTGTGTGAGGGTGTGTGCATGTGTGTGATGGTGTGTGCATGAATGTGAGGGTGTGTGTGCATGTGTGTGAGGGGTGTGTGTGCATGTGTGCGAGAGGTGTGTGTGTATGTGTGTGTGCATGTGCGGGAGGGGTGTGTGTATGTGTGCGAGGGGTGTGTGTGCATGTGTGTGAGTGTGCATGTATGTGAGGGGTGTGAGTCCATGTGTGCAAGGGGTGTGTGTGTGCATGTGTCTGAGGGTATATACATATATGTGAGGGAGTGTGTGTCCGTGTGTGAGGGGTGTATGTATGCATGTGTGTCAGTGTGTGCATGTGTGAGGGGTGTGTGTGTATGTGTGTGAGGGGTGTGTGTGCATGTGTGTGAGGGTGTGTGCATGCATGTGAGGCTGTGTGTGTGCATGTGTGTGAGGGTGTGTGCATGTGTGTGAGGTATGTGTGTGCATGTGTGCGAGGATGCGTGCATGTGTGTGGGGGTGTGTATGCATGTGTGCAAGGGGTGTGTGAATGTGTGTGAGGGTGTGTGCATGTGTGTGAGGGTGTGTGTGCATGTGTGTGAAGGGGTGTGTGTGCATGCATGTGAGGGTGTGTGTGCATGTGTGCGAAGGGTGTGTGTGCGCACATGTGTGTGAGGGTGTAGTGCATGTACGTAAGGGTATGTGTGTGCATGCATGTGAGGGTATGTGTGTGTGCATGTGTGTGAGGATGTGTGTGCATGTATATGAGGGTGTATGTACGTGTGTGATGGTGTGCGCATGTATGTGAGGATGTGTGCATGTGTGTGAGGGTATTGTGTGCATGTGTGTGATGGTGTGTGTGGGCATGTATGTGAGGGTGTGTGTGCATGTGTGTGAGGGTGTGTGCACGTGTGTGAGGGGTGTGTGCATGTGTGCAAGGGGTGTGTGTGCATGTGTGAGGGTGTGTGCATGTATGTGAGGGTGTGGGTGTGTGCATGTGTGCGAGGGGTGTGTGTGAACGTGTTTGAGGGTGTGTGCATGTACGTAAGGGTATGTATGTGCATGCATGTGAGGGTATGTGTGTGTGCATATGTGTGAGGGTGTGTGTGCATGTATATGAGGGTGTATGTACGTGTGTGATGATGTGTGCATATATGTGAGGGTGTGTGCATGTGTGTGAGGGTATGTGTGCATATGTGTGATGGTGTGTGTGTGCGTGTGTGAGGGTATGTGTGCATGTGCACCTGTGAGTGTTCATAGGGGTGCACGTGTGTATGCTTATGTGTGTAGGGGTGCATGCATGTATTCCTAATGTGGACTGATGGGTGTGACAACCAAAATGAGTGACTGAGGCATACGTCTGAAATCATCAAGGTTTATGGAACCAGCTTGAAGGCACGCCCAGGAAAAATGCGAGTCACAGATGCACCTGTGGCTCTTTTTTCCAAAGAGATTCTTGGGAGATTTAGTCTTTATATGTTTTCTTTTTTAAAAAAGCAGGAGAAGGGTGCAGCAGTGAAATAATGATTACATACTTGTGAGACTTTAGTTAGTGCCCAGTAAATCTACATTTTACATAAGATAAGATGAAGGTTTGGGCCAGGCGCAGTGGCTCACGCCTGTAATCCCAGCACTTTGGGAGGCCTAGGCAGGTGGATCACGAGGTCAGGAGTTCGAGACCAGCCTGGCCAATATGGTGAAACCCCATCTCTACTAAAAATACAAAAAATTAGCCGGGTGTGGTGGCAGGCGCTTGTAATGCCAGCTACTCGGGAGGCTGAGGCAGGAGAATCACTTGAACCTGGGAGGTGGAGGTTGCAGTGAGCCAAGACTGCACTCCAGCCTGGGCAACAGAGCAAGACTCCGTTTCAAATAATAATAATAATAATAATTGAAGGTTTGAAGAAAAAAGGAATGGAGGAAGTTCTGTACCTGGGAAGATAAGCTGGTCAATGACATCATCAGTGTGGAGTCTGTTGAAAGGGCTGGTTTCTGCTTACCACTTAGGGAAGACAGCCTGACTTTGGTCAGGTCATTGAGGGAGGGGATATAATGAGACATGTTAGACCTCCCATCCCACCGCGGCTGTGAACTCAGCTCCAAGGTTTCTCTGGGGCTCCTAGGGCCAAGAGGGGGTCTGTTCATTCAGCTGGGGGCTTAGAATTTTATTTTTATTTCTCATGTGTATGCATTTACATGTGTGTACTGGTGCTTTTCTTCAGACATGTGGGTGAGGAGACACAATGCTTCAGGGAGCAGGGGTGGCTGCCAATCAGGGCGGCTCTTCCTGCAAGAGGCAAACAGCCAGGTGCACACTTGGGCCATAGCGTCGTGAGAGGTCTTATAAGGAATCAGACCTGACTCTTGTCAGGTCATCTGGCTACAGAGGGGAGCAAGGACAGCCGCACTGATTCACCTCTGCTGATGAGACTTTCCTGCCTTGAACCAACAGGTGGATGCCCCTTGGATAAAGCATTTCATTCTCACCCATGAGCCAGAGAGCGGCATCTACAATTCCCCGTACATCATCCCAGGGTAAAATCGGACTGTTCTCGGGCAGAAGAGGGGTCCCCTTCACGCCCTCTTCATGCCCCTGCTGCCTGCCCCAGGCTCCTTACTGCCCACAGTTGTTCCCTTTCAGTGTTTTAACGTGTTTATTTATTTATTATTATTTTTTGAGACAGAGTTTCCCTCTTGTTGCCCATGCTGGAGTGCAATGGCGCAATCTTAGCTCACTGCAACCCCTGCTTCCCGGGTTCAAGCAATTCTCCTGCCTCAGCCTTCCAAGTAGCTGAAATTACAGGTGCCCACCACCATGCCCAGCTAATTTTTTGTATTTTTAGTAGAAACAGGGTTTCACCATGTTGGCCAGGCCTGTCTTGAACTCCTGACTCAGGTGATCCACCCACCCTTGCCTCCCAAAGTGCTGGGATTACAGGCGTGAGCCACTGTGCCTGGACCCTTTCAATGTTTTTAAAGTGAGTTTGAACCACTGAATCCCTGGGAAGGCAGACTCAGCCTTGACTGAGGTCTACCATGAACATTCTTTTGGATGACAATAGTGGTGATGCTGAAGATAAAGGCAGTGGATGTAATGCGGTGACACTAAAAGTGGTATGTAGGTGGCTCATGCCTGTAATCCCAGCACTTTGGGAGGCCAGTGTGGGAGGATTGCTTGAGCCCAGGAGTTCAAGACCAACCTGGGCAACATGGCGAAATCCCATCTCTACAAAAATTGGCCAGGCATGATGGTGCATGCCTGTGGTCCCAGCTATTCAGGAGGCTGAGATGGGAGGATTGCTTGAGCCTGGGAGGTTGAGGATACAGTAAGCCATGATCACACCACTGCACTCCAGCTTGGGCCACAGAGTGAGACTCCGTCTCCAAAAAAAAAAAAAAAAAAAAGGTGGTGTGAATGGCAATAATGGGAGTGGGAATGGGAATGGTGATTGGGGTTGATGGTGGTGGTAATGTTAATGGGGGAGATGACAATGTCACCGAAACCAGTGGTGGTGTTTGTGGGATGACAATATTGTTGATAGCGGAATGGTGGTAGTAGGGATAATATTGTAGTGATGGGGAAGAACAGCATTCATGGGGGTGGTGATTGGCATAAGAGTGGTAGAGTGGTGATGTTAATGGAGGTGGTCTGGTGCTGATGAGGAGATCAGTACTGATGAAGGTGTGATTGGGAGTGGGGATGATAGTTGGTGCTGATGGAAATGACACTATCAATGATATTAATATGTAGCAGAGCTGATAATCTCAAAGGCAATGTTAATAACATGGTTGCACCAACCATGTGGTCTCAATGGCAATGTTACTGGTGTCATGGAAATGACATTATCAATGGCAATGTTAATGGTGGTGGTGAAATGATGAATGCCGTTGGTGGTGATGACCTATTAATGATAGTAGTGAAGACAATGTTGTTGATGGAGATGACAACACTGATGGAAGTGGTGATGGAAGAGTTCATGGTTGGTATTGATGGTGATGACAGTGACAATTGAGTTAGTGATGGTGGTGTTGTTAGCAGAGGTGACAAGGTTGATGGTAATGACCTTATTCATCTCAAAGCCTTCATTTTCCTTGATCCTTGACCCTCCTCATTTGTATCTAGGACCCAGACAGTTACTCTTGGAGGCATCTTCCAGCTGGGAAACTGGAATGAGCTAAACAATATCCAGGACCACAACACCATTTGGGAAGGCTGCTGCAGACTGGAGCCTACTCTGAAGGTAAGGTAGGGAAGAGTAGCAGTGCCCTAGACCAAGGTCCTAGGAGCTTGTTAATGAGGACACTTCAGGATGGGAAGATGCCACCGCTGGGATAATTGGGCAAATTAATTCCAGCAAGGGATGTGGAATATAACAGAACTTGACAATGTACAGGGAAGTTCTTGCTATGGGCTAATGAATCCTGTCTGGTCATGTCTGACAGCCCTTGGCTTTCACGTTTGTCTGCGAGTGATGATGACAGTAGTGACGGTGATGAGGATGAGTTAGTATTGATGGTGAGGAAAATGCTGAGAATGGTAATAATGATGGTGATAAGATGGTGACTATTGTTAGAATTATGGTGGTGGCTGATGGTGAGGGTGGTGGTTGATGATGGAATTGGTGGAGAGGTAGAAGCAATAATGGTAATGATATTGGTAGCTGATAAAGATGGTGTTGGTGGTAGTGGTGATTGATAAAGGTGACTGTGATTATATTAGTGTTGGTGGTGATGAGATTCTAAAAACTACTTACTACCTAAAAATGGCCGCAGGAAAAAAAATCCAGAAATGAGTGATCAGCACGTTTCTTTCCAGAATGCAAGAATTGTTGATGAGCGAACTGGCTTCCGGCCAGTACGCCCCCAGATTCGGCTAGAAAGAGAACAGCTTCGCGTTGGACCTTCAAACACAGAGGTATACTCCCACAGCAAGGAAAGTAATGCCCTCCTCCACTCCTTAGATGGCTCTGGCATTTTCATGAAACAGTCATGTCTGATCTCAGGTTCCACACAGGCTCCCTGGCAGGCAGGGGCAGTGGTGGCTAATATCCCCTCCTCTATAAATGGGGAAACTGAGGCTCAATGATGATTAAGGACCTGCTCAAGGTTACATAGAGGGGCAGTGGTGATATTAATGGAGGTGGTGCTGATGAGATCAATGTTGATAATGGCGTGATTGGGAGTGGGGATGGTAGTTGGTGCTGATGGAAATGACACTATCAAGGATGTTAATACCTCAGCAGAGGTGACAATCTCAAAGGCAGTGTTAACATGGCTGCACCAACTGTCTCAGTGGTGATATTAATGGTGTGGCAGATATGACAGTATCAATAGCAGTGTTAATGGTGGTGGTGAAATGGTGAATGGGGTTGGTTTTCTAAAGTCTGTGGTCAAATAGCAGGAAAATGTGTACTTACTGGATGTGTACTTCGTGTCACACACGGCAGCAAGTCCATTACATGAATGACCTTATTAAATCTCCTCTGGAGCTCTTTGGGATAGGGACAGTTCTCCCCATGCTTCAGATGAGGAAACCGGGGTGAATTAAGAGGTGAAGTCACTTGCCCAAGTCAGACTACTGGGATGTGATTTGAATTTGATTCTGAGGCTATTTTCTAGATATCCATTTTGTGGCTGCCCCATCATCTCTTGCTACTGTCCCAGGGGGTCCCCACCATTCCCCCTGGGTGCCAAGAGAAACTCTGGTGGCATCTGGCTTTGCCCAGGACTCTTCAGGAGGCTCCTGAGTCTTCCAGGGCAGAAGAGCTTCATCTGTTCTTTCCACTGTCTCTCTCGGACCTGGCCACCTTCTCTCTTGCTTCTCCTAGGTCATCCACAACTATGGCCATGGAGGCTATGGGCTCACCATCCACTGGGGATGTGCTCTGGAGGCAGCCAAGCTCTTTGGGAGAATCCTGGAAGAAAAGAAGTTGTCCAAAATGCCACCATCCCACCTCTGAAGACTCCAGCAACTGCTGCTTCCCCCACAAGAACTCCCTTCTCCCCTCAGCCAACAAATCAATGTGCTCCTTCATAAGCCATTGCTTATCCCTCACTTCTTTCCTCAAAGAAGCATGAGGTGAGAGAAAGCCACAAAGTCAGTGCCTGGAGAAGGGTTCAGCCCAACATGGGGCCCTTCTCATCACCGAAATCCCTCTACCTTCTCTGGGTCTGGCATTATAAAGAACAGCTGGGGGCTGTTATTCCATGAGTCTTCAGAAGAAAGGACAGCTCAGAAAATCAAAGAGGCCAACTGCCCAGAGCCACAGAAAATTGAGGATAATTGAGACTAAGTAACATGAATACAAGTTGTACTAACATATTAAAGGTTCTGAAAAGTCCTGCAGCAAAGACAACTATCTGATGTTGTTTAACCCAGTGCTTGCTAAACGTATCTGGCTATGGAACACTTTTGCCCAGAGCACCCATGAATGCCATGAAACAAATTTGAGAAAACGCTAGAACAGATGTTGTTTTATCTGTTGTATTTGTTGTAGGAGGTTATACATACAACTTGGGCGTGGAGGAGGCAGAGAGGTGAAGCACTGAACTAGTAACACATGGTGTTTCTTCCACATCCAAAATTCCAAATGGCATCAGCTATTCACCAAGTGGCCCCCGGGCACCACGTAACCTTTGAGGAGGGGCCACTGAAGGGATCATCCCACAAGGAATCCCTTCATAGAGAACTGTTTTAGTCCGTTTTCTGTTGCTTATAACAGAATACCTGAAACTGGGGAATTCTTTTTTTTTGAGACAGGATCTCGCTCTGTCACCCAGGCTGGAATGCAATGGCATGATTTTGGCTCACGGCAACCTCCGCCTCCCAGGTTCAAATGATCCTCCCTCCTCAGCCACCCGAGTAGCTGGGACTACAGGCACTTGCTACCATGCCTGGCTAATGTGTGTGTGTGTGTGTGTGTGTGTGTGAGAGAGTGTGTGTTTTTTGTAGAGACGGGGTTTGGCCATATTGTCCAGGTTGGCGTTGAACTCCTGGGCCCAAGTGATCCTCCTGCCTTGGCCTCCCAAAGTGGTGGGATTATAGACATGAGCCAGCACACCTGGCTGAAACTGTGGAGTTTATAGAGAAAAGGAATTTATTTCTTACAGTTATAGAGTCTGAGAAGTCCAAGATTGAGGGACCACATGGTGAGAACCTTCTCTCTGGCTGATGCAGAGGTGGGGACTCTCTGCAGAGTCCCAAGGAGGCTCAGGACATCACGTGGTGAGGGGCTGATTGTGCTAACATGCTAGTTCAGCTCTTTCCCTTGTCTTAGAAAGCCACCAGTTTCCTTCCCAAGATGACCCACTAATCCATTAACCTAATAACCCATTAATTGATAAATGGATTAATCCATTTATGAGAGCAGTGCTCTTAGGATCCAATCACCTCTTAAAGGCACCACCTCTCCAAACCACCACATTCAGGACTCAGTTTCAACGTGAGTTTTGGCAGGACATTTAAGCAATAGCAAGAACTAAACTCACCAAGCATGCTCCTTGTTTGGGGGGCAATTTAACATCTCTCTTGTCTTTCGGCTGACACCCTCTGAAATGACAAACAAGCTCCCAGGTGTTTTTGAAAGCCTTAAATGAGCCGAGGAGACCCCTTAGCATCTTCATCCCTAATTATCAGCCTCAGCCTCCAAGGCTGAATTTTCACCTGTCTGGGTTTCGGTGAAAGGCCAGAGCCTAGGAAGCCTCATGGATCTTGGCCCAGGAGTCCCCTGTGTACTGTGAAGAGGTCTCAGTTGGCCCTTGCCATGCCATGCCATTTCCATGAGGGTTGTTTCATGAAGCATCTGCCATGGTGCTGACCAGGCCTAGGCTAAGTAGGGTGAGAGAGCCGAGATTTAAGGTAGACATCCGTCCTAACAACAACAACAACAACGTTATTATTATTATTATTTTGAGACGGAGTCTCACTCTGTCACCCAGGCTGGAGTGCAGTGGCTCAATCTCAGCTCACTGTAAACTTTGCCTCCCGGATTCAAGCAATTCTCAGCCTCAGCCTCCAGAGTAGCTGGGATTACAGGTGTCCGCCAACATGCCTGGCTAATTTTTGTATTTTTAGTAGAGATGGAGTTTCACCATCTTGGCCAGGCTGGTCGTGAACTCCTGACCTCGTGATCCACCTGCCTCAGCCTCCCAAAGTGCTGGGATCACAGGCATGAGCCACCCTGTCCAGCCAGTAATTATTATTATAGCTAAAACTTAATATGTTCAATCTGGGTACCATACTTTGTGCTGAACTCTTACAAAATATTGCTCATTTAATCCTTACACATGCCTCAGAGGTAGCTATTATCCCATTTCATAGGTGAGAAGACTGAGGCACAGAAAGGCAGCCTGGCTGGGTGCGGTGGCTCATGCCTGTAATCCTAGTACTTTGGGAAGCCGAGGCAGGTAAATCACTTGAGGTCAGGAGTTCGACAAAAGCCTGGCCAACATGGTAAAACCCTGTTTCTACTAAAAATAAAAACATTAGCCGGGCGTGGTGGGAGGTGCCTGTAATCCCAGCTACCCTGGAGGCTGAGGCAGGAAAATCACTTGAACCCAGGAGGTAGAGGTTGCAGTAAGCCGAGATCATGCCACTGCACTCCAGCCTGGTTGACACAGTGAGTTTCTGTCAAAAAAAAAAAAAAAAAAAAAAAGAAAAGAAAAGAAAGAAAAAGAAGAAAAGAAAGAAAAAAAAGAGACAGAGAGAGACAGAAAGAAAGAGAGAAAGAAAGAAAAGAAAAAAAAGAAGGAAGAATGAAAGAAAAAGAAAGAGAAAGAAGAAAGAAGGAAAGAAAGGAAAGAAAAGAAAAGAAAAGAAAAGAAAGGAAAAGAAAAGAACGAGGCAGCCTGTAGTCAATAGTTGGGATGGGATAGAATGGAGATTCTGGCTCAGAAACTATGCGATTCCAGTGCTTCATTTTTCTTTCCCCGCCCCCGATGGAGTCTTGCTCTTTCGCCCAGGCTGGAGTGCAGTGGTGTGATCTTGACTCATTGCATCCTCCGCCTCCCAGGTTCAAGCAATTGTCCTGTCTCAGCCTCACAAGTAGCTGGGATTACAGGCGCACACTACCATGCCTGGCTAATTTTTGTGTTTTTAGTAGAGACAGGGTTTCACCATGTTGGTCAGGCTGGTCTCAAACTCCTGACCTTGTGATCTGCCCACCTCGGCCTCCCAAGTGCTGGGATTACAGGCATGAGCCACCACACCAGGCCCAGTGCTTCACTTTCAACTACTACACAAGACTGAATCCAAATTGTGGAGGGGGTAGGGCGCGGGGTGGTGGAGGGGTGGGGAATATGTAGCTGTGAAGGGATGGGTTGGGCCTCTTCCTCAACTCTCTCTGTAAGCACACTGAGAAGGAACTAGCTCTCTCTTCCTCATAGCTACATTTGGGCCAAGATGAGAGGACTCTGACAAGGCTCCCAGGGCAAGGGCACTTCCTGGTGCTTGGAGTAAGACCCAGCATTTAGTTTTTGACCAATGTGATTTCTTTACCCAACCTAAAAATCTGTAGGACAGGGGTCCCCAAGGGCAGGGGTCCCCAATCCCCAGGCTGTGGTCCCCAGTCCCCAGGCCATGGACTGATAATGGTCTGTGGTCTGTTAGGAACTGGGCGGGGCGGTGGGTGAGCAAGCCTTATGGCATGAGCTCCGCCTCCTGCGAGCTCAACAGCATAGGAGTGCAAACCCTGTTGTAAACTGTGCATGCGAGGGATCTAGGTTGTGTGCTCCTTATGAGAATTTGGTTTTTTTGTTTGTTTTGTTTTGTTTTGTTTTTTTGAGACTGAGTCTGATTCTGTCACCCAGGCTGGAGTGCAGTGGCTTCGTCTTGGCTTACTGAACCCTCCGCCTCCTGGGTTCAAGTGATTTTCCTGCCTCAGCCTCTCAAGTAACTGGGACTACAGTTGTGTGCCACCACACCTGGCTAATTTTTGTATTTTTAGTAGAGGCAGGTCTTTACCATATTGGCCAGGCTGTTCTTGAACTCCTGACCTCAAGTGATCCACCCACGTTGGCCTCCCAAAGTGCTGGGATTACAGGCATGAGCCACCACCCTCGGCCCCTTATGAGAAATCTAATGCCTGAACTACCACTGCCCCCCACAGCACCCCATCTGTGGAAACATTGTCTTCCACAAAACTGGTCCCTGGTGCCAAAAACTTTAGGGACACCTGGTCTAGGGAGAATGATCCCTACCTGCCAGCCAAGGCTAGCCATCAGTAGAAATCCTATAGGACTGAGTATATAGTGAACTCACAAAATTGTATGGGGACAGGAGACTCCACATTCAGACCCAAAATGACCCTCTTGTTCTTTCTGCAAATGGTAAGAACCTCCTCGAAAATGTATCCTAAAATTAAGAATAGAAGGACCATGGGGAAATCCTGCAACCCACATAGTTCTGTAGATTTTGTAGTGGTTGATTTCTATACAGGAAGCCTTCACTTAACGTCGTTGCTAAAAAATTAGCTGGGCATGATGGCGCACACCTGTAATCCCAGCAACTAGGTAGGCTGAGGCACAAGAATTGCTTGAACCCGAGAGGCGGAGGTTGCAGTGAGCCTAGACCACACCACTGCACTCCAGC
This sequence comes from Chlorocebus sabaeus, assembly GCF_047675955.1. Taxonomy (NCBI): domain Eukaryota; kingdom Metazoa; phylum Chordata; class Mammalia; order Primates; family Cercopithecidae; genus Chlorocebus; species Chlorocebus sabaeus. Next base: position 106,024,865 of record NC_132914.1, read on the forward strand.
CTGGGTGACAGAGCGAGACTCTGTCTCCTAAAAAATTAATTAAAAGAAAATAAAAACAGGAATGAACATCACATGCACATCTTTGGGGTGTGGGAGGAAACCAGATACCTTGAGAACACCCTTGCAGACGTGGAGAGAACGTGCAAGCTCCACACAGACAGTGGGCCCTGCCAGAATTGATTTTTTTTTTCCTCATCAAGGTTGTAACAAAACAACTGTTATTCGAGGATATGTTATACTTTTCCTTTGCCTAACACTGCTAGTTCTGTCCTGAAGGCAGTTTGCAACCAGATTTTCAGTGAATTCTTGGCAGCTCGATGAATTTAGAAAAGGCTATTCTTTCCTCATTGAATCGTCTTGGCACCTTTGTGGAAAATCAGTTGACTGTAAATGTATGGGTTTGGTCAGGCACAGTGGCTCATGCCTCTAATCCCAACACTGGGAAAGCTAGGTGGGCGGATCACTTGAGCTCAGGAATTCGAGACCACCCTGGGCAACATGGCGAAACCCTGTCTCTACCAAAAATACAAAAATTAGCTGGGCATGGTGGTGCGCACCTTTGGTCCCAGCTACTTGGGAGGCTGAGGTGGGAGGATCGTTGGAGTCCGGGAAGTTGAGGCTGCAGTGAGCTGTGATCATGCCACTGCACTCCAGTCTGGATGACAGAGCAAGATGCTGTCTCCATAATAAAAATAAAAATAAATATATGGGTTTATTTTTGGACCCTATTCCATGGATCTATCTTATGCTAGTACCATACTGTCTTGATTTCCATAGCACTGTATTACTTTTTTTTTTTTGAGACAGAGTCTTGCTCTGTCACCCAGGCTGGAGTGCAGTGGTGTGATCTTGGCTCACTGCAAGCTCCATCTCCCGGGTTCACGCCATTCTCCTGCCTCAGCCTCCCGAGTAGCTGGGACTATAGGTGCCCACCACCACGCCCAGCTAATTTTAAAAAATATTTTTAGTAGAGACGAGGTTTCACTGTGTTAGCCAGGATGGTCTCGATTTCCTGACCTCGTGATCCGCCTGCCTCAGCCTCCCAAAGTGCTGGGATTACAGGCGTGAGCTACTGCGCCCGGCCTGTAGTACATTTTAAAATCAGGAAGTGTGAGTCCTCCAACTTTGTTCCTCTTTTTCAAGATTTTTGTTTTGGCTCTTCTGGGTCATTTTCATTTCTATGTGAGTTTAAAATCAGCTGGCAGGCTAGGTATGGTGGCTCACACCTGTAATCCCAGCACTTTGGGAGGCAGAGGCTGGCAGATCACTTGAGGCCAGGAGTTCAAGACTAGCAGGAACTACATGGTAAAACCACGTCTCTACCAAAAATACAAAAAATTAGCTGGGCATGGTGGCACACACCTGTAATTCCAGCTACTCGGGAGGCTGAGGCAGGAGAATTGCTTGAACCCAGAGGGCGGAGGTTGCAGTGAGCTGAGATCACGCCATTGCATTCCAGCCTGGGTGACAGAGCAAGATTCTGTCTCAAATATATATATATATTAAAAAATCAGCTTGACAATTTCTGCAAAAAAACAAACAAAAAGAACAAAGTCAGCTGAGAGAGTTTGACAGGGATTGTGTTGAATCTATAGGTCATTTGGAGAGTATGGGTTGACATCTTAACAATTTTAGGTCTTCTGATTCATGAATATGAAATGTTTCGCCATTTATTTAGATCTTCAATTTCTTTCAGCAATGTTTTGTAGTTTGTAGGTCTTACACTGCATTTGTTAAATTTATTCCTAAGTATTTTACTTGTTTTGATGCTATTGGGAGTGGAATTGTTTCCCAGGCTGGTCTCAAAGTTCTGGGCTCAAGCAATCCTCCCATTTGGACTCCCTAAGTGCTGGGATTACAGTCATGAGCCACCGCACCCGGGTTTTTTGTTTGTTTGTCTGTTTTTTTAAGAGACAGGATCTCTCATTCTGTCATTCAAGCTGGAAAGCTGTGGTGCGATCAAAGCTAACTGCAGCCTCAAACTCCTGGCCTTAAGTGATCCTCCTGCATCAGCCTCCCAAAGTGCTGGGATTATGGGCATGAGCCACCACACCCAGCCAGGACCATGTCTTATGATGTTTTGCATCCTCAGTGTTGAATATCATGTCCAGCACATGCTGGATATTCCGTGCATACTGACCACTTGCCACGTTATGATCTGTCAGAGAGTTCTGATGAACAGACTTGAGAGTGTATGCACATGTCACTGCAGATTCCAGGCATACCAGCAATTGTCTGTGCCACCCTGCCAAAGGGCAGGCCAATGCCGCCGTGTCTGTACCTCTCCACCACTCCTTCCTGATCCAACTTAATTGGACCAGGACTCGATCCAACATTAAACTGGGCCAATCAGCTTCATTTCCTGAAGATCTGGGAGCAGGGCACTGAGCAGCTGAGTCAGGTATGTTTGCAGAGCTGAGTTATGAGGCCCTGTGTATGATGGTGCATACACAGCAGCCATGAGGAAACAGAAGGAAGCCAGACTCGTTTCTGGCAGAAAAGGGCAGAAACAAGAGCTACAGATTCAGAGGGGCAGCTGTCTTGGGCCTTGGTGGTTCCCCAGATCCCTGTTCCACTGAATGACACCAGGCTGTACTTTATTCCTATGCAATCTCTCTAAACTGTCAGAGGCTACAAACCATCAGCCCATCAACTAAAGCTGCACTGCAGATGCATTTTATTGAACTCACACATCATTTGAACATTTTTGATCAAATATACTAATATTTGGAGATTTCACAGAAAATCCTAGACTCCTCTCTTGAACATTGGAAGATCTGGTCCCACTGGACTCATGGTGGAACAGCATCAGCTGGAAGGGAGTTGTGGCCACCCGCTGCAGACAGCGCTGCATTTCTCTTGTCCTTATACCTTTTCCATTTCACTGATTTACATTCCCTGAATTTCCCCTGTAGGAAATTAACTACTGATCCCAGTCTTATAATAAAGCTCTGTTCCTTAATTTTAATTACCCTGAGTAGAATTTCTGTTGCTGGCCACGAAACAGCACTGATGAGAGCTCTGTGGCCTACACATCCATGGCAGGCTCCTTGCAACCATCACCCATCCAACAGCCATTGCTATCCTTCTTCTGTGCTAACAGAATCCCAATTTTGTGTTCAAGAGACTGTGGGTATCCCTTGGTGCTGGTAGGCCCTTCCTTCCAGCCCTATAGCAGGATTCGTGCTGGGATGGACATGACACCCAGGTCTGATCAATGAGAAGCAATGGTAAATCTGCTGGGGGACTTCCTTTTCTAACCAAAACCAACAGACTCTTCTGAAAGAAAACGTTTTATGACTGCTCCTTTCCCATTCTACCTTCTTTGAAAATAAATACGATGTCCAGCACAGGGGCAGCCATTTTGTGACCATGAGGTTTCAAGCACAGGGTCAAATGGCCAAAATGCAGAGGATGGTGACAAGGAAAGGCAAAAAGAAGCTGGGTTCTTGATAACACTGTTACATGTTGAACCTTCTCTGATCTCTGCCTGGTTTTGGTTCTAATGGTTTAAGCAACTATTGACTGGGATTACTGTTATTAGGTTGTTGCAAAAGTAATTGTATTTGGGAGGCCGAGGTGGACGGATCACTTGAGGTCAGGAGTTTGAGATCAGCCTGATCAACATGGTGAAACCTGTCTGTACTAAAAATACAAAAATTAGCCAAGCATCTAGGTGGGCACCGTAATCCCAGCTACTCGGGAGGCTGAGACGGGAGAATCACTTGAACCTGGGAGGTGGAGTTGCAGTGAGCTGAGACTCCATCTCAAAAAAAAAAGTAATTGCAGTTTTTGCCGTTGAAAGTAATGGCAGGGGAGACTTTTGATCTCATCATTCAAGGCTTTCTGTTGCTTAATATTATATTAAAAACAATGAATATTCATACTCATTTCAAAGTCAATTCCTAAGATACTGTTTCATCCCATTGTGAACACCACCAAGATCTGTTATATGGTTTTCAGAATACTTGAAGTAAGAGAAAGACAGAAATACATAGCTCTGGCTACATTAAATATATTTTGCCACTTTCTGAGATCTTTCCTAACTCTGAGAGAAACATGGCATTTCCATTAATGAAAACAGGAGCTTTTCGAATAGGATTGTTCAAAATTAGATACAAATATCTTCAGCTAAAGGTCTCACGTATTCAGAGGTTGGGGTGCCTTTTGTGATAGCTCTTATATCATTTGATAATATTGATTTTTTGAACAGGGCAGGCTATTTAGAAGGCAATGAGGGTTTTTTTGTTGTTGTTTTTTGTTTTGTTTTGTTTTTGAGATGGAGTCTTGCTCTGTCGCCCAGGCTGGAGTGCAGTGGCGCAATCTCAGCTCACTGCAAGCTCCGCCTCCCAGGTTCACGCCATTCTCCTGCCTCAGCCTCCCAAGTAGCTGGGACTACAGGCACCCGCCACCATGTCCGGCTAGTTTTTTTTTGTTTTTTTAAATTTTAGTAGAGACGGGGTTTTACCATGTTAGCCAGGATGGTCTCGATCTCCTGACCTTGTGATCCGCCTGCCTCGGCCTCCCAAAGTGCTGGGATTACAGGTGTGAGCCACCGCGCCCAGCAAGAGTTTTTAACTTTCACTTTCTCAAATAGAGAAAGCCCTCGACTGTAAACCCCTTTACCCTAGTCTCTGGGAAATATTCCTGCCCACCAAGTACTCTATCCCCACCTAGCCCCCAGCGCCACTGGGTTATTCTAGGGTGAGGGAATGGACATGATCATCCAGCAGCATCTGACCAGCCGGAAGGCAAAAGAAACAAGCACAAGTTCTGTGTTACCCAGGAAAGCTCAGCTGTCTGGAAATAATTAGAGCTACAGCCACACGTGGTTCAAGGAAATGTGGTTGTCAGAGAGAGACAGAGATCTGCCAAGCTGTCTCCTCTCCAACTGCCTGGGTCAAGGGGGCTGCAGCCCATATTTTAGAGACACAGTATTGTTTGCAGTTGATCTAGAACTTGAGCTGGAAGAAGTCCCCCATCATGACCTGCACACCATTAGAAGAAAGTGTTGTCTCCAACAGGCACAGCTACAATGTTGGTGGCCAACGGTGTATCTTTCCCCACTCATTGGAAAGCAGATTATCATACTAAAGCATTGAGATGAATTTCGATGAACAAAGGTAGGTAGACCGTTAGGCTGGACTGTCACTAGGACATGATGACAATAAATCAACTTAGGCTCTTGCAATGTCCATCACTGACATGTTTTAATAAGAGATGAACGCACAAATTGGCTTCCTTGCAATGTTTACTTCAAGCAGTAGGTCAATCTGCTCTGGCCTTTGATGGGATCTGCCAGCTTCCTCCCTCCTTGTCTAGGTCCCCTGCCTTCACCATGGGGAAAAAAGGCTCCAGTAAACCAAATCCCAGAAGTGATGTCGCCTGCAGAGACCAACTCAAAACCAATTGGCCTCCCTCCTCTTCCTTTGAAAATATATACATTTCATACACCTGAGTCCTCCCACCTCTCTCCACTCCACAGCAGGCTCCATGAATGGAACCCCAGGGGCTGCTTTTGGGTAATGACCAAGATGGCCCTGGACAGAGGAGCAGCTTCACAGCAGGGAATCCTGGTCCCCTGATCCCCATGGGACGAGATGGTGGGTGAAGCATCCTTTTGGTTTCTCTGCCCATTCAGCTGTCTACCCATGCACAAAACCCAAAGCCCTGGATTTTGGATTTTGTACCTGGAACCTGAGTAAACTTTTTCCCCTCAAGAGTCATCATTCAGGCGGGGTGCAGTGGCTCACACCCGTAATCCCAGCACTGTGGGAGGCCAAGGCAGGTGGATCACTTGAGGTCAGGAGTTCAAGACCAGCCTGGCTAACATGGTGAAACCCTGTCTCTACTAAAAAAGTACAGGTGGGCACCTGTAATCCCAGCTACTCGGGAGGCTGAGACAAGAGAATTGCTTGAACCCGGGAGGCAGAGTTGCAGTGAGCCAAGATTGCACCACTGCACTCCCACCTGGGTGACAGAGCAAGACTCTGTCTCAAAAAAAAAAAAAAAAAGTCACCATTCAACCTGACCAAGGAGGGGGCCAGGAAAGAAGCCGGAACCGTGGCCTTCGCTGCCTCAAAGGGGAGGCCCCTGCTCTGGCTTGAGCTTGATTCACTTTGGCCTCAGTCCTCAGTTCCCAGGGGGTAACAGCATTCTGAGGTCACCCGGTGCAAGTCCAGCTGTCCCCAGGGACACATCTGGATCTCTTGGTGCCAACAATGGCAACTCCCAAGGGGGCTGGGTGGGGGCACGTAGCTCTACGCACCATGTCCATCTGCCAGATAATCCACTGGTCAGGTTCTAGGGAGGCAAACCGGGGGCCCCTGTCAGGAAATAGCTGCTCAGACCACACCTAGATCACCTGTCATTTCAAAGAAGAAAGCCTGGGGCGGTGGGTGTGGGGGAAACCTACTGAACAGGTCTGGTGGGTGGACAGCAGGTGTCACATGGGCCTGAGCCTGGACGGTATCTACAGAGAAATCTTTTGGTTGTTCACTGAGGGTGTGGCCAGGTGACTCCGGGTGGTGTGTGATTGGTTGCTGGCATCACCAGACCCTCCTAATATGGGTAGTTTTCCCATGTAGATCCATAGGTTATGAACAAACCTTTCACCACATATACAGAGAACCCCCTAGAGCAAGTATCTCCCCATCCCTGGGTGCACCTCAATGAAGATGAGCAAACTGATTCAAGACACAAAACCTTGTTGGTCCAGGTCGTACTCTTGGGTGAGTTCTTGATGTCGGCAGTGACAATCAGTGCCCCAGTTGGGGCCTGCCAGCCCCCTGAGCTCTGCAGCCTCAAAGACCAGCACAGTCCCCCATCAGTCACTATTCCTGAGAGCCAGAGTTCGACCTGGTAACACCTGCACCGTGCATTCCTCGGCCGACCATCTCCTGGCCCCATTCCCGGTGGCTGGACTCCTGCAGTCCTCGGCCTTTGGTCTCGATGGGCAAAAAGCAGGAGGCCAGGGCAGCCAGGAGGCAGCAGCCACTGTAAACTGCCAGAGTCAGGTACACAGAGGATTCCAGCATCACCTAGGGGAAGGAGACATGGGTCGTCAGTAAAAGTATCCCTTCTGAAGCACAGACAGCGCCAACCATCAAATAGTATTAGTAACATCAGGCCTCTCATGATACTTGGTTGCTAAAAAGAATCTGGTGATTCCCTCCTCTCCCGCTTTGTCCTTCTCTCTCCTTGTGACACGCCTGCCCCTCCTTCACCTTCCTCCATGAGTAAAAGCTTCCTGAGGCCTCACCAGAAGTCAAGCAGATGCTGGTGCCATGCTTGTACAGCCTGCAGAATCGTGAGTCAAATAAATCTCTTTTCTTCATAAATTACCTGGTCTCAAGTATCCTTTTTTTTTTTTTTTTTTTTTTTGAGATGGAGTTTCGTTCTTGTTGCCCAGGCTGGAGTGCAATGGCGCAATCTTGGCTCACCGCAACCTCCATCTCCCAGGTTCCAGCGATTCTCCTCCCAAGTACCTGGGACTACAGGCATGCGCCACCACGCCTGGCTAATTTTGTATTTTTAGTAGAGACGGGGTTTCTCCATGTTGGGCAGGCTGGTATCGAACTCCTGACTTCAAGTGATCCACCCGCCTTGGCCTCCCAAAGTGCTGGGATTACAGGTGTGAGCCACCGTGCCCAGCCAGGTATTCCTTTAAAGCAACACAAAACGGACCAACACAGATGTCATGCCACAGCCCTATGAGCTAAGTACTTCATCCCCATTCTACAAAGGAGAAAACTGAGGCTCAAAGAGGATGAGTGGTTCCTACCCAAGTTCATACACATAATAAGGATGGGGCTGGGATTTGAATTTGGGTCTGCTAAGCTTGAGTCTGGGCTCCTTATAACTCTTCTCTCCTCTGGAACAGTGCAGTGCCTGTGCCAGCTTCCTAGCTTTTGGCATATGGCAAACCACATGGCAGAACTGAGTCCCATTTTCTTCTCTTTTCTTTTCTTTTTTTTTTTTTTTTTTTTTTTTGAGATGGAGTCTCGCTCTGTCTCCCAGGCTGGAGTACAGTGGTGTAAGTGGTGTAATCTCAGCTCACTGCAACCTCCGACTCCAGGGTTCAAGCAATTTTTCTGCCTCAGCCTCCCGAGTAGCTGGGACTACAGGCGCGAGCCACCACACCTGCCTAATTTTTTTGTATTTTTAGTAGAGATGGAGTTTCACCATGTTGGCCAGACTGGTCTTGAACTCCTGACCTCAAATGATCCACCCACCTCGGCCTCCCAAACTGCTGGGATTACAGCTGTGAGCCACTGCACCCAGCCCATTGTTTCATTCGCCAAATGGGTGTAGAGTGATGTCACTTCCTAAGAAGAAGAACCTGGGAGCACCTGGCACCGTGCAGGCACATGGTGAGCTCTCAACCAGTATCAGTTAGGAGTGCCACACAATGGCCAGCACCAAAGTGGAACAGAAACACTTGGCTAAACATGTCTTTAAATTCTGTTTCTCTGAAATATTCAGACTTGGCAAATCCACAGAAAGCAGATGGGTGGTTGCCAGGAGCCTGGGGGAAGTGGGGAATGAGGAGTGACTGCTTAGTGGATCCAGGGGTTTATTTTGGGGTGATGAGAAGGTTTTGGAACTAAATAGAAGCAGTGGTTGCCCAGCGCTGTGAATGTGCTGAATGCAACTGAATTGTTCCCTTTAAGATGGTTAATTTTGTTATGTGACGTTTACCTCAATAAAAAAGTGACGCAAACAGAAAAAAACCTGGATTTTCAAAAAGCAGAGAGACTTACTAAGATCTCTAGATACAAATGCTTCATGACACACGAAGAGTTGCAAAATTTTGCAGTGATGTCTAATTATCTAATTCAAAAAGCAGGAACTGGCATATTTACTTGTTTTCCACTAAATTGTGTCGGCGTACTTGTTTTGTTTCCTTTTTTTTTTTCTTTTTGAGACAGGGTCTCACTCCATCACTCAGGCTGGAGTGTAGTGGCGCAATCTTGGCTCACTGCAACCTCTGCCTCCTGGGTTCAAGCGATTTTTGTGCCTCAGCCGGAATTACAGGCACCTGCCACCACACCCAGTTAACTTTTGTATTTTTAGTAGAGATGGGGGTTTCACCATGTTGGCCAGGCTGGTCTCAAACTACTGACCTGAAGTGATCCGCCCACCTCAGCCTCTGAAACTGCTGGGATTATGGGCATGAGACACAGCACCCAACCCTTCTTTCCTTTTGTTAAAAAAAAAAAATTAAAAAAAAAAATTCGGCCAGGCACAGTGGCTCATGCCTGCAATCCTAGCACTTTGGGAGGCTGAGGCGAGCAGATCACGAGGTCAAGAGATGGAGACCATCCTGGCCAACGTGGTGAAACCTCATCTCTACTAAAAATACAGAAATTAGCCGGGCGTGGTGGCAGGTGCCTGTAATTCCAGCTACTTGGAAGGCTGAGGCAGGAGAATCGCTTGAATCTGGGAGGCAGAGGTTGCAGTGAGCCGAGATCGCGCCACTGTACTCCAGCCTGGGTGACAGAGTGAGATTCCGTCTCAAAAAAAAAAATTCAACTTTTATCATAGTTTAAGGGGTCCACTGCAGGTTTGTTACACGGGTATATTGCATGATGCTGAAGTTTGGGGTTCAAATGGCCCCATCCCCCAGGTAGTGAGCACAGTACCCAATAAATGGATTTTTCAGCCCATGACTCCCACCCTTCCTCCCCAGTCTAGTGGTCCCCAGTGTCCATTACTCCTATTTTTATGTCTATGTGTATTCAATGTCTAGCTCCCAAGAGAACATGCGATATTTGGTTTTCTATTCTTGCATTAATTCGCTCACAGTGGCCCACTTGTTTTCATCCAATTTTTTTTTTAAAGCAAATCATATGGCAGCCCAAGGATTTTCTTCACAGGGAAGACGTGGGTTTGACTCCTGGGTTGTCTGCTTTCCAGCTGCATTGACCTTGGGCATGTCATTTTAGCCCCTGAGCCTCTGTTTTCTCATCTGCAGGCAATATTTCTTCTGTCCTCGGGTGTGCTGTTAGGATAAAATGAGCAAATGCACCCTGAGGGCTCTGGGGGCAATCGGCATGTAGTAACTGCTTCCTGTGCATGGGGTTTTGTCACCCTCCCACCCCTCTGTATTTGGGGGCATCACCTACCTGGGCAATGAACGGAGTGATGAGAGCACCCACTCTTGCCATGCCACTGCAGGTGCCCAGTCCGAGGGCCCGCGTTGCCGTGGGGTAGACCTGAAACACAGAAGCTTGATATGGGCATGGGGACATTCAGGTTCCTCCCACCGCTCCAGCTCCAGGTTGAGAGGATGGACCCCAGGGGCAGGCCTGAAGTTAGGGCAAATCCCTCCAGTGTTGGTTCTGCCCTTAAGCGAAAGGAATCCTCACCCCAAAGGGCACGGGAGGTTCAACTCAGAACTAGGGCAAGAGGCTGAGCTGTAGGTGGGAACCCAGTAAAGGGGTCCACTCTATCCTGGGGGGCTCCCCAAAGACTCCTCCACCAGGAACTACCACAAGTTCAGAATTCAGGGGTTGCTCTCCACCTTCTTTCCATGAGTTCACCTTGAAGCCTGGGTCACAGTCTTTCAAGGGATTTCATAAAGAGAGAGATGGAAATGTTTACAGTCTCTCAGCTTGTACCCAGTAGTGGCCACGTGCCTCTTTCTTCCCTAGGCAAAGTGAGAAGGGACTGTGCATCTTCCAGGCCAAGGTAATTAAGAAGGGTGCGTTTTCTCCTCTCCTTTCCCATGTCTGCTGGCTGGGAGGAGGACTCCATGGCCCTAAGCCACGGCTTCTCAGCCTGGACACCATGGACGTTTTGGGATGGCTCATTCTTTGTCATGGGGTAGGGTTTGCTGTGCACTGTAGGATGTTCAGCAGCATCCCTGGCCTCTACCCACGAGATACCAGTAGCACTTCTGCCTCCCCCTGCCACCTTATGACAATCCAAAATATTCCCAGGCATTGCCAAATGTCCCCTGGGGCAAGATCCCTGGATAAGAAAGGCACACAATGCGAGGAGCCTGGGTCCCCAAATCACTGGAGGAGGAAAGTGTCCCCCAACCTAGAACACCCATATTGGACTCTTTTATTTACTTATTTATTTGAGACAGGGTCTCACTCTGTCATTCAGGCTGGAGTGCAATGGCACAATTATGGCTCACTGTAGCCTCAACCTCCCCGGGCTCAGGTGATCCTCCCACCTCAGCCCCACCCCGAGTAGCTGGGACCTCAGGCATGTGCCACCACTCCCAGATAATTTTTGTATGTTTTTTAGGGATGGAGTTTCACCATGTTACCCAGGTTGGTCTTGAGCTCCTGAGCTCAAGCGATCCACCCGCCTCGGCCTCCCAAAGTGCTGGGGTTTACAGGCGTGAACCACTGTGGCTGGCCTGGGCTTTTTGTAAGTGAGAAGCTGCTATGGTGTCAAACACTCCACTTTGGGGGTTCTCTGTTACATTAGCTAGCATGTTTTAACAAGTGCAATGCTCAGTGTAGGAAGCTTGCAAAGAATAAAAACATGAAGAGGAAAATATAAAACTCATTCAAGTTCTCAACACTCAAGAGATTTGTTCCATTTTTTATGTATATTCCTCTAGCTTTTTCTGGATTGTATATAGCACATATGTCTTCATTCACTTACTTATTCAGCACATACTTTTTGAGTTCATACCATATGCATTTATACATGATATTTCAATTCACTCAATTACATAAACAATATAGAAATATATTCTCCTCATAAAAAAATCAAAATGCCTAAATTCTCTCTTGATCCACTCCCTCTGCCAGGAAAATTCTCCCCATAGGACCCTACTATTAGTGATATCTTTGGAATGTATCTTCCCAGATATGTTCAAAAATATACATATGGAAAATACAGTATTTTAAAAATACATAAATGGTATCATGTCACACATATTATTCTGCAATTTGCCTCTTCCATTCAGTAGTATGTCTTAAAATCCTATCCACATCAATACATAGACATCCACCTCGTTCTTTTTTTTTTTTTTTTGAGATAGGGTCTTGCTCTGTTGCCCAGGCTGGAGTGCAGTGGCATGATCATGGCTCACTGCAGCCTTCAACTCCTGGGCTTAAGTGATCCTCCCGCCTCAGCCTTCTGAGTAGCTGGAACTACAGGTGTGCACCACCACAGCCTGGCCAATTTTTATTTTATTTTTTTAGAGAGAGGGTCTTGCTATGTTGCTCAGGCTGGTCTCAAACTTCCAGTTTCAAGTGATCCTCCTGCCTTGGCCTCCCAAAGTGTTGGGATTACAGGCGTGAGCCACTGCGCCCACCATCTCATTCTTTTTAATGGTTTCTGGAAGCAGAGCAACCCCCACAGCCACTCTCCCACTACCACCCATTTCCCAGCAGCTCCCAGACACCCCTCCTACCTCAGGTGTGTAAACATATGCCGCTTGAAAGCCTCCAGAAATAAACGCTCTTGCAATGAAGAGTAACAGAGTGAGCACATTTCTAGGAGGAGGATAAAGGCAGATGATGGCATTGTTTTCTGTCTGCTTGTTTCAGCATAGTCCTATCTTCCCAGGCAGTGTCAATGCCCTAGCATTAGGCAAAGGTTACCCCTCCCTGATGCTCACTGATACAGACATGTGGGCACAAATATTTCAGTATCATCTTGACAGTCCTGCTTTTGTAAGTTCGTCATTCTTCAAAGTACCAGGCTGAGAGATGGGAACACCTGTGGTGCCCACGATGGGCACAAGATTAGGGAGAAGTGATATAAATAGTGGAAAGCTCAGACAGGAACTTGGCTGGGGGCGGAGCAGGAATTGAGCCAGGGGCCAGCTGAGCTGGGGAAAGTAAACCACTATTCAGTATTCTTAGGATAATTCTGATCCCAATCCTCTGTCCCATTGTTCCTATAAATGTTCCAGAACACCAACATTTCAGGGTCAAAGCTACATCTCCCAACCTTCCTCAGACCAGGAGGTGGCCCACAGATTCCTCACTGGGTATGGTCTGGGGCCTCTTAGAGATCAAGAGAGGCATAAGCCATTTCTATATTTTGAGGTTCTTGGCAAATGGAAAAATGGAGAAATGTTAAAATGGGATTACAAAACAGGGCCTATGTGAAATATTTCCATTGAACAAGTTAACAGTTTTAACATATACATAACATATACATTTAACAATTTATGTATATTAACATATACATAAATAGCTACATTTATGATCTCACTGGGAGATGATAGCAAAAGTCTAAATTTGGCATCATTAGAGCAAAACTGGAGCCAAAGTTCCCCCCTGACTACAAGCCCCATCAGAGGCCCCTCCCTAGGCCTGATCTTTTATCCAGTTGTGAGGCAGCCATGAGCCTCAGTCCTAGTGAGCACCTGCACCTTTACCTGTTTCTGCACCCACTCCTGGACCTGCACTGACACCGGCACCCCCACTTGTACCCACCCTTGGGCCTACACCCACACCTGGGCCTGCACCTACACCTGCACCCACACTTGGGCCAATATCCACACCTGGGCCTATACCCACACCTGTGCCCACCCTTGGGCCTACACCCACACCTGGGCCTGCACCCCCACCTGCACCCACACTTGGGCCAATATCCACACCTGGGCCTGCACCACACTTGCACCCACACCTGGGCCTGCACTCACACCTGTGCCCACACTTGGGCCTATACACACACCTGGGTCTGCACTTATACCTGGGCATACACCAACACCTGCACTCACACCTGTACCTGTACCCATACCCACACCTACACCCACACTTGGGCCTGCACCTCCACCTGGGCTTACACTGACATCTGGCCTGCACCTCTACCTGGGCCTGCACCCACACCTGCACCCACACCTCCACGTGTGCCCATACTCACACCTAGGCCTGCAGATCGCCTACCTTCCAACACAGATAAACAGCAGGAGGCTACAGAAGGAGAAGATGACGAAGCACAGGGCCATGGTCTTCTTGCGCCCCAGGCGGTCAATAATCCACAGAGTCACAAGGACACCTGGAAGGGGAATGGGGAGAGATAGGCAGCTTCTGACGTGATTCCCAATGCCCTCCACCCTGGTAGCACAGCCTGTACCATCCCCTCCCCTGGAGGGTGGACTAGACCTAGTGACTGACTTCTAATGACTAGAAGACAGCAGAAGTGATAAGATGTCACTTGTGAGGTCAGGTGATAAAAGACTGTGACTTCTATCTTGGTGTTTTCTCTCCCTGGCCCTTCTCATGTATTTGCTTTAATGGAGAAGGCCAACTGGCAAGGAACTGAAGGTAGCCTCTGGCCAACAGCCAGCAAGGAACTGAGGCCCTCAGTGCAAAAACCTTCAAGGAATGGAATCTTGCCAGCAACCACGTGAGTAAGCATGGGAGTGGATCCTGCCCCAGCTGAGCTTTCAGATGAGACTACAGACCCTGGGCCAATGCGATTGCAGTCAGTCACATGAAATATGCTGAAGTAGAACACCCAGAGAAGCCACAGCAACTGTGAGATCATAAGTGTGCATTGTTTTAAGCCACTACATTTTCAGGATGATTTGTTACCTGGCAATAGAAAACTAACCCAGGCACCATCAGGAGCCTGAATGGTGGCATTCACTGAATCCAGGGAACAGAATGCCTGGGTTCTAATGCCTCATTTTGCCTTTAACTTGCCATGTGGTCTTGGACTAGTCCCTTACCTTCTCTGAGCCTCATTTTCTTCATCTATAAACGAGCCTAAAAAACAACACATTCTACCTCAGTAGAGGCAGTATAGCATAGTGCTTATTAGTAATAATAATAATTGAATTTAAGCTAAGTATTTTTGCATCTTTTTTTTTTTTTTTTTTTTTTTTTTGAGACAGAGCCTTGCTCTGTCACCCAGGCTTGGGTACAGTGGTACGTGCGATATCAGCTTATTGCAATCTCTGCCTCCTGGGTTCAAGCGATTCTTGTGCCTCAGCCTCCTGAGTAGCTGGGACTACAGATGCACGCTATTATGGCCAGCTAACTTTTGTAGTTTTAGTAGAGATGGGGTTTCACCATGTTGGCCAGGCTGCTCTCGAACTCCTGACCTCAGGTGATCTGCCCACCTTGGCCTCCCAAATCTCCGGGATTACAGGTGTGAGCAACCACGCCCGGCCCCATTTTTACATCCATAATCTTGTTTAGTCATCAGAACGATCCTCTAAAATAAATGCTATTAATTTATCAAATAGCATTTTTCCACAGTTATTCAGCCAATGAGAGCCTACTGTGTGTCAGGAACTGTTCTAGGAGGTTGGGACACATCAGTGAACAAAATCAAATAAAACAATACACATGGTAAATAAAGAAAGAAGAATCTGAGTTTCAGAGAGGCAAAATCACAGAAATGGTGACTGCTTCCAGTTACAGAAATGTCATGTAATGTGACTTTCTTAAAGTCACAGAAATGGAGATTGCAAATGCTGAGTTTAACTTCCGAGCCTTGGTTCTTACCTACTAAGCTATGTGGGGAAAGGGTTTTAGAGGAAAGACAGACAGTGTAGTATGGGACTGAAGACTATGAATTCTAGGGTGGGAGCACAGCTCTCAGCGCTGCCTGCTGTGGAGTACTCAGGATCGTAGTTGGGTTTTCCCAGAACCTAACCCTGGGACAAGGATGCCAGTGCAAGGCATCGACTTGGGAAGTAATCCAAGAAAGGACCAGCAGGAGAGTGGGGAAGTAAATTTGGGAAGGGAATGCAACTAACAAAAGGTGGGTACCAAGCAAGTTATTACTGTGGGCAACTGGAGCTGAATTCCACTGGGGGACTCAAAAGCCAGCGTAGAACATGTGCCTTGGAGTTTTCCTGCTGATGGGCAAGAACGCTGGGGTATTTGTCCACCAAATCCCACAGTATTGTTCAAAGGCTGCTCCCAGGTGCTAACTCCTTGGCACTTCCAGCTGCCTTGCCTGCTTTAGATACAGAGACTTCTCATTCCTTCTGAGATAGTCTTCAGGCACATAATCCTGGCAGTTGCAAGTTGCGGGAACAGTTTCTGCTACACTGGGCAAATTATGTCACCACTCTGAGCCTCAGTTTCTTCAGTTGTAAAATGGGAATAACTAAACGACTTCACAAGATTAAATGAGATTGCATCTGTAAGACATTTAACACAGGCCTTGGCATACAATAGGTGCTCAATAAGTACTAGATGTTATTGTAGTTGTAATAATTATTCCTCTTAAAAGAAAAAAAAAGATAGATCACCTTTGCATCACATGCTTGTCTGGATTTTTGACACTCTACTGTTCCTTTCCAGTGTGCCTAGTGTTGGAGGATGATTCTCCATGGGTTTCTCATATTTCTACACATCTTATGAGCAGAGGAACCAGCTTCCCTTTTGGTCCAGGCTACCATGTCAGAGTTGTTTGTATAGCAAACAACCTTGGAAGATACAGATACTGTTTCCCTCTGGAGCAAAGGGCAGGTTTGCTTATTGTCCAATATAATAAAGATGATGTCTCCCTTAGGGAAGTTTCTGGCAGGCCATTATAAAATATTTGGGTTCCCTAAGCTTGGGGTTCCCCAGCTGTGTTGTAAATCCATTGCATGTGTAGCCTCCACCTGGGTCCTTCCTCATCATCCCCGTGGGACTTGGGGGCAAGGGAAACAGTCACCAAGGTATTACTCAAGCTGCTTGCTATAATAGTCTTTTGTCTCTGACCCAGAAGTCTCATGTCTTCCACCAGTATGCATGAAACTGGGCAGCCTAACTTGACAGCCTTCAAGTAGGGTAACATCTCAGCCCCTTCACAGTTCTTGACAACTTATAGTTAACAATTGAAAAACAAAGTCCCTCACTGACTAAAAACGGGATTTTCTTTCAGGTAGAGCAGACAGAGCCACTGGCTGAACAATTGCCATATTCCCAGGCTTGCCTGACACAGCTTCACCTTGCACAGGTCCCTCACCTGGAAACTCAGAGAGGGTGGTCCACAGTAAGTCCATGTAATCCTCCTCACTCAGGTACTCGCAGGCCAGGCTGCATTTTGCCTCTACTGCCTTCTTACGACTGGAGACTGGGGTTGGGAGACAGAAAGAGAGGGGGAGTCATATACAGAGTCTGGAATCGCACCTTCCTGATCCCCATACCTCCTTCCCTGGGATGATCCAGTTTAGATGCCATAGAAAGAGCCCAGACTCAGAGACAGACATATTCAGGTTTGAATACCAAGCAGCAGTGCTCCAGCTTCATATCTCTAAGTGTGAGTTTCCTCATAAAACTGGAGCAAATAAAAGCACCATGCAAAGGGATTGAGAGAATGAAAGTGGGCTATGTGTATGAATGTGCTTAGCCCAGAATTGGCACGTAGTAGGTGCTTTAGTGGCAGACAGACTCTAGGGTGGCCCCCATGATCCCTGCTTCCTGGTAGTCATATTCTTGTGCAATCCCCTCCCCTTGATTGTGTAGGTGGGGCCTGTCACTTGCTTCTAGCCAATTTAGTACAGGAAAGGTGACAGGATGTATGCGATTGCATTCCATAAGACTGAAATGCCCATCATGCAGGACTGTCTCTTACGCTTTTCCTTGATGACTGTGAGGGAGCAAGTGGCCATATGGGTGGCCTATGTGGTGACAAGGAGCTGAGGGCAGCCTCTAGTTGCTGAGGGCAGCCTCAGCAGCCAGCCAGCAAGAATCTGAGGCTCTCAGTCCTACAACCACAAGGAATTGAATGCTACCAACAACCAACATAGGTGGGGTGGTAGGTCTTTCCACAGTTGAGCTTCCAGATGAGAACCCAGTCATCCAGTCCTGGCTATGTCTTGATTGCAGCCTGGCAAAGGACCCTGCTAAGTTGTGTCCAGACTCCTGACCTATAGAAGCTATGAGATGATAGGTGTGTGCTGTCTCAGGTCACTAAGAAACAATACACATTTATCATCTCATAGTTTCTGTACGTCAGGAGTTTGTGGTAATGCTGTTATGCAGCAACAGATAACTAATACATGCTTGTCACCTGTTCCTGTCCCTCACCATCTACCCCTAACCTTTTTATTGAAAGCGAGTTGGAGTGGAACCCAGTGGCCAAAGAGGTGATGGAAACAAGATCTCATCCCTGGTCCAGGCAGAGTTAATAAAGAAGGATGAATGCTACATTGCTCCCTTCCTGACCTTGCTTTACTCTCAAACTATGGGACTAATCTCCTAAAGATAGAGGTACAATGGTCTGAAATGTGTCCCTCCAAAATTCATGTTGAAACCTAATCTCCATTGTGTTGGTATTGAGAGGTAGGGACTTTGGGGAAGTGATTAAGTCAAGAAGCCTCTTCCATCATGAATAGGATTAGTGTCCTCATTAAAATGGTTGAAGGGAGCTCCCCAGCTCTTATGCCATCTGAGGACACAGTGTTTGCCCCTTTTATCATGTGAGGATGCCACAAGAAGATGCTGTCTATAAAGCTCTCACTAGACACTGAATGTAAAGCACCTTGATCTTGGACTTCCCAGCCCCCAGGACCAACATAAATAAATTTCCGTTCTTTCTAAGTCACCCAGTTTAAGGTATTTTGTTATAGCAGTCAAAATTGATTCATACACCCTATCTGAACCAGCCATTTAACAGGTAAGACTCAGAAAGGGTGAGTGTCCCCCAAAGTTGCTCCACCTACACCTTCCCCATCTCAGGTGTGGCATCTCCATCCTTCCAGTTGCTCAGGCAGAAAGCCCTGGAGGTGTCCTTGACTCTTCTTTTTTTATTAAACCCTATGGACAACCCATCAGCTGTTCAACCTTCAAAATACATTAGAATAGGATTGGCCACATCTCGTCACTGCTGAGACAGAGCAGGGACCACATCTCAGGAGGCTTCTGCCCACCCCTACCCCAAACATGGAAATAAAGGAAAATCTTGAGTCTCTTCAAGAGAAATACCAGGTACATAGCTAGCCTTGAGAAGTAACTGAATAATTTAATAAACAGGACGGTAAAAATACCTTAAAATAATAGCCACCCAAGGAGGTTAGAGCCACAGATGTTTGGTTCCCTATGGAAACTAAAGATAACAACATATGTCCCTGAGTTGGTTTCAGAAACCCGGAACCCATGAAATGGAAAATGCTGACCACCACTGAGTAGACCTCAGATAAGGGAGAACTGAGAACCCAGCTCTGACCACTGACCTTGATTATAAATCTTTTCCTGAGGGGCCTAGAGAGAGTCACGCCCAAAGGCCAAACCTTAACATTCCTTCCTGCTGACCTCAAGTTTTTGAAAAAGCCTCCCTTTTTTTTTTTTTTTTTTTTTTTTTTTTTTAACCAATTACAAATCAAAGAATCTCTAAATCCACCTGCAAGGCCCCCTGATCTTCAAGATATCCCAATTTCAGGGTCCAAACCAAGATATAGTTTCCATGGATTGACCTATGATTTTGTCTGTAACTTCTACTTTCCTAAAATGTACCCCTGCCTTTAAAAACCCTTGCTTGTAAGCCATCCAGGAGGTGGATCTTCAGTGTGAACTGCCTGTTTCTCCTTGCTTGGCACCCTGCAAATAAACATCCTCCTTTCTCCCACTGCAAACTTCAGTATAGATGTTTGGCTTTACCGTGCTGGGAGAGCAGACCTAGGTTCGGTTCAGTAATACTGCTGCCATCTTGGTCTGAGTCATCATCAACCATCCTCTGTCATGTGGATTACCAAAATAACCTTCCAACTAGTCTACCTGCTTCTATGCTTGTACTCACTTTCACCCCTGACCTCCCCACCCAGCCATGGTCTATTGCCAACACGTCAGTCAAAGGGATCCTTTTTAAAACTAAGTCAAATCACTGTCATTCCGCTGCTTAAAACTCTGCAGTGACCTCCCATGACACACACAGTAAAAGCCAAGGTCCTTCAAACATCTCTAAGGCCCTATATTATCTGGCAGTCAACACATCCTTGATCCCACCTTCTACTTCTTCCTCTGTTGCTCCACTCACTCTACTCCAGCACACTGGTCTCCTTGCTGTTCCTTCGGCAAGTAAGGCATGCACCTGCCTCAGTATCTTCACACTGGCTGCTCTCTCTTCCTGGATTGCCCTTTATCCCTCCCCATGATGAATGTCCACACTTCCTTCAAGTATTTCTTTGAATTTCACCTTCTCATTGAGACCATCCTATTTAAAACTTAACTCTAACTACTGCCCCTTTCTCTGCCCTACAATCCTGACCTATTTTTTTTTTTTTTTTTTTTTTTTTTTTTTTTTTTGAGACAGGATCTCACTTTGTCACCCAGGCTGGAGTGCAGTGGCACAATCACTGTAGCCTTGAACTCCTGGGCTCAACCAATCCTCCCACCTCAGTCTTCTGAATAGGTGGGACCACAGGCACACACCACCAGGCCCAGCTAATTATTGTATTTTTTGTAGAGATGGGGATTTGCCACATTGCCCAGGTTGGTCTCGAACTCCTAGCCTCAAACAATTCTCCCTCCTCAGCCTCCCAGTTGCTGGTGAGCCACCACGCCTGGGCTCGTTGCCATCTTTATGTTCATGAGTGCCCAATGTTTAGCTCCCACTTAAAAGTAAGAACATGTCGTATTTGATTTTCTGTTCTTGTGTTAATTTGCTTAGGGTAATGGCCTCCAGCTGCCTCCATGCTGCTGCAAAGGTATGATTTTGTTCTTTTTTGTGGCTGTGTAGTATTTCATGGTGTACAGTACCATATTTTCTTAATCCGATCCACAAAAATATGGAACACTTCATGAATTTGCATGCAATCCTTGTGTGGGGTCCATGCTAATTTTCTCTGTATTGTTCTAATTTTAGTATATGTGCTGCTGAAGTGAGCGTGTGTGAAAGACTTTGAAATGGGCAAAAATGTCTTGTAGTTATACCTTTATAGGTTATCTTCACTTGTCATTGTCTTTGAGCTATGTTGTAGAAAAATGATAGTAATGTAAATGATTCTTTTATTGATACATAGAAATGCAAATAGAGCTCGGTGGTGATGCAATTGGCTGCCCTATATATATTGACCAGTTTTGCCTCTAATTGTAAATTCATTTCAGCATTTCTGAGTGCCTGTATATGTATTTGCTTTGACTTCTCCTTTGAACCAGTTGTACCCTCTTATTGGTGTTAGTAGACAATTCTCTTTGGGTCTCTGACATTTCTGCATGTTTTGAGTAGAGGCACTGATTACCTTTGTTCTGGACTATATTTTCAAGGATATTTGTTTAGCAAACAGCCTTGGAAGAAAGAGAATGTCTCCCTTTGGCACAAAGAGTAGTTTGCTTATGGGTTTCAAAGATAGATTGTCTCTCTCTGGAGCAAAGGACAGACATGCTTACTGTCTAGTATAAAAGATTGGGGTTCTCTAAGCTTAGGGTTCTTCTCTTGTTACACAACTCAATACTTTTGTAGGTATTGCCTGCCCCTCTTTGTGTTACCCTGGGGGATTGGGGGCTTAAGGAAATGGTGTAGGGAAATGCTGATACCCTGGCTACTGCAATTGCTATGAGTAATATGGTCCTTTGTCTCTGACCCGGGAGTGTTGTGTCTTCTGCTAGCACCTGTGGGAACTGTGAAAGGCTAACTAGTCAGCTTGCAAATAGGTCAAACTCAGACTTTTAGTAATTCTTAATTGATTCATTTATTAATTAATGAGTTAATTGAAATCTTTGTCATGTATTAATTTTGTATTTGTATGAGAGGCATGATTTTACCTTTCATTTAGAATTTTTCCTTTAACTCATCTATCACCTTATAATATACTATATAATTTCTCATTATGCTATTGTCTCCCCTTCCCCCCAAATATAAGCCCACAGGACAGAAATATTTGTCTTTTATTATTAGAATTCACTGACGTATTCTAATGACAAAGACTCTCTGTCTTTTTTTTTTTTTTTTTTTTTTGAGAGAGGGTCTCACTCTGTTGCCCAGGCTGGAGCAGGATTGTGCAGTGGCACAATTTTCGCTCACCGCAACCCTCCACCCCTGCAGGCTCAAGTGATCCTCCCACTTTAGCCTCCTGAGTAGCTGGGACCACAGGCACACGTCACCACTTTGTCAGGCTACTTTTTTGTATTTTTTATAGGGATGGGGTCTTATCATGTTGCCCAGGCCGGTCTTGAACTCCTGAGCTCAAGTGATTCACCTGCCTCGGCCTCCCAAAGTGCTGGGATTAAAGGCATGAGCCACCAGGCTCAGCTGACAAAAACTCTTTTTCTGAGAGAGAGAGTCTCACACTGTCGCCCAGGTTGGAGAGCAGTGGTGTAATCTCGGCTCACTGCAACCTCCGCCTCCTGGCTAGAAGCAGTTCTCCTGCCTCGGCCTCCCAAGTAGCTGGAATTACAGGCACATGCCACCGAGCCTGGCTACTTTTTGTATTTTAGTAGAGATGGGTTTTACCATTTTGGCCAGGCTAGTCTCGAACTCCTGACCTCAAGTGGGCCAGGCTGGTCTCAAACTCCTGACCTCAAGTGGTCCACCTGCCTTGGCCTCCCAAAGTGCTGGGATTACAGGTGTGAACCACTGGGTGCAGCCAAACCCCGCACCCTCCCCCTGCCCCCGCCGCCCTTTTAACCAAACTTTTGTCAGGCTCCTCTGAGTCTTTTAAAACATTTATCCTCACCCTTGGACTCTATCTAGTTTTGACAAGATACTGCTGAATCAGTCTAGCGAAAATGCACACCTTTGATATTTTTGATCCAATTCCTCACCCCCCACCCTTGATATTTTATCACCCTGGCCTGTGATGGGGTTCAGGACACGCCAACCCCCAAATGTAGCACCTTGGCATATTGAATATTTTAATCCAAAATAATTGGAGAAACAGCATGTGGAGAAGGGGCCTCTCACCTTCCTTTGCCCCTCACCCCTGAAGCAGGTCATAAAACCCAGACGGATTTTCTGGCTTTTTTTTTTTTGAGACAGAGTCTCACTCTGTCACCCAGGCTGGAGTGCAGAGGTGCAATCTCGTCTCACTGCAACCTCCGCTTCTCAGGCTCAAGCGATCCTCCAGTTCAGCCTCCCAAGTAGCTGGGACCACAGATGAATGCCACCACGCTCGGCTCAGTTTTTGTAGTTTTGATAGAGACAGGGTTTCAATATGTTGCCCAGGCTGGTCTCGAACTCCTGAGTTCAAGAAATCTGCCCACCTCAGCCTCTCAGAGTGCTGGGATTACAGGCATGAGCCATCATGTGCAGCAATTTTATGACTTTGTTTCGAAGCAGATCATAAAACCTTCAGGTGAGAAGTGCCCTGCCTATAGCCAGAGAAGAAGAACACCCTTATCTCCAAAGACATACAGACAGAAAAGAATCTGAACAGGGCTTGCTGACCTTCCCCCAGTTTGTTACCACTAGGTCACACTCTTCATCCTGTCATATTTCTCTACGACTCTCCACTGTTCATCAAATCTAGCACAAAAATACTCAGGCTTAACCATTTCTCCAGGTTTTCATTTCCTTATGAAGGCTCCTATGCCACATCAAACTTAGATGAAATACGTTCGTATGCTTTTCTTAATCTGTCTTTCGTTATACAGGCCTCAGTCATAAAACCAGGATGAATAGAAGGAAAGATATGCTTCCTCCCCATACTTGCCTTTAGCAATAAACCTATTTATTTATTTATTTATTTATATTTTTAGAGACAGAACCTTGCTCTGTTGCCCAGGCTGGAATGCAGTGGTGTGATCACAGCTCACTGCAGCTTTGACTTACCCAGACCCAGGCGACTCGCCCGCCTCAGCCTCCTAAGTAGCTGGGACCACAGGCATGCTAATTTTTTCTACATTTTGTAGAGATGGGGTCTCACTATGTTGCCCAGGCTGGTCTCGAACTTCTGAGTATAAGCAATCCTCCCCCTTTTGCCTCCCAAAGTGCTGGAATTACAGGTGTGAGCCCGGCCCAGCGATAATCCTATCAAGTCAGTTTAACCAGAAACCATCTTATCCTTGACATTTCCTCTTAGTAATTTTCCATTTTCCATCTGACTCCCCAGCCCTGCTCTCTGGCTATAAATCCCCACTTTGAATACTTGCGTATACAGAAAGGAGCCCAGTTCTATACTGAGGTCTCTCTTCTCCTGCTGCAATTGTTACTAAATGAAATTTTCCTTCACTTCTGTCCACCTCTGGCTTTCTTGGACACTGACACATAGACCAGTACCTGGCATGTAGAAAATACATACTAAGTAAATGACTTGCCCAAAGTGACACAGGTACTTGGTGCTGTAACCCACGTCTCCTAATTTCCAGCTGTGGGCTAGTTCTACAGTTTTACTTTCCCGCCCAGGTATAAGAGAGAGCTTTTCAACAGGGGTCGGCAAACTCTGGCTGAATCTGGTCCCTTGCCTGTTTTTCCTGACCTATGTGCTAACAATGTTTTTTTCAAATGATTTTTAGAAATTAAAAGAGAAGAGATAAGGAGGCATAAAAATGACACAAAATTCAAATTTGCATGGAAACACAAGCAATGCTTGTTCATTTATATTTTTAAGAGAAAGACCTTGGATAAATTAAATGTAACAGAGTTGAATTGAACAAAGAGTAAATCATGAATCAGGCATCCCCCAAGCCAGAATAGGGTCAGAGACAGACTGGTGCTGCCAAGTGTTCAAAGGTTTATGGACAGAAACAGGAAAGTGACAGAAAACAGAAGTGAGATACAGAAACTGCTGGACTGGTTATAGCTCAGTGTTTGCCTTATTTGAATAGAGTTTGAACAGTTGATTGCTTTTTTTTTTTTTTTTTTTTTTTTTTTTTTTTAAGACAGAACCTTGCTCTGTTGCCCAGGCTGGAGTGCAGTGGCGCCATCTCGGCTCACTGCGCCCTCTGCCTCCCCAGTCAAGCAATTCTGCCTCAGCTTCCCGAGTAGCTGGGATTATAGGCGCGTGCCACCACGCTCGGGTAATTTTTGTATTTTTAGTAGAGATGGGGTTTCGCCATATTGGCGAGGCTGGTCTTGAACTCCTGACCTCAGGTGATCCTCCCACCTCGGCTCCCAAAGTCCTGGGATTACAGGCATGAGCCACCATGCCTGGCCAGTTGACTGCTTTTGAGGGGCAGAAATCAGCGATTGGCACAAGAGTAGACTACAGTCTGTTCACACATCAGTTAGGTTACAGTTCACTATGAATGGAGAAACCTTTAGACTGAACTTAAAATATGCAAGGAGGCAGCTTTAGGTTAGACGTAATTTAACAACATACCGTCCACCGTTGTCCTGCTACAAACAACAGAGCTGTGTGGCCTGCAAAGCCTAAAATATTTACTACCTGACCTTTTATAGAAAAAGGTTGCTAACCCCCATTTCATAACATTCCCCTGAATCCTTAGTTTAAGCACTAGGATGCTTAGCTTAAGCATTCTGCTCTTAGGAGATGCAATCTGTGCTCAATCAATACCAAACCCTATGATTGACTCTACAATCGAAGCACATCAGCAAACATTTAACATAGACTCTCCCACAATCCCTCAGCGAGATGGGACTCCACTACCTCACTCAATCCTTACACCAATAAACAAAACTATTCGCTATGATTGTAGAGGCCTAATATAAAAGACAATTGGGCAAACCCCGAACACAAGCAGGACCTTGATTCTTTTATCCTCTAACCTGAGTTCAATGCTGAGAATTTAGTGTTATCTTAAAAGTCAGAATGGCTTAAAAGCACAGGCATGAAAAAGCATATAGACTTTCCTTTGCGTTTGTTTCTTTTTGTCCAGTGGTTCCCACCTCCAGCTGCACAATAGAATCACCTGGGAGCTTTTAAAACTCACTAATGCTTGGGCTCCACCTGCCCTCCCAAGTCCTGAATAAATGGGTCTGGGAATTGTTTAAAAGCTTCCCGGGCGAGTCTGTTACGTGGCCATGGTGGAGAGCCAACTTGGTCCTCAAACTTAATATGCACATTAGAATTATTGCACAGGATCACATTCATAAAGCTCTGAGTCCTATACTTCGTGAGGGCTCTTTAGGGGATTTGAGATGAAAATTTTATTTATTTATTTTTATTTTTCACATACAGAGTCTCACTCTGTCACCCAGGCTGGATTGCCGAGGCTCAATCACGGCTCACTGCAGCCTGGAACTCCTGGGCTCAGGCAATCCTTCTGCCTCAGCCTCCCAACTAGTAGCTAGGACTACAGGCGCACACCACCATACCCAGCTAATTTTTAAAATTTTTTGTAGAAACAGGGTCTTACCATGTTGTCCAGGCTGTTCTTGAACTCCTGGCCTCAAGTGATCCTCCTGCCTCTGCCTCCCAAACCACTAAGATTATGGGTGTGAGACACCATACCCAGCCATAATTTTAACCTATATTAAATTTTCACCTTAGAATACTATTAGGCCCAGGAGGTCAAGGCTGCAGTGAGTTATGATCACACTACTGCTCTCCAGCCTGGGTAACAAAGCAAGACCTTATCTCAAAAAAAAGAAAAAGAAATGCTATTAGAAAAAATTAACTGAGAGGCCATTAGTCTGAGACAGCTCCAATGTTGTGGGGTCCTAGGTGAGCAAACTGAAATCAGCTAAGAGTAAGTTAACTGCAAACCAAAAATGAAATCCTAAGCTCCCAATCTGCTGAACGGATCCCTTCTTGGCCAAGGGGACTCCAGAGAAACCTAAAAAGCTGCATTCCGGCCATGATGGGAAGGAGGTTCAGACATACCTCCTTCTTATACCCCCTCCCTTTTAGAGTTTAGGCACAATTGACCAGCATTAACATTAAAACAAAGATCGTAAGACCAACAAAACAGACTCTTCGTGGCAATCAGATACCAAAGTCCAACTTGACTCTAGTAGAATATCACTCGACAGACAGCAGACCCTGAGGGAAATCAAAATATTTTACTCCCAAATATATTTCTTTTTTTTTTTTTTTAAATGGAATCTCACTCTGTCACCCAGGCTGGAGTGCAGTGGTGCGATCTCTGCTCACTGCAACCTCCACCTCCTGAGTCCAAGCAATTCTCCTGCCTCAGCCTCCTGAGTAGCTGGGATTACAGACACATACCACCACACCCAGCTAATTTTTGCATTTTTAGTGTAGACGGGGTTTTGTCATGTTGGCCAGGCTGGTCTCGAACTCCTGGCTTCAGGTAATCTACCTGCCTTGGCCTCCTAAAGTGCGGAGACCACAGGCATGAGCCACCGCGCCTGGCCTGCAACTTTTCAGCCTCTTTTCTATGAATAAATAAATAGATAAATTTAACTAACATGCTATTTCTTTTTGCACCTGTAGTCCCAGCTACTTGGGGAGATAAGGTATGAGGATCTCTTGAGCCCAGGAGGTGGAGGCTGCAGTGAGCCATGATTGTGCCACTGCACTCCAGCCTGGGTGAAAGAATGAGACCCTGTCTCAATAATAATAATAATAAAAGGCCAGGCACAGTCGCTCACACCTGTAATCCCAGCACTTTGGAAGGCCAAGGCAGGCAGATCATCTGAGGTCAGGAGTTTGAGACCTGCCTGGCCAACATTGCGAAACCTCATCTCTACTAAAAAAAATACAAAAATTAGCCAGGCATGGTGGTGCCACCTGTAATCCCAGCTACTTGGGGGGCTGAGGCAGAAGGATTGCTTGAACCCAGGCAGCGGAGGCTGCAGTGAGCCGAGATCGAGCCACTGCACTCCAGCCTGGGCAACAGAGTGAGACTCCATCAAAAATAAAAAATAAAATAATACTAACCATAAATAAAATAATAATAATTTTAAAAAGGAGGATTCACAGCAACCCATGTGAAGGGGCCTAGTTTACTTGAGCTGGCGGACAAGAAAATCTGTTCTGTTTTAATCCTATAAGGAAAGTCACTTTGAAACTACTCATCTGCTTTTTGTTCCCTGTTTCTGTTTTCTTCAGCTCTTTTCTACTGATTCATGAATCGCTGTCTGTTCAAACTCTTCAAAATTGCCTCTGTTTTTCTTTACTGTGCCTTGGTTTATCTTTTAACAGTGCGAACTTCAGAGCCCAAACCCTGACATAGATGTGGCTCCGCTAAGGTTAGCTCCATTGCAATGACTGTCCAGGTTTCTACAGAGTGTCTTGGAAACCACAGAAGTAGTAGAAGGCCAAGTCCCTTTAAGGGCAGACCCTGGAGTGGGAGTGTGTGCACGACTGTGTATGTGCCAAGGGTGTGGGAGTAGTTAGCTGGCAAAGACAACCAAGATACTCACTGCTGCAGACATCTCCTGCCTGGAAGAGTTCTGTGGTGAGTAGAACTAACCCGTAGTAAGAGAATGCATTGGAAAACCTGCCAGGAGAAAGCAAGAAAGGTAAAGAAATGATCAGAGGAATGCAAGTCCCCTTTCCCTACCCCCGTGGGAAGGGCCAATGTCTACAGCAGCAGGAACCAGTCTTTGGGCA
The DNA here is from genome assembly GCF_047675955.1 of Chlorocebus sabaeus. Taxonomy (NCBI): domain Eukaryota; kingdom Metazoa; phylum Chordata; class Mammalia; order Primates; family Cercopithecidae; genus Chlorocebus; species Chlorocebus sabaeus. Next base: position 106,053,150 of record NC_132914.1, read on the forward strand.
GCACTGGGATTTTGGGGACTTTACTGGGGACCTTGAGCAAGAAGATGGCAGGTAAAAAAGCATCATGATATGATCAAAGGGAAGTGATCCTGTGTCCTCTGAAAGGCCAAGAACTGTCAGAGGCGTTTGAACCAGAGCACCTCCATCTTGAATAGGGGTTGGGTAAATGAAGGCTGAGACCTACTGAGCTGCATTCCCAGATGGCTGGGCATTCTAAGTCATAGGATAAGACAGGAGTCAGCCAAGATACGGATCATACAGACCTTGCTGGTAAAGCAGGTTGCAGTAAAGCAGCCAGCTGTGAACCCACCAAAACCAAGATGGTGATGAGAGTGACCTCTGGTCATCCTCACTGCTACACTCCCACCAGTGCCATGACAGTTTACAAATGCCATGGCAACCTCAGGAAGTTACCCTATATGGTCTAAAAAGGGAAGGCATGAATAACCCACCTCTTGTTTAGCATATCATCAAGAAATAACCATAAAAATGGATAACCAGGAGCCCTGGGGGCTGCTCTGCCTATGGAGTAGTCGTTCTTTTATTCCTTTACTTTCTTAATAAACTTGCTTTCACATGACTCTATGGACTGGTCTTGAATTATTTCTTGCACGAAATACAAAAACCCTCTCTTGGGATCTGAAGTGGGACACCTTTCTGGCAACAGAACTATACTATACCAGAGACACAACACCTCCAAGACTGTCTACCCAACCGGCAATAGGGGAAAAATGGGACCCACCTCTGGAAGAAAATAGTCCCATTATCATCTTTTAGGGCTCTGGGTTAAGTGCGTCAACTTGGACATGTGAATTTTGAATTTCAGAGCAGAATGACACCATTTATTAACTCCTGGCTGACCCAGGAACTAGAATACTCAAGTTTGCAAGACCGGAATATTCTCATCCAGTAGAAAAGTTATATGAAAACTCGGTCATAATCAGAAGCCAGTGATGCATTTCCTTAGGTTACAATGTGTGCAAGCAAATTTAGTGACTTTCATAATGCACTAAAATTAGTCTCTAATTAATTGCTTCAGCATTCAAGGAGCGTTGGCCCAACCAAATTACATGTGCTCAAAGGTGGGTATTCTCAGCTCTGACCTCCACCATCCTTTAAAAAAATTCTGCAGGCTCGCTGAGTTGATTGGGCTCTCAGGAATTCGGGGCAGAGCTAGAGGCTGTTCTGTATATTATCAAAGCTTTTTTCTCCTCTTCCCTATAATTGACCACCTCGAGGACACTTCCCCGTTAATTAGCACCTTTGCTAAATGGTGAACGGAAAAATGAGAACTGGTTAAAAAAGAACATTAAAGCCTTAGGCCAAGTTTGTTCACTGTTAGTGCTGTGTACATGAATTGGTGCAAAGAGACTTGAAAGATAACTGCAGCTCCAATTCACTGTGGAGTTTAAGGTGGTTACACTCTCCAAATACTACCCCCAACCCACACCTTCCGTTTCCAGCGCCCTTCCACGGATGTTATTTAAGAAAAGGTCCAACAGGACCTTAAAAGAATGCCCTTGTTGACCAAACCAGTGGTTCCCAAAATATGTGCCACATGCCACCCCTGTGGTACCCAAGGGGCAATATGGGCTACAGGGAAGACACTGACATAGTATAAATACACACACACACACACACACAAAGACACACACACATATACACACACATAAACACAGACACACAAGACACACACACATACATACACACACATACACACACGCACACATACACATACACACACACAAACACACACACAGACACAGACACACACATACAGACATGCGCACACACACACAGACACATACACACACACAAACACACACAGACACATACACATACACACACGCACACATACACACACGCACACAGACACATACACACACGCACACACATGCACACAGACACATACACACACGCACACACACAGACACACTACAAACACACACAAACACAAACACAAGCAGACACACACAGATACACACAGACACACACACAGATACACACACACACAGACACACAGACACCCACAGACACACACACGCACATACACACACGCACACAGACACATACACACACAGACACACACATACAGACATGCACACACACACAGACAGACATATACACATACACATACACAAACACACACAGACACATACACATACACACACGCACACATACACACACATACACACATGCACACAGACACATACACACACGCACACACATGCACACAGACACATACACACACGCACACACACAGACACACACTACAAACACACAGACACACAAACACAAGCAGACACACACGCAGACACACACACACAGACACACAGACACACACACACACACACAGACACACAGACACCCACAGACACACACATGCACATACACACACGCACACAAACACACACACAAACACACACTTGTACACATACACACACACATACACACACGTACACAGACACACACGCACACACACACAAACACACACAGACACGAACACACATACACACACACATACACGTATTTTTGAGACAGAGTCTCGCTCTGTTGCCCAGGCTGGAGTGCAGTGGTGCAATGTCGGCTCACTGCAGCTTCTGTCTCTCGGGTTCAAGCGGTTCTCATCCCTCAGCCTCCCAAGTAGCTGGGATTATGGTGCCCACCACCACGCCCAGCTAATTTTTGTATTTTAGTAGAGATAGGGTTATGCCATGTTGGTCAGGCTGGTCTCGAACTCCTGACCTCAGGTGATCCACCTGCCTCAGCCTCCCACAGTGCTGGGATTACAGGCATGAGCCACCACACCGGTACACATAGCAGAAATATTCAATTGTATTGTGAAAGAAAAATTCCCTTTTAAGTTTACTTTCAATTCTTTCAATCATTTTAAATTATATCCCAGTCTCACTTACATGCTAATGAGTCCTTAACACCTCCCCTTTCCCGTCTCTTTTTTGTTTTTGTTTTGAGACAGGATCTCACTCTCTTGCCTAGGCTGGAGTATAGTGGCATGATCACAGCTCATTGCAGCCTCGACCTCCTGGGGTATAGTGATCCTCCCACCGCAGCCTCCTGAGTAGCTGGGACCACAGGTGCATACCTCCACACCCAGCTAACTTAAACATTTTTTGTAGAGACAGGGTTTTACCACGTTGCCCAAGCTGGTCTCAAACTCCTGGCCTCAAGAGATATTCCCACCTCAGCCTTACTAAAGTGTTGGGATTATGGGCATGAGCCACCGTGCCCAGCCAGCCTTTTTATCTCTTAAATACAGAGGCTCATTGCCTCTGCAAACCATCGGTCTAGTTACTTTTTCTGGTATTTCTATTTAAGAGTGCCTTCTATCTGTGACTTGCAATTAAGGTGTTTTCTTTTAAAGTAGAGTTATAGCCTTGTTCAGTGGCTTACACCTGTAATCCCAGAATTTGGGGAGACTGAGGAGGGAGGATTGCTTCAGTTCAGGAGTTCAAGGCTGCAGTAAGCTAGGATTGCGCCACTGCACACCAGCCTGAGCAGTGGAGTGAGGAGACTCTGTCTCAAAAATAAAAAATACAATAAAATTGAGTTATAATGTTTCTTTTTAAAAGATACTTGACTAAAAGCATCAAGTTAAAGAAAAAGATTAAGGAAATAATAGTATGTACAGACGATAACCCGGATACGACGGGAATCAGGAGGATGATATTCAAACTACTGAAATTTGCAAACGTTGCCTGAAATCAAAGTGCTCTCTGTCCATTGCATTAAAACAAAACCCAAAACAGGGCACAGGGAGCGGAAAGGGGTCAAAGTGGTCAACAAACAACTCTTACCATATAAACCACAGCAACAAAGTTGTCCATCTAAAATGGGGCGTGAAAAGGTCCCTCATTTTGCCTCGGTCTTCCTGTTTCAAAACAAGGACATAGTGTTTATTCTCTCCCCTACAGATGCATGAGACATGGGCTGGTGGCCTGAGACTAGTGCACACCCAGGCTGGGAGGGAGGTTTCTGGTAAGTAGGACACTGGAGCTCTGATAACCCAGGTCTCAAATCTACAGGACGCAGCCTCCCAGCCCCTCCAGCCAGAACCCAACTGCGTCCAGGGGCATGATCCACACAGGACGGATCTCATGCCCTCCAACCTGGAAACCGGGACTTGGGAAGCAGATCCCTCCTTCCTGGCCCCTCAGACCTCAGCATAGACCCATGAACCCAGGGAGCAGAAAACCAGTCCAAAGCATGTCCAGCCATTTCACATACACACATGCGCCTTCCCCAGTTCTAGGTCTAGGTGGCAACAGTTAATGTGCTGAGAAACGAATTCACCAAAGGCCAATTTACCAAAAGATTGATTAGCTAAATGACCGATTGGCCGATTTTACATAATTTACAAATTCATCAAATCTTTGCTTTATAGTGTTCTTTAAAAAATATATGCTATGGCCAGGTATGGTGGTTCGTGCCCATAATCTCAGCACTTTGGGAGGCCAGGGCAGGTTGATCACATGACACCAGGGGTTCGAGACCAGCCTGGCTTTCCCTCATCCGTGGAAGGAATCTCTCCCCAAAGGCAACCAAATGGGCTTCTGCACCTCTTGAGGAATCCCTCCTGCTCTGCCCCCTGTAGATATGGGGCAGGTCCCCTGGCCTCTATGTTGTCAGACCAAACACCTCCTTCCAACCTGGTGAAAGGCCATTCAGTTCTTCTTGCATAATATAAAAAGAATCAGAAATATAACTTTATTTTAAAAGGCAATTTCTTTACAGGATCTGATGTCTGCTTAAGGTATTTGTCATGTTTCTCCAATCTGCTTGGATGGTTCTTGAAGGCAAGGACTGCAGCCTTAAATCCGAATCTTTTCTCTCCGTGTGTGCAATGCTGGTGCCTACGTACAGTAGGCGCTCGTGAAGTTTCACCGTGGTGGATTCCCTGATGGTGTTACCGGTGGAGTGAGGCACCATCCATTAAGAACATCTACACAGGGTGCAGTTTGATCCCCTAGATCTAAGCACACTCCTTCCTAACGTGGTTTTATTGCACAGCTTTTGCCAGTCAATCTCATTTGCTAGTCAGACCTCATCTGTGCTGAAAGGCGAAACCAAAGCAGCAGTAGTTACAGGACCCATTAGCAGATTTTACATTTCTCTAATCACTGGTGAAATTCTCCAGGAAGCATTTTTAGAACTTGGCAGGGAAAATACAGATTGGAGTTGCCAAATTACCCTTGCGGGTCTGTCTACTGGGCCCTCATCTGCTCCATGTGCACGCACACACCCCACCTTGGGTGCACACACCCACATGTGTCCATGCATGCATGCCCTACTCCATATGCACACACTCCCCTGAATGCACCCCGACACGCACATTGCAGTCTATTTGTCCAGGCACTGACCTGTCTGGAGATGATGAGTTTCCCCAGCGGCATGGGAGCTCCGTTTTCCGTCGCTATCCTCTTTAAGGTGGCGATTGCCTTTTCCTGGTTCCCTGACAGCACATCATACCTTGCACTTTCCGGCAGCCACTGGGATGGGGGAGACAGGAGACCCAGGTGTGGCTGATTAGGGTGGAACAGAGCACTTACTTCTAGCCACACACTCTTATTTGTGTGTGGGATCTTTAAGGGTGGGGGCTCTGAAGCCAGAGACCTGACTTCAAATCCTGGCCCTGCCATTTATTACGTTGGTTGTGTGACCCTGTACAATTACTTGACTTCTCTGTGCTTTCATTTCCTCCTCCATTAAATGTGAATGATAAGAGATCCTACCTCTTAGGGCTCTTGAGAGGATTAAACAGGATAATCCAGGCAAGGGGCCTAGCGCAGTGCCTGGTATGGGTTAATGCAACTATTATTATTGTCACGGTTGCTATTACTATTATTTGGGGCTGCTTTCAGAGTTCCAGGCGAGGGCTGAATTAAATTAAGATCACTGTCAGAAATCTCACCCCCATCTCTCAAGGAATTGTACCTCACCTGTATTCAGCATCATCTTGCAAACTCAGTTCAAGAGAAAGAAAGAAATCAGAAAGATTTTTAGAACAATGGAAGTCCCAACCCCAAATGACTAGATACATACATTTCTGTAAAAATGGAGCAACGGCTGTTTGAAACAGCAGGTATACTGGAGAAAAGACTAGGAGTTAGAAGACCTAGTTTAGAGCTTTTTTGTCTATTTGCTGTAGGCCCTTTAACAAGTCAGCCCCTCTGGGCTTCAGTTTTCTTATCAATAAAAAGAGGATATAGCAGAGAGTGCAAATACCCATCAACATTCTGTTTCCTTTATCTTTTTTTTTTTTTCTTTTGAGACGGAGTCTTGCTCAGTCGCCCAGGCTGGAGTGCAGTGGCGCGACCTCGGCTCACTGCAAGCTCCACCTCCCGGGTTCACGCCATTCTCCTGCGTCACCCTCCCGAGTAGTTGGGACTACAGGTGCCCGCCGCCACGCCTGGCTAATTTTATTTTTTTTGTGCTTTCAGTAGAGACGGGGTTTCACCGTGTTAGCCGGGATGGTCTCGATCTCCTGACCTCGTGATCCACCCGCCTCGGCCTCCCAAAGTGCTGGGATTACAGGCGTGAGCCACCGCGCCCGGCTGTTTCCTTTTTCATACTGCAAAGTTGTCCTTAGATGTGGCTGCCCAGACAGGGACTACATTTCCCAGCTCCCCTTGCATCTAGGTGGGACCATGTGACTTGCATTCACCAATGGCATATGAGCTGACTATTTCCGGCCAAGGTATTTAAGAAGTGACTGTGCAGTCTCCACTTGCCTTTTGCAAGTCTGTTGAGTGTATCTAGAAGACTTCAAAGCCCTAGAGGATAGCAGAGCCACCAGCTGGACAAAAACTGGGCCCAGAATTCCACTTGCCAACCAGAAAAGTCATTCTGAACTATTGTGTTAATGAAAGAGAAGCTCTTATCGTGCTGTTACTGAAATTGTGGGCTTCATTTGTTTCAGCAGCTGATATCATCCTGACTAATACAGGGATTCATTAGAGTCCTGTGATTATTGGGAGGAATAAATGTGATAATGCATGGAGCACAAAGCCTGCCACATAGTTAAGCTTAATAATTATTAATACTTATTGTCATTACTAGAAATTTTTGTAGTATTTACCATACATAAGAACTACCCATCTCTAGGCTTATTTTAGTGCCTACTGGCTGTAAAGTGTTTCATGCATGTGCCCATGAAATGATGAGTATGTGGCAAGATCTCAGTAGAGGGTGCGGTTTATGCAGAGCTGAGATGAAGAGATCATTTAAACTCCTGGAGCAGCCACGCCTGCAGTCCGATTTAATCCTCTGAAACGTATTTATTCCTCTCTTTTACTCAAGCCAGTTTGAATTGGGTTTCTGTCGCTTGCAACTTAAGAGTCTCAACTAGTGCAATACAATCACTTTAAGTGTAGATTTTGCAATGATGGGGCCAATGTATCCTCCCATCCCCAGTTATCTCCCCAGAAAACATCCCAGAAGTGTCTGTCTGGAGGAAATCTAACACTCCATACTGGGGCTACCCCAGGCCATAGCTCCCTTGTCTCATTTCCTGATTTAAAAAAATAAATCTCATTTCCTGATTTAAAAAAATAAATCACCTTTTAAGGTGGCTTTGGTATCCTTCTCCATCCCCTCCCCACCAAAATAGAGTGGACTGTAAGGTGTCAGGTAGCAAAAGCCGAAATCTCTTAAAGGATACCTACGAAACACAGCACGGCAAAGAGGAGGAGCGGGACAGCTGAGAGGATGAGCAGCCAACGCCAGCCCAGGCTGGGCATCACGAACACAGCCAGGACGACCTCGAACACTGTCCCGATGGCCCAGAATACCTGGCACAGGAGAATCAGGGTCAGTGGTGGGGGAAGCATGGTCCTCACAGTGAGGAATTATGGGGGAATTGTGGCCAAGGGTATCTCTATGGGTAAGGGGTTATTGGAGTCAGCAAGGTTATAATAGTCACCCTTTCCCTGTGGTCTGTATAGTTGAGCCAGGGCTGCCATGTTGCCCAGCCCAGCTTACAAGGGTACCATCTACACTGTATAATATTTGCATGTCACCCGCTGGAGCTGGGCAATGTGGCAGCTCTGGTTAAGGAGATCAATATGATCAATATTACGTGATACCAAATTGGTAGTGAACACATTGGTTTTCTCTCTCTCTCTCTCTCTCTCTCTCTCTCTCTCTCTCTCTGTCTGTCTTGCTGTCGCCCAGGCTGGATTACAGTGTCCCGGTCATGGCTCACTGTAGCCTCAACCTCCCAGGCTCAAGATCAGCTGGTCTAGATATATTTCTTTTTCTTCCTCTCCTTCTTCTCCTCCTCCTCCTCCTCCTCCTTCTCCTCCTCCTCCTCCTCCTTCTTCTTCTCTCTTCCTCTTCTTCTTCTTCTTTTTTTTTTTTTGAGACAGAGTCTTGCTCCGTCACAATGGCACGATCTCGGCTCACTGCAAACTCCGCCTCCTGGGTTCAAGCAATTATCCTGCCTCAGCCTCCTGACTGGCTGGTATTACAGTCCACCACCACACCTAATTTTTTGTATTTTTTAGTAGAGATGGGGTTTCACAATGTTGGCCAAGCTGGTCGCGAAACCCTGATCTCTGGTGATCCAAATGACTTGGCCTCCCAAAGTACTGGGATTATGGGCGTAAGCCACCGTGCCTGGCCTTTTTTTTTTTTTTTTTTTTTTACTAGATGGGGTCTTGCTCTACCACTCAGGCTGGAGTGCAGTGATGTGATCACACCTCACTGCAGCCTCGAACTCCTGGCCTCAAGTGATCCTCCTGCCTCGGCCTCCCAAAGTCCCAGATGCATTCCAATATTTAAACAAAGGATTCTTCCACATCAGTGTGGATCAGTGAAGCATCACCCTAATTGGTAAGAAGCAGATGTACTCAGGATGTTGGGCTGTAGGATCAATGCAATTAAAATTGTCACTGTGGTTATAGTGATTGGGGATATCAGAGTGGGTTCATTGTCATCACTGTTGGAATCAATGTCCAGCATGGGCAAATAAACCATTCTGCCACTGTGTGAAGGGGGCCACTGGGCAGCTGCATGAGGCAGGGAGTCATGGAGCCGTTGTATTTGCTCTGAGATCTTTCAGATCATGGTTAGAAAATGGGTCACGAGACCCTGGAAGAAATTGAGAAGAACTAGCTGGACCACAAAATTTTAAGGCAGTCTATAGGCCACAGAAATGGTCAAGAATGGAAATTCTTGACCAAAAAGACAGGTGGTGGGTGATGATATGGGTGTGGGCAGGAGTTTGGTCTACTCACACCACACATTCAACACCAGCTCTCAGATACAAACTATTTCCAGTTCAAGAAAACATACTCTTCCATACCCTTGCCGACATTTTTTTTTTTTTTTGAGGGATGATAGATTGAATGTTCTTGTCAATTGAAGAATTTGTCCATATTGCAAAACTGGCATGTCAGAAATGATGTAACTGATCCTTTTACATCTTTACATATTGAGTCTGTAATATTTTTTTCTTAAACTCCCTTTTCCTTGGCCTGTGGCTCAAGACATCTGAGAACCTCCTGCTGGAATCCACACGCTCTAGAGACCCAGGCCACTGTCCTCCTTACCTCAATCAGCAAAATACATTTAGCTCTGGCTTTCATGGGAAGGAACTCAGCATACAGCGTCACCCTGGAAATGTAAAAGGGACAGAAAAAGAGTTAAGATCAGAACTGGGTGGGCAAATGGCTACCGTTTTCTGAATTTCCTGCCAACATTCCTCCAAGGGTGGTCAGTGAACCACTTACATCAGAATTTCCTGAGATGATGATGGTTAAATATACAGATCTCTAGCTCCCTCCCTCCCCAAACCTTCAGAAACAAACTCCCAGGGATAAGGCCCTGACATCTGCATTTTTATTTTATTGTATTTATTTATTTATTTATTTATGAGTTGGTGTCTCACTCTATCACCCTGGCTGAAGTGCAATCATAGCTCACTGCACAACCTTGAACTCCTGGGCTTAAGTGATCCTCCTGCCTCAGCCTCCAGAGCAGCTAAGACTACAGTCATGCACCACCACTCCTGGCTAATTATTATTATGATGATTTGTACAGATGTATGTTACCCAGGCTGGTCTCGAACTCCTGGCCTCAAGTGATCCTCCCACCTCAGACTCCAAAAGCGCTGGGAATATAGATGTGAGGCACCATGCCCGGCCTCACCTGCATTTTTGACTCCCCAAGTGATTCTCAAATTTCCTAACTGCTGCCATTGAGCCCTAACCATAATCCAATAAGTCCAGGGAAAAATGTTTTTTTGGCAGGAACTCTTCAACCTGAGCCCTTCTCAGCACACCAGGGCACACAATGTCAACCTGTCCCATCACTGGTGACATTAATCTTCATCACCTGATCAAGCTGGCTAATTTTTGTATCTTTTGGTAGAGATAGGGTTTCACCATGTTGTCCAGGCTGGTCTCAAATTCCTGACCTCAAGTGATCTGCCCGCTTCAGCCTCCTAAAGTGCTGGAATTACAGGTGTGAGCCACCACCCGGCCTGCAACCTGTTATTATTTTGATGCTCAGACTGTCCCAGATCTGCCCAGTGGAAGCCCCTTCAAGCTGATTCTTATTGTTTTTTTGGCATGTCTCCATCATTCCTTGAGGTCTTTCCTATTTTCTAGCACAAGATATCCAGCTCATCTTGTACTTCCTTTGCCCCAGCCCTGCAGTCTGTCATCACCTTTCTAAGAAGCCCTGGTTCCCTTTGGCAGAAGATGGTATTTAGAAACCAAGATCTCTGTGCTCAGTGTGCTCATTGCTCCTGGGGTGTCACTGCTGCTGCACCCTCTTGGCGGACACAGCTAAGAGATTATCTGTCTATCTATCTCTATCTTACTTCTCTCCCTCTCTCTTCACACACTCACCATATCTATAACTATCTGTGTATATTTATTTAAAAATGAGTTCATACTGATACTTTCCATTTCAGTTCATCACCTTAGGGTTCATTCTAACCTTCCTCACTTGCATGCTGCAATTCCCTTCTCCAATAATGGGAAATCTGGTCTCATTATCCTCAATACAGTTACGTCTTTCCTCAATTTACTTGTTTCCTTAATGTAAGCAATGTCCCAACTGCACTGGCTGCCTCCTCTGTCTGCTGCTTCCATGCTTTCCTCCTTTTCACTTCCTCAACCTTTGGGCATGCTGGACGTGGAAAGGAACTTTTAAATCAATCCCTGCTCCCACCTACCCCATGCTGCCTTCAATTTTGCTAGAAAGAGGAGGCCTTCTTTTCTCTCATATCTCCCACCTAAGCCAGGCATCTGAGCTACTAAATGGCCTCATGTTATTCTCCTAGCCCTTCTAAGGGGTGGGGGGTTGGGGGATAAAGGGAAGTTAATTTCCTTTAACTATTTGAAGGCAGATGGTGCTGGGGACCCATTTAGATCTCCTAGGATCCCTTTACTATGTCTGTGTGCCCACCTTGCGCTTCTGCTAATGGCTCATACCTGCAACCTTCTCTTATGGATACTCTTGAGCAACTGAAGCTGCATCACCCCAGAGGTACCTAGGAGTTATGCCCATCTCCCCAGGGCAGGCTGCAGACTGGTATGTATGTGTATAAAAGGCCCACCCCCTGGTATTGGGGGAGGGGGTGGGGGTCAGACCCTGTGGAGCAATGAACACTCCTTAGCTCCCTGTGTGCTCAGGTGAGTCCAGAAGAAACCACATCCTTGTGAGCTTCTTCCCTGTATCTTTCTTTTAGCATCTTTCACTCTTACAGCTTCCTCCCAAGAACACTTTCAATAAATTACTTATAGAGAAATCTCTGCCCCCGGTTCTGTCTGCTTCTATGCAGCCCAATCAATGGGTTTCCCTACAGAGCTTTTCACTTTTCAAAAGGTGGCCTCAGCAATACCACCGAGATTTAGACACAGTTCTTTCTATCATCAGTAAAAGTCCTTGTTAGGATTCTGAGCAAAGGCACCTCTATCCAAAGCAAGAAGAACTCTCAGGAGCCTCAGAAGAAGGGCTAGGGCTTCAGTAGTTCAGTGGGACTCTCTTTAGAGAAAAGCAGGAAGAAAATGTTAATGCCAGCTAGTCTTACTTCATAGTGTATTTTAGTACATTCCCTCTTTCTGTCTTAGTCTCTCTTTTTCTCTCTGTATGAATCCCTAGCTGAGATCATACTCAAGAATGCCTATTATCAATCTGATTTATAAACAAGCATTTCCATGCCATTTAATAGGCTCTTGGACACATCTATTCTATCACATGCATGAACCATACTATCCTTAATAATAGCAACCTTTTACTGAGTATCTACTATGTGTTTAACACTACTCTAGATGTTCTGCATGGATTAGCTCACCCAATAAGAATTGCAAGTCATGGGGGTAAGTAATTACAATTCCCAATGTGTGTGTGTGTGTGTGTGTGTGTGTGTGAGAAAGAGAGAGAGAGAGAGAGAGAGAGAGAGAAAGAGAGAGAGAGAGATAGTTTGGCTCTTGGCCCCACTCAAACCTCATGTTGAAATGTAACTCCCAGTGTTGGGGGAGGGACCTGGTAGGAGGTAATTGGCTCTTGGGGGTGGTTTTCCCCCTTGCAGTTCTCATGATAGTGAGTGAGTTTTCATGAGATCCAGTTGTTTAAAAGTGTGTAGCACTTCCCTCTTCACTCTCTCTCTCCTGCTGCCATGTGAAGATACGCTTGCTTCATCTTTGCCTTCCAACCATGCTTGTAAGTTTCCTGATTCCTCCCCAGTCATACCTCCTGTACAGCCTGTGGAACTGTGAGTCAATTAAACCTCTTTTCTTTATAAAGTACCCAGTCTTAGATAGTTATTTACAGCACTGTGAGAATGGACTACCACCATTTTCATATCTACATCTATCAACAACAGAAAAGTTGTTACTTGCCCAGGATTGCACAGCTAGTAACTTAGTAAGCAGAAGAGCCAACATTTTAAACTAGGTTTGTCTATATCATGCAACCCATGAATCACTTCCCTGTTGGGACAGTTTCACAGTTATAAACAACACTTCCTTAAACATCTTTAGGCTGAAAGTCATTGTCTTCACATTGTTTCCTTAGGACAGATCCCCCTAAGTAGAATTTGAGTCAGAGGGTATGCCTGTTTTTATGATTTGAGATATATACTACCAAAGTGCTTCTCCAAAAAGTTGTTCCAATTTATATTCCTTCCAGTACCTCACTCAACAGAAAACCATGGGGAATTTCATTAACTAAACCCTGGTAATAGAAACCAAGATTATAGTGGTTGCTAAAGATTGCAGCAATTATCACGGATGACTTTGATATTTTATTCTATTTTCTGAATGGTATGCTTATATTATTTTTAAAAATCAATAGTAATACCATGTTTACCTTTCCCTCACCAAATTGAAGTCAAACTACTAATCATGCAAAAATGTGCAGGAGGATATTCTAAGGGCAAAGCTGTTTCTATCCTTAGAGATTAAGGATTTGTTTTTATAATAAAGCTATAACCTGTTTAATGAAGTCTTTTCATTCTGTTTTTTTCAGTTATAGAGTATTATATGAATGCAATCTCATTGTAAAATAATTTACCAATACATAAGCATGCAGAGTGTATGATGATTCTTCCTCTCCCTATGACCCCAACTTCCATTTCCCTTCCCAAAAGCCATAACTACTATTCAGAGTTTGCCTTGCAATCTTTCAGCATTTTTTTTTTTTTCTCTGACACGGAGTCTCACTCTCTCATTCAGGCTGGAGTGCAGTGGTGTGATCTCAGGCTCACTGCAACCTCTGCCTCCCAGGTTCAAACAGTTCTCCTGCCTCAGCTTCCCGAGTAGCTGGGATTACAGGTGCACGCCACAATGCCCAGCTAATTTTATTGTATTTTTAATAGAGATGGGGTTTCACTATGTTTGCCAAGCTGGTCTCGAACTCCTGACCTCAAGTGATCTACCCGCCTCGGCCTCCCAAAGTGTTGGGATTACAGGCATAAGCCACTGTGCCTGGCCTGCAATCTTTCAGCCTCTTTTCTATGAAAAAATAAATACATAAATTTAACTAACATGCTATTTCTTTCTTTCATTTTCCCTTCTCTTTCCTTACCTCTCTCCTACCTTTTCCTCCCTCTCTTCTTTCCTTTTTTTTTTTTTTTTTTTTTTGAGACAGAGTCTCGCTCTGTCACCCAGGCTGGAGTGCAATGGTGCAATGTCAGCTCATTGTAAGCTCTGCCTCCCGGGTTCACGCCATTCTCCTGCCTCAGCCTCCTGAGTAGCTGGGACTACAGGTGCCCGCCACCACACCCAGCTAATTTTTGTATTTTTAGTACAGATGGGGTTTCACCGTGTTAGCCAGTAAGATCTTGATCTCCTGACCTCCTGATCCGCCCACCTCGGCCTCCCAAAGTGCTGGGATTACAGGTGTGAGCCACTGCGCCTAGACTCTTTCCTTTTTTTTTTTTTTTTTTTCTTAACACACACAGCACACTGTCAGCGTTCCACCCAAACATCCCCATTCTTAGCACATCCATGCATGCCAGCCCACCTTCCAACTGCCAGTACCTGTGACTGTTTCCAGAGAACTTTCTCTGGCCATTAAAGCTTGCCTGGCCAGCCTTTGTGGCAGGCCAGAAGTGCCAAAGAATTTAAACTTCCTGGGAGTCACCCTCACTAGACAGTTGCCGCATCCGTGAAGTGGGACCATTTGGAGGACCTGTGGCTGAGTCTCCCAGAGGAAACTTCTTGCTCTTGAATTTCTGTGTTGGGATCTGCTTCAACAAGACAATATGGAAATCTTTTCATGTTAATAGAGGTAAATCTACAGTTTTATTTATTTTTGAGACAGGGTCTGGTTTGTCACCCAGGCTGGAGTGTAGTGGTGCGATCATAGCTCACTGCAGCCTTGAGCTCCTGGGCTCAATTGATTCTCCTGCCTCAGTCTCCCAAGTAGCTGGGGTGACAGGCATGCACCGTCATGCCCAGCTAATTTTTCCTTTTCTTTCTTTCTTTTTTTTGTAGACATGGAGTCTCACTATTTTGTCCAGGCTGGTCTCACACTCCTGGGCTCAAGCAATCCTTTTGCCTTGGCCTCCCAAAGTGCTGGAACTACAGGCATGAGCCACCATGCCTGGCCAAGAATTACTCTTTCTATTTTTTTCTTTTGAGACAGCGTCTCACTCTGTCACCCGGACTGCAGTGCAGTGGCACAATCTCAGCTTACTGTAGCCTTGACCTCCTGGGGTAGATGATCCTCCCACCTCAGCCTCCTGAGTAGCTGGGACTACAGGTGTGCACCACCACACTTGGCTAATTTTCGTATTTTTTGCAGAGACAAGGTTTCACCATGTTGCCCAGGCTGGTCTTGAATGCCTGAGTCAAGCGATCTGCCTGCTTCAGTTTCCTCCTAAAGTGCTGGGATTGCAGGCATGAGCCACCACGCTCCGCTGAGCATTATTCTTAACAGCTGCATAGCCTTCCTCATCTCAGTAGTATCATCATTTATTTAACTGCCCCCTATTAATGAATGCTTAGGTTGTGTTTAGTTTCTTGCTTTTGCCACCTGTGCTACAAGAAACGTGTTTTCCTATAATTGTTGTGCCCCACATTTGGCCATTATTTATAGCAGTTCATTATGAAAACAAGCTACTTGATCTTTATCCAAAATATGGCAATTATTATAATCAGACTGAAAAATAAAAGAATGAGCAATGAAATTAGCAATGCCAAGAATCAGCTGATTCTGGCATAAATAAATTCCCACTGCAAATAATCACATTTACAGCACTGGGCAATTAGAGGCTTGCCATTTGGATCACGTGTTTGGAAAGAAAGAACCTGTGATCTCAGCCTGGCATTTCTGCCTGGTCTTTGGAGGAACGAGGACAGCCTTTGTGTATAAGCTCATTGTTGACACCAACTTGAAGATCATTCTAGGGCAGGTTTCAAGGTAGAACAGCTGGGCAGCTACTTGAGGTATTGTCTTTAAGAGCAGCTAAAACACAAGGAGGGCGTGGGTTACCTTACTCCAGATTTCCCCTCGCAGCCGCTTACATAAATGGTGTTTGACTGCGGTGCATGGCGCCCTCTACTGGAAGTAAAACATATTGGCCCAGTGCCAACCTGTATTGGTATTTTCGTGGAGACACGGCGCAGTGAGAGGTGATTATCGTTTCGTTGGTGCTTATTTGCATTTTCCAAATTTTCTAAAACAAAAGTATGCTGTCTGTAATGACAAAAATAAAATTGTATTTAATTCCCTTGCTTGAATTAAAGTCTATTCCTTCTTGATGTCCCTCCATAGACAGAAAGTGTAATTATCTGGGATTCTACATGTGATTTCTCTTGCCTGCCTTAAAGGGAATATAAATCTGTTAAGAACCACCAGCTCTACACACCAGAGTCATTCTCCAAATCAGTACCAGAGACGCCGTGGACATAAATGATTTAACAGGACCTTCTGACTATATATGCTAGAAACCCCTTTGAAATTGTTGTTCAACATGGTTAGGGCTTTGGCACCAGACATACCTGGATTTGAACCCAGTTATAACTGGCTTGCCAAAGTTGCTCCAATACTTTCCTTCCCAGTATCTATGCACCTTTGCAGTGTGACGGCAGCACGTCCCATCAAGAGTTCATTTTCCCCTCCCTGGGATCTGGGTGGCCTTGTGACTTGCTTTGACCATCAGAATGTAGCAGAAATGATGTTATGCTAGTTCCAAGCTTAGGCCTTGAGAAGCTTTGTGGCTTCTGCTTGCTGCCGTCCAGGTGCCATGGGACCAGGTGCCCGGGTGCCCCCTGATTCAGTGGACTGAAGACATTTGAGCAAGCCCCATAGAGTCTAGAGAAGCCACCAAACTGCCTCACTGCAGAATCATGAGTGGAATTAATCACTGTTTTAAACCATGAATGTGAAGGTGGTTTGTTACAAACTAGAAGCAAACCCTACATTCCACTTTTTTTTTTTTTTTTGAGTCAGAGTCTCACTCTGTCACCCAGGCTGGAGTGTAGTGGTGCAATCTCAGCTCACTGCAACCTCCGCTTCCCGGGTTCAAGCGATTCTCCTACCTCAGCCTCCCAAGTAGCTAAGATTACAGGTGTGCACTACCATGCCTGGCTAATTTTTGTATTTTTAGAAGAGATGGGGTTTTGCCATGTTGCCCAGGCTGGTCTCAAACTCCTGGCCTCAAGTGATCCACCCGCTTCAGCCTCCCAAAGTGCTGGAATTACAGGCGTGAGCCACTGTGCCCAGGCCTCCTACACTACACGTAATAACCATCTGGCCAGGCATGATGACTCACACCTGTAATCCCAACACTTTGGAAGGCCAAGATGGGAGGATCACTTGAGTTCAAGAACAGCCTGGGTAACACAGTGAGACCACCCACTCTGTCCTCTGTAGCCCATCTCAACAAAAAATTTAAAAAATTAGCTGGGTGTGGTGGCACACACTTTAGCGACTCCAGAGGCTGTGGTGGGAGGATCGCTTGAGCCCAGAAGTTTGAGGCTGCAGGGAGGTATGATCGTGTTGCTGCACTCCAGCCTCAGCAACAGAGCAAAATCTGATTTCAAAAATAATAATAACTATCTGACCTCCAGCAAGTCCCTTGTGAGCTCTAAGCCTTGGTTTTCGCATCTGTCATATGGGGATAAAACAGTTGTTCAGTGGACCAAGTAAGGTAGTCTGAGCAGAACATTGAGCAAAGTGCCCAGCACTTGGTAAACTCCATTATCATCATCATCATCATCATCATCATCATCATCATCATCACTATTAAGGCAAATGTTGTTGTTCTTATCACCAAGAATGAGAATCTCTACTTTGGGGGAAGGAAGAAAAGAATGAGGAAGGGAGGAGAGAAGAAGGGTCGTAGAAAAGCACAGATTAGGGTAGAGGAACAGGATCCTTAATGACCTAGTTGACTTTTTTTTTTTTTTTTTTTTTGAGATGGAGTTTCATTCTTGTTGCCCAGGCTGAAGTGCAATGGCATGATCTCAGCTCACCCCAACCTCTGCCTCCTGGGTTCAAGCGATTCTCCTGCCTCAGCCTCCCGAGTAGCTGGGATTACAGGCATGTGCCACCGCACCCAGCTAATTTTGTATTTTTAGTAGAGACGGGGCTTCTCCATGTTGGTCAGGCTGGTTTTGAACTCCCCACCCCAGGTGATCCACCCGCCTCGGCCTCCCAAAGTGCTGGGATTACAGGCGTGAGCCACCACTCCCAGCCCTAATTGACATTTATACTTAAAATTCAGAGTACATTACAAGGACTTCTGGTTGTTGAGCTTTTAAGAATTACACAGCAAAATCTTTTTCATCTGATTTTATGAGTTGCTGCAATAGGGTATAGCTATTGTAAATTAATGGAAACTTTTAATTGCATTTAATCACATCAAAATATCTCCAACTAAATGTTTCCAAATAATGAACTTAAGGGAGTCATTTTTGTAACTAGATAGGAACATTGTATAATTAAGACATTATTTTTATGTAAGTGGATAGAGTTACAGTGGTAGGAAGCCAGTGGCTCTCTTGGGTGGCTAAATATTTCTTCTGTAATTTCGTTTCTAGTTTTTATTTGCCCTCCTCATAGATAAAAGAGCTATTTAGGCTGGGTGGGGTGGCTCACACCTGTAATCCCAGCACTTTGGAAGGCTGAGGCAGGCGTATCGCTTGAGGTCAGGAATTCGAGACCAGCCTGGCCAACATGGTGAAACCCCATCTCTATTAAAAATACAAAAATTAGCCAGGTGTGGTGGCATGCTTCTGTAATCCCAGCTACTCAGGAAGCTGAGGTGGGAGGATAGCTTGAACCCAGGAGGTGGAGGTTGCAGTGAGCCAAGATATCATGCCACTGCATTCCAGCCCGGGTGACAAAAAAAAAAAAAAAATGCTATTTAGTGGGGTAGTTCAGAGAATAGGTTTGGAGGGTCAAGTGATGTCTAAACCTTAGCTCTGCCATTTACTAGCTATATGACCTTGGGCATGCTACTTAGTTTCTACAAAGCTCCAGCTTTTGTACCTGTAAAGTGGAGATGATCATAACATCTATATCCTAAGATGTTATGAGCATTAAAGTGGTAATATATGTAAAGCACGAGGCTCAGTGTCTGGAATGTAGTAATAGCTCAATAACCAAACGGAAGGGCTATAGCAGTGTTCAATACATGAACGACTAAATGGGGAAGAGGTAGGGAGCAGGCAGGCAAGCTGGGGACCCTTAAGATAAGCATGAGATAAGGGGGAAAGGCCCTCCTAGCTCCTCTGTGTCCTTTATTTTATTCCCCTGGTGTTCTATGCCATTACCCCAGAGCCCGACAGGAAGAATCTCTCTTCCTCTTTGTAGTCCCGCCCCTTTGCTGTTTTAGGGTGTGGTTTTCTCTGTTCCAGTTACTCCACCCTTGCAATCCCATCTGTTTATAAGCTTCCAGAGGCTTTTCAAAATTCTGATCCACTGATGGCACTGTTTTCTCACTCTCTAGCACTGTTTATTCTATTTCTTAGCTGGGCATCTTGAGGCATGCCTGTAATCCTAGCACTTTGGAAGGCCAAGGCAGGCAGATCACTTGAGGTCAGGTATTCAAGACCAGCCCAGGCAACATAGTGAGACCCCAGTCTCCACCAAAAAGTAGAAAAAATTAGCTGAGCATGGTGGTGTGTGCCTGGAAGTCTGAGGCAGAAGGATCACTTGAGCCTGGGAGTTCGAGGCTGCAGTAAGCCATGATTGTGCCACTGTACCCCAGCCTGGGTAACAGAGCAAGACCCTGTCTTTTGCAGAAAGAAAAGATTTATTCTATTTCTTACTACTTCTATGTCATTTCTAGGAAATGTGGAAGAAGAAGAAATAGCAAATGTCTCTTCTCATTCTACCTTCTTGAACAAGAATTTCTGTGGGCATTCTGCATATTTAATTCCTTTTTCTTTCCTTATATAAGAAGAAAATCCAGTGACTGTTTGAAGTCTATTGCTGCTGGCATCTCTCTGAGCGTCCCTGGTAAGGGAATTTGATTTGCTGTTCTGTGAGTACATTCCTCCTAGCCACTAGGGGAAAACTGTATCGTACTCAATGAACTCATCATACTCATGAATAGGGCAGTGGTTGTGTCTGCAGGAATTCCTGGAGCTGAGCCAGAAGTGGAGCACATTGTCCACAAGCCCCTGCCAGCCCAGATTTATGGCTGCAGCTCCGTTAATAGCCTTTGCTTCAAGCTCCAGTGGTTTGTAAGCTCATCCCAGATCCAGAAGTGTATGTCAAATGTCTACTCTACAGAGCCCTGGAGGAATTAATCATGAATCAAGGAGGGAAGGACTGAGGAGAGCTGAGAGCCACTCACCATCCTCCAGCCTCCCAGGTGGCAGGAGGAGGCTGGGGGTTTGCTCATGTGTTAAATCCATGTGGTCATGTCTCCCCTGTCCCTGTTCTGTCTACAGTGATACCTTGAGTCATTCATCCGTCATCCATCATCCATCACAATGACACTTGAGCTTCTTAGTAGCCTTCGGCAGATCAAATGCTTATTAATAAGTCTTAAGTGCTCTGCCAGGCACTGTCCTGGGCATTTTACAGAATGTTGTCATTTAATGACTATTATTTTAAGGGACCTCATGAGGTGGGGACGTTGTTGTTCCATTTTAGAGATGAGGAAACAGATGTAGGAAGGTTCAGTGACTTGCCTGAGGTCATATAGCTATTATGTGACAGAGCAACCAGGATTCAAACCCAAGCAGTCTGGTTTCACAGCCTATGATCTATTTTAGAATTAGCATTACCCTGGCTGGGCGCGGTGGCTCACGCCTGTAATTCCAGCAGTTTGGGAGGCTGAGGCCGGCAGATCACGAGGTCAGGAGATCGAGACCATCCTGGCTAACACAGTGAAACCCCGTCTCTACTAAAAGTACAAAAAAAATTAGCCAGACGTGGTGGCGGGCGCCTGTAGTCCCACCTACTTGGGAGGCTGAGGCAGGAGAATGGCGTGAACCCAGCAGGCGGAGCTTGCAGTGAGCTGAGATCTGGCCACTGCACTCCAGCCTGGGCGACAGAGCAAGACTCTGTCTCAAAAAAAAAGAATTAGTGTTACCCTTCTAGGCTGTCTCTTCCAGTCTTGCCCAATCACGATGCTCAGCAGGCATAAGAAGTCAGTCCCTGAACTATTACCCCTGAGAGGGTGGGCGCTCTGGCAGGACTGAACAGATCCCCACCCTCCAATGCTGATCTTGCTGCTTGTGCTGCGGAAGAGCCAGCCTGCCAGCAACAGAGACCAACGTGGAGCCCCCCAGGATGGAACCACTCCATGTCACTTGGTAGCAACTTAGGTACATTGGACTCTTCCAGTTTTGAAGGAGCAGCAATTCACCTTGACCGAATCTGCACCAATTCTGGGTACTGGTTTAACTCTCCTGCCCACAAGGTCTCGGTTGCCACCATCACCCGAGGGCTCACACAATGTCTGACCCACTGACAAAGGATCCCTCACAACATTGCTTGGGACCCAAGGAGCCCATATAGAGTGAAGGAGATGTAGAAGGGGATGTATGGCCTGGAATCCACTGGTCCTATCATATATTGTGCTATCCTGAAGCTGCTGGCCTGAGAGAAGCTACTGGCCTAACAGAGCAATGGGACAGTACTCTGAAGGTGACACTAAGGTGTCAGCTTGGAGATGATGCCCTATGACCATGGGGCACTGTCCTCCAGGACACAATACCCACTTAAGTCCACTACCATTATGATGCTTCATTCCCAGGAGAAAAGATTCATGGGTCTGGAAATTAAGGGGTTGAAGTAAGAGTAGGCTTCATTGTCATCAGTCCCAGTGACCCGGATCAGGGGATTTGTACTTCACATCCTGCAACTTCTGGGCTCTGTGGGTCTAGAGGTCCTGGCTCCTAGGGAGGGAAAGCTTCCACAGGAGACACAGCAAGAGTCCCAGTGGACCTTTTTTTTTTTTTTCTTGAAATGGAGTTTTGCTCTGTCGCTGAGGCTGGATTGCAGTGGTACGCTCTCGGCTCACTGCAACCCCTGTCTCCTGGGTTCAAGGGATTCTCCTGCCTCAGCCTCCCAAGTAGCTGGGATTACGGACATGTGCCACCACACCCAGCTAATTTTTGTAGTTTTAGTAGAGATGGGGTTTCACTGTGTCGGCCAGGCTGGTCTCAAACTCCTGTCCTCAGATGATCCACCCACCCTGGCCTCCCAAAGTGCTGGCATTACAGGCTTGAGCCACCATGCCCTCATCCATTAGACTTTAAGAAATAGCTGCTACCCAGTAACTTTGGGCTCCTTTGTGTCAAGAAATGAACAGGCAAGAAAAAGAGTCACCACTGTGTCGCAGAAATTGATCCTAGCCATCATGAAGACTTAATAAGCCCCATCTATCATAGGGTCACCCAGATGACATACCAGACATCTCTTGGTAATCTGCTGCTCAATTTTGGTGTTAAATGGACAAGCACAGCAAATATGGCCTAAAAGAGGCATGGCGACCAGGGACTCGAACCCCTTAGGTGTGAGGTCTCAGTCACCCACCCAGGTAAACCATCTAGATCAGCGGGGGTGCTCACTGAAGCTGAGAGGAATTTACAATGGGGAGTGGGGGTGGGAGACATTTGGCCTTTTGACCAAGGCAACTTCTGCAAGGGACTCAACTATGAGCTCCACTGGCGTCCTCTGCAGCCGTGAGGCCAGCAGCAATCACAGGGACTATAGATTAATTTATTGCAGAAAAGAGACTAACCAGAATCCTGGGGGAACTGTTCTGAGGCAGGGTGAACGGATTACAATTATGGGCTGCATAACACATTTGAGTCAACAACAGACCATATATATGATGGTGGTCCCATAAGATTATAATACTGTGATAATTAATTTATTTTGCAATCTTTTATTGAAGAGCACTGCTCCGTGCAGAGCAGGACTAACTCATAGGCAGTGCACCCAGAGTTGGCCTATTTTCATTATTCTTTAATAGCGAGGGGGGCTAGCCTTGTTGCCCAGGCTGATCTCAGACTCCTGGGCTCAAGGGATCCTCCTGCTTCAGCCTCCCAAAGTGCTGAGATTACAGGTGTGAGGTACCATGCCTGGCCTTTAAAAAAAAAAAAAAATTAATACTGTGTCTCTACTGTAGGTTTTCTATGTTTAGATATGTTCAGATACACAAATACCGTTGTGTTCAAATTGTCTGCGGTATTTAGCACAGTTACATGCTGTGTAGCCCTGGAGCAATAGGCTATACCATATAGCCTAGCTGTGTAGGAGGTTGTCCCATCTAGGTGTGTGTGAGGACAGTCTGTGATGTTTGCACGGTGACAAAATCACCTATTGATGCATTTCTCTTAACACATCCCCATCATTAAGTCATGCATGACTATATTGGAAGCAAGTGGGTCCACCCTGGACTGTGGAGGATGCTGTGATGTGCCACGAGGTCTGCCCTTCAGGACTGAGGCATTTATTCCCTCCCAAATGAGCAGCAGCCTTGCCTACTGGGAGCTCAGAGCTGCGTCCCTTGCAGAAGTTGCCTTGGCCAAAAGTAGCTGCCTTGCCAATGGTCATGCTCCGTCCTTGAGGGCAGCCCGCCCACATCCGATGCCTGGTTGGTGTGAGGGTAAAAAGGCCTAGCCCCCCTGCCCCAATCTGAAACACCTCTGAAGGGCTGCCTCAGCTTCTGAACCCCTGTAAGCTGAGCAGAGGCCTCTGTGGCAATGGTATTGCAATTCAGCTTCTCCCTCTGCGGCTCCTAATTTTCTCACTTGCTTGCAAGTGTTAATCCTAGTAACCACCCGCACAGTAATCTCCATCTCAAAGTCTCTTCCCCAGGATCCCATTCTAGAACAGGGACCATGGCGCTCTTGCTCAATGCTGCATCCCAGCACCTAGCATTTATGGGTGCTCAAGAAACATTGGTGGAATAAATGAATACCCTGCAAGGGATCGCCCTAGTCCTCTTGCAAACTTTGCCTAAATTATTGCAATACGATTCCTTACCTCCAAGCTGCTCTACCTGCCACAGCCAGATTCATACTTCTAAAGTACCTCCACTGCTCAGGAACTCTCAGTGGCTCCTCATCACCAATAGAATCCCTTTGGCCTGGCATTTTAGGCCTTTAACAAGCTTGCCCTGGCCTATCTGTCCAATCTCAGCTTTTAATTCTTCTTCTTTTTTTTTTTTTTTAAATTTTTATTGAGACAAAGTCTCACTCTGTTGCCCAGGCTGGAGTGCAGTGGTACGATCTTGGCTCACTGCAATCTCTGCCTCCTGGGTTCAAGCAATTCTCCTGCTTTAGCCTCCCAAGTATCTGGGACTACAGGCGCCCACCACCAAGCCCGGCTACTTTTTGTATTTTTTAGTAGAGACGGTGTTTCACCATGTTGGTCAGGCTGGTCTCGAACTCCTGAGCTCAAGTGATCTATCTGTCTTGGCCTCCCAAAGTGCTGGGATTACAGGCATGAGCCACCGTGTCTGGCCAGCTTTCAATTCTTACAGATCTCATCCTTCCAAGCTGACCAATCAGACAATTAGCCTTCCTCAGCCTCAGCTGCAGCTTCCTCTTTTCATGTGGTTCTCTTCCTAGGAAACATCTTACATCTTCTCCAAGTCTCCTTCTGGGTCTTCCCAAATCCTTTGCCTTCTTAATAGCAAGGCAGTAAAATGCAATGGGTATAGAGCCCAGGCACTGGGGTTAGAAGGTCCAGTTCATATTCCAGCTCCGCCACTTCCTGGCTGTGTTGCCTGGAGCAAGTTACTTTACCTCTCTGTGCCTCAGTTTCTTTATCTGTAAAATGGGGTTAATAATAGAATTTACCTTCTAGGGAAAATGAGAGCTTAAAGGAGATCGTCTGGGTAAACCATTTAGAACAGCACCTGCCACATAGTTAACACGAAATATTGGCTATTATTTTTTAGGGTGGGGTCCAACATGCATTTTCTATATTGGGCCACATAGTAAATAGTTCAGGCTTTGCAGGCCGTATATCTGCTGAAACTACTCAGTTCTGTTGCTGTGGCATGAAAATGACCATGGATAATACATAAATGGAGGGTGCAAGGTGTTCCAATAAAACTTTATTAACAAAACCAGTCAGCAGGTTGAATTCTGCCCATATGCCATAGTGTGCCAATTTCTGCTTCACGGCCCATCACAAATAGGAAGTCCTCCTCAATCCCCCAGGAGACAATGGCTTCTTCCTACAGCTCTGAATATTCTCAGTACCTTAAACTACAACACTAGCAAATTACTGCCCGGGTGACATGTGGTCAGCATCATCCCCTGCCTTGTGTTTAGGTTGGAAGAGTGTGGAAAGCAGCATTCATAGTGGCTAAAAGCATGGGTGTTGTAGTTACCCACCATGTGATTCAAACAGATGATTTCACTCTCTGAGCCTCAGTTTCCCCAACTGTAAAACAGAGATTGAAATAATACAGTAACACACACCTCTTGGGCTGCTGCGATGCGTCCAAGTGGAACAGTCCATCCATGCTAGATGCATTATTATTTCGCTTGCAACCTTCCAGCCATTGTGTTGTTTTGCTGCTGTTGTTGATCCTAACAATACTGATAATGATGCTATTTTCTTGCTACACCATAGCTCCTTGATCCTGGAAGCCCTGGTATAGCTATCTCTGCACCCCTGCTCCCACATCTCAGCCCCTACCTCCCGACCCAGGCCATGAACAGTATTTACTTACGACTGGGGAACTCCTCCAATCCCAAAGCCCACCAGGCCCCGGAGCACCAGGATCCAGCTATACACGGGTGCAAAAGCACTAAGGATGCCATAGTACAGCGTCCACAGCACGCTGATCTTCAGTCCCTGCGGAGAAGGAAGACACGGAATCACAAGGGCTTTTCAGCGCCTCCAGGTGGCGTTTGCACTGCACTGAGAGCTGCCGATAATGAGGTCACACTGAAGGAAGCCTACACAACCAAAGGGATACTGGAGTCCTCTGTATGGGGAGTGCCAACCCATAGGGGGTGGGTAAGAAAATCGTGAGACATTCTTGGTTGTCCCAATGATTGGCATTGAATGCCAGTCTGGGCCAGATATGTCAGATATTCCACAATACAGGAGACAAAATAGACTTGTCCTGCATCTCATGCCATCTCAAATATTCTGCCCGCCCATCATGCAGCTGAAACTCTGTTTCTGATGATCTACACCTAGACCTTTTGCTCTGTTTCACACATTCAAGACTTTTTTTTTTGGCATAGTTTGAATACACACTTAATTTTTCAGGAACGCCACTTTCAGATAAGTCAAAAGAAAATTTACTTTGTTTTACCCAGAACTTTACAAAATTATTCTTTTCAGAAAACCATGCTGTCAATGACAACGCTGTGTGCAGCGTTTGAGTCACTGATGGGAAACTTCAGTGTCAGCTTTCATTCACAGGGTTTATCTATGCATAGACTGATTTAAACCTTATTTTAAAAGGTCAAATGTAAAGAAAAAGCATCAATAATATTCCGTTAAATCCAAACGTATTTAAATCAGGGGCAGATATTGACCCTTTGTCATCTAGACAGAGTTGTAAGTAAACATTTGCATATTAAAAATAAATTTTATTTTATTAATGATGTTTTAAATTTATCCCTCCTGGTTAGCACTTTAGAACTGATTTCTTTCTTTTTCTCATTGACAAGTTTATCTTGGCATCATTATTCTAACATCTATTGTACCAGGATAAAAGTATATCAAAGTATAATTGTACTGAGTGATATTTTTACTATGAAGAATAAAACATAATATAAAGGTGGTTTCCCGTGTTGGCAAACTCATTTTGAAGTTATTTTAATGAATGACATACTCTTAGATCCTCCTAATTTGCAAACCAAACAAAGAACTTATTTCTTTCTTATTTATTTATTTTGAGACAGGGTCTCATTCTGTTGCCCAGGCTAGAGTGCAGTGGTGCAATCTCGGCTCACTGCAGCCTCAACCTCCCAGGCTCAAGTGATCATCCCACTTCAGCCTCCCGAGCAGCTGGAAGCATAGATGTGTGCCACCATGCCTGGCTAATTTTTGTATATTTTACAGAGGCGGCATTTCACCATGTTGCCCAGGCTATTCTCAAACTCCTGGGATCAAGTGATCCACGCACCTCAGCCTCCCAAAGTGCTGAGATTACAGGTGTGAGCCACCACGCCCGGCTGATTTCTTTTTTAAAGTATGTGAGTGACTAAGTTATTTTATCTTTGAAAGTTTTTTCTGGATAGATAAGAAGGCATTATTCGAATTGTTCACTTTTTTAAAGAAATGGAGTGTTGCTATGTTGCCCACACTGATCTTGAGCTCCTGAGTTCAAGGGATCCTCCTACCTCAGTCTCCTGGGTAGCTGGGATTACAGAGGCAAATTTTTGACATTTTTAAAGTAAAGGAGGCATGTGTTCAATAGGGTCAAGAACCACAGAGGGACACAATGTTTCAAGACAAACAGGGGGCCGAGCAAGGTGGCTCACATCTGTAATTCCAGCATTTGGGGAGGCTGGGGCTGGCGGATCACTTGAGGCCAGGAGCTCGAGACTAGCCTGGCCAACATGGTGAAGCCCCATCTCTACTAAAAATGCAAAAATTAGCCAGGTGGAGTGGCGGGTGCCTGTAGTCCCAGCTACTTGAAAGTCTGAGGCATGAGAATTGCTTGAAGCCAGGAGGTGGAGGTTGCAGTGAGCCAAGATCATGCCACTGCACTCCAGCCTGAGCGACAGAGTGAGACTCTATCTCAAAACAAAACAAAACAAGAAAGACAAACATGGCACATATTCCTGGGGTGTTAATTACCCTTAGAGATTGAAAAAAAATTAAGAATAAACAAATACTATTTTTATATCACAATCAATGCCAAATATGAGAGGGTAAAATGCAAATTTCGCATGTATTTTCAACCTGCTCTGTGAGGTCTGGGGCAGGCCTCTTTCTGCAATACCCTTCCCAGAGCTCCAAGGGTGAGTTCACCTTCCTGTCCCCCAGGGGACTACTTCAGGGGGCAAGTATGAAACATACTGATTTTTTGAAAGTGAATTAAAGGAGATGAGCGAGGAAATTTGGAAGCCTACCAGATGATTTCAGGTCTTTTAGAAAATGACTTTAGGTGGCAGAGAGAGTATTTTAAATAACTTTGCATCTCCTCACAAGAAAGTTATTTCTTTTTCATTTCAGTCTTCATTTTTATGATTATGTCAAAGAGAAAGAGTCCGTGAGGTGCCAGTCTGTTTTTTAACACCTATTTATTTATCTCTATTTGTATTTATTTGTTTATTTGAAATAGAGTCTCGCTCAGTCACCCAGGCTGGAGTGCAGTGGCACGATCTCAGCTCACTGCAACCTCTGCCCCCTGGGTTCAAGCGATTCTCCTGCCTCAGCCTCTGAGTAGCTGGTATTACAGGTTTGTGCCGCCATGACCAGCTAATTTTTGTATTTTTAGTAGAGAAGGGGTTTTGCCATGTTTGTCAGGGTTTCGGCATGTTGCCCAGGCTGGTCTTGAACTCCTGGACTCAAACAATCCACCCGCCTCAGCCTCCTAAAGTGCTAGGATTACAGGCATGAGCCACCACACCCAGCTGACACCTTTTAAGAATAGCTACTCTGCTCTCTATTTAACACAGAAGGCACTGGGACAACCACAACTTAGAATTTAATAACGTTGTTTTATTTGTGTTGCATTTATTTTTGCAGACACTTCCTACTTAAGACAATTGTTATTGATCTTCCAATTAAAACTCTATAGTTTCACTTTCCAAAAATATATTCCAATTTTTTTTATTAGCCCCATGTTAGAGGTGATAGATTTTTAAAAAGCAGTTTGATATGA
Organism: Chlorocebus sabaeus; assembly: GCF_047675955.1. Lineage (NCBI taxonomy): Eukaryota > Metazoa > Chordata > Mammalia > Primates > Cercopithecidae > Chlorocebus > Chlorocebus sabaeus. Next base: position 106,081,903 of record NC_132914.1, read on the forward strand.
AGAAAGTTATTAAGTTAAGGACAAGGTGGCTCATGCCTGTAATCCCAGCACTTTGAGAGCTTGAGGCAAAAGGATCACTTGAGGCTAGGAGTTTGAGACCAATCTGGGCAACATAGCGAGAACCTTGGTCTACAAAAATTAAATTTAAGAAAAGAAAGAAGAAAGATATTAAGTACATAAGATAATAGGTGGTACAGGATTGACTAAAGTCTAGGAAGCGATGATAATAATAAAGCAACATTTTTGCACTCCTAAATCCATGACTGTGACATGGGTACTGGCCATGCAGACATTTAATCCCTTTCTTTTGGCTTAAGCTAACTTAATAGGGACTTTCTTCCTTGGCATCCAAGGAGTCTTGAATCAAACACAAGACTTAATTAGCAGCAGTGGGAGAAAAGAAGGCACCGAGATGAGTGCATGCGAATTAACCCTCCTTCAAGGTCTGCTGGGACCTTATTATCCCCCTGCCAGGCAGCAGAGACACACTGATGTGTCCTGTTTGGTCGCAGCAGGCGGCAGCTGGCTCTGCATTTGTCTGCTGATGCCACGGCTTTCCAGCTGCCCCAAAATGAGGGCTCAGCAACCCTGTGTAAGGGCTGTCACGGCTATTACAAAAGCAGGGGGTGCTGCCAGCAAGCCCCACCTGAGAGCTTGTGTGGGACTCTGCAGGAATGTCTCACGGGCCTTTGGGCTTCTCATTAACTGTGACTGGCGTTCAGTCTAATATCTGTTCTGCCCTTTATAGATGGATAGCTCCTTCCTTCCTTCTTTCCTCCTTTCCTCTCTCCCTTCTTTTTATGTTTATTGAGCATCCCCTGTATGTAAGGCTCCAGGGTAGGTGCATAGACATTATGCATTCATTAATTTGCTCATTTGATAAGCATGTATTGAGCACCTGCTGTATACCAGACACTGACATATATTCTTCACCCATTCATTCATTTATTCAATAAACACATGTTGAACATGTGCTGTGGACCCAGCATTAAAGATACTGATATATATTATTCAACCATTCATGCATAAAATATGCATATATTGAACACCTGCTGTTTGCCAGGCCCTGGACTACCGTAGGGAACATGACAGCCAGAGTCTCTGACTTCATGGAACTTTCATTTGCATTTCATTCACTGCTGTCACAGCATTACGCTGGGTCCTCACAGCAGCCCTGTGAACAAAGGTTATTATTTTCATGTCTGCTTTACAAATTAGCAGAGCAAGGGCCCAAGTGGTTGAGCGATCTGCTGAAGATCAGTCCGTGGTGCCAAAGTTGGAGCCAGAACTTCCAACCTCGAATGAGCCACTCCCTTCCTCTAGAGCCTTTGATGGCTCCCTGTTACCTCTGACAGAGAACATAAACGCACAATGCAAGTGTAGCACAGCAAGGATGGGGGGCCTGGTGGAATTACAGAGAACTTGCCCTGTCTTGTCAGCCTCTGTTCAACTCTAGCCAAAAATTACCATGACAAAATGGATTCCAGGCCCAGATTACCTGATTTTCCAAAAAAATCATAACTTTATTTTTATGCAAGATGTCACTTTTGAAATGGAGGCAACTGATTCAAAATCCTTTGAAACGTTGTGCAGGATAAATAAGACACATCAGGGGGCCATATTTGGCCTATGGGTTACAGTTTGCAACTTGTAGCCTAGAAAACCTGGCGCCCGTGGGCCAAACATGGCCCGTGGTATTCTCTAACATGTTCAACCAAAGGACAATATTCACAGGTCGAGGAGCCCCCAGGGATCCTCAGAGGGAGTCTGAGCGCCTGCCAGGCACCTCCACTTCCTTCTTAAAGATAAGATAGACCTAATAGCTTTTGAACTAGATAGTGACCGCTCCATACCATATTCAAAGTGTATTATACACTTTTTCTCCCTTCCTTCTTTCTTCTTTCCTTCCTTCCTTCCTTCCTTCCTTCCTTCCTTCCTTCCTTCCTTCCTTCCTCCCTCCCTCCCTCCCTCCCTTCCTTTCCTCCCCCTGCTTCCTTTCCTCCCTTCCTTCCCTCCCCCTGCTTCCCTCCCTCCCTTCCTTCTTTTCCTTTCCTTGCTCTGTCACCCAGGCACTTGAGCCCAGGAGTTCAAGGACTGTGCAGTGGTACAATCACAGCTCACTACATCCTTGAACTCCTGGGCTCAAGCGATCCTCTCACCACAGCCCCCAAGTAGCCTGGACCACAGCCACATGCTGCCACGCCTGGCTACATTTTCTTATTTAATCCCCCCATTAAAGTGCCTATTATGGAGTCTATTTTGCAGACGGGGAAACTGAAGCTCAGAGAGGTGAAGAATCTTGCCCAAGGTCACCTCAGTCAACAGGGGTGCACTGTGATATAAACCTGGATGTGTTTATCTCCATGTCTTCAAGACCACACACCTACAGTTGCCTTCGCCTTTCTGCGGCGGCCACAAACTCCCAGGCGGTAGAAACTCCTGTAGGAACCGAAGTGGCTCAGTGAGTCCTAACCCCGCATGTGAATGCCCCGCAATATCACGCAGTGAACGCCCCGGCAGGAACCTTACTGCTGAGCCAGGGCAGATCAAGGAGGTTCTCGGTGGTTGCCAAGGCTCGCCAGCTGCCTGGCTTGCCCAGTGTTCCTGGGGGAATTCTGGGGAAGCTTTATAATTAGAATCTGATCTGTCCTTCCTGAGGTTGGGCCAGAATTCCATGCTGGGGAGGAGGAAGCTCTGCAAGCTGGGGACACTTTCTCTTTCCCTCTGGTCAGGTCAGTTTCATGTTGGGTATGGAATTTATCAAGCTGGTTGGGAGAACTGGTGGGACACCATATGGGCAGCCCTCCTGGGCTTCATCTATTTGGGATGGATGAATGTTCAACTGATCAACTAAATTCTGAGGGATAATTCAGTTATGTCTCCCAGCAGCCAAGGTCAGGGTTAAGGATGTGGACCCTGGAGCCAGGTGTGCCTGCATTTCAATGCTGGCATTGCCTTTTACGGGCACCCCAAGCTTGGCAAATGATAGGTATAATAATGGACATTTATATAATTTTCTCTGTGCCAATAGCCCCATGGGAGAGACTATTATTATCCCACCTACAGATGAGAAAACTGAGACATAGAGAAGTTGAATAGCTTGCCCAATATGCAGCTTTTAAGTAGAGGAGCTGGGATTTGAACCCAAGCAATCTGGCCTCAAAACCTAGGCTTTTCACAATGACACAGCATTATTTCATTCATCAAAATGAGCTTCTTTGGTAAATATTGAAATGAGGGCTGAGGCCGGGCATGGTGGCTCACACCTATAATCCCAGCATTTTGGGAGGCCCATGTGGGTGGATCATGAGGTCAGGAGATCGAGACCATCCTGGCTAACACAGTGAAATCCCGTCGCTACTAAAAATACAAAAATTAGCCCGGCCTGGTGGCATGCGCCTGTAGTCCCAGCTACTTGGGAGGCTGAAGCAGGAGAATCGCTTGGACCCAGGAAGCGGAACTTGCAGTGAGCCGAGATCGCACCACTGCACTCCAGCCTGGGCAACAGAGCGTGACTCTGTCTCAATTAAAAAAAAAAAGAAAGAAAGAAATGAGGGCTGAGCAGGCCCAGGAGATGAAGAAAGATCATGAAGAGCGGATGCCACATCACTGCAACTTGGTGATATTGTCTGCACATGTTTTCTAGAACCTGGTTTCTCAACCTCAGCACCGCCAACATCTTGGACTGGGTCATTCTTTGTGGTGGGGGCTGTCCCATGCACTGTGAGCTATGGAGCAGAATCCTTGGCCCCTGTGCACCGGATGCCAGTAGCACACCCCTCCCCCCAGGTGTGACAATCAAAAATGTCTTTAGACATTGCCAAGTGCCCCCGACCCTGCACTGAGAACTACTATTTTGGAAGGTGCCAAAACATGTTTGCAATCTGCAAGATTCAGTAAATGGCATTTCTGTAAACCCCTCTATAAATGTCTTTAAAATCCCAGCTTAGAGCTTCCTCTTCTGAGGCCCTTCACAAACATGAAGATGTCTATGTGGGAACACCAAGTGAACTACTGTCCCTAGTGGCAGAGTAAACATACTCTTCCAAGGGAAGCTGGGATCCTACATGAATGACCATTGTGCATTGTGGACTTTCCAGGTCAACAAAGAACATTCATCAGGCAGTTGTTGCTCTGGAGAGGATAAGAAAGTAGCAGAAAGTGGAAACAAGGAGGTCTGGTTCTCATCCACTGCAGCTCAGTCACTCGAGAAGTATTTATTGAGTGTGCACTCTGAGCCAGGGAGGTCAGGCTGTGGGGCCAACTCAGTGAACAAAACAAATGCAGCCCCTTTCCTCATGGAGTTTACTAAATTCCCTCCATGCTTTTCAGTCCTGTGCCTGTGGCAGACATCACTAGTCAATCACAGCACTGTCCCACTGAACCTTCTGACTCCTCAAATCCATGTTTCTGGCATCCTCTAATAAATGATTAGAACAGACACAGGGACAAAACTAACCTGCCCTTTCGTTTTGGGGATTCAATGAATGGTAGCTATGAATATCTGTGTTTTCTAATCCAGCCTCCTCTGATATAAATAAGGAAATTTCAGCCCTAGATGGGGAGTGGCTTGCTTTAGTCATGCAATGTCGGATTCAAGTCTAAAGTTAAGGTATTTTTACTCATTTTCTGTTATATTCCTCATTGCTTTATAATTCAGCAATTGGATAGCAGAATTTGGGTTCAGCAAATTTCCTCATTATGGATTCCTGAAGTGTGTGTGCGTACGCATGTTTGTCTGTGTGCGTGTGTGTGTGTGTGCATGTTTGTCTCAGGAACAAATAAATGAATTTTTTTTTCCAGACAGAGTCTTGCTCTGTTGCCCAGGCTGGAGTGTAGTGGCATGATCTCGGCTCACTGCAGCCTCCCCATCCTGGGTTCAAGCGATTCTCCTGCCTCAGCCTCCTAAGTACCGGGCACTACAGGCACGCGCCACTGGGCCTGGCTAAGTTTTGTATTTTTTGTAGAGATGGGGTTTCGCCATGTTGCCCAGACTGGTCTTTAACTCCTGAGCTCAGGTGATCTGTCCTCCCAAAGTGCTGGGATTACAGGCATCCTTTGATTATTTTAAAGGCTTAAAGATTAACATTGGATTCAGCCTCAGACAGCCACAGCTTTACAGTTCTTTCAACGGCTGCTCAGCTCCATCAAAGCAAAAATGACTCTATTTTATTTTCAGAGGTGTTTTTTCTTCTCTCCTTCCTTCCCTCCTCCTTCCCTCCCTCCTTTCTTCCTTTTTTTCTTCCTTCTCCCCCTTCCTCGCTCTCTCTCCCTACCTCCTTCCTTTCTTCCTCTCTCCCTCCCTTCCTACCTCTCTCTCTTTCTCCTTTCTTCTTTCCCCCTTTTCTTTTCTTTCTTTTTTTTTTTTTCTGAGATGAAGTCTCACTCTTGTTGCCCAGGCTGCAGTGCAATGGCACCATCTTGGCTCCTGGGTAGCTGGGATTACAGGCATGTGCCACCATGCCTGGATAATTTTGTATTTTTAGTAGAGATGGGGTTTCATCATATTGGTCAGGCTGGTCTGGAACTCCTGACCTCAGGTCATCCGTCCACCTTAGCCTCCCAAAGTGCTGGGATTACAGGCGTTAGCTGCCACACTGGGCCCTCTTTCTTCCTTCCTTTTTTCCTTCCTTCTCTTCCTCTGTCCCTTTTCCCTCCCTCGCTTCTTCTTTCCTTCCTTCCTTCTTTTTTCCCCTCCCTCCCTCCCTCCCCCCTTCCTTCCTTCCTTCCTTCCTTCCTTCCTTCCTTCCTTCCTTCCTTCCTTCCTTCCTCTCTCCTGTCCTTAAACTCTTGTTCATTCTTCCAACCAGAAAATCACTGTGCCATCACTCATACGCTCCAGAAACAGGAAATGGGTGGGAGGGCAGATGGGGGCAGAATCTAGAGAGCTGCCACTGAAGACTAGAGTAATTCCTTCTTGGGTTAACAGGGGGGTAATAACCAGGTTTTGCTTCCTTTGGGAGCCCCAGAGAGGACTTTCCAACTGCCATCTCCAGCCCCATCACCAGTCAAGACCCCGAGGCCCATCATGGCTGCATTTAGTTTCCAGCCTGCTGCCTCCAGAGTTACAGTCTTGGCAGTTATATTAATCACCATTTCTTAGCAATTATATTGATCACCATCTTCCAGGTGGCTACTGGCCAAAGTTTCCTGCGCAGTAGCAGTGAGAGGGGATGCAGCAGGAGTCTACATCCTCTGTGGCATTGCTGGAACGTTCATTCTTTCATTGAGCCATCACCTGCTTCTGGAGCACCTACCGATTCAAGCCACTGGCATCACAGTGAAGACAGAGTTCTAGACTTAGAATTAGCAAGACCTGCCTCTGTGATGCAAAAACCGTGTGGCCCTGGGTAAGCTGCCCACGCTCTGTGCCTCAGTTCTTTCTTCTATCAAGTCAGAGTGATAATAGTACCTACTTCAATGGTTATTATGGGGATTGAATGAGGTAATGCATGAACCATACTTTGTATCATGCCTGCTATACAACGCACTATTTTGGTTTCAGCCCATGACTTGCTAGTTATAGTGGAGATTGCCTGTTACCTACCCAGCATCCAGATCTCACTTCTTCCTTCCTAACAGAATTCTAGGTTTGTTCAAGTAGCCCATTCCCAGCTCTAGTAGTAGGTTATTCTTAGTCTAAACCAATCATTTTCAAAGTATGGTCCCAAAACTAGGAGCATTGACGTTTCATGGGGACTTGTCAGAAATGTTATACTTGGAGTTTCAGTTTACATGTGTCCTGTGCCTAGCATGTGCCTGGCATTGTACAAAGAGATTCACACAGTGGCTCACATCTGTAATCCCAGCACTTTAGGAGGCTGAGGTGGAAGGACTGCTTGAGGCCAGGAGTTTGAGACCAGCCTGGGCAGCATAGTGAGACCCTGTTTCTCTACAAAAAAATTTTAAAAAAAACAATTAGCTGGGCATGGTGGCACAGTCTTATCCCAGCTACTTGGGAGGCTGGGATGGAAGGATTGCTTGAGCCCAGAAGGTCAAGGCTGCAATTAGCTATGATTGCACCTCTGCACTCCAGCCTGGGCAACAGAGCAAGACCCTGCCTCGAAAAAACAAAAGAAACAGTGATTTACACCTCAATTAACCCTAATTCATCTCTCTTAACCCTCCAATACAGGTTCTGTTATTTTCTTCTTTATTCATATTAGGAAATTGATGATCAGAGAGGTCAATTTGGCTGGGCGCAGTGACTCACGCCTGTAATCCCAGCACTTTGGGAGGCCATGGCCGGCGGATCACTTGAGGTCAGGAGTTTGAGACCAGTCTGGTCAACATGGTGAAACCCCATCTGTACTAAAAATACAAAAAATAGCCGGGCGTGGTGGCAGGTGCCTATAATCCCAGCTACTTGGGTGGCTGAGGCAGGAGAATCACTTGAACCCAGCAGGCAGAGGCTGCAGTGAGCCAAGATCGTGTGATTGCACTTCAGCCTGGGTGACAGAGCAAGACTCCATCTCAAAAAAAAAAAAAAAAAAAGGTCTATTTGCTTGCCCAAGATCACACAGCCAGTAGTGGCAAAGTTGAGACTGAACCCGGGTCCATCTGATGTCAAGGCCCTGAGCTGTAAGTTCCCTGTTCCTTCTTGTCTGCAAGTCCATTTCATATCATGTCTGGGCTCTCCCAAAAGCTGGCTCTAAGATAAGGATCCTAGTAAAGATAGTTTATTTGAGCAGATTCCAGTAGGGGAGTGGAGAAGTGAGACAGGGAAGGGAAGGAAGGTAATTCAGGATGTCTTCATGAACAGGTTCCCACAGCAGACACTGGAGCTCAGTCCTGCTGGGATTGAGAAATTGTTTTCTGGGTGCAGTGGTTCATGTCTGTAATCCCAGCGCTGTGGGGAGGCCAAGGCAGGAGAATCGCTTGAGGCCAGGAATTTGAGACCAGCCTGCTCAACATGGTGAAACTCTATTTCTACAAAAAATACGAAAATGAGCTAGGTGTATCGGTGCACACTTGTAGTCCCAGTTGCTTAGGGGACTAAGGTGGGAGGATTGCTTGAGCCTGGGAGATTGAGGCTACTGTAAGCTGAGACTGTGCCACTGCACTTCAGCAAGACCCTGTGTCAAACAAAAACAAAAAACCCAAAATTTGAGAAATGGCTCTCTTTAGGACAAGAGAATCAATGGCTTTATCTACCATCCTTTGACTGCCCCAGCCAGGGGTAATGAGGAAATGATTCCAGCCCAGGGGATATGAGTAGGCACTGACTGTCTAGATTCTGAAATGCATATGCTTGGGCCCCACTAGGAATGTGTGCTTTGAAGAGAGTCCACAGCAGCCTTACAGCAATGTCTTCTCACTGTACTTCAACATAATCCTCATTAGGCCTCCCAATTGCTAACGCAGAACGGGTTTGCTACTTGTCCAGACCATCACCAAGAGAACCCAGAGGACATGCATTTAGAAGAGTAAGTTTGCCTTACTGTTTTCCTGCCGTACTGGTCTGAGATATTTCCCCAGAGCGTGGAGCTGGACATCATGCCTACAAAGACCACCTGTGGGGGGAAAGACAGTTTTCATTAGACAGAGGACTTGGATCATTGCACAGAAAGGGAACAACAAATGGAAGTGGTGATGTCACCCTCTAGGTAACAACAATGATCTAACATTCACTGAGAGCCTGACAAAGGGCAGACACTAAGTGCTTCCTGCAAGCTTCCCAACAATCCCGTGGGGAGGGTGCTATTACTATCCCCATTTTACAGATGAGGAAACTGAGACTCAGAGAGAGGCAATTGCATGACCAGTGTCACAGAGTGTTAAGTGGTGCAGCCTGCACTGGAATCAGGCATTCTGGCTCCAGAACTAGCTTCTGACAAGTTTCACACCATCCCAAAGAAACACTTGCCCTACTGCTGAGAAAATACCAAGGGCTGCAAGGTAGAGGCTGGAAAGTAGGAAAAACAGGCACACAGGAGGCTGGCATGGGAGCTGTAAACTACTAGTAAGAGAAACTACTCATTGTGTGGTAGGCAAAGTCATTGTTACATTGTTAATCCTTGGAGTAACAGCTGGTAAGATTTGAATGATCCTACTCATATGACAGAATGGGGAGCCTAGGCTCAGATAGGTTAAGAAACCTGCTCCGCCTCCCTGAAAGGAGAGAGTAGAGGCAAGTCTTAAGCCCAAGCAGGCTGACTGGCGCCTCATCACCATGCTCTTCCCTCTCTAAGTGCCAGGCACCATGCTGAAGGCTTTATGCACACGTCTTACTGCATCCTCACAGTAGCCCTACCTGGCGGGTGCTTCTATTATCCCCATTTCACAGATAAGGCAACTGATGGCCAGAAAGGGGAGGGCACAGCCTCAGTTTGGTCTGACCCAGAAAGCATTTCTTGTGGCATGTCCGAGGGTGGGGCATGGGGATGGTACACAGAAGCATTCCAAGGGAGAAACAGACACAGCTTATGTATGTATAATTTATTTGTTTGTTTGTTTAGACAGGATCTTGCTCTGTCACCCAGGTTGGAGTGTGGTGGTGTGGTCACGGTTCACTGCAGCCTCAACTTCCTGGGCTCAAGTGATCCTCTCACCTCAGCCTCCCGAGTAGGGGAGACTACAGGTGTGCACCACCATGCCTGGCTAATTTTATTTATTTATTTATTTAGTAGAGACAGGATCTCACTTTGTTGTCCAGGTTGGTCTCAAACTCCTGGTCTCAAGGGATCCTTCCACCTCAGCCTCCCACAGTGCTGGGATTACAGGTATGAGCCACCACACCTGGCCCTGAATGGATCATTTTAAGGGAATTCATTTCCAAGTTTACAACTTCCCCACAGACTCTTTCTTAAAAACATGTTAGGGGTCTTCTTCTCCATTTCCTGCCTGACTCCGTCTTTCTCAGCCACGCCTCTCTAGGCCAGTCTGACCAAGACATTGCTTTTCAATGTAAACCCTTCAGAGTGCCTCAGAAGGGGCACTGATAATGCACTTACCGATGACTTTTGCAAGTCATCTGGGTTCCGATACCTTTATTATTACTTTCAACAGAATTGGAGAACAGTCTAATCAAGCTGTCGGCAAGTCAGGTCATGGAACATAATTTTTCAGAAATGAAAGCTGTGTGCTCTTTGGCACACACAATTTGGAGAGTGTTTTTAAAAATCAAGTGGCATCAGTTTATTGAGTCCTAACAAAACTCCTTCAGTTCCTCAAAATTTTTTTTATGTGAACAAAGATTTTCACATACACATTCATTCAGGAAAAATGACAAATAGGAATGGACCTGGTGCTAAACCCTGTCTCACTTTAGCAATAATCATTCAGGAATACATAAAATATTTGGGAAACGTTCCACACCACTCATAAGGGATACATTTCCGATAAAACCTTGCTTATGATTAACAGTTATTTATCAAAATTATATGTTGTTTATGTGGTCTATTGTGTACTACTAAAAATTATAATGATAAGTCAGTGTAGGAGAAAAATGTGAGTGCTTAGAGCCTTCTCGTCTCAGAGAAATAAAACTAATAATTTAAAATGTATGTATTTTGTCACAGAGAATTATCACAGGGTAATGAATGTGATCCTTTCAAGCAAGAAAACATGACATTAGGCCAGCCTGGGCAACATGGTGAAATTCCGTCTCTACTAAACATAAAAAATTAGCTGGGCATGGTGGCGTGTGTCTTTGTTCCCAGCTGCTCAGGAGGCTGGGGTGGGAGGATCGCTTGAACTTAGAAGGCAAAGGTTGCAGTGAGACAAAATCACACCACTATACTCCAGCCTGGGCAACACAGAGAGACCCTATTTTTAAAAAAAAAAAAATTACATTAAGATAAAATTATATGGAGAAATGAATGGAAATATAGGTTCCAAGAAAAAATCAATGCAAAATTTCCAAATTCCTCTAAATAGCTTGTTCATGTAATTTTAAAACAAATAATGGTAGATATCAGGTAAGTATTTCCATTTTTCCACTTTACTAGACACATTTAAAAAAGCGATATGATAATTTTATTTTGATTTTTATATTTCAGCACACTGGCTATGGTATCATCTGCAACCTACAATTTTAAAAATTTCCTGTCAATGTAAAAACATGTGACAGTCCTGGATTCTACATGGTTTTTATTTAATTATTTTCTAGATTAATCCAGAACCAAGATGTTTGAAGATTACTGTCTTGGGATAAAGTGTTGCCTTTGTCATGTGCTAAGTGATATTCTTACGTCCTGAAAGAGTTAAATATCTCTCAAAACACCCATTTTCCTCAAAAGGAGAGATTCTGGCACAGCAGAGCACTGCTTCTATATCATAATAATTACGGTAATCTTGCACACTATGTCCTGCAGCAACAATGTGCATCTAAAGCATCTTCCTTGGGTACTTTATGTCTCCAACTCCTGCAGGACTCTAGCTTTTCCATAGAAAATTCACCCATGAGACTTAATGGCTCTACCTAGCCTACAAGTCTAAACCTCATACCACAAGAAAGTAGCCCGAGGCAGGGGCTCAGAGCCTGCCAGGCCTGGCTTTTGATTCTGCCTCTTACAGGCTGTCTGAGCTTGGGCAAGTCAATGCCCCTCTCTAAACCTCAGTTTCCTTATCTGTAGAAGTGACAATAATAAAAGCACCTCTTTCATAGGTTTGAGAAGGTTAAAGAGGTAATGTATGCAAAACCATTAGCCTGGCCCAAAATAAGTGCTCAGTAAATTGGAGACCAGAAAGGCCCTACATTGCAAAAACACAGACCTGCAGTTATTATTATTATTATTATTATTATTATTATTATTGTTTTAGATGGAGTCTCACTCTGTCGCCCAGGCTGGAGTGGAGTGGTGAGATCTCGGCTCACTGCAACCTCGGCTTCCCGGATTCAAGTGATTCTCCTGCCTCACCCTTCTGAGTAGCTGAGATTACAGGACGTGCCACCATGCCCAGTCAATTTTTGTGTTTTTGGTAGAGACAAGGTTTCACCAAGTTGGCCAGCCTGGTCTCGAACTCCTGGCCTCAAGTGATCCGCCCGCCTCAGTCTCCCAAAGTGCTAGGATTACAGGCATCAGCTACCGCAACCAGCCTGCAGTTACTCTTTAGGAGATATTGGTGAGGAGGAATATAAAAAACAAATATCATGGACTCAGCCCCTGGTGTGTGCTAGGGGCTGTGTGTATTTAACAAAATACACAGAAAAACAGGCTTATCACCCCCATTTTGCAGGCCACAAAATATAGCCATCAAGTGCCTCACTCAAGGTCACACATCTGGAGGTGACTAAACCACAAAAACACAGGTGTATGTGCCATGAAACTCTTCCCACTGAACTTCACAACCTTATTGCTAATATCAGACTGGGCCATGCTGTGTGGAAGGCACTCAGGCCATTCCAGAACAGTTATCTACAAAAAACAACGTTCTGTGAGGCATCCTGAATTGGCAATGACTCTAACACTGATGGAGATCACAGACCTTAAGCAAGTGATTAACCTCTCTGTGCCTCATCTTGCTCAACTAACCATAGTGCCTAGCTCATAGGTCTGTGAGGATTAAAGAGCACATGTACATTATGCATATATTGTATGCAATGTAGGTAAAGGCCTTTGCACAGTAAATGCTCTGTAAGTATTAGCTTTTGTGATTATCATTATTATCCTCTTATCCAGCCTGGCCATTCCTCTCTCTCTCTCAATCTCTGTTTTTTTTTTGTTTGTTTGTTTTTAATTTGAGGTGAAGTCCTGCTGTGTCACCCAGGCCAGAGTGCAATGGCACAATCTCAGCTCACTGCAACCTCTGCCTCCCGGATTCAAGCAATTCTCCTGTCTCAGCCTCCCAAGTAGCTGGAATGACAGGTGCCTGTCACCATGCCCCGCTAATTTTTGTATTTTTAATAGAGATGGGGTTTCACCATATTGGTCAGACTGGTCTCAAACTCCTGACCTCAGGTGGTCCACCCACCTCGGCCTTCCAAAATGCTGGGATTACAGGCGTGAGCCACTGCGCCCGGTCCATTCCTCTCTCTTTTAAGAGGTTGCTGCTGATCTCTCCCTGACAAAAAGTGAGGGTTCTGCAGCCTCCTCCTTCAGGCCTTAATTCCAGGGAGCAATAGCTCCAATTTATTGAATACCTACTCTATGCCAGGCACTGTGTTGTTTCCAGTCCTCAAATCATCCTAGGGGTGTGGGGATTGGCATCTCCTGTTTGCAGCCAAGAAAACAGGCATATAGAGTTTAAGTGATATGCACAGGTGGGTTTCAAGCTCCCAGCAATAGAACAGGATGCCTGGGACACCCTCCCAAGTAGCTGGACCTCCAGGTGGAGTAGAGTTGGCTGTAAACCTGCTAGAATACGTGAGGTGGGGATGGGACAGTGTTGCCATCAGGGCTTAATTCTTTTCGGCTGAGCCTTCAGCAGCAGGAGAAGGGAGATATTCTGCAGGACACCCCAGCGGAGCAGAACTGTATGCAACAGGAGGGAGCTGCTGGGCTGCCTACCGAGGTCAGCAATGCCACCTGCCAGCTTGGGAGCCTCCACTCGCAATGCAACTGTGGCGCCAGGATGCTGAGGATCATCATCTCCATGGCATCAGCCATCTGCAGAGAGGACGGAGACATCATGAGGCCAGGATGCTGCTTGGTGCTGGGGAAGGCTGGCCAAGTCCATAACCCCAGAGACAGAGACTGTAGCGCACCCCTCTCTACCCGCTGCCAAGTGCCCTGCTGCACACCAAACCACACTCAAAGCTCCAGCAGTTAAAACCATGCATTACCACTGCAGGAATAGACAGATTATATTATTTTATATTATTTTGTCCATAATATATTATTATCCATAAATATATTATTTATATTATATTATTCTGTATGTGTTTTTTGTGTTTTACAAAATATGGACACGTGGCAAATGAAGTGGGAAAACATATTTCTAAAATCTGAGAAAAAAACGTTTTTATAGAGGCAGAGAGACTGATATTTTTAGTGCAATTAAAGACTGGCTTGTCTTTGGCTTATAGGTCATTTGTTCATGTAGAATAGAATATAATTGTCAGTATAGTTAACAAGTGTGACCTTTCAATACATTAAAACAGACTCGGAATCCCCAGCAATTAAACATCATGTACCTTTATGAGATTAGACAGACCAGGACAGACATGGAATCTAGAAGCACGCCCGTGTGGCCATGGGAATTTGGTACATGATAAAGGCAACTTTTCCAATTAGTGGGGGAAATGTTGTGGGGAAATTGACGATCCATTTGGAAGAATATATATTTAGATCACCATCTCCTGCCATTCACAAAAATTAATTTCAAGTATATTAAAGGTTTAGCTGTGCTGTTTGCCATAGCTAGGGGATTTGAATGAGGAAGCATGAGAATCTTGAAGCAGAAGGCACATTTTTAATCTATGCCTGCTTTTCTAAGGAGAGCTCTACAGCTGACATCATAATCTCATAGTAGCCCTGAGCCCAAAGAGTTGAAAGCCACTTAATTAGCTAGAAACTTCAACTCCTTCTTGGGGGCAACTGCCAAGCACACCCAACTCTCCTCAAGCACAGACCTCGTTATCACCACTTATCACGCCACATAAATTTTGTCGATTGGAATTCAAGCAAAGGCTCCATGTGCAAAGAACTGTGTCCTTCCTTGCAGACCATGGAAACCCAGCGGAGCAGCATGGGGGTTTCTTGGAGGCTGAGCCACTGCCCCTGGAAATACTTGCCCAAGCCAAGCCGGTGAGAACAGACAGCTTCCACTGAAATTTTCCAAAGCCAATGGCTTCCACCGCATCTTCCACCATGAAAGTATCTGGGAAGGAGAAAGGGAGAGGGAAGGAAGGAATCAGTGCACCTTGCAGTTGTCCTAGTGTGGGGTTTTCTGGGGTGGTCCCCAGCCAAGCTAATTAAAGGCAGCACATGCTGCTTTTAGAACTTATCCTAGAAAAATATTCCAATATGAAGTGATGTCCTACAACTGCAGCATGACTTACAACGGGAGAAATGGAAAAACCCAGAACGTCCATCAGTAGGGGGTTGGCTAAATAAATTATTAAGTAGATATTATACATATATAAATTATTAAATATCCACATTATGAAATATGACCCAACTGTTAACAAGAATGTGCAGATATAGAAAGATACACAAAGTATATTGTTAATTAATGTTTAAAAACACAACAAGATCAACAACAAGGATTTAGCATGGTTCTATTATTGGAAATGTATGCATGTGGGTGTATATATATGCACATGTATCTATCCATAGAATATATATAAGACTTTGAATTATGGTTTAATTTGTTTGTTGTCAGAGGGAGGAAGGAAAAAATTATATGAGAATTAACTTCCTTTTACAATTTATTACTTCCATGGCCAGAAAAAAAAATGAATACTTTTTTGTTTGTTTTGGTTTTGTTTTGAGACAGGGTCTTGCTCTGTTGCCCAGGCTGAAACTCAGTGGTACAATCATAGCTCACTGTAGCCTTGATCTCCTGGGCTCAAGTCATCCTCCTGCCTCAGCCTCCCAAGTAGCTGGGACTACAAGCCCATGCCACCATGCCCAGCTAATTTTTTTCTATTTTTGTACAGATGAGATCTCACTATGTTGCCCAGGCTGGTCTTGAACTCCTGAGCTCAAGCTATCTTCCCACCTCAGCCTCCCAAAGTGTTAGGATTACCGATGTGAGCCACTGTGCCCAGCCTGAAATACTTTAGAAAGGCACAATTCCATCTGCACTCCAGTGGAAAGATGTGCACACTATGTTGTTAAGTGAAAAGCGAAAGTTGTGGAGAGGTATGTGCCATAGGAGCTGCCTTTGTGATAAAATGTGTATACGTGTGTGTGTGCCAAGCAGGGGAAGTAAGACTGAGTGGACGTCTTACAAACTGCTTACCAGGCTCATCTTTGAAAACAACACTCACTTTCCTACTTTGAGCATTTCTTTAATGTCTGAATGCTTTCCAAATAAACAGGTGTTATTTTTATGCTCAGAAAAAAGCACAGATATAATTTATAAACTAATAAGTGTTTTGAAACATACTAAAAGACGGCCGGATGCTGTGGCTCATGCCTGTAATCCCAGCACTTTGGGAGGCTGAGGCAGGAGGATCACTTGAGACCTGGAGTTTCAGAGCAGCCTGGGCAGCATATTGAGACCCCATCTCTACTAAAAATATTTTTAAAAAGTAGCTGTGAGTGGTGGCTCACGCCTATGGTCCTAGCTACCTGGGAGGCTGAGGGAGGAGGATGTCTTGAGCCAGGGAGGTTTCAAGGTTGCAGTGAGCTGTGATCATGCCACTGCCCTCTAGCCTGGGTGACAGAGCAAGATTCTGTCTCAAAAAAAAAAAAAAAAAAAAAAAAAAATCGAAAAAACAAAACAAAACTAAACTAAAACACTAAACCCAATGTGCTATGCTGGATTGTATCTGGGAACAGCACAACTGCAATGACTGATGAAATCAGAATAAAGTCTGGAGCTGAGCTAATAGTAGCACACCAAAGTTAATTTTTTTAGTTTCGTTGTTAACATTAGGGGAGGCTGGGTAAAGGGTATGTGAGAACTGTCTACATTGTATCTGCATTTTTTTTGCAAAGCTAAAATAATTCCAAAATGAACAGTTAATTAAGAAATAAAAATACAGCTGGGCACGGTGACTGCACACTTTGGGAGTCCAAGGCGAGCAGATCACCTGAGGCCAGGAGTTTGAGACCATCCTGGCCAACATGGCAAAACCCCGTCTCTACTAGAAATACAAAAATTAGCCAAGTGTGGTGGTGCATGCCTGTAGTCTCAGCTACTCAGGAGGCTGAGGCAGGAGAATCACTTGAACCCAGGAGGCGGAGGTTACAGTGAGCTGAGACTGCACCACTGCACTTCAGCCTGGGTGACAGAGTGAGTTTCCACCTGAAAAAAATAAAAATACTAAAGGAGGATGCTTGGGTGGCCCTACGGGTGACCTCCAAGGATCTCATCAGCCCCTGCTGGGAGGTGTCCTTTTTTTGGAATTTCAACCATGGGCCTTGTATGTCAACCATAATTTTCTCCAGAAGTGTGAGCTGGTGTTGATCACATTAGCAGGGTGTGGTTTCCTCCAGCAAAATATATCATCCATAAGAACAGTAGTAACACTATTGTGGGGCATTTACTGAGTGCTCACTATCTGCAAGGCACTGTGCCAAAAGCTAGATGTGCATTATTTCACTTAATCCCCATCACAATCCTATGAGTTAAGGCCTAGTGTTAGCCCCATTTTACAGAGGAGGACATGGATTTGCCCTGTGTTTCACAGAGTTGGGAGTAGAGCCCAGATCAGACTGAGAGTAAAGCCTCAGCTTCCCTCCATCCCCTGTTATTGCCACGTTATCTCTGCCAACAGTAGGCTGTGCGTTCACGTCATTAGTCCTCTCTTAGATTTGGAATCTGAGGCTTTTCAGGAATGCATAGAATGTTTTCATTCATCAAGAAGTAAGGGAAGCTGGAGACCAGGTCCCACAGCACTGCCTCAGAGGCAGCACAAGGTCATGGGTAAGAATGTGGGCTCTGAGGCCGGATTGCCTGGGCATAAATCCAAATTGGCTAATTCCTAGCTGTATAACCCTCAGCAAGATACTTAACCCTTCTGTGCTTCAGTTTCCTCACCTGCAAAATGGGGAAGATGTTGGTAATAGATCCAATTGGAACTGTTGTGAGGATTAAATGGATAAAACATGTAAACTGGTTAGAGCAGTGCCTGGCACAGAGTAAATCCTCAGCCAATGTTAGCTGCTCCCATACCATCATCAGTGTCACCATTACCATCACACTATCATCATAACCAACATCACCACCATTGTCATTACACTGTCATCCCCACCATCATCACTATCACCGTCTTCACTATCAGCATCACCACCACTATCATCACCATCATCACCACCACGGCCATCATCTTCATCATCACCACCACCATCATCATCATCTTCATCATCACCACTATTGTCATCATCATCTTCATCATCACCACTATTGTCATCATCACCACCATCATCATCACTATCATCATCATCACCATCATAACCCCATTTTCATCATCATCATCACTATCATCACCATCAGCATCATAACCCCATCTTCATCATCATCATCACTATCACTATCATCATCATTAGCATCGCCAACCTTATCATCACCATCTTCATCATTATCATCATCATCATGATCACCGTCATCATCACCATAATCATCACTATCACCATCATCACCACTATCACCACAACCATCATCATCACCACCATTGCCATTATCTTCATTATCATCACCACCATCATCATCATCATCACCACCACCATCATCATCACCATCATAACCCCATCTTCATCATCATCATCACTATCATCATCATCACCATCATAACCACCATCTTCATCATCATCATCACTATCATTATCATGACCATCATAACCCCATCTTCATCATCATCATCACTATCATCATCATCACCATCATAACCACCATCTTCATCATCATCATCACTATCATTATCATGACCATCATAATCCCATCTTCGTCATCGTCATCACTATCATCATCATCAGCATCATAACCACCATCTTCATCATCATCATCACTATCATCACCATCAACATCATAACCCCATCTTCATCATCATTATCACTATCATCACCATCAGCATCATAACCCCATCTTCATCATCATCATCACTATCACTATCATCATCATTAGCATCGCCAACCTTATCATCACCATCTTCATCATTATCATCATCATGATCACCGTCATCATCACCATAATCATCACTATCACCATCATCATCACTATCACCATCATTATCACCACAACCATCATCATCACCACCATCATCACCATCATCATCATCATCTTCATCATCACCATCATCACTACCATCATCATCATCACCATCATCATCACCATCATAACCCCATCTTCATCATCATCATCATCACTATAATCATCATCACCATCATAATCACCATCTTCATCATCATCGTCACTATCATCATCACCATCATAATCCCATCTTCATCATCATCACTATCACCATCACCATCATAACCACCATCATCATCATCATCACTATCATCACCATCAGCATCATAACCCCATCTTCATCATCATCATCACTATCATCATCAGCAGCATCATAACCCCATCTTCATCATCATCATCACTATCATCACCATCACCATCATAACCACCATCTTCATCATCATCACTATCATCATCACCATTGCCAACTTTATCATCACCGTCTTCATCACTATCATCATGATCATCATCATCATCACCATAATCATCACTATCACCATAATTATCACCACAATCATTATCATCACCACCACTATCATCACCATCATCACTACCACCACCACCATCATTTTCATCATCATTACCATCATCTACACCATCTTCATCATCATCACTATCATCACTATTGCCATCCTTATCATCACCATCTTCATCACTATGATCATCACCATCATCATAATCATCACCATCATCACCATCATCACATTACTATCACGATCATCACCATCATGATCATCACCACCATCATCATCATTACCATCATCATCTTTGTCATCATCATCATTATTACTGCCATCCTCAGCCAAGTGATGTGCAATGATGCTAACTGGCAGGGATTGTGATGTAACCCTGCCTGCTGAAGTAAGCCATGTAAGCTCAGCCCCCACTTCCAGCTCCACCCCTTGGCCCTCTGGGCCCTCCCAACTGCCCCTTCACAAGAGCCCTCTGCAATTGCCTGCTGGGGAGGCAACCTTGACAGTGGCTCAGGCTGATTCCCCAACTGCAGGGCCCTCTCACCATCGGTGGGATTGGCAAATTCCTTGGGCACAGCTGCCCCATCATCCAGCTCCACAGCCTCTAGGCCCACGCGGACCCCTTCAATCTGGACTTCATGCTCTCCTGAAGCCGTGTCGTCCTCTGACCTTGCACTCTCACCTGTGCGACGGAATTTCACAACCCTAGAGAACAGAACAAATCTGGTCAAGATGGCTAAAGCTTCCTCCAAATGGCCTTGCTCTTGCTGCACAGTTCTAGTGACCAAGACAGGTGAAAGACTTCTTCTCATGGTTTGGAGAGCTGACGAATGGGGGTTAGCATTTCTGTTGAATTGGACTGGGGCTGGGGAGAGTGATAACTTCAAGAGTTATAATGTCAAGACTGCCATGTACAGTTGAGCAGATTGGGCACTGCCCAATTCCAGGGTTTCCTATTCACGTAGTAGGTTATGTGATTGAGGATATCTTTGTTTTAAGCCAGAATACTGTTTGTGAGTACATCTGTTTCAGATTTTAGACTCATCTGTCTATATCTAACATTTTGGTCATCTAAAGGTCACGTTAGGCCCACAAAAAGTTGCTCACGCCATATTTCTCAAAGTTTAAAGAGGATGCCATTTTTTAGAATAGAGACAAGGTGTCACTATGTTGCCCAGACTGGTCTAAAACTCTTGAGCTCAAGTGATCCTCCCTCCTCAGCCTACCAAAGTGCTGGGATTACAGGTGCGAGCTACCACGCTTGGTGCCAAAATTTTTAAATTGGGAAAATTCACATAAAAAGCCAGAATCCCAGTGTCTCTTGGAAAAAGTAGAATATCTCGCTGTCTGGAGCCCACATTCCTGCATTGGAATTGTGCTAGGTCTGGGCAGTGGGGGCCCCTGGCCCACCCTGACCCCAATTTTAGATGGGTCATGCACTCCACAGTTGACCACTATCTCCTCTTCTCCAGATTATCTCTAGCCCTAAGGGTCTTTTGCTAGTTATTCTTGCACTTGCTCTGTGTTCCTCTTACTTGGCTCATGGCCCCATTTGTCAGGCCCTGTAGGCATTTGAGTTTGAGACTCCATGGGTCCCACTCTCATGCAATATGTTCTTTCAAACTATGCTGTTGCTTGTTCCTCTGCAGGAAGCTTTGATTCTCTGGGAAGTCGTTTCTTCTTCTGCAACTCAGAGGCAAAATCACCTGTCTCCTTCCAACTTTGTCACTCCCAAACACAAAACTCCTGCTGTCTGCCAGCCCTAGGGTGGGTTTTGGGGTTATAGCACTGACAAGACAGATGTGTTCTGACCTCACTGTCTCTCAAGGGGATAGTGATGCCGAATGTGCAAGTCCTTTCTATCACGGCTTTGAGTCCTTACAGACTTTTTGAAGAAAGTTTGGGGTGCTGAGTACTGTGGATCATGCCTGTAATCCCAGCACTTTGGGAGGCTGAAGTGGGAGGATTGCTTGAGCACAGGAGTTCAAGCCCAGCCTGGGCAACATAGTGAGATGCCGTCTCTACAAAAAGTAAAAAACTTAGCTGGACATGGTGGTGTGTGCCTGTGGTCCCAGCTACTTGGGAGGCTGAGGTGGGAGGATCGCTTGAGCCCAGAAGGTTAAGGCTACAGTGAGCCGTGATCATACCACTGCAATCCAGCCTGGGCAACAGAGAGAGACCCTATCTGAAAAATAAAAAGAAAGAAAGAAAGAAAAGAAAGAAAGAGAGAGAGAAAGAAAGAGGAAGAAAGAAAAAGAGAGAGAAAGAAAGAAAAAAAGGAAAGAAGGAAGCAAGGAAGGAAGGAAGGAAAAAATAAAAGGAAAAGGAAAATAAAAAGTCTGGCTGGGCATGTTCACTCATGCCTATAATCTCCACACTTTGGGAGGCTGGGGCAAAAGGGTCGCTTGAGTCCTGTAGTTCGAGACAAGCCTGGGTGACATGGCAAAACCCCATCTCTACAAAAAATACAAAAATTAGCGAGGCATGATGGTGTGCACCTGTGGTCCCAGCTACTTGGGAGGCTGAGGTGGGAGGATGGCTTGAGCCCAGGAGGTGGAGGTTGCAGTGAGCCAAGATTGTGCCACTCCCTCCAGCCTGGGTGACAGAGCAAGATCCTGGGTTTTTTTTTTTACTTGTTTAAAAAAAAAAAGAAAGAAAGAAAGAAAAAGAAAAAGTCTGGAGTTACATGGGGCATGAATAACAGAGGTAGTATATGAGCAGATGGAGTACACATTTGATCCATGTTTTTAAAAGGCAAAAAAAGAGAAATATTTAAGTTCAAAATACTGCTATTATTAACGATTGCATCAGTCCATGTATTTCACCAAAGAATAACTGTTGCACTGGCATAGAAAGGGTAAATCTCTGGATTTCAGAAGCACAGGGAGCATACCCTGCTTGTGAAGTTCTAGAAGAGAAAAGACAGATCAAATCACAGTAATTCTGTAAACTCCTGAAACTCCACTCCTTGGCAAGGCTGGGCTTGGAAAACCTGAGCTGTCAGGCTCGTCTGGGCTGGAAATGCAGGGCCCAGCACAGGGTTGACAGACAGACTGGCGGGGTTTGAAGTTTGGTGCTAACATTTCACCCCATCTACCACAGTCACCTCTAATAGAATCAAGTTTGTGCTCTGTGCAAGTTCCAGCTGTTTTCCGTGCACTGGATCTGCATAGCACCTCTCTGAGGTTCATATTATTATCTCCATTTTACAGACAAGAACACTGAGG
Organism: Chlorocebus sabaeus; assembly: GCF_047675955.1. Taxonomy (NCBI): domain Eukaryota; kingdom Metazoa; phylum Chordata; class Mammalia; order Primates; family Cercopithecidae; genus Chlorocebus; species Chlorocebus sabaeus. Next base: position 106,104,386 of record NC_132914.1, read on the forward strand.
CCCCAGAACTCACATGGCTTGCCCACAGTCCCATAACTAAATAGGCATGGAGCCAGGATTCAACCGCAGTTTTTTCTGGCTAAAAACATTGTATTCCTGGCCAGTGAGAGGGTAACACCTCTTCAAACTCTTCCATTGCTTCCCATTTACTCTATTTTTTTATAAAGATATTTTATTTTGAGATATTTCGAGCATATAAAATTACACACGTAACAATGAGTGAAATCTTTGTTTCTGCTGTTTAACTAAAGGATTAGACATGTGAAATTGCCAACATTTGTCCCTAGTTCAGTTGAAGCCACCGTGTCTCCATCACTCACATCTTCACAGGTATTTCACATTTTAAAATAGGCAAAGGACTTCAATAGACATTTCTCCAAAGAAGACAGGCAAAGGGCCAATAGGCACGTAATAAGTTGCTCCATATTAGGGAAATGCAAATCAAAATCACAACGAGATACCATAAGATACAGGTTCTCACTCTGTTACCAATGCTCTTCTTTGATGATAGTGGGGGGGCTTTATAGGCATCATTATTCGATTTAATCCTCACAATAACCTTGAGAGATGGAGACTATTATTATCCCCACTGGATAAGACAAACAAATAGTCACTCTAAGCCTCAGTTTACTTCTTCTATACATTGGTGTCATAATTGCGCCGTAAGTCAGGTGTCCTAGAAGAAAATCGTGAAACAGAGATTCCTTTTTTATTGTGGTAAAATATACACGCCATAAAATTTGCCATTTTAGCCATTTTAAGTGTACAGTTCAGTGACATTAAGTTTCACCTGAAACTCTGTCCCCATAGAAATCAATGCTCCATTTTCCCCTACTCAGCCCCTGACAAGCGCCCTTCTACTTTCTGTCTCTGTGAATTTGACTCCTCTAGGGATCTCAGATAAGTGAAATCATACAGTATTTTTCCTTTTGTGTCTGGCTTATTTCCCTTAGCATAATGTCTTCAAGGCTCATCCATGTTGCAGCACATTGCAGAACTTCTCTCCTTTTTAAGGCTGAATAATATTCCATTGTGTGGACAGATCACATTTTGCTGATCCATTCATCTGTTGATGGACAAAAGTTGTTTCCATGTTTTGGTTATTGTGAATAACGCTGTAATGAACATGAGTGTATAAACATCTATTTGAGTTCCCGCTTTCACTTATTTTAGATATAGACCCATAAGTGGAATTTCTGGAGAAAAGGGTTATTCTATGTTTAAGTTTTTGAGGAATTGCCAGAATGTCTTCCACTGTGGCTGCACCGTTTTGTATTCTCACCAGCAAAGCACAAAGATTCCAATTTATCCACATCCTTGCCAATACTTGTTATTTTCCATTTGCTTGGTAACAGCCATCCTAATGGGTGTGAGATGGTATCTCATTGTGATTTTGATTTGCATTTCCCTAATATTGAGCAACTTATTATGTGCTTATTGGCCCCTTGTTTGTCTTCTTTGGAGAAATGTCTATTGAAGCCCTTTGCCTATTTTAAAATTGGGTTGTTTAACTTTTTGTTGTTGAGGTGTGCTTCTTTCTATACTCTGGATATAGATCCCTTATCAGACATATGATTTGCAAACAATTTCTTCCATTCCTTAGATTGCCTTTTTACTCTATTGATTGTGATCGTTGAATGCACCAAAGTTTGAAAAAAAAATTTTTAATACAGGATCTCATTCTGTCATCCAGGCTGGAGTGCAGTGGCGTGATCACAGCTCACTGCAGCCTCGACCTCCTGGGCTCAGGTGATCCTCCCACTTCAGCTTCCTGAGTAGCTAGGACTAGAGGTGCACACCGCCATGCCTGACTAATTTTTGTTTTGGATGTTTTTGGGTTTTTTGTTTGTTGGTTGGTTGGTTTTTGTAGAGATGAGATTTCACCATGTTGGCCAGGCTGATCTTGAACTCCTGAGCTAAAGCGATCCACCCACCTTGGCCTCCCAACCTGCTGGGATTACAGGTGTGAGCCACCATGCCAGGCCGAAAGTTTTAAATTTTGATGTAGCCCAATATATCTACTTTTATTTTTATTATCTGTTCTTTTGGTGTCATATCCATGAAATCATTGCCAAATCCAGTATCATAAGGCTTTTCTCCTATATTTTCTTCTAAACTTTTATGGATTTAGGTCTTTGATCCATTTTGAGTTAACTTTTGTATATGGTGTTAGGTAAGACTCCAACTTCATTCTTTCACATACGGACATCCAGTGTTCCTAATACCATCTGTTTAAAAGACTGTCCTTTCCCCCACTGAGTGATCTTGGCACCATTTTGAAAATCATTTAATCAAATCATATGACTCGAGAATTTATTTCTGAGCTCTTGATTCTATTCCATTGATCTGCATGTCTATCCTTAAGCCACACCTAAGTAAGTTGTAGTAAGTTTTGAAATTGGAAAGTATGAGACCTTCAATTTCCTTCTCATTTTTCAAGGTCACTTTAGTTATTCGGTGTACCTTAAGAGATTCTATATGACTCTTCAGGTAGACTTCTCTTTCTTTCTTTCTTTTTTTTGTCTTTCTTTTTTTCTTTTCTTTCTTTCACATCTCACTGTGATGCCCAGGCTAGAGAGCAATGGCACGATCTCGGGTTACTGCAGCCTCCGCTTCAGGTTCAAGTGATTCTCCTCCTTCAGCCTCCTGAGTAGCTGGGACTACAGGCACATGCCACCACACCCAGCTAATTTTTGTATTTTTAGTAAACATGGAGTTTCACCATATTGGCCAGACTGGTCTCGAACTCCTGACCTCAAGTGATCGGCCTGCCTTAGCCTCCCAAAGTGTTGGAATTACAAGCAAGAGCCACTGTGCCCACTCTCCTTTTTTTCTTTTGAGACAATGTCTTGCTCTGTCGCCCAGATTAGAGTGCAGTGACACTATCATAGCTCCCTACAGCCTCAAACTCCTGGATTCAAGTGATCATCCTGCCTCAGCCTCCTGAGTAGCTGGGACTACAGGCACGCACCACCACACCTAGCTTTTTGTTAGTTTGTTTCGTAGAGACAGGGATCTCATTGTGTTGGTCAGGCTGGTCTCAAACTCTTGGCCTCAAGCAATCCTCCTGCCTTGGCCTCCCAAAGTGCTGGGATTAGGATTTTTCTGTTTCTGCAAAACAGTGAGATGGGGATGTTTGTGCAAGCGATTTACTAAGGAAATACTCTCAGAGAAACCCATTGGGAAGCAGGAGGAGGCAGGAGGAAGCTAAGAAAGGATGTAGTTCCTGCTGAGGTCTGGCCTCAGCCTGACCACACAGGGAGCTCTGAAGTGTGACTCGTACCACCGAGAAGGTCCCACCCGGGGATGTGAGGGCTGGGCTGTTACACCCTCATATCAGTCAGTCCTTGGCTACGCCACCCCCAGCAGTGGAGGGCATAATCTCCCAGACAAGGTGGCTCCCCTCCACCAGGGGCAATCCAGAGGGAGCTACAGTTGTGAACCAACACTGGCAATAGCTGGGGGAGTGCCAGCCTGCTAAAGGAATCTGCAAAGGGCACCAACCGTATCTGCTACAAAGAAGCTCCTGCAGAATTATTACACAAATTAATTGTAAAGCACAAGATAAATGTGAGGGATTCATCATTGAATTCTCCTTCCTCGAACTCCTTGGATAATAGCCCTCAAACCATGCAACTAGTTATTGAGCATTTGCTATAAGCCAAGAGCTGTGCAAAGCCCTTTATATTATCTCCTGCTACCTTAACAATCAACTTATGAATTAGGTACGGTTATTAGACCATTTTATAGACGAGGAAGTGGCTGCTCAGGTTATGGCAGTTGGCCTAGGTCACACAGTTTGAAGAAGCTGAGGCTTCAGTTTGGTGGTCTTTGGTAAGAGCGCCTTCAGTCCTAGTCACTGGGTGTCAAGTCAGTGCCTCTCCCAGGCATTCACATATCTCAGGAACGCGGGCAAGGTCTAAACTGAGCTAGCTTGTGTGGGCAGGCTTGCCAGAGAGTGGAAAACGGTGTGTGTTCTGGAGCAGGAATCAAAAGGCACAGCTCCACTCTAGCCTGGTTGACAGCTCTTTGGACTGTCACTTGAGTCCAGGGGTTCTTGAACTGGATGTAGTCTCAGAACTTCCACGAGGCTGGTCACAACACGGACGGCTGGGCCCTGCCCCCAGAAGGTCTGATTCAGGAGGTCTGACCTGGGGCCAAACCGTTACACTTTGAGTGCATTCCCAGGTGCTGCTGACATCGCGGATCTGGGGACTGCTCTTCTCGTGCATCAGAGGTAGGCAAGTGATTCTGCTGTTCCCCTGCTCCCAACCCCTTCGTGAAGCAGACGCACTGAGGGACTGAGCCCCGAGGAGTCCCCACTCTCTTGTTGGCTGAGCTGGGTATCTACAGCTCACCCTCCTCCCCTGAGAGGCCTGTGACACAGGACTCAGGCAAACATCCTGCCTTCTGGAGCTGGGGCATCCCTTGCAGCTGGAAGGCAGGTGTCACTTAGGAGCAAAGGCTTGACAACAGACTGCCTTAGGCCTGGATATCTGGTCAGAAAGTGGGACCAGGACATCTCTTAAGCAGTACTTGCCCGGCAAGAACACTGTTTTATTCAAAATAGGTATTTAAGAGGTCTGCATGGTGGCTCATGCCTCTCATCCAAGTACTTTAGGAGTCCAAGGCAGGAGGATTGCTTGAGACCAGGAGTTTGAGACCAGGCTGGGCAACACAGCAAGACCCCATCTCAGGTTTTGTTTGTTTGTTTTGAGACAGAATCTTGCTCTGTCACTGAGGCTGGAGTGCAGTGGCAAGACCTTGGCTCACAGCAACCTCTGCCTCCCAAGTTCAAGCAATTCTTGTGCCTCAGCCTCCTGAGTAGCTGGGATTATAGGCATGTGCCACCACACCTGGCTAATTTTTATATTTTCAGTAGAGACAGACTTTCTCCATGTTGGCCAGGCTGGTCTCAAACTCCTGATTGCAAGTGATCCACCTGCCTTGGCCTCCCAAAGTGCTGGGATTACAGGCATGAGCCATCATCCCTAGCCTGTAAGACCTATCTCTACAAAAAAAAAAAAAAAAAAAAAAAAAAAGATTAGCCAGGCATGGTAGCACATACCTGTGGTTTTGGCCACTCAAAAGGCTAAGGCAAGAGGATCTCTTGAGCCCAGGAGGTTGAGGCTACAGTGAGCTATGATTGCACCACTGCACCCTAGCCTGGACAATAGAGTGAGATCCTGATTCTAAAGAAATACAGAAGTAAACCAAAGTAGGTATTTAGTTACGGTGACTTCTCAGGGATACTGATAGAGATTATGGGGTGCTTTAAAGCCAGCAGTGTGCCTATAAACTGGTTCTCAAATACCCTCCCCCAACAATATTGATTTGTAGCATTTGCCAATGTCTGTGTCCTAGATACTCCCATAATGGCTTGTTTCAACCTGACAGTGACTAAATAACAGGCTCCCCAAATTCTTGCATATTTAACAATCCATCTGCTCTCTAGAACTGGTACCATCAGGTCCTAGCACATCCCTGTTAAAAAAAAAAAAAAAAGAAAAAAGAAAAGTCCTCATGGGTGCAGTGGCTCACACCTGTAATCCCAGCACGTTAGGAGGCAGAGGCAAGAGGAACACTTGAGTACAGGGCTTCAAGACCAGCCTGGACAAAATAGAGAGACCTCATCTCTATAAATAATTTAAAAATTAGCCAGGTACAGTGGTGCGTGCCTGTAGTCCTAGCTACTCAGGAGGCTAAGGTGGGAGGATCACTTAAGCCTGAGAGGTCGAGGCTGCAGTGCGCTATGATTGCGCCACTGCACTGCAGCCTGGGCAACAGAAAGAGACACTGTCTCCAAAACACAAAACAAATAAATAAACAGAAACCTCCTGAAACTACTGACACATGCTACATTACAGCTAAACCTCAAAAATATTACACTGAGCAAAGAAGCTAGTCACAAAAGTTCACACAGATATGAGTCCACTTAAATGCAGTGTCCAGAATTCATGGAGACAGAAAGCAGATTAGTGGCTGCCAGGGAATGGGGAGTCATAGATTAATGGGAGGGGGTTCTCCCTTTGGGGACTAGATAGAGATGAAGGTTGTGCAACCTTGTAAAATTGCACGCTTTAATTGATGGTTAAGATGGGAAAAAAATAAAAAATAAATAAAATGGTCAAAATAGAGCCAGGCACGGTGTGGGTGGGCGGTCGGGTGGCACATGTGTCTATAATCCTAGCTAGGTGGATGGCCTGAAGCAAGAGAACTGCTTGAGGTCAGGACTTCAAGACCAACTTGGGTAATATAGCAAGACCCCCTCTTTTATTTTTTTGAGATGGAGTCTCACTCCATCACCCAGGCTCCCTGCCACCTCTGCCTCCCAGGTTCAAGCAATTCTCCAGCCTCAGGCTCCCAAGTAGCTGGGATTACAGGTGCGCACCACCACCCCCAGCTAACTTTTGCACTTTTAGTAGAGACAGGGTTTTACCATGTTGGCCAGGCTGATCCTAAACTCCTAACCTCAGGTGATCCACGCACCTCGTACTCCCAAAGTGCAGGTATTACAGATGTTAGCCATGGTGCCCGGCCGCAAGACCCCATTTCGAAGGGGAAAAAAAGGTTAAAATGGTAGTTTATGTTATGTGTATTTTGCCATAAAAAAAAAATCCTTAACTCTTAGCACTGCTATGGATGTTATTGGAATCCCTTATCCAACAAATATTGAATGGGCACCTGCTTTGTGCCAGGCCCAAAGGTGCTACTGGGATCACGAAGATCATCAGACTTCAACGCCTTTCTGCAGTGCTCTAGTCTAGCAGGAGGGGATAAGAATTTTAAAAACAAAAATAGTGATTACATATGGACATCACTATATAGATGGTTTGCACATTGTAAGAAATGCTGCAAATAAAATAAACTGGGTTCTGAGAAAGGCTCATGGTGGGAGTGACATTTCACATCTGGAACCCACTCAACGAGGGGTGGTGTGAAATGGGCTACAGAAAGGAAACTACAAATGAGTAGGACCCCCAGTCCCGAAGAAGCAACCCCAAAATCAAAACGTAAACAGTCCCCTAAGGTATTCACAGAAGATGGACACATAGAGAAATATCCCAGGAAGGAAGGACATGAATGTTTGCGTGCACTCTCAATTCATCTTCAGGGATGAAGGCAAGGTCAATGGATCAGCACCCTTGACTGTGAGGACATCACAGAAAGAACTCGCTGTGTGGCCTGATCATCCTCCTTGAATACTCCTTTTGTCACATCTTCTCCGCAAGGACAATCCACGGCTCCCTGCTTCCTTCTGTGGACTAATAGTGACCACTGCAGCCTTTTGGAAGGTAATTTGTGATATCTTTCACAGTGTTTAAATGTCCTGTGCTGCCACCAGCTTTGTTCTGCTGGCAATTCATTACAGGGATGGAAAAAAGTAGGCGATGACTTACGATACCAATAATGGCTGGTACGGGGCCAGGCACAGCAGCTCAAGTCTATAATCCCAGCACTTTGGGAAGCCAAGGCGGGCAGATTATTTGAGGTCAGGAGTTTCAAACCAGCTTGGCCAACATAGTGAAACCTCGTCTTTACTAAAAATACAAAAATTAGCTGGGCATGGTGGCGGGCACCTGTAATCCCAGCTACTCAGGAGGCTGAGGCAGGAGAATCGCCTCAGTGAGGTGATTCACTGCAGCAGAGGTTGCAGTGAGCTGAGATCACACCACTGCACTCCAGGCTGGGTGACATGGCGAACTCTGTGAAAAAAATAATAAGAATAAAGAACAGCTGATATGGACTATTAGTTTGCCATGTGTCTGGTCCAGAGTTCAGTGCCTTGTGGATTATCTTATTTAACATGCACTTTCACTATCCCTATTTTACAAATAAGGACACTTAAGCACAGAGGGGCTGTAAGCTTGCCCAAGGTCACACAGTAAGTGGCTAAGCCAGGCTTTGGCAAAGTCATCTGCCTTCAGTGTCTCCAGTCCCAGCCCCCCTGCTATAGTCCCTTCTGCTGCTAGCATGCTGTTTGCAGCTTTGATTGTGATAATAGAACACTAGAAACGATCACTGGGACAGGGGTGATTAAATGGATATAGCGCATCCACTTTTTTAATGTTTTTACAGCCGTGCACGGTGGCTCATGCCTGTAATCTCAGCACTTTGGGAGGCTGAGGCGAGAGAATTGCTTGATCAATCCCAGGAGTTCAAGACTAGCCTGGGCAACATAATGAGACCCTCATCGCAACAAAAAATGTTAAAAAATTAGCTGGGCATGGTGGTGCATGTCTGTGGTCCCGGCTACTTGGGAGGCTGAGGTGGGAGGTTTATTTGAGCCTGGGAGGTCAAAGCTGCAGTGAGCCACAATCACACATAGCACTCCAGCCTGGGCAACAGAGCTAGACCCTGTCTCAAAAAAAAAAATTAAAAATAAATCAATAAAAATGTTAGAACTTAAAGTATAATTTAAAAAATAAAATAAATAAATAAAAACGTTAAAAATGTTTAAGTTGGCCTGTATCAAAATAGCCAAAAGGCAGAAACAACCAGCCAAAAGGCACAAACATCCAACAGATAAACGCATAAACAAAATGTGAACAATGCATACAACAGACTATTATCCAGGCTTAAAAAGAAAGGAAATCGTGACACAGGTTACAACATGGAAGAACCTTGAAGATATTATGCGGAGTGAAGTGAGCCAGTCACAAAAGGATTCTACCTATATGAGGATTCTACCGACGTGAGTGGACCTAGAACAGTGACATTCTCAGATATAGAAAGCAGGATAGTGGTTACCAGGACTAGGGGGAAGAGAGGACAGGGAGTTAGTGTTTAATGGGTACAGTTGGGGAGGATGAAAAAATTCTGGAGATGGTTGATAGTGATGGCTGCACAACATTGTCAATGTACTTAATGCCACTAACTGTACGCTTAAAATGGTTTATGGTCCTGTGATCCCATCACTTTGGGAAGCGCAGGAGGGCAGATCACTTGAGGTCAGGAGTTTGAGAGCAGCCTGGCCAACATGGTGAAACCCTGTCTCTACTGAAAATACAAAAATTAGCCGGGCGTGGTGGGTCATGCCTGTAATCCAGCAACTCAGGAGGCTGAGGCAGGAGAGTTGCTTGAATCTGGGAGCGGGAGGTTGCAGTGAGCTGAGATCGCGCCACTGCACTCCAGCCTGGGCAACAGAGGTAGACTCTGTTTCAAAAAAAAAAAAAAATTGTCAATGGTAAATTTTACTTTACATGTATTTTACCACAATAAACATACACACACGCACATGCATACATACACACACACGCTGATCTGTAGGGGTCAACAGGGAAAGATTGTTGAGATTCATTATTAAATGTGCTATAAAATGGGCTGAGCACAGTGGCTCATGCCTACAATCCTGGCATTTTGGGTGGCAAAAGTGGGAAGATCACTTGAAGGCAGGAGTTTGAGACCAGCTTGGAGAACAAAGTGAGACTCTGTTTCTCCCAAAAGAAAAAGTGGTATTGTTATGCCCAGACCGTTTGTTCCCCAAAGAAGACCACCAGAGTCCAGAGTCAAAGCCAAGCGGCAAGGATCTTTACTGCAAGTTCGAACTTGGTCCCTCCATTCCACAGCATACAAGAGGGCCCTGAACAATGCGAGTGCTTGCCTTTTATAGCCCGAGGTAGATAGGATAGCAAAGTTACAGAGGAACAAAGGAATTCTTTTGGTTACAGCATTACGATTGGTTTACATTTACATTTAGTAGTAGTTTTTGTTGTTGTTGTTGTTGTTGTTGTTGTTGTTGTTTTTAATTGGTTCCCGCGCTTTCAGTAAAACTACAAACGGCTGTGTCCTTATCGGAGATTTTCCAGGTGGTGTTTGTACTGGGCTTCAGAAAATTGAGAGATATGTGTTTGTACTGGGCCTGTTTGTGTTAAAAGATATATGGTGGGATGTGTTTGTACTGGGCCTGTTTGTGTTGAGCCCGGGGCTGAGAAATGTGCCTGATTTCTTTTCAGTATAATATGGTCCTGAGAGCTAGGTCCTTGATACTCTAAAACTTAAGTGTGGTCCCGGCCAGATGCGGAGGATCATGCCTGTAGTCCCAGGACTTTGGGAGGCCGAGATGAACAGATCGCTTGAGGTCAGGAGTTTGAGACCAGCCTGGCCAACATGGTGAAACCTCGTCTCTACTAAAAATACAAAAATTAGCCAGGCATGGTGACTTGTGCCTGTAATCCCAGCTATTTGGGAGGCTGAGGCAAGAGAATCACTTGAACCCAGGAGGCAGAGGCTGCAGTGAGCCGAGATGGCTCCACTGCACTCCAGCCTGGGCAACGGAGCGAGACACCATCGCCAAAAAAAAAAAAAAAAAAAAGAAAAACTTAAGTGTGGTTCTGAACCAGAGGCTCCAGCAATCCCTTAGGAGCTTGTTAGAAGGCAGAATCTTGGTCAGGTGTCGTGGCTCATACCTGTAATCTCAGCACTTTGGGAGGCTGAGGCTGGAAGAGTGCTTGAGCCCAGGAGCTATAGACCAGCCTGGGTAACAAAGTGAGACCTCCATCTCTACAAAAAAGACAGAAATTAGTCGGGCGTAGTGGCGTTGCCTGTAGTCCCAGCTACTCAGGAGGCTGAAGTGGGAGAATCACTTGAGCCCAGGAGTTTGAGGTTGCAGTGGGCTGTGATTTCACCACTGCACTCTAGCCTGGGTGACAGAAAAAGACCCTGTCTCAAAAAAATAAAAATAAAAAAACAAGAAATGCGAGAAACGCAGAGTCTCAGACCGTGTCCCAAACCTACCGAATCAGTATGTGCATTGTAACCAGTCTCCAGGCAATTTGTGTGCATGCTGAAGCCTGAGAAATATTGCTCTAGAGGCGTTATGCTTAGACAATCACAGACAGTTGGGAAGGACATGTAAGAAGTCTAATGCTGGTTTCTTCTGGGGAGGAGAACTGGATGGGAATGGGACATTTTGAGAGAAGACACATTTTTTTTTTTTTTTTTTTGCTTATTCATTTTGGACCCTTCTGTAATGTTTGATATTTTTAAACTGGGCATCTACTGTTCTTACTATAAATATAAATAACAACAGCGACTATTGACCATGCTCTAGTTGATGGAGCAGCATGCTGTTAAGCGTGGCTATGCTCTACTTTCGTCTGTGAAGTGGGGATGACAGCCGGTTTACAGACGGTCGCGAGTATTAACTGAGCTTGATGAACAGGAAAATCGTGAGCAAAGAGGAAATATGAGCTTCCAGCAACCCGTCTTCTCCAAGTCACCTCTCTACCTTGAGTCTGGAGTACATTGACCCTTGTAAAAAGTGACTTTGAGAAAATGGCTTAGCTCCCTGCAGTTTTCTGTATTTATTTTTTGAGACAGGGTCTTGCTCTGTCACCCAGGCTGGAGTGCAGTAGTGCACTAAAGCTCACTATACAACTCCTGGGCTCAAGCGATCCTCCTGCCTCAGCTTCCACAGTAGCTGGGACTGCAGGCGTGTGCCACCATATCCAGCGAATTTTTAAATTTCTTATAGAGTTAGGGTCTCACTATGTTGCCCAGGCTGGTCTCAAACTCCTGGGCTTGAGCAATCCTCCTGCCTCGGCCTCCCAAAATGCTGGGATTACAGGCGTGAGCCACAGAGCCCAACCTCCCTGCAGTTTTAAACCTGGACCTGCTCACATTTCTTCACTGGCAAACCACAAGAAGCGAGGGCACCTGTGTTTATTAAACTTTGTTTTAAAACAGAAATAAAGAAGGACCTTTGACATTAAATTATGCAGTCCTCAGAAAGCCAGTCTGCATTTTGAATCAGTCGGGTTCCTAAAAGAATTTATCAAGTACATGAGCCAAGATTTCCCGAGGGGAAAAAAAGTAATATGAAAGAAAAAGAAAATAGCAGTGGCATATGTTAAATATATGAAGGCTTCAAAACAGGCTGGCTCACATTTTCTTGCCATTTGTTGTATATGTATATATATATAGCATATAATTTACCAAAATAGCAGGGAACATTTGTTTTACATAATTTTGCTATTTAAGGAAGAGAAGAACTTGAGGAAATAGCTGTCAACCTAAAGATCTTGTTTGTACCACCATAGAATTTTCCTCGGTACCTTAAATTAGGGCCTGTGACTTGATTCAGGTATTGTTATTTGTTTATTTTTTTGAGACAGGGCCTTACTCTGTTACCCAAGCTTGGAGTGTAGATCTGGGCTCACTGCAGCCTCGACTTCCCAGGCTCAAGCAATCCTCTCACCTCAGCCCCCCAGGTAGCTGGGTCTACAGCTATGTGCCACCATGCTTAGTGAATTTTTTTTTTCATTTTAGTAGAAACAAGGTCTTGCTATGTTGCCCAGGCTGGTCTCAAACTCCTGAGCTCAAGTGATTCCCAAAGTGTTGGGATCACAGGTGTGAGCCACCATGCCCAGGCCTGATTCAGGTATTTTATTTTATTTTATTTTATTTTATTTGAGATGGAGTTTCACTCTGTCACCCAGGCTGGAGTGCAGGGGCACAATTCTGGCTCACTGCAACCTCCGTCTCCCGGGTTCTAGCGATTCTCCTGCCTCAGCCCCCCAAGTAGCTGGGATTACAGGCATCCGCCACCACACCCGGCTAATTTTTGTATTTTTAGTAGAGACAGGGTTTCACCATGTTGGCCAGGCTGGTCGCGATCTCCTGACTTCAAGTGATCCGCCTGTCTCGGCCTCCCAAAGTGCTGAGATTATAGGCGTGAGCCACTGCGCTCAACCAGGTATTTTAAGTAGGGAAGTTCTCTCTTTTCATCTGGGCTTCTGGAGTTTTATCCCTTGAGTTCAGACTATCAGAGTTCAAGCTGTCAGACTGAAAAGGAAGTTGAAGCTGTGATTATCTGTGGGTGGCGCTCAGAGTTGGAGAGGTGGTCCGCCAGAATAGATAAGAGAGCCCCACTCTGGCAAACAGACTGACTTGGGTTTGAATGCCCTACCCACACCATTCAGCACCTGTGTGACCCTGGGTAGGTTAATTTGTTTCTCTGAGCCTCAGTTTCCTCACCTATAAAATGGAAATGATAATCCCTACCTCACAGGGTAGCCATGGAGATCAAAGGAGTCTATCTATTGAGAGCATCTGGCAGAGCCTAGCAGTACCATTCAGTATTTCCATAAGCATCTATTGAGGGCTGACTTATGCTGAGTGCTGGGGTCCAGTGGAGGATGACATTGACATGGTCCCTGCCCACGAGAAGTGGATGCTCTGATTGGCAAGGTGGTTAATATACAAGTAAACAAATACATCGTTATAGATTTGCAAAGGAAATGTATCTTGAGGAGGAAGCAAACAGGGTGCCAAGTGGGGACAGCAATGGTACCCAAGGAACCCTCATGCCCTAGAAGGTGGGTGCCATTGCTGTTCCCACTTTATAGATGAGAAAACTGAGGTCTAAAGAAAAAAATGAGTGATCAGAGAAGACCTCCCCAAGGAGAGATCAAGGGGACAAAGACGGTCCCACACAAGTAAGGGAGGAGTAGAGAGAACAGCTAGTGCAAAGGTCTGGAGGTGAGACCAGGGAACATAGGTCAGAGAGACAGCTGGCATCACACAGAGCCCTGGAGGTCACAGTGAGGATTTTCTGTGTTGTCCTAAGACCAGTGGGATGCCATGGAGGGGTTTCAAGTAGTAGCGAGATGGTGGAAGATGATCAGAGTTGAGTTTTGAGGTCACTTGGCACATTCTCCCGCAAGAGGATGAATCAATGGAGGAAAGCAGGTTGTCTTGTTTTGTTTGAGACAGTCTCGCTCTTGTTGCCCAGGCTGGAGTGCAGTGGCACAGTCTTGGCTCACTGCAACTTCCCACTGCCAGATTCAAGAGATTCTCCTGGCTCAACCTCCTGAGTAGCTGGGATTACAGCTGCCTGCCACCACGCCCGGCTAATTTTTGTATTTTCAGTAGAGATGGAGTTTCACCATGTTGGCCAGGATGGTCTCAAACTCCTGAACTCAGGTGATCCACGTGCCTTGGCCTCCCAAAGTGCTGGGATTACAGGCATGACCCACTGTGCCCACCCCAGAAAGCGTTTTTTAAATATAGGTTTTAATATTATTTAGGTATGGCAAGGCTGAGAGATTATGAGATGTGAGCCATGGGCAAGATATACTCTGTCATACTTACAGATCCCAAGAAGAAGGGGCACGCCACACTGTAAGGGGCACACACGGCAACCCCATGGTTTGTCAGGAGGCAGAGGGAATAGGAGGAGAACGTGAGCAAGAGCCTTTATTGTGGTTTCCCAGGAAATAAATGGGTAAGGCAGAGGCTGCAGGCTTGGGATTGGTTCGTTTGAATAATTTCGCCCTTCTCTGGAGCATAGGGGCTGTCCTTAATTGTCTCATGCCTGGTTCTGGGGTGATGAGGGCAGGTAGATGTGGCCTGGAGTCTGGGAGCTGGATAAAGGAGGCAGCTAGAGAGACATGAGGCTCTGGCTTGATTGGTTTGTATAGCAAAGGCACGCTGGCAGGTGAGCTGTTTGCTATTTCTAGGAATTAGTTAACTCTGAGTGGGGCAAGTCCCTCCAGGACCAGCAAGGCTCCAAGATGTTGAAGCATCAGAATATAAACAATCAAAGGTTGCTGGGCGCGGTGGCTCACTCCTGTAATCCCAGCACTTTGGGAGACCGAGGTGGGCAGATCATTAGGTCAGGAGATCAAGATCATCCTGGCTAACATGGTGAAACCCTGTCTCTACTAAAAATACAAAAAATTAGCCAGGCGTGGTGGCGGGCGCCTGAGTCCCAGCTGCTCAGGAGGCTGAGGCAGGAGAATGGCGTCAACCTGGGAGGCGGAGCTTGCAGTGAGCCAAGATCATGCCACTGCACTCCAGCCTGGGTGACACAGCCAGACTCCGTCTCAAAAAAAAAAAAAAAAAAAAAAAAAAAAAATCAAAGGCCTGGTTAATAGAAAAAGATGACTGAGGAGGAGTCAGGGAGGCCAGGAAGGAAGCTGTGTGGCCAGTGGGAGAAGAGGTGCTGGTGGTTTGGATTAGGGGGGTTGGAGAGGTGGAAGGCTGAGGCTTTTGTTAAATATTCATCCCTTTCTCCCCAGCTCTGCCAAATAGTACAAATAGTATAAGAAGACATCTTCATAGCAAGGCTCATCTGCCAGTGGAAGGCAGGGTTGCATCATCTCGTTTGGGGAACTTGATAAAAAACACTGATAACCAGTATCCCTCAGCTTTGTCCCAGATACCCTGGCGATGTGGCACTGGGCCTCTTTGGAATCTGAAACTTATCAACAAATGTAGTTAGATGCTGTGCACTTGGAGCAGCAGAGACTGCCAAGGTCACTAACATATGGACTTGCTTTGTCTTCTTCAAGACAAGACCTGGGGCACTCCCTAAGCTATAGGATTTGAGAAGAGTCTTCCCAGGAGATGAACCTCTGTCTTCAAATATTTGAGGCTCTGACCTGTGAAAGAAGGTGCTTCTCGACCATAATCCTAAGGACAGAGCTTGAACTTCTGGGTATAAGAAAGAAGGAAGCAGATCTCAACTCCATATAAAAAGGAGCCTTATCAGGCAGAGCAGCCCAGAGATGAAAACGGCTGCTTTAGGAGGCAGTGGGCTCCCTCTCTTGAGAGTCATTGCAGCAGAGGCAGGTGTCCATGTGATTGGCTCAGGAGTAATGATATTTAATATTTATGCATCACTTCAGAATGCCAGGTCCAAGCCTGAGTGTTATAAACTATCTTATGTAATGCACTCAACAATCATAACAGGGAAGTATTATTAATAACTCTACTTTCAACCAGGCACAGTGGCTCACACCTATAATCCCAACACTTGGGATGCTGAGGTGAGAGGATCACTTGAGCCCAAGAGTTCGAGACCAACCTGGGCAACATGGCAAGACAATGTCTATACAAAAAATTAAAAAATTAGCTGATCATGGTGGTGTGCACCTATGGTCTCAGCTACTGGGGAGGCTGAGGTGGGAGGATCACTTGAGCCCAGGAGGTCGAGATTGCAGTGAGCTATGATTGCAACACTGCACTCCAGCCAGGGTGACAGAGTGAGACCCTGTCTCAAAAAAAAAATCTCCAGTTTATAGACAAGTAAACTGAGGCTAGAAGAGGTTACACCAATGGTTCCAGGTCTCCCAGATAATACGCAGTGTACCAGGACCCTGGCTCAAGTAGCTCCAAAACCCATGATGTTACCCAGTCAGCCAAAGCTTCTGTACCTGAAGCCAAGAATACCCCCGTGGAACTGATTAAAACACTGATTCCTGGGCCGTACTCTAGACCTACTAATGCTTTTGCATCTCTACAGAGTGGGGCCCAAGAACCTGAGTTTTAATCAGATGATGGCAGCCCCAGAAGTCTGAAAGTCACCATCTGATGCCTGCCTGCTCTGAATTAGGGAGACAGGGTGTGAGGGGTTGGACGTGATGACCTTGAAGATTCCTTCGTTTCCGAAGTCTATAATTAATGGAAATTTTAGTTCTTTGTGGATTTTATTTATTTGCATTTTTTTGCCACCCCCATCAGCCTGAATAGCAATGAGCTTCTTCCTAGGATAGCAGACGACTTGCTTATATCCTGGACAAAAGGTAATGATAAAAAATAAATCGTAGTTAGCATTCAGGAAGCCTTTACCAGGGGCTGGTAGCTCCGCTAAGCACATTGTAAGCATCATCTCAAGGAACCCTCATGCCCTAGGAGGTGGGTGCCATTGCTGTCCCCACTTCACAGATGATAAAACTGAGGCCTAAAGAAAAACAAGGAACTTGCCCAAGATCACCTACCAAGTTAGCCAGAAAGTCAGGATCCAAAACCAGCTCTGCCTGAGTTGAGCGCGCACACACTTACTCATTCTCTGACATGGCCTGTGCAGAGAGGAGAGGGTTACTCCTCCTATTGGAGGACCAAAAGGCCTGTGCTGCAACTTTCAGGGTCATTTGTCTTTGTAACTTTTCCTTTTTTTTTTTTTTTTTCTTTTTTGAGATAGAGTCTCGCTCTGTCGCCCAGGCTGGAGTGCACCGGCATGATCTCCACTCACTGCAGCGTCTGCCTCCCAGGTTCAAGAGATTCTCATTCTTCAGCCTTCCAAGTAGCTGGGATTAAAGGCGCAAGCCACAACACCTGGCTAATTTTTGTATTTTTAGTAGAAACAGGGTTTTGCCATGTTCGCCAGGCTGGTCTCAAACTCCTGACCACAGATAATCAGCCTGCCTTGGACTCCCAAGAAGCTGGGATTACAGGCGCGAGCCACCGCTTCCGGCCTTGTCTTTGTAACTTATGTATTCACTCGTTCATTTAACAACCATACAGAGGGGACCCTCTCTGTGTCAGATTTGAGTTCTCGCCCCCATGGAACTTCGAGCCTTTTACCAAAGTTACTTTGGGCATTGCAGAAGATGCACACGTTGTTAAGTGAACATGTACAGGGTGCCAGCATGGCTCAAGTCAGAGGAGTGAGGCTCAAAGAGAAATCTGAAGATGCTGTAGAAATGAGTGACTGCCTCCTGGATTGAAGCGATTCTCCTGCCTCAGCCTCCTGAGTAGCTGGGATTACAGGCATCCACCACAACGCCGAGCTAATTTTTGTAAAAAGAGATGGCCAGGCTGGTCTCGAACTCCTGACCTCAAGTGATTGCTTCGGCCTCCCAAACTGCTGGGCTTACAGGTGTGAGCCATGGCGCCCAGCCCTAGAGCAGTGGTTTTCACCCGGGGCAATTTAGTCTCTCATGAGCATCGGCAGTGTCTAGAGAGAGCTTTGATGGTCACAACTGGTGGGAGTGAGAGTGACATCTGGTGGGTAGAGGAGGCCAGAAATGCTGCTAAGCATCCTACAATGCATAGGACAGTCCCCTACTACAAAGTATTGTCTGGTCTAAAACATGAATAGTGTAGAGGCTGAGAAACCCTGGGTTCAAGAGTGAATGAGATACTATTAATAATCACACCAGGCTGGGCAGGGTAGCTCACAGGGTAGCTCCAAAGTACAGCACTTTGGAAAGCCGAGGTGGGAGGATTGCTTGAGTGCAGGAGTTCAAAAGCTGCAGTGACCCATGATCGTGCCACTGCACTCCAGCCTTGGCAACAGAGAGAGACCCTGTCTCAAAAAAAAAAAAAAAAATTAATCAAATAAATAAGTTAATAAATACACCAGAATAACTGCCATGATCCAGGCTGGTGCCAGGCACATTCATTCAGAGAACTGAGAATCAGTCTTGTAGAGCTGAAAATGCCCTCGAAGGTGACCCGGGCACCCCCTTGTGTCTCAAGGAAGTTAAATAAATTGCCCAAGATCATATAATCAATCACATGCAAATCTGCATAACTCTTTTAGACAGCCCAGAGAAGAGTTTAGCTGGGGCTGTAAAGCCACTGTCTAGGCCAGTGAGCCCTGGAATAATTCTCCCTAAGACCCAAGGCCACCAGAACAAAGGCCTCTTTTCAGGGAGACTTTCTTTCTTTGGCCTCCGGAGTGTTGTGGTTTTCATTCTGTTTTGTTTTTCAAACTGGGTCTCACTTTGTCACCCGGGCTGGAGTGCAGTGGTGCAATCATAGCTCACTGCAATCTTAGCCTTCCAGGCTTAATTGATCTTTCTGCCTCAGCCTTCCGAGCAGCTGTCACCACAGGCACCATACCCAGATAATTTTTTTAGAGAGGGGGTCTTCCTACGTTGCCCAGGCTGATCTCAAACTCCTGAGCTCAAGTGATTCTCCTGCCTTGGCCTCCCAAAGTGCTGGGATTATAGACAAGAGCCACTGCACCCAGCCCAGACTGTTCCCCTTAAGTCACTAAAACACACATTCCTCAGAGGTGAAGCTGGCTGGCATAAAAGGTAAACATTTTTGAAGTGAAGGGGTGTGAGCAGCTTTGAGCGTGAGATTTTTTGTTTTGTTTTTTGAGGCAGAGTCTCACTCTGTCATCCAGGCTGGAGTGCAGTGGCATGATCTTGGCTCACTTCAACCTCCGCCTCCCGGGTTCAAGTGATTCTTGTGCCTCAGCCTCCCGAGTAGCTGGGATTACTGGCGCGCACCACCACGCCCGGCTAATTTTTGTGTTTTTAATAGAGACAGGGTTTCACCATGTTGGCCAGGCTGGTCTCAAACTCCTGACCTCAAGAGATCCTCCCATCTTGGCCCCTGCCAAAGTGCTGGGATTATAGACAAGGGCCACTGCAGCTGGCCCAGACTATTCCCCTTAAGTCATTGACGCACACATTCCTTAAGTGAAGCTGGCTGGCATAAAATGTAAACATTTTTGAAATGAAGGGGTGTGAGCAGCTTTGAGTGTGAGGTTTTTTTTGGTTTTTTTTTTTTTTTTGAGATGGAGCATCGCTGTCGCCCAGGCAGTGCAGTGGCACAATCTCGGCTCACTGAAAGCTCTGCCTCCTCGGTTCATGCCATTCTCCTGCCTCAGCTTCCTGAGTAGCTGGGATTACAGGCACCCGCACACGCCTGGCTAATTTTTTGTATTTTTAGTAGAGACGGAGTTTCGCCGTGTTAGCCAGGATGGTCTTGATTTCCTGACCTCATGATCCACCCGCCTCGGCCTCCCAAAGTGCTGGGATTACAGGTGTGAGCCACCACGCCCAGCCAAGTGTGAGGTTTTAAAGGCCGTGGTGGGTTCCCTTGGAGGATGCCCAGGCTATTACAATAACTCCCTACTTTTTGCCTGAAGTGGGTGACGATGATGCCCTATCTCTCCTCCTTGTCCGGGGATCCTCCCTCTCTTTTGACCCCGTTCGGTCTCAGGGGCATGGGAGCCAGCAGGAAGTCTCATGTGTGCCTTTGCCACCTCCTTTTGTCCTGTGTCTCTATGCAGAGATCTTCTCAGAGGAACCACAACCTACTTCTAGCTTCTCCCCTAGAACTCAAACACAAATCCTTACCTGGTTTAACATGGGCTCGAAGAGCTTACCTGGGACAATTTCAATAGCAATAGTCATATAATCATTGCAGCATTATTCACAATCACCAACCTATGGAATCCACGTAAGTGTCCATCAAGAGATGAATGGATCAAGAAAATGTGGTGTATACACAATGGAATACCATTCAGCCTTAAGAGAGAAGGAAATCCACTCATTTGCAACAACATGAAGGAACCTGGAGGACATTGTGTTAAGTGAAATAAGCCAGGCACAGAAAGACAAATACTGCATGATCTCACTTACCTGTGGAATCTAAAAAAGTTAAACTCATAGAAACAGAGAGTAGAATGGTGATTACCAGGAGCTTGGTAGGGGCTTGGAGGAATTAGGGAGTTGCTGCAGGTAAAAGAATTTCAGTTAGGCTGGGCGCAGTGGCTCATGCCTCTAATCCCAGCACTTTGGGAGGCCGAGGCAGGCAGATCACCTGAGGTCAGGAGTTCGAGACCAGCCTGGCTGACATGGCAAAACTCCGTCTCTACCAAAAATATAAAAACTAGCCAGGCGCAGTGGCGGGTGCCTGTAATCCCAGCTACTCGGGAGGCTGAGGCAGGAGATTCGCTTGAGCCTGGGAAGCAGAGGCTGCAGTGAGCCGAGATCATGCCACTGTACTCCAGCCTGGGCAACACAGTGAGACTGTCTCAGAAAAAAAAAAAAAAAAAAATCAGTTAGACAAGAGAAGTAGGTTCAAGAGATCTGTTGTACAACATGGAGACTATAGTTAATAACAATTTAGAGTACTGTATACTTGAAAATTGCTAAGAAAAGAGATTTTAAGTGTACTCACCACAAAAAAGGAAGTGAGATGATGCATATGTTAATTAGCTTGATTTAGTCATTTCACAATTACACATATTTCAGAACAACATGTTCTGTACCATACATATATAATTTTTATTTGTCAATTTAACATTTTTAGAATATTAAATAAATTTTTTTTTCATGTAATCAGTAACTCAAACTGCTGTTCTCCCAACCTCCCTGATTTCGTCTAAGAAAATGGGGAAATACGGCCAGATATGTGGTTCAAGCCTGTAATCCCAGCACTTTGGGAGGCCAAAGCAGGTGGATTGTTTGAGCCCAGGAGTTTGAGACCAGCCTGGACAACATAGCGAAACCCCATCTCTACCAAAAATACAAAAAATTAGCCAGGTGTGGTGTCATGTGCCTGTAGTCCAAGCTACTCGGGAGGTTGAGGTGAAAGAATCAGCTGAGCCCGGGAGGTTGAGACTGCAGTGAGCCATGATTGCGCCACTGCACTCGAGCCTGGGCAACGGGAGTGAGAGCCTGTCTCAAAAAAGGAATATGAGGAAGCAGAAAGTAGATGTGAAGAAACAAAGCTAGTCTTTCCAGTTAGACTGGGCTACACAGCTGCTAAAACTTAATAGTGGCCCCACTGTCAGGGAAAATAATACAGCCAATGGACAGATTTTTCTGGTTTTTCATTCATGAAGCTTTCCTAATCATTTGGCCTGTCTATATTGGTCTATGCTGGAATCCAGTAGTAGGTGAAACTGACAGCAATATCCCACACACTTGAGATACATCAGATCCCACCCTTGTGAAACTCTCACAAAGGAAGGCAAACACTAAACAATAAATAAGCAAATTATAGAGTTTATTAGCAGATAATACGTGCTATGAAAAAAAGAAAAAAGAGAACATGGTGTTGGAGGATAGAGGAAGAAGGCTGTAGCTTTTTTTCAATTGTGATTAAATACACATAACATCAAACTTACCATCTTAACCTTTTTTTTTCTCTTTTTTTTGAGACAGAGTCTCACTCTGTCACCCAGGCTGGAGTGCAGTAGCACGATCTTCGATTACTGCAACCACCACCTCCCAAGTTCAAGTGATTCTCATGCCTCAGCCTCCTGAGTAGCTGAGATTATAGGTGCACACCACCACACCTGGCTAATTTTTGCATTTTTAGTAGAGACGATTTTCGCCATGTTGGCCAGGCTGGTCTCGAACTTCTGGCCTCAAGTGATCTGCCTGCCTCAGCCTCCCAAAGTGCTGGTATTACAGGCATGAGCCACTGCGCCTGGCCCAATCTTAACCATTTTTAAGTATACAGTTCTCTGGCATTAAGCATGTTCACGTTGTTGTACAATCATCACCACCATCCATCTGCAGAACTCTTTTCATTTTGCAAAATTTAAATTTAAATTCAGTACCATTAAACACCAACTCCCCATTCCTTCTCCCCCCACCACCAAGTTCCTGGAACCACCATTTTACTTTCTGTCTGTATGGATCTGACTGCTCTAGGCACCTCATATAAGTGAGATCGTGCTGTATTTGTCTTTTTGTGCTGCTTTGCTTGCACAGTGTCTGAAAGCTTCATCTGCATTGTAGGACTGTCCAAATTTCCTTCTTTTTTTTTTTTTTTTTTTTTTTTTTTAGACGGAGTCCCACTCTGTTGCCCAGGCTGGAGTGCCGTGGCACAAGCTTGGCTCATTGCAACCTCCGTCTCTTAGGTTCAAGCGATTCTCGTGTCTCAGCCTCCCGAGTAGCTGGGATTACAGGTGCATGCCACCACACACCTGGCTAATTTTTGCATTTTTAGTAGAGATGGGGTTTCACTATGTTGGCCAGGCTGGTCTTGAACTCCTGAACTCAAGTGATCCACCTGCCCCGGCCTTCCAAAGTGCTGGGATTACAGGCGTGAGCCACTGTGCTGGCCCAAATATCCTTCCTTTTTAAGGCTGAATAATACTCCAAATGTGGATAGACCACGTTTTGTTTCTCGAAAATTGCTAAGAGAGGAGATTTTAGCAATATTGCACAATGGAATATTATTCATCCATCCCTCAGTTCATGGGCACGTGTTGTTTTCATGTTTGGCTATAGTGAATAATGCTGCTGTGAACATGGAAGTACAAACATCTCTTCAACACCCTGCTTCCCATTATTTTGCATCTATAACCAGAAGTGGAATTACTGGGTCACATGGCATATTCTTTTTTAAGTTTTTATTATACTTTAAGTTCTAGGGTACATGTGCACAACATGCAGGTTTGTTACATATGTATACATGTGTCATGTTGGTGTGCTACACCCATTAACTCCTCATTTATATTAGGTATATCTCCTAATGCTATCCCTCCCCCCTCCCCCTACCCCATGACAGGCCCTGGTATGTGATGTTCCCCTTCCTGTGTCCAAGTGATCTCATTGTTCAGTTCCCACCTGTAAGTGGGAACATGCGATGTTTGGTTTTCTGTTCTTGTGATAGTTTGCTGAGAATGATGGTTTCCAGCTGCATCCATGTCCCTACAAAGGACATGAACTCATCCTTTTTTATGGTTGCATAGTATTCCATGGTGTATATGTGCCACATTTGTAGCAAAGACCCAAATGTCCATCAATGACAAATGGCATTATTTTTATTTTTACATTTGAGGAACTGCCATACTGTTTTCTATAATGGCTACACTGTTTTATATTTCACCAACAGTGTGTAAAAGTTCCAATTTCTCCATATCTTCACCAACACTTGTTATTTTCTAATTTTTTTGGTCTTTCTTTCTTTTTGAGACAGGGTCTCATTCTGTCACCCAGACTGGAGTGTGGTGCCACATTCATAGCTCACTGCAGCCTCAAAACCCTGGGCTCAAGCAATCTTCCCTCCTCAGCCTCCCAAGTAGCTGGGACTACAGGCACACACAACCATGGCTGGCTGGTTTTTCAAAATTTTTGGTAGAGACGGGGTCTTGCTTTGTTTCCCAGGCTGGTCTCACAGCTCTTGGCTTCTAGCAGTCCTCCTGCACTGGTCTCCCAAAGTGCTGAGATTACGGGCTTGAGCCACCGCGCCCAGCTCAGGTATTTTTTATTTTGATAGTAGCCATCCTAATGGGTATATGAGAGGGCTGCAAATTTAAAGAGAGTTATTAGGGTAAGCTTTGGTGAGAAGGTGGCATTTGAGACTTGATGAGGGTGAAGTAGGTATCTTGGAGAAGAGCTTTCTAGGGGGTGGATCCTGAGGCAGGAGCCTGGCTGGCATGGATGAGGAACAGCAGGGAAGCAGAAGCATGACTGTGTAGGATAGTGAAAGAGATGAGGTGAGATGGGAACAATGGGAGAGTTTTGAGCCAAGGAAGGACATGATCTGACTTTTAAAGAATGCCCCTGGCCGCTAGGTTGAGAATGGGCTATAGGGAGGCAAGAGTAGGAGCAGGAAAACCAGCACAGACATCATTGCAATCAATCCCAGTGAGAGAGGACGGAGACTTGAACCAGGGGATCGCAGCAGAATGGGTGAGAGCCTGCGTGTAAGTTGAAGGCAGGACCAAAGGATTTCCTGATGGGCTGAAAGTGAAATGGGACCAGGCATGGTGGCTCATGCCTGTAATCCCAGCACTTTGGGGGGCCAAGGTGGAAGGGTCACTTGGAGCCAGGTGACAAGCCTGGCCAACATGGCAAAACCCCATCTCTACAAAAAAATTCAAAAATTAGCTGGGCATAGTGGTGCGTGCCTGTAATCCCAGCTACAGGGGTGGCAATGATAATCGCGTGAACCTGGGAGACGGAGGTTGCAGTGAGCTGAGATCACGCCACTGCACTCCAGCCTGGGTGACAGAGCGAGACTCTGTCTCAACAACAACAACAACAACAAAATTGAAATGGGAGGAAGAGAGGAATCTAACTTGACTCCAAAGTTTCTGGCCAAATGGGACAAATGGAATTGTCATCAACTGAGATGGGGGAGGCTGAAAGAGGAGCAGGTGGAGGATGGACAAAGAATTCAAGTTCAGACATGTGCTGTCACACCACACCAGACATCTTCTTAGTGTTTTGCACAGGAGACTATGGCTTCCAGGCACTCCTACTACCTAATAAGTTGGAAGATCAGGGAAACCAATGCAGAGTGGAGGAAAACAAATAACACCAGCACCATGAATCGAGCCCATACTCAAAGCCAGGCACTGTGCTGAGAGCTTCCCAGTGATTATCTCCCGGATCCTTACAACAGCCCTGCAGGTATTATCACTGTTCTAACTTCACAGATAGGCACTCAGCCTTGGGGAGAAGGCTTTGGCCCGAGGCCCCCCAGATAGGGCCAGAGCCAGAGTCTGAACCCAGGTCTGCCTGAGTCAGTTTCCACATTTTTACCTCTGCTATTGATTAAAACCAGCAGAAGCCAGGGGCAGATTCATTAAAATGGTGGACCCAACTCAATCTTGAAAGACAGGGTTCATAAGAAAGGAGAGAGTAGATTCAGCAAATGCAGGATGACATCCCAACTTCTTGTCATATACTACAAGACCCTGGATGGTCTGCTCCCTGTTGTCCTCAGCAGTTTTCCCCCAAGTCACTTGTTCATTAATGATCTATTGGCTGATTTTGAGACACACCAAGCTTTTTTCCCAATTCAGGGCTTTTACCCATACAGTTTCTTCTTCCTGGAATGTTCTTAATCCTTTCTCTTTTTCCTGAAGTCACATCTGCAGAGGATCAGGTCAAATGTCACTTCCTCAGGGAAGCCTTCCCTGATACCTCCTCCCAGCTAAAACTAGTCTCCTTACGCATACCCTGCATTCGTTCTTTATTATTATTATTATCATTAATTAATTAATTTATTTATTTATTTTTTGAGACAGGATCTCACTCTGTCACTCAGACTGGAGTGCAGTGTCACAACCATGGCTCACTGCAGCCTTGACCTCCTAGGCTCAAGCAATCCTCCTGCCTCAGTGTCCCTAATAGTGGGGCCACAGGCATGAGCAACCAGATTTGGCTAATTAAGAAAAATTTTTTTCAGTAGAAACACGTCTTAATATATTCCCCAGGCTTGCACTAGCTCTTGATAGCACTTAAGACAATTCTCATCATTATTTGCAATGATGTGTTCAGTGTCCTCCCTCTTACCAAACCAGTGCTGTTCAATAGAACTTTCTGCAATTATGGAAATGTCCTAGACCAGGGTCCCCAATCCCTGGGCCGAGGACCCATAATGATCTCTGGCGTGTTATGAACCAGGCTGCACGGTGAGCCGCGGATCAGCGAGCATTACCACCTGAGTTCCACCTCCTGTCAATCAGCAGCGGCATTAGATTCTCATAGGAGCATAAACCCTATTGTGAACTGAACACGCAAGGGGTCTAGTTTGCAGGCTCCTTATGAGAATCTAATGCTTGAAGATCTCAGGTGGAACAGTTTCATCTTGAAACCCCAACCCCATCCCCCTACCTAACCACCCCTGTCCATGGAAAAATTGTTTTCCAAGAAACCAGTCCCTGATGCCAAAATGTTGGGGACTGCTGGCCTACACATATGCTTTCCAATATAGTAGCCACTAGCCACATGTAGCTACTGAGCATTTGAAATGTGGTTAGTATGACTGAGGGACAGATTTTTTTAAATTTTACATTGTGTGCGTGCGTGTGTGTGTGTGTGTATATATACATTTTTTTGAGACGGAGTCTCACTGTGTTGCCCAGGCTGGAGTGTGGTGGCACAATCTCTGCTAACTGCAACCTCTGCCTCCCAGATTCAAGTGATTCTCCTGCCTCGGCCTCTGAAATAGCTGGGATGTGCTACCATGCCCGACTAATTTTTTTGTATTTTTATTAGAGACAGCGTTTCACCATGTTGGTCAGGCTGGTCTCAAACTCCTGACCTCAAATGATCCACCCTCCTCAGCATCCCAAAGTGCTGGGATTGTAAGTGTGAGCCACTGCACCTGGCCACATATTTTGTATTGTATATTATATATACATTTTATGTTGTATATTATACTATATAAATTATTTCATGTACAAACCGCATACTTTAAATTCATTTAAGTTTAAATTTAAATAGCCACATGTAGCTAGTGGCTAAATGTACTATTGGACATTGCAGCTCTAGATTGTGAGTTGCTTAAGCGCAAGAACCATTCTACCTTACTCAGTTGTAGAATTCTTTGTACCTAGGATGGTATCTAACTAACTCAGTGAATGAATGACTGAATGAATGAATTGATCAATCAATGTCTGCTAACTGGCTTTCAAGAAATCATCCTAGAAAGAACAGACCTAGAAAAGTCTGATTTGCACAAGGTCACACAAAAAGGCAGAAATGGATGCAAACTGTTAGCCTCCCAAATCTCCTCTGTGTGGTGCTGTCCCAGAGTGGACAGCATGTGAAAAACAATGGTCTTTTGTGGTCTCAAATGAACCACCCCAGAGTTGTGTGAAAGTTCCTTCAAGTGCGAGGAAGGACTGTTTCTTAGACACCCTCACTCCCTTTCCCCATTCCCCAACCATGTAAACTACTTAGTGGCTTATAATCTGCTAACACTTGGCCTCCCATGGGATTGAGCCTATTCCAAAGTCCACTCTTGCCAACCCTCTACAAGGCACTCTGAATTTTTTTTAGCCATAGTGCTCTTGGGAAATCTGCTGCCTGCAATCTGTGCATAATATACGAAGGGTGTGGTTTAAAAAACATCTAAATCGTGATTTGTAACCCACTCAGATTCATGTGGCCGTTCCTTTTAGCTTACTCTTTTTTTAGAAATTGAGGTCAACACATTTCAGGGCTAATTTTGACTTCATTCAAATGTCATTTGGGGTTTGCAGATTAAGATTTTGAGGGAGTCCAGTACAGTAAACCTACATATTTTGTTTATATAAATGATTTTTCAGATGCAATAATAATAACAGCTAATATGCATTGAGTGCTTTGTGTCTGCCCAGCTTTTAGCATACATTATCTCATTTGATCTTCACAATAACCTTATGAATTAAGTACTGTTATGATCCTCATTGTGTAGCTAAGGAAACTGAGTCTCAGAAAGGTTAAGTCACTTGCTTAAAGTCACACAGCCAGGAAGTGGCAGAGTAAGGATTTGAATCCAAGTATGTTTGATTCAACAGATAATGTACTTAGCCAGTACACAATTTGGCCTAATAGATAGTATATGTATTTATGCCTATTAAGCACCAGAAAGAATAATTAAGAAACTTAACTCTGGGGAATAGGACTGGGGTTTGAAAAGAAAGGAGACTTACTCTTTATTCCTGTGATTCTCTTTGAACTTTATTTACCTTTATTTATTGGTACATTGTATTACATTCCTATAAAAACCTAAATTTTTAAATTTAAATAAGTAAAAACTTCCTATTTTTGCTTTTTTTAAATTAAAGAAGGAATTCTCATGATAATGTCAGGTCTGTACACCAGTAGATTAAATATACATGACCCTTTTGCAAAGTTTATATAAACATGAATCTTCGAAAAGTTCACATGGTCTGACATGATTGAAAAATTTATCCCAGGAAAACCAAAGTTCACATTTCTGATATTAAATTATTTTTTATTTGGGGGTAATGGTTTTATTTTTGAACATGATATTTATTCACAATAGAAGTTGTATGTTTTCCTTGGGAAATTTATAATCAGACCTTTACATTTTTATGTACTCTTATATCTACCTCTGAATATTATAACTAAACATGCTCTAGCATTTGTGAAATAATGCTGTATTACATAATCAAATATGCTATTTGTGGATCAATTAGTAAAAGCTTTAAAGCAAATTTTAAATAAATTAAAAATTTTAGTGAAAATTAATTTTACACTGATTGAAAAGTAAACATTACAATCCCCTTCAGTACTCAGAGCCTCAGAGAACTATATCAGTCACACTAAAAGTCACTTGGGAGAATTCCTCAGTAACTTACAGAAAAAAATAATCCACCATTTTTAAAGTCAAGAAAATACACACATACTAACTATAATTTACCCTTTCTAACAATCCCAGAGGGAATCTACTCTTACCATTCAAACGGCTAGTGCTTCTAAAAATTAAAACAACTCCCACCCCAGCAATGTTCTTTTTAATGCCCCCTCTCATACTCTTGGAATTTACTTAACAAATCACTATCTGCTTGAGGTAGGAAAAATCTGTAAGCCCCTCTACAAGGCCCGTGTCCTTTCAGTTGCTTGGTATTTCCCCCACATTCTCAGAGAAAATTTGGTTTTTCTTAAAAATCCCCATCCTCAAAGGAGTATATTCCTGATGTTCCAACGGTGAGTCTCACTCTAGCTAGCTGCTACAAAAACCTTTCATTCAGAAGAAGGCAAGAGGTTTCACCGACCGTGCACAGCCCTCTCATTCACACACTTCATAAACAACAGGACTTTGCCCAACCCTCTCCTCTAGGAAGGCATCCCAGTTTTTTATCAACCAGTTTGCAACATCAGTATCATTCCCTTCCAAAAGACCTTGCAGAAAAATTATGGATTTCACAGCATAGGATTAGGGCTGGAAAGGACCGATGTCATTGCATAGACTCACCAATTCTGTCCACATTTCAAAACAGCAGCTAATGCTTTCTTAAAGCTCACGTCTCAAAATCCCTTTAGGATTGAGAGCAATTAAAAGGGAAATCATAACCCCCGTGGTTCCCCATAAGGTCCTGACAGATCTGATAAATAGAACTGAGTCAGAGATACAGAGGCTGGGCTGCTGGGGAAGGAAAATGGCTTGTCTCCTCCAGGCCCTAATTCCTTCCTCCGAAACAGTTCCCTTTAAATTCAAGAAACCATGCAGAGATGCACCCCCCAGCCCCCTTGCAGGTTTTCGTTTTTTAAAAGAAAGCCTGTCTGCCTCTTGCTCGCCCCCATGATACTCACGGCAGCTGCCTTAGCTGGAATAAGTCCTCCTCCATGTCCGCGCTGCGCCAGGACGAGCCCTTCTCATGGCCCTTACATGGTAGTGGTGGATGACGAGCCCCCTGGTTTTCAGCACCGGGATGCTGGACAGCACCCGCGCCGCTTCCTCCCTCGAGCAGCAGCTGTTCCGGGAGGGAGCCGCTGGGGACCAGCCCACGAGACAAAGCCGCCGCCGCCAGGAGACCGCGGCGAGAGTGGGCGGAGAAGAGGAGGCGGAGGGCAGAGCGAGCTGCGCGGGGAGAGGGGGCAGGGAGAGCCCTTCTGCTCGTAGGAGTTCACAGGCTTTCTGGCTGATGGTGCATTACTGGGATGCCTATAGGGCACACCAGTCTGTGAAATGGTTGTCCGGGTACCAATGAGCACCCTTTGGTTGATGATGCCTGTCTAAATGTTTATTTGCATGGATTCATTAATGTTATCAGTATAATACTTTTGAAATCCAGGCTGCTATAACAAATACAGACATGCATTTAAGTACTGTTTACTAAGCACCTATGTGCCAGGCACTGTAATAGGTACTGGGGGTATGACAGAACAAATTCGACCTGTCATTGTCATCGTGGAGCTAAGGGCCTAGTGAAATGAATCAAGAAAAGAAAAATGTAAGTCAGTTATGAGAAGACCAAAGATCAGTCATTCTTTCAACAAGCGTTGTTGGGTGAATTCTACAGCCCTGACCCTGAGGAATAAAAACATGAATAAAATAAAGTCTCTGCCTTCAAGATCCTAGCCAGCTTAACGGTTCCCCTAGCTCACCTCTCACTAGAATTCCTGACCCCTTTAGAACTTAAGCTCCATGAGGTTTCACTGATGTGTCCCAAGTACTAGAACAGGGCTGGCATGCAGAAGGTACTCCGTAAATATTTATTGAATAAATGGTTCTCAATTGAGGCTGCATGTAAGAATTGCCTGGCTCCATTTCAAACCAATTGAACTCAACTCTCTGGAGATGGAGGCCAAGCCTGGGTATTTTTTTATTTTTTCAATATTTGTTTATTTATTTACTTTTGAGACAAGTTCTTGCTCTGCTGTCCAGGCTGGAGTTGTAGTGGCATGATCATGGCTCATTACGGCCCCGACCACCTGGGCTAAAGCAATCCTCGCACCTGAACCTTCCTAGTAGCTAGGATCACAGGCTTACGCCAGCATATCCAGCTAATTTATTTATTATAGAGATGGGGTCTTGCTTTTTTGCCCAGGGGTCTAGAACTCTTGGACTCAAACAATCCTTCCATCTTGGCCTCCCAAAATGCTAGGATTATAGATGTGAGTCATTGTGCCCAGCCTCAGGGTATTTTTTAAAAGCTCCCCAGCACCATGAAGTGAAAACCCCTGATCAAGTGTGAACAAATGAAAAGAAAAGCAGAAAAATTATACAACAGAAAACTACTAAGATGATCCATGATGGCAGCTGGCAAGAGCTATGAGCATGACGATTGAATGGACACTCACAAGGAACTAAAGGAAGAAGGAAACATTTTTTTCTTTTTTTCTTTAATTTTTAACAAAGGGTGGGGGAAGTTGGAAGAGGGTACAAGGAAACCAATCTGAGAACTGAAAACAATCTCACATCAAATCCATAAAAGGACTTGAAAATCCAAAATTGAATTGAATGTGTGCCCAGCACCCAGATATGTACTTCACCATGGTCCCCTTGATCTTTGCAATCCTATGAGCAGGTGTGATTTTTATCCTTATTTTGTAAGATGAGGAAACAAGGCTCAGAGAAGGGTAGACTTGCTTGCACGAGGTCACACAGACAGGAAAGAGTTGATCTCGACTTAAAACCCAGGCAGTCTGTCTCCACAACCTGCACGCTTAAGTGCTAGGCTTTCTCTGAGTGTCTCAAAAGAAACCATCCGTTGCGGGTATAGTAGGAGAAATTGGAATTATTGAAATATTGGATAACTTTAAACAAATCGAATGTCGGAAAAACCAATTATACAGTGGTACTCAAGTTCCAATGTATTATTTATCTAGTAAATATTAATGGAGAAACAACTATGTGTCTGTCACAATGATAGTTTGAACTTATTCATGGCTCCTTCTCATCTCATACTGGAGTCAATCACAATTTGTTCTACCCACACTTATTTCTAAAGGAATCTCTCCCCCATCCTTGCTGTGCACTACATTTGGTATCACATGATTCCTGGCCACAGCTGATTGGCTAGGAGGGTGGACACTTATCTAAAGACATCCAATCCAAACACTTGTCAGTATCCCCATTGTTGCACAGCTGGGAGAGGGAGCTGGACAATCTGGTACCTTTTCAATGATGGATTCAAATGTCTCTAAAGGTTTTTGCTTTAACTACCCCTCCTTTTCCTTCAATCCTAGTGTCAGGTGGGGCTCTCTAGGGCTCTATGAATATTCATTACACTCATTCTAAATAGCCCCCTTAGGGGTCGGGCGCCCTGGCTCACGCCAGTAATCGCAGGCACTCTGGGAGGCCGAGGAGGATGGATCACTTGAGGTCAGGAGTTCCAGACCAGCCTGGCCAACATGGCAAAAGCTCATCTCCACTAAAAATAAAAAAACAGCCAGATGTGGTGGCACAGACCTGTAGTCCCAGCTACTCGAGAGGCTGAGGCAGGAAAATTGCTTGAAGCCAGGAAGCAGAGGTTGCAATGAGCTGAGATCGCGCCACTGCACTCCAGCCTGGGTGACAGAGCAAGACCCTGTCTCAAAAATAAATAAATAGCCCCCTTTTATCATCCTATTTCAGCTTCTACTCATGTGCCTTAATCAGGAATTTTGTTTGTTTGTTTGTTTGTTTGTTTTTTAGACAGAGTCTCACTCTGTCACCCAGGCTGGAGCCGCGATCTCGGTTCACTGCTACTTCCACCTCCTGGATTCAAGCAATTCTCTGCCTCGGCCTCCCAAGTAGCTGGGATTACAGGTGCCCACCGTCACGCTCGGCTAATTTTTTTGTATTTTTAGTAAAGATGGGGTTTCACTCTCTTGGCCAGGCTGGTCTTGAACTCCTGACCTCGTGATCCACCCACCTCGGCCTCCCAAAGTGCTGGGATTACAGGCGTGATCACCACTGCGCCTGGCCAATCAGTATTTTTTGATGTTCAACAGAGACCCAGTCAAGTTCCCTTGAGGGAAAAAGGGAGTTTGCAGCCTGGAACTGGAGAGTAGTTAGAACAGCCTCAGTCCTTGGGACTCTCTTCCCAGCTCCACCTCTCCCTGGGTGGGTAACCTTGAGCAGATTGTCTAACTTTCTGTGCTTGCATTTCCTCATCAGAAATACAGGGATCAATAACCATAACTACTTCATAGGGCGGTGGTCAGAATCAAAGATAAAATGGAGGTGAAGGACTACACACTTGGATGGCACATAATAAGTGTTAGCTGTTGCAATGGTTAAATTTATTTTAATTAATTTTTTTTTTTTTTTTTGAGACAAAGTCTGGCTCTATCATCCAGGCTGGAGTGCAGTGGTGCGATCTCAGCTCATTGCCACCTCCACCTTTCAGGCTCAAGCCATCCTCCCACCTCAGCCTCCCGAATGGTGCAGTAAAATCTGCCCTCGATGTGTGAATGAGCACCGTCAAATCAGCTAGAGGCCCAGACAGAACAGAAACAGAGGAAAGGTGAGTTGATCTCTCGCTCCAAGAGTGGTTTCTTCTCCCGCCCTTGGACATCACAACTGCAGGCTCTCTAGTCTTTAGAAACCAGGACTTACATGTGTGGCCCCCTTGGGTTTTTGGGCCCTTAAATTTGGCCTGAGCCATACTACCAGCATCCCACGGTCTCCAGCTTGCAAATGGTCTATTGTGGAAATTCTCAGCCTCCCTAATTATGTCAGCCAATTCCGCTGATAAATGCCCTCCCATGTATTATATGAGAGATATCTTATATTTATGTCTATGTAATATATTATATTACATGAAGATATTATTTATCTCATTGGTTTTGTCTATCTGGAGAGCTCTGACTAATACAGTGCTTATCATTATGCTGCTCTCTTCAACCCCCGTCCCCAAATCAATATCTTTTCTACTACCTTAAAATGTTAGCTGGCCTATGAAGGATAAGGAAAAAAGATGGTATTGGGAAAACTAAATCCTCATCAAGTTTATGGAAATGAACAGAACATGTCCAAAATTGAGAAAACAAAAACTAGCCAAATGAGATCTCATATAGAAATTTGCCTGCAGGTACTAAAAGCAGCAGTTAAAAGACTGAGGGTGGGTGGAAGTGGAACAGTGACTTTTTTTTTTTTTTTTTTGACGGGGTCTTGCTGTGTCGCCCAGGCTGGAGTGCAGTGGTGAGATCACAGCTCACTGCAGCCTGGACAGTAATCCTCCTGCCTCAGCCGAGCTCAAGCAATTCTCTCACCTCAGCCTCCCGAGTAGCTAGGTCTACAAGCGTGCACCATCACACCTGGCTAATTTTTGTATTTTTGTAGAGACAGAGTTTTGCTTCATTGCCCAGGCTGATCTCAAACTCCTGGGCTCAAGTGATGCTCCCACCTTGGCCAAAGGTGCTGGCATTACAGGTGTGAGCCACTGACCCTTGCCTGAAGGTTTTTTTTAATTGTAAACTTTTGGTACTATTTTATTTTTAAAACCATGTGCATCTTATTACCATGATTCTTTTAAATAATTTTTTAATTAAAATAAATTTTTTGAAACAGGGTCTGGCTCTGTTGCCCAGGCTGGTCTCGAACTCCTGGGCTCAAGTGATCCACCCGCGTTGGCCTCCCAAAGTGCTGGGATACAGTTGTGAGCCACTGGACCTGGCCTAAAAGTAATTTTTATTGTGGTAAATACATATGTCTTAGCCAGCTCATTTGCCATAACAAAATATCGTAGTCTTGGTGGCTTACACAACAGAATTTTTTTTTTTTTTTTTTGAGACAGGGTCTCTCTCTGTCACTCAGGCTGGAATGCAGTAACATGATCATGGCTCACTGCAGTCTCAACCACCCAAGCTCAAGTGATCCTCCCACTTCAGCCTCCTGAGTAGCTGGGACCACAGGTGTGCACCACTATGCCCACCTAATTTTGGTATTTTTTCTGGGGAAGGAGTCTCACTATGTTGTTCAGGCTGGTCTCAAACTCCTGCGCCCAAGCCATCCGCCCACCTTGGCCTCCCAAAGTGTTGAGATTACAGGCGTGAGCCACTGCACCCAGCCCAGAAATCCATTTCTAACAGTTCTAGAGGCTGACAAGTTCAAGATCAAAGTACCAGTATAGTTTGGTTCTGGTGAGGGCTTTCTTCCCGGCTTGCAGATAGCCAGCTTCTCTCTGTGTGCTCACATGCTTTTTACTCGGCACGTAAGCAGAAAGAGAAAGCAAGTTCTCTGGCATATTTTCTTATAAGGGCACTATCTCATCATGTCAGCCCGCACCTGCATGACCTTCTGTAGCCCTGATTACTTCCCAAAGGCCCCATTTCCAAACACACATTATGGTGTTAGGACTTCAACATATACATTTGGGGTGGATACAAACATTCAGTCCTTAACTATGTATCATAAAGTTTGAAGTGTACAATTTAGTAGCTTCGAGTATATTAATAATGTTATATAGCTGTCATGCTATTGACTTCCAGATCTTTTTTGATTATCCCAAAGAGAAACTCTACCCATTGAGTAATAACTCCCTATTCCTCCCTCCTCCCAGCCTCTGGTAACCTCTATTCTACTTTCTTTTTTATTTTTATTTTTTAGAGACAGGGTCTCACTCTTCTGTCCAGGCTGACTTGCAGTGGTGTAATCACAGCTCACTGCAGCCTCACCTTTCTGGGCAATCCTCCTGCCTCAGCCATCTGAGTAGCTGGAACTACAGGTGCATGCCACCATGCCCAGCTAAGTTTTATTTATTTATTTATTTATTTATTTATTTATTTATTTATTTATAGAGACAGAGTCTTGCTATGTAACCCAGGCTGGTCTCGAACTCCTGGCTTCAAGCAGTCCTCTTACCTCAGCCTCCCAAGGTGCTGGGATTACAGGTGCGAGCCACAGTGCCAGGCTTATTCTACTTCCTATTTCTATGAATTTGCCTACTCTAGTTATCTGATAAGAGTGGAATCATACAATATTTGTCCTTTTTATGTGGCTTATTTCACTTAACACAATGTTTTCAAGGTTCATCCGTGTTGTAGCAACTATCAGAACCTCATGATTTTATATGAGTGAATAATATTTCTTTGTAGGTATATGGCACATTTTAATCCATTCATCTGTTGATGGACACGTGGGCTGTTTCCACCTTTTTGGCTATTGTGAAGAATGCTGCTATAAACATTGGTCTACAGTGTATCCCTTTGAGTCCCTGTTTTCAATTCTTTTGAGTATATAAATAGGAGAAGAGTTGCTGAGTCATATGGTAACTATGTTTAAGTTTTTGAGGAGCTGCCAAGCTGTTTTCTACAGCAGCTGTACCATTTTACATTCCCACCAGCAATGCACAAGGATTCCAATTTCTCCACATTCTCCTCAACACTTGTTGATAATAGCCGTCCTAGTGGGTGTGAAGTGGTCTGATTTGCATTTCCCTAATAACTAACAATGTTGAGCATCTTTTCATGTGCTTATTGGCCACTGGCATATCTTCCTTGAGGAAATGTCTATACAAGTTCCTCACTCAGTTTTTAATTGAATTGTTCAGGGATTTTTGCTGTTGAGTTGCAGGAATATTCTATTAGGCCGTTTTTGCATGGCTGTAAAGGAATACCTGACACTGGGTAATTTATAAAGAAAAGAGATTTAATTGGCTTACAGTCTGCAGGCTGTACAGGAAGCATAGTGCTGGCACCTGTTTCTGGTGAGGGCCTCAGGAAGCTTAAGAGTGGAAGGTGAAGCTTGATGGAAGGTGAAGGGGAGCAAGAGAGAGAAAGGGGAGGTGCCACACGCCTTTTTTTTTTTTTTTTTTTTTTTTTTTGAGATGTAGTTTCCCTCTTGTTGCCCAGACTGGAGTGCGGTGGTGCAATCTCAGCTCACTGCAACCTCCGCCTACCAGGTTCAGGCAATTCTCCTGCCTCAGCCTCCTGAGTAGCTGGGATTACAGGCATGTGCCACCACACCTGGCTAATTTTTGTAATTTTATTAGAGACAGGGTTTCACCATGTTGACCAGGCTGGTCTCAAACTCCTGACCTCAGGTGATCCACCCCCCTCAGCCTCCCAAAGTGCTGGGATCACAGGCATGAGCCACCACACCCAGCTACCACACACTTTCAAACAATCAGATGTCTCGTGAACTTACCCATCACCATAGCAATGATGCTAAGCCATTCAGGAAGGATCCACCCCC
Source organism: Chlorocebus sabaeus (assembly GCF_047675955.1). Classification (NCBI taxonomy): domain Eukaryota; kingdom Metazoa; phylum Chordata; class Mammalia; order Primates; family Cercopithecidae; genus Chlorocebus; species Chlorocebus sabaeus. Next base: position 106,141,184 of record NC_132914.1, read on the forward strand.
ATGATCCAAACACCTCCCACTAGGCTCCACCTCCAACACTGGAGATTACATTTTAACATGAGATCTGGAGGGGACAAACATCCAAACCGTATCAAATGTCCTTGAGATTTGAAAATATTAATGTATAATTAAAATGTTGGCTTGTTGTGGTCCTTATCCAATTACACGGCATCCTTACAACTCCTGCTCAGTTCAGCTATGAATCATGTCAGGTTTCCTACCTTCTAAGAGAAGCTTCTGATTGCCACAGTACATCTTTTTAAGCCAGCTTATATGGGTCGTGGAGAGTTCTCACGGAAAGATATTAGCTGCAGCTTCTTCCAGATGTCTAGCTCTGGACCAGTCACCCATGGCCAGTGTAAGAATTAAAGGAAGAGGAAAGAAACATGAAAAGTGGTTCAACTGTCAAAGACAAGTTTATTTTGGAGAATAAACCTGAAAGGGGCTTCCGGCCTAGTTAGGTCAGAGGCCACCCTTTCTGACAGACTAAGAGTTTTTAAGGGTTCAGGGTGGGAGAGCTTATCACAGGCTCAGAATGTTGCTCTGTCCCTTTGTCTTGCTTATCTGGGAGGGAGAGTTTTGTGTCTGTTCCCATACATCTCCCTTCCACTGCAGGCATACCCCCTGAGACTGCATTTAGCTTCCCTATCTTAGTGCACCTAAAGGGAAAGGAATGTACTTATTAGGGCCCACTGTTTTACTGGGGCCCATTGTATGAGTGTGAAGTTTGGTGGTTACCCAAGAGACTTTCCCCACTCCCTCTGTGCCCGAGCTACCTTATCTGTGTTTCACTGTCTGCTCTTTCTGGCTGTTTATTGTTAGAAGAGAAGTGATTTCCTTGAAATGCATGAGGTTAGAAAGGGAGCTGGAACAAAGTGGCAGTGTTTGTCCAAGATGACGGTGCTCCTGCTCTGTCAGCCAGGGTATATGGCAGTGCACAACAGAGAACACAACTGCTGAGGAGGCAGGGCTGTGGGTAGGGCCGGTTCCTAGAAGGTAGGGTGAGAGAGGCAAGCTTTGATTGACATTAATTGTACCCTATCTGCTAAGGCCTCTGAGAAAGTTCCCCAAGTTCTCCAGTCCTCCCATAGTCCCTCCTCTCCCATCTGCACAACACTCTACATTCTTAACCAAGCAAATAGTTTATTTCCAGTAATCATTGTTGAAATACATGTTGAACTACATTTTCAGCCGCTGAACACATGTTCACCTTCTTCCTGCAAGTTACACTGTAAGATTAAGGCAGGGAACCTACTTTATACCTTTCTCACACCTACAAAAATCCTGTCACCCTGCCCAGTTGTCAGTCATTGTGTACTGGGCACCAGCTTTGGAGTCAGAAACACTCAGCTCTGTGACTTACTACCTGTGTGACAGTGGACAGGTTATCTTCCCTCTTTGAGTCTCAGTTGCATCATCTGTCAAACAGAGACAGATACCAACCTGCAGCTCTGTTGTGTGGATTAAACAAGATGATGGATATTCATGTGCATGGCAAATGATTGTATGAAACAAATATATGTCAAACCCCTACTATAAGCAAGATCTTAATACAAGATCTAAAAACAAATTTTTGAAAGAAAGGGGATATAGGGAGATGTTTGATCAAGGTGTACAAAGTTTCTTTCATTTATACAAGACGAATAAATTCTGGAGATCTAATGTACAGCATGGTAACTGTAGGTAACGATACTCGAAATTTCTTAAAAGGGTAGATTCTAAATGTTTTCACCAGACACACACACAAAAAGGTAGGTTGTTTGTTTTTTGAGACAGAGTCTCACTCTGTCACCAGGCTGGAGTGTAGTGGCGCTATCTCGGCTCACTGCAACCTCCACCTACCAGGTTCGAGCAATGCTCTGCCTCAGTTTCCCGACTAGCTGGGATTACAGGCACCCGCCACCACGCCCAGCTAATTTTTGTATTTTTAGTAGAGACAGGGTTTCACCAACTTGGTCAGACTGGTCTTGAACTCCTGACCTCGTGATCCACCCGCCTCGGCCTCCCTAAGTGCTGGGATTACAGGCATGAGCCACTGTGCCTGGCCGATTGTGATTCTTTTACAATGTACACATATATCAAATCATCAAGTTGTACATCTTAAATATATACAGTATTGTTAAAATCAGGGGACGCTGAGCAAAGGGTATACCAGAACCCTCTGTTCTGTCTTTACAACTCTCCTGTAAATCCAAAATTATTCCAAAATAAAAAATTTAATTTAAAAAAGTAAAAAAACACAACATACTTTTGAGCCATCTTAATATAGTATATTTTGTAAACTAGATAAAATGTTCAACGTCTATTTAAAATTTTAATTTATTAATTGACGACATGCATTTAAAATGGCACATTACATAAAACAACAACCCATTTACAAATGTTACTTTTGTCCGTCACATTCATGGAACAGTTTCATTCAAACTCTACACATGTGTCCTCAATGGCGTTGTCTTTGTCATGCTGGGTCCACTTTCTTACTCACTTAACTCAGTTTTTTCCGGATCACACCATCTTCACTTCCAATTCAGCTGCATGAGATATAGCACTTTTAAAATTTGCCACTGACAGTTCCTTTAAAAGTTAAACATAGAATTACTCTATGATCTGGCAATTCCACTCCTAGGTATATACGAAAAGAGTTAAAAACAGGGACTCGAACAAAAACATGAACAACAAATGTTCATAGCAGCATTATTCACAATAGCCAAACAGTGGAAGCAACCCATGTGTCCATCAAGAGATGAATGGGTAAACAAAATGTGATCTATCCATGCAATGGAATATCATTCAGACATACAAATGAATGACATTCCAATAGAAGCTGCAATATGGATGAGGCTTGAAAACATTATGCTTAGTGAGCTAAGCCAGTAACAACAAAAAAAATTGCATGATTCCCCTTAAATGAGGTCTCAAAAGTAGTCAAACTCTAGAAACAGAAGGTAGAGACAAGGTGTGGTTACTCAGGCTTGTAATTCCAGCACTTTGGGAGGCCAAGGCAGGAGGACTGCTTGAACCCAGGAGTTTGAGACCCGCCCTGGCAATATAGCAAGACATCATCGCTAGAATTTTTTTTTAATTAGTCAAGTGTGGTATTGTGCATCTGTAGTCTCAGCTACTTGGGAGACTGAGGTAGGAGGATCACTTGAGCCTAGGCAGTCAAAGCTACAGCGAGCCATGATTGTGCCACTGCACTCCAAACTGGGTGACAGAGTGAGACTCTGTCAAAAAAAAAAAAAAAGAGAGAGAGAGAGAGAGAAGAAGAAGAGGAAGAGGAAGAAGAAGAGGAAGAAAAGAAGAAGAAGAAGAAGAAGAAGAAGAAGAAGAAGAAGAAGAAGAAGAAGAAGAAGAAGAAGAAGAAGAAGAAGAAGAAGGAGGAGAAGAAAAGAGAGAGAGAGAATGTGGTTACCAACCACTGGTTGGGGACAGGGGGAAATGGGAATGGTTGCTCAAAGTTCTAGAGATCTGTTGCACAACAACGTGCATGTAGTTAACACGTGGTACTCCACACTGAAACATGGTTGAAATGGTAAATTGGATATTATGTGTTCTTTACTACAATAAACTAAGTGTCTATTGTAAATCAAAAGGGTAGTTCATTTATGTATAATTTTGCCACAATTATTTTTTATTTTTTATTTATTATTATTATTATACTTTAAGTTCTAGGGTACATGTGCATAACGTGCAGGTTTGTTACATATGTATACTTGTGCCATGTTGCTGTGCTGCACCCATCAACTCGTCAGCACCCATCAACTCATCATTTACATCAGGTATAACTCCCAATGCAATCCCTCCCCCCTCTCCCCTCCCCCCTCCCCATGATAGGCCCCGGTGTGTGATGTTCCCCTTCCCGAGTCCAAGTGATCTCATTGTTCAGTTCCCACCTATGAGTGAGAACATGAAGTGTTTGGTTTTCTGTTCTTGTGATAGTTTGCTAAGAATGATGGTTTCCAGCTGCATCCACGTCCCTACAAAGGACACAAACTCATCCTTTTTTATGGCTGCATAGTATTCCATGGTGTATATGTGCCACATTTTCTTAATCCAGTCTGTTACTGATGGACATTTGGGTTGATTCCAAGTCTTTGCTATTGTGAATAGTGCCGCAATAAACATACATGTGCATGTGTCTTTATAGCAGCATGATTTATAATCCTTTGGGTATATACCCAGTAATGGGATGGCTGGGTCATATGGTACATCTAGTTCTAGATCCTTGAGGAATTGCCATACTGTTTTCCATAATGGTTGAACTAGTTTACAATCCCACCAACAGTGTAAAAGTGTTCCTATTTCTCCACATCCTCTCCAGCACCTGTTGTTTCCTGACTTTTTAATAATCGCCATTCTAACTGGTGTGAGATGGTATTTATAGATTCAATGCCATCCCCATCAAGCTACCAACGAGTTTCTTCACAGAATTGGAAAAAACTGCTTTAAAGTTCATATGGAACCAAAAAAGAGCCTGCATCTCCAAGACAATCCTAAGTCAAAAGAACAAAGCTGGAGGCATCACGCTACCTGACTTCAAACTATACTACAAGGCTACAGTAACCAAAACAGCATGGTACTGGTACCAAAACAGAGATATAGACCAATGGAACAGAACAGAGTCCTCAGAAATAATACCACACATCTACAGCCATCTGATCTTTGACAAACCTGAGAGAAACAAGAAATGGGGAAAGGATTCCCTATTTAATAAATGGTGCTGGGAAAATTGGCTAGCCATAAGTAGAAAGCTGAAACTGGATCCTTTCCTTACTCCTTATACGAAAATTAATTCAAGATGGATTAGAGACTTAAATGTTAGACCTAATACCATAAAAACCCTAGAGGAAAACCTAGGTAGTACCATTCAGGACATAGGCATGGGCAAAGACTTCATGTCTAAAACACCAAAAGCAATGGCAGCAAAAGCCAAAATTGACAAATGGGATCTAATTAAACTAAAGAGCTTCTGCACAGCAAAAGAAACTACCATCAGAGTGAACAGGCAACCTACAGAATGGGAGAAAATTTTTGCCACAATTTTTTAAACTGCCATTTAAAATATTAGGCTAACTCATGAGCACCATTCTTGATAACAAAGCAGTCGTTTTTGTCACTTGTGCGTATTTGTATTTGTTGTTCCCACAACTTAACAACTTATGTATTGCTTTTTTAAAAAGTTGTATTTAAAAGACTTGGCTTACAATAACTTTCACTCCTTGAGATTGTGAGGTCATATACCCAGGAATAATAATTAAATCAATGCACCATTTTATTGTTCCCCCACCTTAAAAAAAAAAAACAACTAATTCCATTAGATGACCTTTTCTAAAACTTAGCAGATTATCATCTCAGCTAATAGGTCTTCCCCAGAATAAAGAATTGCCATGACACCCTGTAATATGATTTTTGTAAGGACTCAGATATAAGATGACTTCCTCCTTATATTATATAATTTTTTCTTTTATGATAAATTTTCCCCAAAACACAGGGAAATAGAGACTTTCTATATTTAGTATCTTCCCTCAAATACTTGCTACGTGATCATCATTCCACCCATTTTTAACCCACTTTCACTCAGCTCCATGAACTGGCAGAAGCAAAAAGAATTGACCTGAGGCTGGGTGAGGTGGCTCATGCCTGTAAAACCAGCACTTTGGGAGGCTGAGGCGGGCAGATCACAAGGTCAGAAGTTCGAGACCAGCCTGGCCAACATGGTGAAACCCCATCTCTACTAAAAATTAGCCAGGCATGGTGGTGCGTGCTTATAATCCCAGCTACTCTGGAGGCTGAGGTAGGAGAATTGCTTGAACCTGGGAGGCGGAGGAAGCAGTAAGCCGAGATCATACCATTGTACTCCAGCCTGGGTGATAGAGTGAGACTCCATCTCAAAAAAAAAAAAAAAAAAGAATTGACCTGAAAAGTCGGAAAGCAAATCAGAACTATTCTGGAAAGAAAAAAAAAAAAAAAAAAAAAAGGTTCAAGCTGTGAAGATAACCTTAAACAAAAAATCCACTTTCAATTCACCATCCTATCTTTTACCATACTCATCCCCAAAGATTTGCATTGTGGGCATTTAAAAAATGCTTGTTAAATCAATCAAAACAAATGAATCTCCCATCCAGGTGAGGAGGGATCCAGGCTCTATTTCAACACATGGAAAGCAGAGGTGGCAAATCAGAAGTCCATAAGTGGAGTGGCCAAGCCATCCTGGTTTGCCCAGAATTTCCCCTGTTTTAGCATCGAAAGTCCTATGTCCTAGGAAACCCCTCAGTCCCAAGCAAGCTTTGACAGTTGGTCACTCTACGACCACAAGGCAAATCTGGCATAGAAATGTGTTTTGAGTAGCCTGAAGGATTAGAAAAATTACTTTTAAATCTAAGAGTTGAAACCACAAAACTCTTAAAAGAAAGCACAGGAATAGATCTTCATGACCTTGGGCTAGGCAATGGTTTCTTAGACATGACATCAAAAGCACAAGTAATGAAAGAACAAATAATAGATACATTGGACTATATCAAAGCCAAAAACGTCTGTGCTGCATATACCATCAAAAATGTGAAATGACAACCCACAGAATGGGAGAAAAGATTTGCAAATCATATATCTGATAAGAGATTTGCATTCAAAATATAGAAAAATCTCTTGTGACTCAATAATAAAAAGACAAATAACCTAATTTAAAAATGGGCAAAGTATCTGAACAGACATTTCTCCAAAGAAGATATAAATATGACCAATAAGCACATGAAAAGATGCTCCACATCACTAGTCACTCAGAAAATGCAAATCAAAACCATGAGATACCATTTCATACCCACTAGGATGGTTAGAATTAAAAAGGCAGACAATAACTAGTGTTGGCAAGGATGTGGATAAATTGGAACCATTGTACACTGTCAGTGGGAATGTAAACTGGTGTAGCCGCTATAAAAAACAATTTGGCAACTCCTCAAAAGTTTGAAATAGAGTTATCATCTGATCCAGCAATACCACTGCTGAGTGAATACCCAAGAGAAATAAAAATATGCTCCATGCAGGCTGGGTGCAGTGGCTTACGCCTATAATCCTAGCACTTTTTGGGAGGCTGAGGCAGGTGAATCGCTTGAGCTCAGGAGTTCAAAACCAGCCTGGGCAACATGGTGAAACCCATCTCTACCAAAAAAAAAAAATTACCTGGGCATAGTGGCTTGTGCCTATAATCCCGGCTGCTTGCGGGGCTGAGGCAGGAAGGTGACTTGAGCTCAGGAAGCAGAGGTTGCAGTGAGCCAAGATCGTACGACTGCACTCCAGCCTGGGAGACAGAATGAGATACCGTCTTAAAAAACAAAATAAATGCTCTATGCAAAATTTAAATGTTCATAGCATTATTATTCATAATAGCTAGAAATTGGAAACAAGTCAAATGTTTATCAAATGATATGAATGGATAAACAAAATGTGGTATACCCATACAATGAAATATTGTTTGTCAACAAAAAAGAAGTGCAGTACTGATTCATGGTGTAACATGGAAGAACCTTAAAAACATTGTGTTAGGTGAAACAATCCAGACATAGAAGGTCACATGTTGTACATATTGTGTGAATTCGTTTACATGTAACATCCAGAATAGACAAATCCATAGAGACAGAGAGTATCAGTGGTTGTTTAGGAATGGGGTTGGGGAGGCGGAATGGGGATTGACTGCTAATATATATGAGGACTCTTTTAGAGGGGACAAAAGTGTCCTCAAAGTAAATGTGAGAGTTGCACAACCCTGTGAATATGCTTTTAAAAACCCCTACTAAATTGCACACTTCAAAGGCAGTTGCCTCCAGCCCACCACATTATTCATCTGTCTAGGAAGTGGGGGCATGCCAAAAACCAGATGGGTTTTATTTCACACCAGAGCAATGCATCATGATTTCTCCCCTTAGATTCTTAAAACAAAAGTGAATATTTTAAAGGAGACTGGAATAGAGATTGACAAGCTGCCCCTTAGCCTGAAATACTGAAAACAAAAAGCTTGTGCTATATACAAGCAGTTCCCCAATGAACTCTGTTCTAAATCCTATTCTTACCAAGACAATATTCTACCGGTTATGAAAATGGCACTTAATTTTTTAAAAAGAAGCCCATGGATTTAAATTCAAGAAACGGACTTGTCTTTTTTTCTTTGAAACTTAAGTTGGAGTGTCAGAGTCAAATAAAATATAGAGGTAAACCTCTAAACTTAAAACATGTTATTTGAGAAGGAAGAATTATACTTCAAGGCATACACATAGACCGGGTAGTCTTCAGTATGCATAAAGAACAAGCGAAGTTCGGAGGTTTTGTAACATGGAGAAATGTTATGTATTGTTTAGAAAGAAAGTTCATTGGCACTGGTAAAGTTTGGAGGAGCTGGCAAGTTCTGACTGATAAGTGACAGGGGTGGGTAAAATTAGTCTTAGAGTCACAGCAGGTTGTTTTAGTAACACTGGTTTCAGGTTACAGCAGGCAGTTTGAGCAGACAGGCTTGCAGAGAATTATTAATACAGCCTTGGAACAATGCTATGTGCCCTGAGTACTTTTTCTCCCTAGCCTCTTGACTCTGTTTCAGTTGGGTATGACAAGAATGACCCAATTCTTTTGATCAAATTTCACATGATTTAAATTTAAAAAAAGGGTGAGGGGAATAAAACATTGATGGAAAGTCCCTAGTCTGCTAGCCATGCTGATGGGGTGGCACTTCCATCTGGAGTCACTCCCAGATCCCTGGCACTGTGCTGGGAAGAGGTAAGTACCTCTTGACTTTGCCACAGATGCTAGTAAAAAGGTGAGGCTTGGTTAAGAGGTTACGCCCTTGTTAAATAATGTAAAGATGCACAACTTTAAAGAGTCCCTTGGTCACATAGCTCGTCCCTCCATGAAAATTCAAGATGTCTAATCAGTACAATAACTAGGGAGGCCAAAAAGGTCAGAGAGAAAAACTGTGTAGCTTGCTCAAAGGGCAAACTCCAGAAGTCTCCTAGTAAAACCCTAATCCCTCAGATAATGTGTTCCCAGAGGGCCGTAACATAAACAAGAGGAAGAGGTGATTCCGAAGCTGGTGAACCTGTCCAGACCTAAGGAAAAGCTCAGCAAACAAAAGCAGCTCAACGTGTCTGAGTCATTCTTACCAAAGAAATAGTGATCTTCTCTCCACAATATTGTGACTTGTACCTCGTGTTTTTATTTTTACTCAAAGTATTTTCTAATTTCCCTTGTTAATGTTTCCTTTACCTATTGGCTATTTAGGAATGTGTTGTTTAATTTCCACATATCTATAAAATTTCCCACATGCCTGTGTGTTATTGATTTCTAATTTCGATCCACTGCAGTTAGAGAACATATTTTATATGATTTCAATTCTTTTAAATTTGGAGGCTTGTTTTATGGCCTAATATACGGTCTGTCTTGAGGAATGTTTCATGAGCCACTTGAGAAGAAAGTGTATTCTGTAGGCCAGGTGTGGTGGCTCATGCCTATAATCCCAACACTTCAGGATACTGAGGTGGGAGGATCGCTTGAGCCCATGAGTTCAAGACCAGCCTGGGCAACATAGTGAGACCCCCATTTCTAATAAAAAAGAAAGAAAGAGAGAAAATGCATTCTGCTACTGTTGGGTGATGTGCTCCATAGATGTCTGTTAGAAATAGTCAGTTTATAGTGTTGTTCACATCTGCTATTTCCTTGTTGATCTTCTGTGGAGTCGTTCTATCCATTATTGAAAGTAGGGTATAGCAGTCTCCAACTATTACCGTTAAATTGTCTATTTCTCCCTTTAATTCTGTCCTTTTTTTTTTTCATTGTATTTTGAGGCTGTGTTGTTAAGTGCATGTATGATTATGATTGTCTTATCTTCTTAATGAATTGGCTCTTTTATCTTTATAAAGTTTTTTTGGTTTTGAGTAACAATTTTTGTCTCAACATCTATTTTGTCTGATATTAGTGTAGTTACTTCAGCTCTCTTTTGGTTGCTATTTGAATGATACCACTTTTCCCATCCATTTACTTTTAACCTATTTGTGTCTATGAATCTAAAATGAGACTTTTGAAGATAGAATATAGTTGGATTATGTTGGTTTTTTTTTCGTTTTGCCAGTCTCTGACTTGTAATTGTATAATTTAATCCATTCAAATTTAATGTAAAAAATTAATGTAATCACCAATAATGTAGGATTTACATTTTGCTATTTGCTTTCAATATGTCGTGTCTTTTTTGTTCCTCAGCTCCTCCATTACTGTCTTCTTTTGTGGTATATATTTTCTAGTGTACTATTTTATTTCCCTTGTCTTGTCTTTCACTATATATTTTTGAGTTATTTTCTTAGTAGTTGCCCTGGAGATTACCATTACCATTTCTATTTATTTATTTACATTTTATTTCATTTTATTTTATTTTATTTTTGACATGGAGTCTCGCTCTGTCACTGGAGTACAGTGGCGCGATCTCGGCTCACTGCAACCTCCGCCTCCCAGGTTCAAGTGATTCTGTTGCCTCAGCCTCCTGAGTAGTTGGGACTACAAGCACCTGCCACCACGCCTAGCTAATTTTTGTATTTTTAGTAGAGATGGGGTTTCACCATGTAGGCCAGAATGGTCTTGATCTCTTGACCTCATGATCAGTCTGCCTCGGCCTTCCAAAGTACTGGGATTACAGGTGTGAGCCACCACACCCAGCCACCATTTTGATTTCTAACAATCTAGTTTGGATTAATGCCAACTTAATTTCAATAGTATATTAAAACATTGCTCATACGTATCTCATTTCCCCTTAAGCTGTTATTGTTCAGATTACATCTTTAGGCAATGTGTGCCAATCAGCATAAATGTATAATTATTGCTTTATGCAGTTGTCTTTAAAATCAGATACACAAAAAAATTATATACAAAAAATACAGGGCCAGGTACAATGACTCATGTCTGCAATCCCAGCACTTTGGGTGGCCTAGGTGTGAGAATTGCTTGAGCTCAGGAATTCCAGACCTGGGCAACATAGTGAGACCTCATCTCTGCAAAAAATAAACAAAATTAGCTGGACATGGTGGCACGTGCCTGTAGTCCCAGCTACTTGGGAGACTGAGGTGGGACGATTGCTTGAGCCCAGGAGGTTGAGGCTGCAGTGAGTCAAAGTTTCACCATTGCACTCTAGCTTGGGTGACAGAGTAAGGCCCTGTCTCAAAAAATATGCATATATTTACACTTTCTTTTATGTTTACCTATGTAGCCAGCTTTATTGATGCTCCTTATTTCCCCATGTGCGTTTGAATTACTGTTAGTACCCTTTCATTTTAGCCTGAAATGTTCCTTTTAGTCTTTCTTTCTTTCTTTCTTTCTTTCTTTCTTTCTTTCTTTCTTTCTTTCTTTCTTTCTTTCTTTCTTTCTTTCTTTCTTTTTTTTTTGAGGGAGTCTCGCTCTGTCACCCAGGTTGGAGTACAGTGGTGTGATCTCAGCTCACTGCAACCTCCACCTCCCGGGTTCAAGGGATTTTCCTGCCTCAGCCTCCCGAGTAGCTGGGATTACAGGTGTGAACCATGCCCAGCTAATTTTTGTATTTTGGGTAGAGATGGGGTTTTACCATGTTGGCCAGGCTGGTCTCAAACTTCTGCCCTCAAGTGATCTGCCCACCTCAGCCTCCCAAAGTGCTAGGATTACAGGTGCCCTTTAATATTTCTTATAGGGCAAGTCTGCTAGTTACAAATCTCTCTGTTTTGTTTTGTTTGAGAATCTGGGAATGTCTTAATTCCTTCTTCATTTTTAAAGGATAGTTTTGCCAGATATGGTATTCTTCGTTGACAGCTTTGTTTTCTTTTAATACTTTCAATATGTCCTTCTACTACCTTTGGACCACCATGGTTTCTGATGCGAAATTAGCTGTCAGTCTTATTAAGGATACCTTTTAGGTCAGGGTTGCTTCTCTCTGCTTTCAAAATTCTCTTTGTCTTCGGCTTTCTACTGTTCAATTGGAATGTGTCTGGATGTCAACCTCTTTGAGTAGATCCTCTTGGAATTCACTGAGCTTCTTTGATGTATAGATTAATGTTTTCCATGAAATTGTGGAAGTTTGGGGTCATTTACTTCTTCAAGTATTTTTTCTTCCCTTTTGTTTTTCTCCTTTTTTTCTGGGATTACCATTATGCCTATATTGGTATGCTTGATGGAGTCCCACAGGTCTCTGAGCCTATGTTCATTTTCCTTCAATCCTTTTTCCTTCCATTCCTCATCTCAATGGACCTATCTTCATGTTCATTGATTCTTTGCTTACCTGTTCAAATCTGTTGCTGTGCTCTCTAGTGAATTTTTCGTTTCAGTTATTCTCCTTTTCAACTTCAGAATTTCTACTTTATTCCTTTTAATAATTTCTCTTTATTAATATTCTCAATTTGAGGAGACATTGTTCTCATTCTTTCCCTTAGATCTTTATGTCTAATTTCCTTTGATCATATTTAAAATATATTGAAAGTCTTTGTTTCATAAGTTCAATGTCTGAACTTCCTCAAACACAGGTTTTATTGTTTTTCGTCCTGTGCATAGGACTTACTTTTTTGTTTCTTTGCATGTGTCATAATTTTTTTTATTGAAAGCTGAGCATTTTATATAATATAATATGGCAACTCTGGAAATCAGATTCTCCTCCCTCCTCAGGGCTTGTTGTTGCTGCTGCCTGTTGTAGTTGCTGCTGCCTGTTGTAGTTGCTGTTTGTTTTGTGACTTTTCTGAACTAATTTAATAAGCTCAGTTAGTGGCCCATAGGTGTGGCCACTGAAAACTCAGATAGTTTAGTGGTCAGCTAATGATTGGATAGAGAGTTGCTTAAATGCCTGGAACTGCCTGGAACCAGTAAATCTTCCAGGCTTTGCCAAGGAGTGCCATGTATGTGTTGGGGCACACCTTCAACACTCAACCTGTCAGCTGAAAACTCTGCCTTAACCTTTGCTTCCTGCTTATGTCAACCATCAAGGTCAGTCAGATGTGAAAACTTAGGGTCATCTTAGGTTTATCCTGAGCATGTAGAGAGCCCTGCACATATGTATGTCCTTCTAGATACTCAGAAATACGTCTGAATTTTTCAAAGCCCCTGAATAGCTCATTCCTTAGATTTTCTTCTTTTTTTTCTTCCACTTTTGCTTTAAGTTCCAGGGTACATGTGCAGGATATGCAGGTTTGTTACATAAGGTAAAAGTGTGCCATGGTGGTTTGCTGCACAGATCAACCTATCACCTAGGTATCAACTATTCATTAGCTATTCTTCCTGATGCTCTACCTCCCCTCAGCCCTCTAAAAGCCCCAGTGTATGTTCCCATTCAGCTCCCACTTGAAAGTGATAACATGTGGTGTTTGATTTCTGTTCCTGGATCAGCTCCATCCATGTCTCTGCCAAGGACGTAATCTCATTCATTTTTATGGTTGCATAGTATTCCATGATGTATATGTACCACATTGTCTTTATCCAGTCCATCATTGATGAGCATTTGGGTTGAACCCATGTCTTTGCTATTATAAATAGCACATATTTTCCTTTTAACTTTTTTCCCTTTTAAGCTTTTTGCTAGTCTAATTTTTTTTTGCTGCAGTTGTTATTTATTTCTTCAGCAATGAATGTTATTTATTAAACTACTTACCTGCAGTGTTTCAACAAACAGTCTGTGTGGGCTTATATTTCCCTTTCTCTTGGGAATATACATTAAATAAATACCTAGAAGAGGAATGGTTGGATCATTACGATAAGTTAATGTTTCTCTTTATATGAATCTGCCAAATAGTTTCCCAAAGTATATCATTTTACATTCCTGCTAGCAATGTATGACATCCAGTTGCTCCAAATTCTCACCAGCAAGTGATATTATCAGTTTCTTTAATTTTAGCCATTCTAATGGGTATGTGGTGGTATTATATTATGGTGTTAAATTTTGTATCCCTGATGACTAGTGATGTTGACCATCTTTTCATGTGCCTACTGATCATTCTCATATCTTGTATTGTGAAGTATCTGTCCAGATATTTTGCCAGTTCAGAGGGAATTGTTTGTCTTCTTATTGAACTGCAAGAGTTCTTTACATATTCTAGATCCTAGTCTTTGTTAGATATACATATTATAAACATTTTGTGGCTTATCTTTTTGTTTTCTTAACAGTGTCTTTTGAAGATAAAAATTTTTTAAATTTTGATTAGTTTTTTCTTTTCTAGTCTGTGCCTTTTGCAACCTATCTATGAAATCTTTGTCTACCCCAAAGTTGCAAAGATTTTTCTCCTAGTTTTCCTCAGAAAGTTTTACAGTTTTAACTTTTAATTGTAGATCTATAATTCATTTCAGTTCATTTGCATGTCTTGTTACATTCTTTTACAATAGTGTACCCTCTATATTTTTATGTGCCTTATTCCATAGTTCTCTATGGTTTATTTTGGCCATAGAGGAATGTCACATCTTGCAAAAAGGTTTGGGTGGGAAGACAGGAGATAGGGCTTGTGTTCTAGTTGTGTGACCTTAGATAAGTTCCTACAATGTTCTCATCTGTAAAATGGCACTAATTATAACTTACCCTATCTGCTGCCCATGAGTGTAGTAAGAACACAAGGAGATAATATAGAAGCCAGCATTTAGAACTGATCTAGTTCCAGAGAAAAATGTGGGGTGCTGTAACTATTCTTATCCTTTCTTTTTTTTTTTTTGAAATGGAATCTTACTCTGTCTCCAGACTGGAGTGCAGTGGTGTGATCTTGGCTCACTGCAACCTCCACCTCCCAGGTTCAAGTGATTCTCCCGCCTCAGCCTCCCAAATAGCTGGGACTACAGGTGCCCGCCACCGCACCCAGCGAATTTTTGTATTTTTAGTAGAGATGGGGTTTCACCGTGTTGGCCAGGATGATCTCAATCTCTTGACCTCGTGATCTGCCCACCTTGGCCTCCCAAAGTGCTGGGATTACAGGCATGAACCACCACACCTGGCCAGCCATTTTCTTTCTTTCTGTATCTCAGTGTTTCACTAAGGATGGAATGTTTACCTCTGAATGTAATCAAGATGACTTGAGGTGATGTATGATATAAATATTTATCACATTTTAATTATCATATGTAGATACTTATTTTCACACATATTAGAAAAATATTGGTTTTTTCTACATGTGAAAACAGTTTTTAAAAAGAACATTTAAAATATTTATGTGCCACAGGTTGATTAATAAAATAGTGAAGGTGAAGTCTAGATATGGTAAAATAAAATTTAGGGTGCTACCAAAATACCTGAAGTTTGAGGAAACGTTAGAGTCTAACTATTAGGGAAGTGATTAGGGAAACTATTAGGGAAGCTTGTCAAAATGCAGATTCTTAGGCATCATACGGCTATGTTCTGATCCACTTGACTAGGATGGGGCCTGGAAACCACACTCTTAACAAGCAACTCAAGAGATTTTGAGGTAGGTGGTATAAGGTTCACACTTTGAGAAAGATTGCTCTTGGTATAGTAGTTCTCTACTGCTGCATAAGAAATTACCCCCAAAACTTAGCATCTTTAAAAAAATTAACATTTGTTATCCCACACAGCTTCTGTGAGTCAGGAATCCAGCAAGAGCAGCTGAGTTGTCTGGCTCTTGCTCAGGGTCTTTTATGAGGTTGTAGCCAGATGTTGGCTATGGCTGTGGTCTCATCTGAAGACTTGATTGTGGCTGGAGGATCCACTTTCAAGATGGTGCACTCACGTGATTGGCAAGTTGGCAATGGCTGTTGGCAGAAGGCCTCAGTTCCTTGCCACATGGACCTCTCCACAGTGCTGCCTGAGCATCTTCACAACATGGTGACTGGCTTTTCCCAGAGCAAGTGTTCCAAGAAAAAGCAAAGTGGAAGCAACAATGTATTTTATGACCTGGCTTTGGAATTCACATAGCATCACTCTCACAATAGTTTTTTGTTTGCACATGTTAGCCTTATTCAATGTGAGATATGAATTCAGAACATGGCGGATCATTGGGAACATATCTTGGAGGCTACCACACTCAGCTTTTCTCCCATATTGCCCTACGTGGTCAAAAGTCTCAGAAGAGGCAGTGGAGAAAGAACCAGATTCTCTACCAGGAAATGGGGTGTCTGGTTCCAGTTCTGCCCTCATTTAAACTCTCAGGTCCTCTGTTTCCTCATCAGTCAACTGAGCTGGCCTCTGACAGTCTCTTCAGTTTAGGACCTTCCAGATTAGAAAGAAAACAATTGTTTCCTTAAGATTAGATGTTCTGCAAAACAATGTGCTGAAGACTTACAGGATTTCTGTTTTAACAGGATAAGGTGACTTTCAGGCAAATGCAATTCTTGCTGGGGAAAACAAAAGAAATCCGGTCACTGACAACCCATAAATTAACAACAAATAGAAGGAAACATGCACAATTAATCACATTCAAGTTCCTGAAAGTTTGCCGGGGCTTCATGATTTAAGAAAATGAATATGGCCAGGTGTGGTGACTCACCCATGTAATCCCAGCACTTTGGGAGGCCAAGGCGGGTGGATCACAAGCTCAGGAGTTCGAGACCAGCCTGGCCAACATGGTGAAACCCTGTCTCTACTAAAAATACAAGAATTAGCCAGGAATGGTGGTGCGTGCCTGTCATCCCAGATACTCTGGAGGCTGAGGCAGAAGAATCGCTTGAACCCAGGAGGTGGAGGTTGCAGTGAGCCGAGATCCTGCTGCTACACTCCAGTCTGGGTGACAGAGTGAAACTCCATTTCAAAAATAAAAGAAGAAAAGAAAAAGAAAAAGAAAATGAATATATGTGAAGCATTAACTTATCAATCATATAAATTAGGTGATGCCTATTCCACGGCAAATTATTTTTTTAAAGGATTTATCATGGCATTCCTTGAACAGCTGCTTTGGAAGGTCGAACCGTGGGTTTATTGTTGTGAAGATGTGAGGTAAGAAAAGCTTTGAAGTGGGGTTTTAGGATCCCTCTGTCAATTGAAGCTCAACCAGAAAAAAATACTTTGAATTACAAAGATTGTGACAATTTAGAATGACTGCATAAAGACAAACGTATAGAGTATTCTATCAAATTATTTTTTAATTATAAAAAATTATTGTAGAAATTCAAATAATATGAAACAGCACTCAGAAGAAAATTAAAATTACTAATAATTTTACCACACAGAGAAAACCAAGAGTGACCACTTAAGAGGCATATCCTCATAGTCATTTGTCTGTTCAGGGACACCGACATATAGGTATCTTTATACAAGTTTGTGACCATATTTATCATATTAGCTGACCTTCTTTTTTCACTTTGTGTAAGCTTCTAATGAGCTTTTTTTCCCAAAAGAAGCGTCAATTTTGATGCTGTGTTTCTATTATGTTTTTCAAGTTTTAAATTATTTTTTGAATAAATACTGCATGGAGATGGTGCAAAATTCACTAAGAACAAAAAGATGTTCATTTCTGTCCTCAGTCATACGGTTGTCTTCCCAGAGGCAAGCAATGTGTGCTCCCAGTTACTTATTTATCCCTACAATTATAAATGCCTAATATTTTATTCTCTCACACAAATGATAGCATTTTCCCCATTTTTCTGCACCCTCCTATTTTCTCTTAACAATACATCTGAGCACCTTTCCTAACAATACAGAAAGAGTTGGCTCATTGTTTTCATAGCTACGTAGTACTTTGCTGTGTGTGTATATAATAATTTTGTTGGATATTTAAATTGCTTCCAGTCCCATACTATTAAAAATAATGTTGCAGAACATTATACTTAATGGTGAGAGACTAAAAGCTTTTCCTCTAAAATCAGGAACAAGATAAGGATGCCTGCTTTCACAACTTCTATTTAATGTAGTACTGGAAGTTCTAGCCACAGTAATTAGGCAAGAAAAAGACATAAAAGGCATCCAAATCAGAAAGAAAGAAGCAAAATTATCATTGTTTTCAGATGATATGATTTCATATGCAGAAAACCTTAAAGAGTCCAGAAAAAAAGCTGTTAGAACTAATAAATAAATTCAGCAAAGTAGCAGGATACAAAGAAAGTCAATACACAAGAATCAGTTGCATTTCTAGACACTAACAATGAATAATCTGAAAAGGAAGTGACAAAAACTATTCCATTTACAATAGCACCAAAAAGAATGAAATACTTAGGAATTAACTTAATCAAGGAGGTGAAAGACTTTTACAATGAAAAATCACAAAATATTGCTGAAAGAAATTAAGACATAATGGAAGCACATCCCAAGTCCATGGATTGGAAGAATTAATATCATTGAAATGTCAATAATACCCAAAGTGATCTACAGAGTAAATACAATCTCTGTCAAAATCCCATTTATTTTTTGAAGAAATAGAAAAACCCATTCTAAATTCATGTGCACTCTCAAGGGACCTCAAATAGCCAAAACAACCTGAGAAAGACAAGCTAAGTTGAAGGACTCACTCTTTCTAATTTCATAACTTACTACAAAGCTACACTAATCAAAACAGTATGCTACTGGCATAAGATAGGCATATAGACCAATGAAGCCCAAATATAAACTCTCTGATATATGGTCAAGATGACTTTTGACAAGAGTACCAATACCAATGAAAGGGAAAAGGACAGTCTTCATCAAATAGTTCTGGGAAAACTGGATATCCATGTGCAAAAGAATGAAGTTGCTCCCTTACCTAACAACACATGCAAAACTTAATTCAAAATGGATAAATATCAAAATGCAAGACCTAAAATGATAAAACTCTTGGAAAATAATACAGGGCAAAACCTTTGTGACATTGGATTTGGCAGCTATTTCTTGGATATGACACTGAAGACACAGGCAACAACAACAAAAAATTGACAAATTGGACTTCATGAAAATCTAAAACTTTTGTGCATCAAAAGACACTATCAAGAATAAGAAAGCAACCCACAGAACGGGAGGATATCTTTGAAAAATTATATATCTGGTAAGAAATTAATATCTAGAGTATATAAAGGACTTCCAAAACTCAGTAACAAAATAACAACCTGATTCAAAAATGAGCAAAGGATATTTTTCCAAAGAAGATATACAAATATGGTTAATAAGTACCTGAAAAGATGTTCAACATTACTAATCACTAGAGAAATACAAGTTAAAGCTACAATGAGATGCCACCTCAAACACATTATAATGGCTACTCTTAAAACAGAAAATAACAAGTGTTGGCAAGGATGTGGAGAAATTGCAACCCTTGTGCACTGTTGGTGGGAATGTAAAATTGTACAGCCGCTGTGGAGAAAGTATGATGGTTCCCCCAAGAAATTAAAAATAGAATTAGCATATGATTCTATTCAGTTTGGGTACATATCCAAAAGCAATTTCCGTTTGGGTACATATCCAAAAGCATTGAAAGCAGGGTCTTGAAGAGATATTTGTATATACCC
Organism: Chlorocebus sabaeus; assembly: GCF_047675955.1. Taxonomy (NCBI): domain Eukaryota; kingdom Metazoa; phylum Chordata; class Mammalia; order Primates; family Cercopithecidae; genus Chlorocebus; species Chlorocebus sabaeus. Next base: position 106,160,564 of record NC_132914.1, read on the forward strand.
ATGTTCATAACAACATTATTCACAATAGCTAAAACATAGAAGCAACCCATGTCCATCAACAAATGAATGGATAAGCAGAATGTGGTACACAATGAGGAATACTGTTCTGCCTTAAAAAGGAAGGAAATTCTGCAATATGCCACACCATAAATGAACCTTGAGGACATTACGCTAAGTGAAGTAAGCCAGACACAAAAAGACAAATTACTGTGTGATTCCACTTATAGGAGATACTTAGAGTAGTTGCATAAATAGAGACAAAATGTAGAATGGTTGTTGCTAGGTACTGAAGAGAGTGTAGAATGAGGAGTTACTGTTTAGCGGGTACAGAATTTTAGTTTTGCAGATGGAGAGTTCCGGAGATGGATGGTGGTGATGGTTACACAACATTATGAATGTCTTTCAATACCACTGAACTGTACACTTAAGAATGGTTGGCCAGACATGGTGGCTCACGCCTGCAATCTGAGCAGTTTGGGAGGCTGAGGTGGGAGGATTGTGTGAGGCCAGGAGTTTGACACCAGCCTGGGCAACATAGTGAGACCCCATCTCTACAAGAAAAAAGAAAAGTCAGCCAGGCACAATGGCTTGTGTCTGTAGTCCTATCTACTCGTGAGGTTAGGGTGGAAGGATCATTTGGGCTCAGGAGTTCAAGGCTGCAGTGAGCTGTGATAATGCCACTGCACTCCAGCCTGGGCAACAGAGTGAGACTCTTTCTCTAAAAATAAAAATAAAAATAAGAAAAGAATGATTAAGATGACAAATTTTGTTATGTGTATTTTGCCACAATAAAAATATTGGAAAAATCGTCTCAAATGCTGCAGTAAATATGTTTATTCTTCTACATATATGATAAAGACTTTGTCACTGAGTGTGCAGATTTGTAATTTTGATAAACATCCAAATTGCTCTACCTATACCTCTCACAGAGATACCCAGGATTTCCTGTTTACCCATATACCATCATCTTTATGTTAGCCCACTTTTCCATACTCTGTTAATCTGATGGGGAAAAAATGTTTTCTGATTGTAGTTTTAATCTGCATTCTTTTCATTACCAAGTAAGGTCAAACATCTTTTTTTTTTTTTCTGTCGCCAGACTGGAGTGCAGTGGTGCGATCTCTGCTCACTGCAACCTCTGCCTCCTGGGTTCTAAGCGATTCTCCTGCCTCACCCTCCCAAGTAGCTGGGATTATTGACATGCACCACCACGCCTGGCTAATTTTTGTATTTTTAGTAGAGACGGGGTTTCCCCATGTTGGCCAGGCTGGTCTTGAACTCCTGAGCTCAGGTGATCCACCCGCCTCGGCCTCCCAAAGTGTTGGGATTACAGGCATGAGCCACGGCGCCTGGCCAAATGTCTTTCCAAAGGGGTAAGAGCTACTTATGTTCCATTTCCTATCCCCTCTTTAGCCCACTCTCTGATGTAAATGAGATCCCAGATAAAATCAGGGCTAGGTTGCTCCGTATGTCCAGGCAGTGTCTTGAAACCAACAGAAATGTGGGGTGCAGATCACAGTGAGGGTGTGGGGTGATGGTCCCAGCCGGATGGGCTCAGATCTCAGGCAGAATTGTCCAGCTTAAGACACAGGCCTTAAAACCACACAGACCCACCTGCCATACTGTCTAGTCACAAGCCCACAGTATGACCTTAGCCGAGTCAATTCACTTCTCTGGGCTTTAGTTACCTCTTCTGTGAAATGGGATTTTAATAGAACCCACTAGGAGGGGCTGTTGGGAGGATGAAACAGGACAGTGCATGTAGCTACCTAGCACGGGGACTTGTTGACAACAAGTTTTGGCAGGTGGTTGCAATCACTATGTTTCAGGTGAGGAAACTGTGACCCCATTGTGCCAGTCAGGGTTCTCCAGAGAAACAGGATCAATAGAATGTGTGTGTGTGTATGTGTGTGTGTGTATGAACACGTATAGTTCATATAGATACAGATATAGCTGTAGAAATAGACATATAGACATAGCTATACATGTAGACATAGATATAGATATAGATATAAGAGACAGCCTTAGTTTAAAGAATTGGCTCATACAATTGTGGAAACTAGCAAGTCCAAAATCTATACTGTGCCAGAAAGCTAGAGACCCAGGGAAAAAGCCAGTGTTGCAATTCAGTTTAAAGGCAGTCTGTAAGCAGAATTCCCTCTTATTCCCTCTTGCTTGGGGGAAGTCAGTCTTAGGCTCACAGGAACCTCTGCCTTCCAGGTTCAAGTGATTCCCCGCCTCAGCCTCCCTAGTAGCTGGGACTACAGGCACATGCCACCATACCTGGCTAATTTTTTTTTTTTTTTTTTTTTTTGTATTTTAGTAGAGACGGGGTTTCACCATGTTGGCCAGGATGGTCTTGATCTCCTGACCTCATGATCTGCCCACCTCAGCCTCCCAAAGTGTGGGGATTACAGGTGTGAGCCACCGCGCCTGGCCCAGTCTTTTTTTTTTTCTTCCTCTTCAGGCCTTCAATTAATTGGATGAGGCCCACCCACTATTTGGAGGGCATACTATTTTACTCAAAAATCCACCAATTTAAATGTTAATCTCATCCAAAAACCATCTCACAGAAACATCCAGACTAATGTCTGACCAACTATCTGGGCACTTTGGCTTAGCCAAAGTTCACACTTAAAATTAACTACCACACTCAGGGAAAAAGATGAATTGCCTAGGCTCACATAGTCGGCCAGCTGGAAGGCCTGTTGTTGTTGTTGTTGTTGTTGTTGTTGTTGTTGTTGAAATGGAGTCTCGCTTTGTCACCCAGGCTGGAGTGCAGTAGTGTGATCTCAGCTCACTGCCACCTCCGCCTCCCGGGTTCAAGCAATCTTCCCATCTCAGCCTCCCGAGTAGCTAGGATTACAGGTGTGCACCATCACGCCCAGCTAATTTTTGTATTTTCAGTCGAGACAGGGTTTGTTGGCCAGGCTGGTCTCAAACTCCTGACCTCAGGTGATCCACCCGCCTGGGCCTCCCAAAGTGTTGGGATTACAGGGGTTGAGCCACTGTGCCCGGGCAGCTGGAAGTTTTGATCCAGACCTTGAACCAAAGATTTTTTAATTTCATTGACTAGAGTGACCATATATTTGGAGACAGTCTCAGTTCAACACATGTCATCCCAGCATAATTCTTAGTAAAACCACCTTTTATTCCTCCAATGGGTTCAGTGTGAACAATAAAGGTGGATGCTTTTTTTTTTTTTTAATTAACTAAGGAAACCCTTCTTATGTTCATTCAACATTTATTCACCTAAGAGACAATGTTTACCCTACACTTCATCCTCTTCTGGCCTTGGGGTCAACCCACAAACTTGTCTGGGGAGAAGGATGAATCAGTGCTAAGAATGTGCTGCCGACATAATTGAGATCATGGTCAGAGGATCAATGGAAAAAAACAAGAGCTACAACAGACAGTTCTGACATGCCCGTGTGAGGTGGAATTTAAATGATTTTGAGACATTTGTTATTGTTTTGTTTTGGCCTCCAAAACAACCGCATAAGGAAAAAATAAACAGAAATCCTGTGAGTGTTTGAATCTTTCTGTGTTTATTCTTTTTACCTGTGGACAAACACAAATATTTTATACATGTTCATGGGAAAGCATCTTGTTTTCCAGACCGGACACTAAGACCCAGCGCTGAGGACAAAAGTAAGCAGGCTCTGCATATTCTAAGTGTTGCAAACTAGGGTCCATCCTCTGGGCCAGCCTTCTCCTCTAGGGGCTTACGCAGTGTGTTGGGTAAATGTGGCATTTAAAGAGAGAGCACTTTGGGAGGCCACGGCGGGTGGATCACTTGAGCCCAGGAGTTCGAGACCAGTCTGGGCAACATGGTGAAACCCTGCTTCTACAAAAAATTAGCTAGACTAATTTTAGTATTCACCCAGCAGGCTGAAGTGGTGGTTCCCAAAGTGTAGTCTGCAGGCTCCCTAAGGGTGCTCAAGACCCTTTTAGGAGGTTCCGAATTTTTCGTAATAATACTAAGCCTTTCCCATTCCCATTCACTCACCAGTGTATCTTGGAGTTTTCCAGAGGCTGTACAATGAGTGATGTAATCATGGGTCTGACGTCTAATAGAATGTCTGCTGCTTTTGCTTTTCTTTTTTTTTTTTTTTTTTTTTTTTTTTTTTTGAGACATAGTCTTGCTCTGTTGGCCAGGCTGTGTGGTGGAGTGCAGTGGCACAATCATGGCTCACTGCAACCTCTAACTCCTGGGCTCAAGCAATCCTCCCACCTCAGCCTCGCAAGTAGCTGGGACTACAGGTGTGTGCCATCAATCACACCCAGCTAACTTTCGTATTTTTGTAGAGACAGGGTTTTACCATGTTGCCCAGACTGATCTCAAATTCCTGGGTTCAAGGGGTCCACTCACCCTCAGTCACCCAAAGTGCTGGGATTACAGGTGTGAGCCATTGCACTTGGCATGCTTCAGTATTGTTGGGTTTTAAATATTTCTGTTTCCATCAGTGGTTGCCAGGGGTTGAAGGTGGGTGGAGGGGGGTGAGTACAAAGGGCCAGGGGGTCACTTGTGGGCAATGGTGGTTCCATATCTTGATTCACCTGAGGTCAGGAGATCGAGACCAGCCTGGCCAACATGGTGAAACCCTGTCTCTACTAAAAATACAAAAATTAGCCAGGTGTGGTGGCACGTGCCTGTAGTCCCAGCTACTCACTAGTCTAAGGCAGGAGAATCGCTTGAACCTGGGAGGTGGAGGTTATAGTGAGCCAAGATCGCCCCACTGCACTCCAGCCTGGACGACAGAATAAGACTCTGTCTCGAAAGACAAAAAAAAAAAAAGAAAGAAAGAAAAAGAAAAACCTGATGTAAAACAGTTTATTCTTTAAGTGCAGGGGTGTGTAATGTAATCCTTGCTTGGCATGACCTTAGATACTGTTCATAATTTGGTATCTTATTGCCACAAAGAGTCCATTCTGTCTGTCTTATGATCACTGTTTTAACATTAATGCTGGTCAGTTGTTGTGTCTAAACTTCTAACGGAAGTGGGTATATGGAGGCATGTCTGACCTCCCATCTCATCATGGCCGGGAACTCACTGTTTAAGGTTTCTTGAAGTTCCCCTTGGCCAAGAGGGGGCCCATTCAGTCAGCTGGGGGGGCTTAGGATTTTTAATTTACATTGTGCTCACTGGAGTAGCACTTTTAATTTCCTTCAAGAAATTTTCCTTTGAATTCACAACTTGGCTAAATGTTTGGTGCAAGAAAGCTTGCTTTCAGCCTATCCTGACTTTTGGCACGCCTTCCTCACTAGGCTTAATCATTTCTAGCTTTTGATTTAAAGTGAGAGATGTGTGACTCTTCCTATCCCTTGAACATGTAGAGGCCATCGTGGGGTTATTAACTGACTGAAATTCAATATTGTTGTGTTTTACGGACTAGGGAGACCTGAGAAGAGGGAGAGAGAGGGGGGAACAGCCAGTTAGTGGAGCACTTGGAATGCACACAATACTGATTAAGTTGGCTGTCTTATATGAATGCTGTTTGTGGCACCCAAAAACAATTACAATAGTAACATTAAGGATCACTAATCACAGATCACCTTAATAGGTATAATAATAATGAAGAAAAACTTTGGGGTCAGGTGCGGTGGCTCACGCCTGTAATCCCAGCACTTTGAGAGGCCAAGGCAAGCATATCTCCTGAGGGCAGGAGTTCGAAACCAGCCTGGCCAACACAGTGAAAACCCCCATCTCTACTAAAAATGCTAAAATTAGCCAGGCATGGTGGCGCGTGCCTGTAATTCCAGCTATTTGGGTGGCTGAGGCACGAAAATCGCTTGAACCCCGGGAGGCGGAGGTTGCAGTGAGCCAAGATTGCACCACTGCACTCCAGCCTGCATGACAGAGTAAGGCACTATTGCAAAAAAGAAAAGAAAAAAAAAAAGGTTGAAATATTGCAAGAATTACCAGGATGTGGTATAGAGACACGAAGTGAGAACATGCTGTTGAAAATGGACCCAATAGATTTGCTGTAGTGAGGTTGCCGCATACCTTGAACTTGTAAAAATGCAGTATCTGTGAAGCACAATAAAGTGAAGTGCAATAAAGCAAGATACGCTGGGCCGGGCAAGGTGGCTCACACCTGTAATCCCAGCACTTTGGGAGGCTGAGGTGGGTGGATCACAAGGTCAGGAGTTCAAGACCAGCCTAGCCATTATGATGAAATCTCTTCTCTACTAAAAACACAAAAATTAGCCAGGCGAGGTGGCGGGCGCCTATAGTCCCAGCTACTTGGGAGGCTGAAGCAGGAGAATCACTTGAACCCAGGAGGCGGAGCTTGCAGTGAGCCGAGATCGTGCCACTGCACTCCAGCCTGGGTGACAGAGCGAGACTCCGTCTCAAAAAAAAAAAAAAAAAAAAAAAAGAAAAATCAGATATGCCTATATACCTGAATTTTAAGGAAACAAAAATTCTCAATTTTAATTTCTAACAGGGTACAGTTAGATATAAACAAAATCCCTCAATCCTTTTTAAGCATACAAAGAGATCCTGAGAACAAAAACTTTGAGAACCACTGATCTAACGCATTGATTTCTTTTGTTTTGTTTCTGTAGTTGGGGCTACGGGTATGCAACACCACCCCCAGCATGAGTGCAATTACTCAGTCTGGGGTTGGAGAAAGCAATTGAAAGGGAGGGGAAAATCTCACTGGCCCTAATGCTTTATAAACTGTGCTGTCTAATACGGTAGCTGCTGGTCACTTGTGGCTATTTAGCACATGAAAAGTGGGTGCTCCAAATTGAGAGGTACTTAGTACCAAAAAAAAAAAACCAAAAAATAATGGGCCGGGCACGGTAGCTCACGCCTGTAATCCCAGCACTTTGGGAGGCCAAGGCGGGTGGATCACAAGGTCAGGAGCAGCCTGACCAACATGGTGAAACCCGTATCTACTAAAAATACAAAAAAATTAGCCGGGCGTGGTGGTGTGCACCTGTAATCCCAGCTACTCAGGAGGCTGAGGCAGAAGAATCGCTTGAACCTGGGAGGCAAGATTGTGCCATTGCACTGCAGCCTGGGCAACAGAGCGAGACTCTGTCTCAAAAAAAAAAAAAAAAAAAAAAAAAAAAGTAAATTATCTCATCAATAATTTTCACATAGAAATGACAACATTTTTTGTTTTTCTTTTCTTTGTTTTTGGTAGCCATGGATTCTTGCTTTGTTGCCCAGGTGGTCTTGGACTCTGGGCCTGAAGCCATCCTCTCACCTGGCCTCCCAAAGTGTTGGGATTATAGGCATAAGCCACTGCACCTGCCCCAATATTTTGAACATATTGGGTCAAGGAAAATATATGGTTAAAATTAAGTTTACTTCTTGCTTTTTTTTTTTTTTTTTTTTGAGATGGAATCTCACTCTGTCACCCAGACTGGAGTGTAGTGGGATGATCTTGGCTCAGTGCAACCTCCACCTCCAGGGTTCAAGCAATTCTCCTGCCTCAGCCTCCTGAGTAGCTGGAATTACAGGCACCTGCCACCACGCCCGGTTTTTGTATTTTTAGTAGAGACGGGGTTTCACCACTTTGGCCGAGCTGGTCTCGAACTCCTGACCTCAGGTGATCCACCAGCCTCATTCTCCCAAAGTGTTGTGATTACAGGCGTGGGCCACGGCATCTGGCCTACCTCTTGCTTTTTACTTTAATGCGGCTACTAGAAAATGTAAAATTACCTATGTGGCTCCTGTATATTTCTGTTGGAGAGTGCTATTCTGGGGATACACAGACTGAACTGCCAATCTCTGTTTCACCACTTACAAGTTGTGTCAAAAAACTTACTATTTCTTCGAATTTCTTGGGTTCCCTGGGATGTAAAATGTGGGTAATGTTAGAGTTGGTGTGAATATTAAACGTAAATAATGTATGTGACATACTTAGCTTTATACCTGGCACCTAAATAAACAATAAGTTTGTTAGCTATTATTATTAAAGACGTTGATTTCTCTACTGATATCGTCAGAGATGGGCCTCATGCTCATTAAAGTTCCTTCCTCTGCGACCTATTTCCACTCTGGCCACAATAATAACTAATTATAGCAAAGGCCTGACCCGACTTTCGGCCGTTGGCCTCCTTCTCCACACCGAAAAATTCAAATCATGACCCATGGTCCATCCTAGAAGTGTGCCATCTGTATTTATGAATGGAGCCTAAGCAAATCTGAAAACCAAGCACCCCAGGCAGCTGAGCCTCGCTTAGCAACCGACGCTGGGGCCTGTTGCTAAGGGAAAAGAAAGAAAGGACGTGGTCCGTCAGCTATTGCTCTCCGGAGGCAGCTACTTCCGGTCCCCCGGACCCTGTCCTGAGGTCTACCTTCCCCCGAGGTACTGGGCCTGCGGCCGTAGGTTCCGCTGTCTCGGGAACCTTAGTAGCCCTCGTTCAGGCGGCGGCGGGGGCGGCAGTAGCGGCGGAGGTGGCTTCAGGCCTCCGGTGCGGCTGCAATGCTGAGCTCACGGGCCGAGGCGGCGATGACCGCGGCCGACAGGGCCATCCAGCGCTTCCTGAGGACCGGGGCGGCCGTCAGGTGAGATTTTGGGGGGCGGGGCGGCCGAAGAGGCCGGGACAGGGTCCCCAGCTTGGGCCCGTGACGGCTTTTTCATGCCCTAGTTGGGGTCTCCAGGGCCCGCGCGGGCATTCCGGGAGCTTCTGTGTCCTTTAGGGTTGGAGGCCTGGGCCTGTAGGTGGGAGGACTGACGGGCTCCAGTCCTTCGGCAACACCAATTCTGTCTGCACTCCCCGGGTCCGTCTGTCCCTCCCCCTCCTGTCATTGTTCCCAGGACACCCAGGGCCCTCCAGTCTTGTCAGGGCCCCTAATTCTGTCAGTGCCCTCCGTTCTTTCAATGCCTCCTAGGCCTGCCAAGACCCCTCAATCCTTCTAGTATACCCCCAATCCTTCTGGGTCCCCCAATCATATCTGCCAGGGGTTCCCCAATCTTGGCGTGGTTCTTCCAGTCCTGTAAGTGCCCCGGGCCTGCAAGCCCCGCGTTTTGTTAGTACCGCCCGCTATTCCTGTTAGCCCGCCCTCTAGTCTAATATGGATCCCCACTTCTGTCTGAGTCGCTGATGTTATTAGTGTGAGTAAAGGCCCTTGTTTTGCAAGGGTCTCTAAATTGGTCAGGGCCTCTTTAACCTGTTAAGGCTGCTTGTTCCTGTTAAAGCCTTCCGTTCTTGTTAGGACTCCTCGATTGCCTGGGTTCCCAATCCTGTCAGGGCCCCCATTTCCTTATTCACCCTCCCAAGGGCTCCAGGCTTCAGAACTGAGTACCCCCTCCCCCACTGCTGACCCCAAATGACTGAGACCTGTTGCTCAGGTCGGCTTCCTCTGGAACTGGAGCAGGTTTAAAGAGCTTATTATCCCAGGGCTAAAAGTCCTCGGTACCTATCCTGTCCAGTGCCCCCATTCCGTAGGTGGGAAGTGTGACCCCATAGCTGACCTCATAGCAGAGTTGGGAGGAGAAGCCAGATCTTTTCACCCCCAGGCCCCACCACTCTTCTCGTGATGTCATTTTGCAGAGGAATGGAGTTTCCAAAGTCGCCAGTTGTCCCTGGGTATTTTTTCCTTATGCTGCTAAAGTCATGGACAAGTCCTCTCTCCCATCCCCTTGACACTGTTTCCTTCAGTTTCCGTCTTGAACTTTGTGGTTTTAAGCACAGACTTGGGAGACAGACACGCATGATTCAGAGCCATGTTCGTTCACTCACTGTGACCAAGTCGGTCTCTTAGTTTCCTCAGTTATAAAAATGAAAGTGATGGTATAATCTGCTTCTGTGGGATTGTTTAAAAAATGAGGTAAGACTGTCACAGTGCCTGGCATAGAGTATGCACCCTTAAATATTAGTGTTTGACTGGGGGATTTTAAGCACTTTAGCACTTCCATGACAGTCCTTTGTAACCTTTCCAAGCACTTTTGTGAACTCATGTATTGTGTAAAAGCACAGTGATGCATTAGGAAACTTCAAGAATAGCTTTCACCGGCTGGGCATGGTGGCTTACACCTGTAATCCCAGCACTTTGGGAGGCTGAGGCAGGCAGATTGCTTGAGCTCAGGAGTTTGAGACCAGCCTGGGCAACATAGTGAGAGCCTGTCTTTACAAAAAAATTTTAAAATTACCTGGGTGTGTGGTGTGCACCTGTGGTCCTAGCTACTCGGGAGGTTGAGGCAGGAGGATCGCCTGAGCCCGGAAGGTGGAGATTGTGTTGAGCCGAGATGGCACCACTGCACTGCAGCCTGGGCACTAGAGCAAGATACTGTGTCAAAAAAAAAAAAAAAAGAACGAACAGAAGAGAGGGAATAGCTGTCATGAATGAACCTGAGATTGTAATGCTTAATTTGTAGCAGCTAACATTTATTAAGTTCTTACTATGTACTCTATACTTTCACACTTATTTAATCCTCACCACAACCCTATGAGGTAGGTCTTATGAATTGTCCCCATCGTACAGATGAGGAAACTGAGGCTTAGAAGGTGAAATGATGCCAAATGAAGTAGCAAAGCCAGGACTGAACCAGAATAATGTAATCCCACTTTCTTAACCAAGTTTGGTGCATATTCTGTTGGCTATGTCTTGGAAAACAAATATTTATCTGAAATTCAGCTATCAGCTGTGATACTAAGAAATGCTGATTATTGTAAAGCAGAGTCACTATTATCACCAGTGACTCTTCACCAAGTTAATGTTTACTGAACTGAAATCAAAGCAATATTCACCTGATCCAAATATTGGGATAATAATGTATTACACACACACGCACATACAAACACGTATATATACATGTGTAACACATATGCAGGTACACATTACATAGCTATATACACATAGATGGTTTGTCTTATTTTGTAGAAATATATAACTTTGTATAAAAACAATGTTTTAAATTTCTGGTGAAATTTCTTAATTTGTAGCAAAAGCATAACCAGTGTTTAAGTCAAGTCTATAGTTAGGAAATCTTTAATTTTATAAACATTCAGCTCTTTTATACCATTGTATGTGTGCCCCTTTCCTGTCTAATATTCTAAAAGAGAAATTCATTTCTGTATATTTTCTCCAGTATTCAGTCATTCAATAAATATATATATATATATATATATATATTTTTTTTTTTTTTTTTTTTTTTTTTGAGACTGAGTGTTGCTCTTATGCCCAGGCTGGAGTGCAATGGCACGATCTCAGCTCACTGCAACCTCTGCCTCCCAGATTCAAGTGATTCTCCTGCCTCAGCCTCCTGAGTAGCTGGGACTACAGGTGCACATCACCATGGCCAGCTAATTTTTGTGTTTTTAGTAGAGACAGGGTTTCACCATGTTGCCCAGGCTGGTGTCAAACTCTGGGGCTCAAGGGATCCTCCTGCCTTGACTTCCCAAAGTGCTGGGATTACAGGGATGAGCCAGTGTGCCCGGCTGACTTAGATTTTAAATCCTAATGTCTAAACATCCTGATTTTTAAGATGTAATCCTATAACTATATATTACTTTAACTTGAAATTAGGTATTTGGTGGGTTATTTTGACAAAATGTTATTCTGTCTCTATCTGTATATTCGCCTATTGTGTTTGTGATGAGGGAAGACAGTAAACTTGTTTTCTTTTTTAGATATAAAGTCATGAAGAACTGGGGAGTTATAGGTGGAATTGCTGCTGCTCTTGCAGCAGGAATATATGTTATTTGGGGTCCCATTACAGAAAGAAAGAAGCGTAGAAAAGGTAAGAATGAGAACACTGCATTATGGTCTGTAGACTTGACCCAGATCCCTGTTATCTGAAAACAGTACAAAGAAGGTTGGGAGGTTGGTCGTGTTTGTTCTCTGTATCTTTAAAATTAGGACTTCAGGTTTTGAAACAGTACTTTTACCATTAGTTGTTATTTGATACCCTGTAGTAAAAAGATTTCTATTTCAGCCCCTCTCCAGACTGGAGTTTGAGGCATGCTTTGTAATGAAAAATGTCAAGCGGCGTAATTGTCTAAGAAGTGTTCTCATTAATATGGCAATTACAGTTTTCAGTGGTACAAACTGACCAATTACATCATACATTTGTGTTCTCTCAGACTAGCTTGCTAATAACTGGTAAAAATTTCAAGTTAGTGCCTTCATTACTAAAAAACTATTTTCTTATTTTTTTAAATGCTCCCTTTTGAAAGTGTTGCACTATGTAACATTGATTAAAATTCATCAAAGAAAGAAAAGAATGTGGTGAAATTTGATCATTGTTAAATCCGGGGACAGTTATAATTGAGGTTTATTATACATTCTCCCTCCTTTTGTGTGTCTTTGAGAACTTTGAGAATAAGTAGTTTTTTAAAACGATTGCTAGCAGAAGAGAGAAGTATATTCGATTTTGTTGATCTCTGCAGAAAGACTGATCAGAATTGGTATAGTGGAGTCTTTCCCAGTGATTGTTAAGATAAGAACAGAATCATTGTCCTGGGGAAGTAACAACAGAACAATTGTTTTCTTCTGCTCTCAGAAACATTGCTTTCTGGTTAAAGAAGAAAGAGAGCATGTAGGGGAGAATGAGGAAGAGAAAAAGACAGGAGATGGTTACTAAGTGTTTTGTACATTTAGGAAGAACCAAGCTGTGCTGGATACCATGATAGGTTTCAAAAATAACACACAAAGGGGACCTTTCCTTCTGTGCTTACAGTCTGCGGAGCAGTACTAGAACCAAGCCTTGGCCCAGATCTCTGTGGATAAGGATCTTCTTGGATCGGAATTCCAAATTTAAGGCCACAGCGCAGGAACTCTGGGTCCCAAATGGGAGAGAAATGGATCAAATATGATATGCTGTTCTCTTCTTCCCCCTGCTTTTTTTTAGGGCTCGTGCCTGGCCTTGTTAATTTAGGGAACACCTGCTTCATGAACTCCCTGCTTCAAGGCCTGTCTGCCTGTCCTGCTTTCATCAGGTGGCTGGAAGAGTTCACCTCCCAGTACACCAGGGATCAGAAGGAGCCCCCCTCACACCAGTATTTATCCTTAACACTGTTGCACCTTCTGAAAGGTATCTAGATGGGAATTTCAAGGGGATTATATACCTTTTCAAAGAAGTCCAGATGACAGGCAAAGAGTTAATAGCCTTATTGTAGGAAAAAATCATATAGATCATTATGAATAAAAAACACCAAGAGCCCAGTAGATACAAACAGGTATTTTTTAAAAATCAAAGATGGAGGCTGAGTGCAGTGGTTCATGCCTGTAATCCCAGCAATTTGGGAGGCCAAGGCAGGTGGATCACGAGGTCAGGAGTTCGAGACCAGCCTGACCAACATGGAGAAACCCCGTCTCTACTAAAAACACAAAAATTATCCGGGCGTGGTGGTGCGTGCCTGTAATCCCAGCTACTCAGGAGGCTGAGGCAGAAGAATCACTTGAACCCAGGAGGTGGAGGTTACAGTGAGCCGAGATCACACCATTGCACTCCAGCCTGAGCAACAAGAGTGAAACTCCATATCAAAAAAAAAAAAAAGATAGAACCATAAATTGTCAAGTTAATAACAGCATTTTAAGGAAGGAAAGAAATTCACTGCCACATAAGAAGTATTATAAGAAGTATTCTGGTTTCAAAAACATTAAAAAAAAAAAAAAGTCCATTAGCCTAGGTTATTCACAAAAGAAGTAATACAAATTGCTAAAAAACTCAAATGTTCAACTTGACCATTATCAAAGAAGTATAAATAAAATAAAAATGCTACTTTTTGCCTATCAGCAAAGATTAAAAAACAAATTTGCAGCCCTGTCCAGCTGTTGGACAATACATCCATACACCGCTGAGAGGGGTGTAACTTAGTGCAACTTTTCTGGAAAGCAGTTTGGAACTACACAATAATAGCTTGCGAAGTATTCAGTACTATTTGACCCAGTAATTCTGTGTCTGGGAGTCCGCCTTATGAAAATGGCTAGAAACGTAGATTGTGACTTAATTAGCCTGAAAAATGGAGTCTAAAAGCAACCAAGTTTAGGAATGACTGAATGGTGGCCCCCAACTTGGAGAGTCACAATATACACTGGCTTGGTAAAGGTTTTAAGAAATAACCTACCCAACTTCTTTGTTTGTTTGTTTGTTTGTTTGAGACAGAGTCTCACCTTGTTGCCCAGCTTGTTGCAGTGGTACGATCTCAGCTCACTGCAACCTTCACCTCTCGCGTTCAAGCGATTCTCCTGCTTCAGCCTCCCTAGTAGCTGGGATTACAGCCGCATGCCACCACGTCCGGCTAATTTTTGTATTTTTAGTAGAGACAGGGTTTGCCATGTTATCCAGGCTGGTCCTGAACTCCTGACCTCAATTGATCTGCCTGCCTCAGCCCAAAGTGCTGGGATTACAGGCGTGAGCCACCGCACCCAGCCCAACTTCATTTTTAAACCAACTTTTTTGACGGTAGAACTGTTTTGTTTTCTTCATAAAATCTGCTGACGTTCCATGGGTATTATACAGAGCGCGATGTATGCACAGAGATCTCCAACATCTAATTATTATGGCAAAAAGGGGAAAGAATGTAGATAACAAACAGAATGATTAAGCAATCACTTAATGCCATACTACTCTGTACGTACCCGATCTCATCAGACCTCAGAAGCTAAGCAGGGTAGTGCTTGGCTAGCACTTAGATGGGAAAATGATTAAGTAATGGATGGCATACAGCCATTAAGAATCACTTTTATGAAATTTTTTTAAAAGTTGGGTGAGGGCATAGGCTGTAATGTTAAAGAGCAGCGTACAAAATACAATTTGACTTCATCAAGGTAGGAACTTCCACAGATGAAGGCTGGACTGAAAAATGCTGAAATATTAGCCATTTTGGTATTGTGCAGTCATTGGTAATTTTAAAATCGTTTTGGAAAACGACTTCTACTTTTAACAATAAGCATATATTGCTGTCACTGTAAGGAGAAAATTGGGTTTAAAACACATTCAGCTAAATCGTGCTTCACTGAGGTGTTTTCCTATGTGAGCTCTGCTTGACACAGAAATCTTTATGAAGCAAGTGTACCTTTCTGTAGAAGAGGCGACTTGAGAATAATTTCTTTTACTATCCTGTTTTTTTAGCCCATTCCTGGTTTAGAGAAAAAAAAAAAAAGTGCAACTCGCTGCCAGCGTTCATCTAATTTTACGTAAACATGCTCTTTGAGGCCAAAGCAAGTCTGACTGATTTTAAACGTGAAAATAGAAAAACTGTTCTTGGAGTTCTTTCTTTTCTTTTTTTTTTTTTTTTATGTTTGAGACGGAGTCTCGCCTTGTCGCTCAGGCTGGAGTGCAGTGGTGGGATCTCGGCTCACTGCAACCTCCGCCTCCCAGGTTCAAGCAATTCTTCTGCCTCAGCCTCCCAAGTAACTGGGATTATAGGCACTCCCCACCATGCCCAGCTAGTTTTTGTATTTTTAGTAGAGACAGGGTTTTACCAGGCTGCTCTCAAACTCCTGACCTCAAGTGATGCACCTGCCTTGGCCTCCCAAAGTGTTTGGATTACAGGCATGAGCTAACATGCTTGGCCTTTTTAAATTTTTTTAAAAAATAGAGATGGGGTCTTGCTATGTTGACCAGGCTGGTCTCGAACTCCTGACCTCAAGTGATCCTCCCATCTTGGTCTCCCGAAGTGCTGGGATTACAGGGGTGAGCCAGCACACCCAGCCATGTTCTTGGGAGTTATTTCTAAATAGAGCTTGGCTCTAATCCTAATGTAACAGAAATGTATATGA
The DNA here is from genome assembly GCF_047675955.1 of Chlorocebus sabaeus. Taxonomy (NCBI): domain Eukaryota; kingdom Metazoa; phylum Chordata; class Mammalia; order Primates; family Cercopithecidae; genus Chlorocebus; species Chlorocebus sabaeus. Next base: position 106,176,256 of record NC_132914.1, read on the forward strand.
TGTTACATCATATACAACAGAAATGTATATGATGTTACATCATATACAACAGAAATGTATATGATGTTACATCATATACAACAGAAATGTATATGATGTTACATTAGGATTAGAGACAGGAATATTCTTGGGGCAAATAGGAAATGGGTTAAAAGCACCACTCCAAAGATTATGTGAAAGCTGAAATGTCCACGTGAATTATCCTAACCCTGGCCTGTCAGCACTGCCCTTATCGTTCACATGGGACCCAGTACTGGGAACCAGAGCCATCCTTGGGCTGCTGTCCCAGAATGTCTGCTCATTTCTCTGCTTCTGCTTTCCAATGTCTCTTACTTTGATTTTTTAGGAAAAAAAAATTTTTTTGAGACAGGGTTCTGTTCTGTCAACCCAGGCTGGAGTGCAGTGGCGCAACCTCCGCTCACTGCAGCCTCTGCCTCCCAGGCCCAAAACAATCCTCCCACCTCCATTTCCTAAGTAGCTGGGACTGCAGGCACATGCCACCATTCCTGGCTAATTTTTTTATTTTTAGTAGAGACAGGGTTTTGACTTGTTGCCCAGGCTGGTCTCGAACTCCTAAACTCAAGCAGTCTGCCCACCTTGGCCTCCCAGAGTGCTGGGATTGCAGGCATGAACCACCATGCCTGGCCTATAAATAATTTTTTAATTATACAAGTAATGCATGAATCAGTTCTCTTTGTAAAAAATTAAAGCATTACAGAGAAGGCCAGAGTCCCCTTTATCAATACTCCAACCCTGCTCCCCTCTACCTTTCCCAAAAGGAAACTATAGGTGGATCCTTCCAGACCTTTTTCTGTGCATTTAAATACATTTCTGTGCATCCATAGAAATGATATATTGTGGGGTTTTTTGGTGTTTGATTTTTTGTTTATTTGGAGACAGGGTCTCACCCAAGCTGAAGTGCAATGGTACAGTCTCAGCTCACCGCACTTCAGCCTCCTGGGCTCAAGCTATCCTCCCACCCCAGCTTCCCGAGTAGCTGGGACTACAGGTGCGTGCTGCCACACTCGGCTAATTTTTGTATTTTTAGTAGAGACGGGGTTTCATCATGTTGCCTAGGCTGGTCTTGAACTCCTGGGCTCAGGTGATCCGCCCGCCTCAGCCTCCCAAAGTGCTGGGATTGCAGGCATGAGCCACCGCACCTGGCTTGTATATTGTTTTGTTTTGTTTGTGATTTACATGGCCAAATATAATAAGCATTAGAGAAGTGTCCATTTTAGTACATGTAGTTCTACCTCCTTCACTTTTTTTTTTTGAGTGTATTGGTCTTATAGTTTGTCTTCTGTGAATTGCTCGTTTATATCCTTTGCCTACTTTTTAAAATTGTGGCAAAATATCCCTAACATAAAATTTACCATTTTCAGCGTATAGTTCACTAGATTAAGTACAGCCACATTGTTGTGCAGCAGTCACCCCCATCCCTCTCTAGAACTCTTCATCATCCCGTACTGAAACTATACCCATGAAACAGTAACTCCCATTCTCCCCTACCCCTAGCCCTTGGTAACCACTGCCCTACTTTCTCTTTCTTTAAATTTGACTCAGACCTCATTAAGTCATGAGTTTCCTCATATTTATAAGATGTACCTCATTAAGTGGACTCATATAATATTCACCCTTTTGTAACTGGCTTATTTCACTTAATATCTTCAGGGTTCATCCATGTTATACCGCATATCAGAATTTCATTCCTTTTTAAGGCTGAAAATATTCTTTTTTTTCTTTTAAGGCAAAGTCTCATTCTGTCACCCAGGCTGGAGGGCAGTGGTGCCATCTTAGCTCACTGCCACTTCCACCTCCCAGATTCAAGTGATTCTCCTGCTTCAGCCTCCCAAATAGCTGGGATTACAGGCGTGCACCACCACACCTGGCTAATTTTTTGTATTTTTAGTAGAGACGGGGTTTTACCACGTTGGCCAGGCTGATCTCGAACTCCTGACCTCAAGTGACCTGCCCACCTCGGCCTCCCAAAGTTCTGGGATTACAGGCATGAGCCACTACACCTGGCCTAGGCTGAATAATATTCTGTTGCATGTATATGCAGCATTTTGTTTGTCCCTCTGTCAGTCCGTGGACATTTGGCTTATTTTCATTCTTTGGCTATCATGAATAATGTTGCTGTGAACATTAGTGTCCAAATGCCCTGCTTTCAATTATTCTGTCAACACTCAGAAGTAGAATTGCTGGATCAAATGGTAATTCTGTTTAATTTTTTGAGGAGCCTCTATGCTGTTTTCCACAGATGATGCATGATTTTAGAATTTTACCTGCAATGTGCAAAAGTTCCAATTTCTCCTCACCAACACATGCTATTTTCTATTTTCATTGATAGTAGCCATCCTAACGGTATGGTATCGTTTTAATTTGCATTTCCCTAATAATAAGTTACATTGAGCATCTTTTCATTTGCTTATTGGCCATTTTGTCTGTCTTTTTTGGAGAAATGTCAGTTCAAGTTCTTTGCCCATTTTTGAACTGGATTGTTTGGGTTTTTTTTTTTTTTTTTTTTTGAGAAGTCGCTCTGTTGCCAGGCTGAATTGCAGTGGCGTGATCTCAGCTCACTGCAACCTCTGCCTCCCAGGTTCCAAGCGATTCTCCTGCCTCAGCCTCCCAAATAGCTGGGACTACAGGTGCACACCACCACGCCCAGCTAATTTTTGTATTTTTAGTAGAGACGGGGTTTTACCATGTTGGCCAGGATGGTCTCGATCTCTTGACCTCGTGATCTGCCCACATCAGGCTCCCAAAGTGCTGGGATTACAGGTGTGAGCCGCCATGCCTGGCCTTGTTTGTTTTGTTGTTGTTGTTGTTGAGTTTTAGAAGTTCTGAGTTTATATATTCTGGGTATTAATGCCTTATCAGATGTGATTTGCAAACCTTGGTCATTTTTTTCTTTTCCTTCTTTGGTACAGAGTCTTGTTCTGTTGCCCAGACTGAAGTGCGGTGGTGCAATCTCAGCTCACTGCAACCTCTGCCTCCAGGGTTCAAGTGATCCTCCTGCCTCAGCCTCCCGAGTATTTGGGGCTACGGGTGTGCACCCATCATCCCTGGCTAATTTTTGGGTGTTTTTTGTTGTTGTTTTTAATAGAGTTGACGGTTAACCATGTTGGCCAGGCTGGTCTTGAACTGAACTGAAGTGATTAACCGCCTCGGCCTCCCAAAGTGCTGGGATTACAGGCTCCACTGTGCCTGGCCTCATTCACTTTTATAGCTGCATAGTTTCCATAATGTCAACACACCCCAGTTGGTTTGGCCATTTGTCTCCAGCTCCTTGTCATGATAAGCAGGCTATCATGTGAGCATCCTTATACATGTCCCTTTGTGAACCTGTGCATGCATTTCTGTAGGGAAAAAAATTGCTGGATTGAAAAAGTAAAATTGCTGGGTTGTACGATATGAAAATGTTAGTAGATACTGCCAAATTGCCCTGTAGTATTTTAGACAAAACTGGGTTAAAAGAGGCATTAAAATTTTCCTTTGGGAGGTGGTGGGGTGGGGGAGCTAACAGAAGGGCTGCCCAAGGGGTGTGGGAGAAAGGTGTGGTTCCTTTCCCAACCCTGCTCTCTTTGTCCTGGGAGGGAAAGGGCTAGCCCCAGGGTATATACACACTGATGCAGAAGCCTGGGCTTTATTATTATTATTATTATTATTTTAAGTGAAAGCAAGTTTATTAAGAAAGTAAAGGAATGAAAGAATGGCTACTCCATAGGCAGAGCAGCCCAGAAGTCTGGGCTTTAAAGGAATCTTTCAAGGCCGTTGACGGCAAATCAGAAAGAAGAAACAGGCTGACCTACTGTATGTTGGGAGTCACTGAACTTCCAGTAACTGCACTGAAAGGCTGGCTTCTACATTTTTTTCTCTCACACTCCAGCAGTACTGGTCCAGTGTAACATGCGATGGGAAGGAGGGTGGCCAAGATCAGGAGTCTGCACCTGATGGACCATGGGCCAAATCCAGCCCGCCACCTGTTTTTGTCAATAAAGTTTTATTGGAACACAGTCATGTCCATTTGTTTAGATATTGCCTATGTCAACCTAAAATAATCAAAGGGTTCGAGATCCAGCTACAAGGGTTTATTCAAACACAAAGTGTGAAGGTGGCTGTCTGGGGACACACAAATAACAGGAAATGGTGATCAGTGCTCCCAGTGTGGGGAAAAGCGGGGATCATTTATGTAGACAAAAACGGAAGTACTGAACAGAATTATAACATTTTCCATACAATGGCTAACATACAGATGTAAGATTTGATTGGCTACTATGGATTACACTCTTAGGGCGTTGCCTACCATTCCGTTGTAAAGAGGTAATAATCACAAGGGTCTCTATCTCCAGTGCCATTCAGCCTAGGTTTCAGGGAAGAACAGGGAGTCTGGTTAATTTGTAACATCTCAACACAAAGGTCAGGAAGCAGCCGCCATGCGCCAGAGAAGAAAAGCAGCTGTGTTACTTGACTGTTTCCAGCACTCTTCCCCTTGGCATAATACATTTAGAAGGTCCTGAAATATTATTTTCTTTTTACATCTATGACTGCTTTTGTGCTGCAATGGCAGAGTTGAGTAGTTGCAACAGAGACTATGTGGTCCACAAAACCTAAAATGTGGCCAGGCACAGGAACTCACACCTGTAATCCCAGCACGTTGCGAGGCCAAGGTGGGCAGATCACTTCACCCCAGAAATTCAAGACCAGCCTAGGCAACATGGTGAAACTCTGTCAGTACAAAAAATACAAAAATGAGCTGAGCACGAAGGCATGTGCCTGTAGTCCCAGCTGTTCAGAAGGCTGAGTTGGGAGGATTGCTTGGGCCCAGGAGGTCAAGGCTGCAGTGAGCCGAGATCACACCACTGCACCCTAGCCTGACAGAATAAGACCCTGTCTCAAAAAAAAAAAAAAAAAAAAAAAAAAAAAAAAAAAAAAAAAAAAAAAAAAAAAAAGGCAAGCCTAAGATGTTTATTTTCTGACCTTTTACAGAAAAAGTGCCAATCCTTGGTCTAGAAGTAATTATAATATAAATTCATAAGCCCATCAAACTTCTATTTTATTAGGCCTGATTCCACCTGTGATTGAAAAGTAAACCACTCGGCCAGTGCTGTGGCTCACACCTGTAATCCCAGCACTTTGAGAGGCTGAGGTGGGCGATCATGAGGTTAGGAGTTCAAGACCAGCCTGGCCAACATGGTGGAACCCCATCTCTACTAAAAATACAAAAATTAGTTGGGTGTGGTAGCATGTGCCTGTAATCCCAGCTACTTGGGAGGCTGAGGCAGGAGAATCACTTGAACCCAGGAGGCGGAGGTTGCAGTGAGCTGAGATCACACTTGCACTCCAGCCTGGGCTACAGAGTGAGACTCTGTTTCAAAAAAAAGTAAAAGTAAACCACTCAAAAGACACTTTCAGGCTGCTGCATATAGCTTGATGCTTTGCCTTGAAAATCAGAAACTCAAATACAAAAAAAGGCCTTGGGAAACAGCCCTGTGAAGAGGAGTATGGCACCAAATATGGGGTTGGACTGGATGAATGTTGGTTGGGAACGGTCCTCCCAACCTGAGAGTTGTGAGTTAAAATCATTTTACTCAATAAGAACCTTGCAACAAATTTATATTGATGATAGTTTGAAGATAGAGGAATCAGTTACTTCATTTAAATGCTGCAGTCTCATGAAAAATTACATTCATTCAGTAAACTTAAGTGCCTAATAGAGTACTACGCATTGGGTAATGCTACAAAGAATGATGAAAAATACCTAATTCTAAGGTGAATCCTGCAGTCCTTAATTTTTTTTTCTTTTCTTTTTTTTTTTTTTTTTTTTTTGAGACGGAGTCTCACTTTGTTGCCCAGGCTGGAGTGCAGTGGCACGATCTCTGCTCACTGCAACCTCTGCCTCCCGGGTTCATGCCATTCTCCTGCCTCAGCCTCCTGAGTAGGTGGGACTACAAGCTCCCGCCACCACGCCCAGCTAATTTTTTTTTTTTTTTAGTAGAGACGAGGTTTCACCATGTTAGCCAGGATGGTCTCGATCTCCTGACCTTGTGATCCGCCTGCCTTAGCCTCCCAAGGTGCTGGGAATACAGGCGTGAGCCACCGCGCCCGGCCTGCAGTCCTTAAATTTTTAATTAACTTTGATATGTTATACTGCGCAGGTTTTCTGGTTAGTTGTGATGCTGGTGAATTTAATGTCTTACCTATTTTGTTTCCAGCCTTGTCCTGCCAAGAAGTTACTGATGATGAGGTCTTAGATGCAAGCTGCTTATTGGATGTCTTAAGAATGTACAGATGGCAGATCTCATCATTTGAAGAACAGGTGAGTACAACATTTGAACACGTTTAGCTTGGAGAATCCTTTCCCCTAGTGACTTGGGGTCTGACCTTGCAATTGCCTGGCCCCAGTGTACATTTCTGTGACATTTTAGACAGCTTTAGTGTTCTGGGACCAGAGTACCAACTTTGTTCCTGCTGTCATGATCAGAGGGGAGATACAGCTGTTTTTCACCCAGTAGATAGAAGGTTAGGGGGATGGGACATAAACACACAGTTGCCAAAGAGCAAAATCTTTTTAGTTCTTAAGTGACTTGGCACTCCAGTAAGTGATAGGGACACTTGGGTTCTTTAGAAAGAGGCAGGTGACTTTATCTTGGAGACTCAGAGGTTTAGGTAAGATTTTTCTGGACCACACCCTCAATTTAAAAAAAAATCAATCTTCAAAGCTTGGCTTAAAGTGGCCCGAAACCTCAAGCAGATGTCATATGCAATTCCAAGGCCGAATGCAGTCACTCCCACCTCCCTTTTCCACAACTACAGCTTTGCTGCCTTCTTTGGAACTTGGCCACCCTCCTCCCCGCCAGACCACTGTTACCAACAGCAAGTCTGAAGCAGAGGCCAAGAGAGTGAAGCTCTAGGGATGAAAAAATCTAGCCCCCAGTGGCATACAGTTGCATCCTCCACAGCCACATTTCCAAGATGGCCTTGTCCAGCTTCATGTAGGTGTTGTCTGCCGCCACTGTCCAGAGAAATGGGAGGCGGCATCTTGGACCTCCCAAAACTGTGGGGCTGACATGAGGGGCATTGAGGGACTTTTGAAAAGGGAGGTGGGGAGTCTGTGTAGCGCCCCTTATTTTTAAAGGTGTTCTCTTGTTTTTGCTTTATTCTGAAGCCACAGGTCACTTTTTAGACATGGTGCTGGTAGTATCTATACTTTCTTAAAATGTATCTCAGTTAATCCAATTGTATGTTGCAATGTTTTTCTATTTAGAAAATACTTCTAAAATCCTCCTCTGGTAACTGGAATTATTTATCTACATTTTACATTTCCCTAAACTGAGAGAATGACTTTGAGATTTAGTCACCAAGAACATCAGATAACTTTTTAAAAGCCCGACTTCTCCATCAAGGACTCACTTAGGTCCCAGTCCCTCCTTGGAAGTATTTTCGACATCTTCAGCCCACATCTAGGGCCCACGCCATGCTGTAGTCTGCAAGAGAAAGAGGTGGGCGCGTCTGTCCAGTGGCCTTTTCCTGTTTGAAGGTACCCAGAGCATCTAGCATGGGCCTTGCCCACATCTGTATTATCAGCGATCCACTCAATCAGGAGCAGACTTTCCCTGATTATCAACCCATTTTCTTTGTCTAAAGCTAGAGCTTCAGAGGATGCATTGGGCCAAAGGCTTGCTTTATGCAAATTACCTGATTTTATTATCACAATAACCATGTAAGGAGTTTACTATTGTTCCCATTTTACAGATGGAAACACTGAGGCTCAGAGAAGTGGAATGATTTGCCCAGAATCATGCAGCTATTTAAGGGGCAGAGCCAATATTTAAGACAGTGTGGTGCTCCAGTGCACATTCAAGCTCCCCCTCCTCTGCAGTGCTGTCCCTTTCCTCAAGGCCGAGTTGTTACATGGCTTACCCACGGGTTAAGTTATAGATCCACCTCCATCGTGTCTTGGATCTGCTTCAAGCCTGGGCCCACTTGAGCCTCCCAGGAAGCACTGATTCTCCTCCAGGTCCCCTGCTTCCTGTTCATCTATACAGGGCTGCAGCTCTAGTGTGCCGCTGGCTAACAGCTAGGCTGCCACACCTGGTCCCTCAGGGGCCAGAGCCTTGCCTTATTTATCTTTGAATCTCTACTTGCACTCTACAGCTGCAGTTTTATAGCCCAGGAGGGAATTCATTTATATAGGCAACAGGTATTTATTGAATTCATGCCTGGGGTGGGGCCTGTCGAGGGCAATGGAGTTGTAGCTGCAGACATGACCTGCAGGAGTTTTCCTGCTCACTTAGAGCTGGTATTCCAGTGGGGGATGAGGATAGCAGGCAGTGGTCGGTACAGACAGTAAGCAGGGAATTTCAGGATATGCTAACAAGAAACTAGCTGGTGTGACATGGCGTGGGTAGGGGTGGGCAGGGGAGGAGGAGCCAAGCGACAGGGGAAGACTGCTCCAGGTAGGGAGGCTCCGCTTGGGAGGTGAGGTTTTAGTCGAGACCAGAAGTATAAAAGAGAGTGAAGTGTGTGGACACCTGGGTGCAGAGCATTCCAGACAGATGAAGAAGCTAGGGTGTAAGTCTGGAGATAGTTATAAAGCTGCCACCTGTGGAGAATGACAGGGAGGCCAGGGTGGGGAGGGCTGCGGAGGAGAGGGGCTGGCGGAAGTTGGCGGGGAGCAGATTGTGCAGGGACTGGGAGGATATGGGCAGTATCGGCTTCTATTGTGTGTGCAGCGGGGAGCCACTAGAGGGCTTTGAACTGGGGACTGGTTTGATCTGACTTGTTAAAAAAGGAAGACTGGAGGGGCAAGAATGCAAGCCGAGAGGAAACGTGGGAGGCCGCTGCAGTTATCCGGTCGAGATGGCGTGGCTCAGACTGGGGTTGAAGCAGGGGAGTTGAGAGTCCTTAGGAATTTAGGGCATATTTTGGAGGAGGGGCCTTTTTCAGGACAGCTGCTGAATTGGCTGGGGGTGGGCTAGGGTTCAGAGGGGTAGAGGCAGCTTTGGATAGTTGGTTGGGGAGTATGCCCTGCGGAGGAGCTCTTTTGGCAGAGACCTAAAGGATAGGAGGTAGTTGTGGAAAGGTCTCAGCACAACCCGAAATGGGAATAAGCTGGATGTGTTCAAGGAACACAAAAGAGGCCAGGGGCCGGGACATTGTGAATGTTGGGGGCTTTGTAGGCCAGATAAGAATGGTAGGTTTTAGTCTAGTAGAGGAAGCCATTGGAAAGCTAAAAGCAGAAGAGTAAAGCTGTCTGCCTTTTAAAGTACTGCTCTGGTGGCAGTGTGAGGGGACACAAAAGGAGAAGCAGAGGGCCTGTGTTGTGACCCCGTTACTCCTGGAAGAGTGAGGGATGGCTTGGGTTTTTGGGGAGAGGGCCGTTTGAGTTGATGTTCAAGAGTAGTCCCATGCCATTGGATCCAGCAATCCTGCTGCTGGGTACAAACCAAAAGAATTCAAACAAAGCAGGAACTCAGTAAGATATTTGTGTATTCAGGTTAATAGCAGCATATTTGCAATAGCCAAGGGGTAGAAGCAACCCAAGCGTTTATCAGCTGATAAATAGGTAAACAAAACTTTCATACAATGGAATATTATTCAGCCTTAAAAAGGAAGGAAATTCTGCAATATGCTACAACATGGGTGAGGCTTGAAGACATTATGCCAAGGAAAATAAGCCAGTCACAAAGACCAACACTGTATGATTCCACTTGTGTGAGGTTCCCAGAGTAATCAGATTCCTAGAGACAGAAAGAATGATGGGTGCCAGGGGTGGGGGAAGGGGAAATGGGGAATTAGTGTTTAACAGGTATGGAGTTTCAGCTGGGGAAGATGAAAAAGTTCTGAAGATGGATGGCGGTGATGATTGCACAACATGAATGTACTTAATGCCACAGAATCATTCATGTTAAGATGATAAATGTTATGATATGTGTATTTTACCACAATTAGCAAAAAGCCTAATCTTTTGAAGTCGGAGCAGAGGTCAAGGCTGTCTCAGTGAAACAGAACTATCTCAGAGACTGCTGGCGTGAAGGCAGCTGCCTGGCTTTCTCTCCTGCTCTCTGCTCCTGGACCTCTTGCTTGAGGGTCTTCACTCGTGACAGTGTCTAGGACATAACTGTTTTCTTTAATGAGCTGGGCCTTGAGAAGGTAGAAAGCAAATTCTACCCACATTCACTGTAGGGCGTCTGCCCAAGGTGGGTAGTTCTGATCTTGCCCTTTCCTCATCCAGCCTCTCTAAAGAGTGCTTTGCCCTTTGACAGGATGCTCACGAATTATTCCATGTCATTACCTCGTCATTGGAAGATGAGCGAGACCGCCAGCCTCGGGTCACACATTTGTTTGATGTGCATTCCCTGGAGGTAAACGATTAATATTTCCAACACGTTCTGTGCAACTTATGCATATTTGATAAGTATAGGAGAGGCAAGTGTAATCTTTGTACAACTTTAAACACAAAAGTAAGATTCAGTAAAAATCAGTGATAGGAATGAGGCCGGGGAGGGTCTTTAAACTACATGCTTTGCAGTTGGTGACTCTGATTAGGGATGTCAAGGCTCTTTCAAATGATTCATTGCTGCAATTTGTGTTGGCTTTGAGAAGAAAGAATGTGTTGTTTTTTCCTATTTAATACAGGGGAACAGGGGCCATAGGAATACTAAGTGACCCCTCATTTCCCTGTAACAGTATAAATATCGGGGGGAGTTGATAAAAGTTAAACAGTAAGGATGAAAATATTCTGGAGAGAAGAAATAGGTTTCTATTGCATTTGATGAAAGAATATGCATAGTATCCAGCCAGATAGGCTAATTGAGGCTACCTTTAGAAACCTGAGCTTTGTTAAAAGTTGATTTTTAGTGGTGTATTCAACGTAGAAACTTGTAAGGTTTAGGGGTGGGGTAAGGGTGGTAAAAGGGATTATAGCAGGGTTTTCAGTCTGTTTTTTTTTTCCCCTACAGCAGCAGTCAGAAATAACTCCCAAACAAATTACCTGCCGCACAAGAGGTAGCCGTTTTCCATTGAAATATAACACATAAGATGTGGACTTTTAAGATATGATAATAATTTGCTTGTGTTAAAAATATTTTTTTCTGGTGACATACAGGCCAGCTTGAAGTGTGATGTGCTTGCAAAGGAAGTTGTATTTTGGAAATAGCTTTAAATAGATTCTCTTGGTGTTCCCTTGCACCCCAGCCCAGCTTACTTTTCTTGAAACTGGCTTATTTGTACTTCAAACAAGGGCTTTCTTTTTACCTTTTCAAATTGATTCTGGGAAGAACGTAATGAGCTGAATCTGTCGTGTCTTCAGCATTTCCAGTGCTGCCAAATTCTACTGCATGTTACCAAAGTCTTCCTTAGGAGGAAATTGTTGTTTTCTTAAGACTTAAGGCCAGGCGCGGTGGCTCACGCCTGTAATCCCAGCCTTTGGGAGGCCGAGGCGGGTGGATCACCTGAGATCAGGAGTTCAAGATCAGCCTGATCAACATGGAGAAACCTCATCTCTACTAAAAATACAAAATTAGCCGGGCATGGTGGCGCATGCCTGTTATCCCAGCTACTCTGGAGGCTGAGGCAGGAGAATTGCTTGAACCCGGGAGGCGGAGTTTGCGGTGAGCTGAGATCGTGCCATTGCACTCCAGCCTGGGCAACAGAGCAAGACTTTGTCTCAAAAAAAAAAAAAGACTTAAAAAATACAATTAGCATATAAATTCCTTTGTGTAGTAATAGGAACAAGTATTTTTTGAGCCCATGCTGTTTGCCAGGCTTTGCATTATCTCATTTAAGCCTCATAACAACTCTACAAAGTTGATAGTACTGGAGTTAATGGGATAATAACTATCCCAATTTTCTGCACACTGAGGCTTGCAGAGATGAAAGGCATTCCCAGGTCAGGCAGCGAATAAGAAGCAGAGCCAGAGCTGATCCTTGGGCTGCCTGACTCCAGAGCCTGGGTTTCTCACTTACGTTCTTTCCATTGAACCCCATTCTAGCCAAAGCAAGGCCTAGTTATTCAGAACTTGCTTATTCTGATTATTTCCGAAGATTTTATCTCACTTTATGGAATGTTCACTGGTGGTATCCTTCTTTTGACATCTCAAACGTTTTAAGCATGTGTTTGTAAAAAGACGTTATTAAACACAAATTCCTTTTTAAAATGTGGCTCTACCCATTATACAGAAACCATATGTAAAGATAGATCTGTGTAAATTCTCCTATGAAGGAATGGGATGTCTTTTGGATGGAAGTCAATGAGGAAAGCTATTTCAATGTACTTTTCAAGAACATTTTTTCTCAAGAGGGAGTTTCTACGACATACTAGAAAGGAAGATGAATGTTGAGCTTGGTGCCAAAGGGCTAAAAGTGACATATCAAAAAACTTTTTGCATTCCAGGGTCACCTCACCCCACATCCAATCACTGGAAGTCTCAACATCCTTTTCATGGAAGACTCACTAGTAATATGGTCTGCAAACACTGTGAACACCAGGTAAATACCAACACTTGTTATTTCTGGAGGAGGTTTTCCAAAAGTTAGGATTCTTAAAAGGACCTAGAGAGTGGGCTGGCATTGGTCACTGGTGTTAGAGACTACCTAGCCTCTGCACACTAGTGGACTGACTACCCCACTTCGGTCAGTGTCAGCATGTCATTTGATCCTCAGATGGCATCTTCTGCTCCAAGGACAACAGACCCCCTGTGGATTGGCAGGATCTCGAGTCCAGTGGTTGGGTCTTTGCTCATGGTGGACACAGTAGATTCTAGGGCTGGTTTTTTCCCCTTTGCTTTTGAGGTTTTAAAATAATATTTTATTATGGAAAATTTCCAACATCATACAAAAATAGAGAATTGTACAACTGTCACCCCAATCCATTTTATTTTATTTTATTTTTTCACAGCCATTACTGACTCTGGGATCAGTCAACTTTATCACATTTTCATTGCCCCCTAAAAAAACTCCAGACTCATTAGCAGCCTCTCCCCATCCTTTCCATCCCCCTACCCCTTGTCAACCATGAATCTACCTCTGTCTCTATGGATTTGCATATTCCGGATACTTCATATAAATGGAATCATGTAATGTGTGACTTTTTGTGTCTGGCTTCTTTCATTTAGCATAATATTTCCACGTTTCTTCCATATTGTGGCATGAATCAGTACTTTGTTCCTTTTATTACCAAATAATATTGCATTACATGGATCTACAACATTTTTTTTCCATTCATCAGTTGATGGGCATTTGGATTGTTAGCACTTTTTGGCTACTATGAATAATGTTGCTGTGAACATATACATACAAGTTTTTGTGTGGACATATATTTTCACTTCAATTGGGTAATTGCTAGCTTATATGGTAACTCTTTTGTTTAACCTTTTGAGGAACTGCCAGACTGTTTTCCAAAGTGACTATGCCATTTTACATTCCCACCAGCAGTGTACAAGGGGTTCCAATTCTCCACAGCCTCACCCACATTTTGATGTCAGCCCACTCTCTAGGTCCTGTCTGACATTGTGGTTCTAGCCATCCTACTGAGTGCAAAGTAGTATCTAATTGTGGCTTTCCCCCGCAGCTTTATTGAGATCTAATCAACAATAAAAATTGTATATATTTAGGGTATACAAAGTGATGATTTGATGTGTGTGTGTGCATGTGCACCTGTGCTTATATGTGGTGAGAACACTCTCAGTATATTTCAAGAATACAATACAGTATTATTAACTGTAGTCACCATGCTGTACGTTAACTCTCCAGAACTTATTCATCTTATAACGGAAGGTTTGCATCTTTGAGCAACATCTCCCCACCTCCCCAGCCCCGGCAGCCACCATGTACTCCGCTTCTGTGAGTTTGGCTTTTCTAGATTCCATGTAGGTATGAGATCAGGCAGTGTTTATCTATATCTGGCTTATTTCACATAGCAGGTGGCCTCCAGTTTCATCTATGGTGTCACAGATGGTAGAACTTCCTTTTTGATGGCTGAATAATATTCCATTGTACATGTATACCACATTTTTTCATTCATCTGTCTAGACGTTCCATATCTTCGCTATTGTGAATAATGCTACAGTGAACATTGTTTTGCAGATATATCTTTGAGATCCTGATTTCATTTGCTCTGGATATATACCTAGGAGTGGTATTGCTAGTTCATATAGTAGTTCTATTCTTAACTTTTTGAGGAACCTCCATACTGTTTTCCATTTACATTCCCACCAACAGTGTACAAGCGTTGTCTTCTCTCCACACCCTCGGCAACACTTGTTACATGCTGTCTTTTTTTTTCAGACGGAGTCTCGCTCTGCCTCACCCAAGCTGGAGTGCAGTGGTGCCATCTTGGCTCACTGCAACCTCCGCTTCCTGGGTTCAAGCAATTCTCCCACCCCAGTCTCCTAAGTAGCTGGGATTACAGGCACATGCCAACATGCCCAGCTAATCTTTTGTATTTTTAGTAGATATCAGGTTTCACCATATTGGCCAGGCTGGTCTTGAACTCCCAACCTCAGGTAATCCGCCTGTCTGGCCTCCAAAAGTACTGGGATTAAGGCATGAGCCACTGCACCCGACCACATGCTGTCTTTTTGGTAATAGCCATCCTAACAGGTGTGAGGTGATAGCTCTTTGTGGTTTTATTTGCATTTCCCTGATGATTAGTGATATTGAGTGCCTTTTCATATACCCGCTGGCCGTTTATATGTCTTTTTTTGGAAAGTGTCTATTCATGTCCTTTGTCCATTTTTTAATTATGTTACTTTGTTTTGTTTTGTTTTTTGCTGTTGGTTCATATGAGTTCCTTATAAACACTCTCTTAGTATATTTCAAGTATTCAGTTTTGGATATTAACCTCTTATCAGATATATGGTTTGCTAATATTTTCTTTTATTCCATATGTTGCCTTTTCATTTTGTTGATTTTTGATTGCTGTGTCATTGCGGTTCTGAGTGACATTACCTTGAAGACTAATATGTTGAATGGTCTTTTTAAAAATAAGGTTCGCATATTAAGATATGTAAGATATGTTAAGGAACTATAATCTATAAGTTGACTATTCATCTCTTTTTTCCTTGCATTGTTTTGATACTATTGTAAATAGAATAAAAAAAAATTATTTTCAAATTGTTTGCCACTAGTATATAGACAGACAGCTGTTTATATTTTGACCTTCTATTTGAGATTTTTGTAAACATTCATTTATTCTAGAAGCTATAGAAGTTTTGTTATATGTTCCTTAGTATTCTCTGTGTATGTAAACAGTCATGTTGCTTATGAATGGAAATAGTTTTAGTTCTTCCTTTCCAATCCAATATTTATTCCTTTTTTTTTTTTCTTTGCCTTATTATCCTGGCTAAGACTTCTGGTACAAAGTTAAATAAGAGTGATGATAGCAGACATCTTTGCTTTGTTTCAGATCTTCTGAAGCAAGTATTTGGTGTTTTATAATTAAGTATGATATTAGCTTTAGGTTTTAGTTTACCCCTTTATCATACTGAGAAACTTCCCTTCTGTTCCTAGTTTGCTGAGAATTTTTGTAATTAATAGTGATTGAATTTTCTCATTTTTTTCCTGCATCTATTGAGATGATCATATTTTATTTTATTATTTTATTCTGTTAACACGGTGAATTACAGCAATTCATTTTTCTAAGTTAAACCAGCCTTTCTGGGATAAACCGCACTTGATGGTGATGCTGTATTGTTTTTATATATTAGTGAATTTGATTTGCTAATATTTCCTAAAGGATATTAGTATCTATGTTTATGAGGAATATTGTTCTTACACTTTTCTTCTCTTGTGATGTCTTTGTCAGGCTTTGTTATAAGGATTATACTAGCCTCATAAAATAGGCTGGAAAATGTTCACTCCTCTGTTTACTGAAAGATTTTGTTTAATATTGGTATTATTTCTTGCTTGTTTGTTAAAATTTGTCTTTCTTTAGCTCTATTTCTGCTAATTTTTTTAAACTTTGTCATTGGATACAAGCGTATGTATTATGATGAGTTAACTCATCTTGTCATGATAAATTGTCCCTCTTCATTTCTGCTAAGACTCCTTGACTTGAAGTCTATTTGAGTGACTCATTTTTAATCTAGCTAATGTTTATTTGGTAATTTCTTTCTGTTATTTTCAGCCCTTTAAAGTGTGGCTTTGTGGACAGCATATAATGGGTCTTGCTTTTTTATCTAGCTTGACAGTCTTTTAGTTGGAATGCTTAGTCCATTTACATTCAGTTTAAGTATTGATGTGATTAGATTTCAGTCTGCCATTTTACCATTTATTTTCTGTTTGTCTTACATTTTTTCTTGTTCTTCTGTTCCCCTTCACTGGCTTCTTTCAGGTTAATGGAATACTTTTTAGTATTCCGTTTTAATACCTTTGTTGGCCTTTTAGCTTTACTCGTGTGTGTGTGTGTGTGTGTGTGAGATTACATTATGCAATTTTACCTTATCACATTCTGTTTAGAGTTAATATTATACTTCGTCATGTAAAATCCTGGAATATTACAAAAATATAGTTCTGTTACCCCAGCCTTTGTGCTATTATACATACATTATAAACCCTACAATACGGTGTCATAGTTTTTGCTTTAAAGAATTATGTGTGTTTCATTTCATTTCCTTTGGATATATGCCCGGAAGTGGTATTGCTAGTTCATACAGTAGTTCTGTTCTTAACTTTTTGAAGAACCTCCTCAGTACGATTTTCCATAATAGCTGCACCAGCCAGGCGCTGTGGCTCACGTCTGTAATCCCAGCACTTTGGGAGGCTAAGGCGAGTGGATCACAAGGTCAGGAGTTCAAGACCAGCATGGCCAACATGGTGAAACCCCGTCTCTACTAAAATTATAAAACTTAGCCAGGCATGGTGGCGGGCGCCTTTAATCCCAGCTACTCCAGAGGCTGAGGCAGGAGAATGGCTTGAACCTAGGAGGCCAAGGTTGTATTGAGCCAAGATCGCTCCACTACACTTTAATCCGGGCGACAGAGTAAGACTCAGTCTCAAAAAAAAAAAAAAAAAAAAGCTGCACCAATTTACATTGCCACCAGTAGTGTGTAAGAGTCACCTTCTCTTCTATTAATTAATTAATATAAAAAAAATTTACCTTTTTTCTTGTTCTCAGTCTTTCATGTAGATGAAAATCCATTTTATGTTTTTTTCCCTTTTGGTCTAAAAACATCCTTTCAACATTTGTTATAGGTGTACTGGTGATGGATACACTTAGATTTCATGTATATGAAAATGTTTTTGTCTTACCTTCATTTTTGAAGAATAGTACTTGCTGGATATAGAACTTTGGGTTGACAGTGTTGCATTGTTTTGCTTTGGTTTATTTTAAATTCATCATTTTAAGGACATTGTTCTATTGTCTTCTGGCCTCCATTTTTTCAGTTAGTGTCATTTATATCATTCTTCTCTATGTAAAGTGTCATTTTTTTCTTCTGCTTATACTGCTTACAAAATTTTCTCTTTATTTTTGTTCATGCTGTGTATAGATGTGGTTTTCTTAGTATTTATCTTATTTATCTTGTTTGGGGTTGCTGAGTTTCTTAAATCGGTACTTTTTTTTTTTTTTTTAAACCAAATTTGAAAATTCTTGGCCATTATTTTTTCAACAAAGATTTTATGCCCAGTTTTCACTTGTTAGTTTACTTAATGTTGGCCCACAGGTCACTGAGGTCTTGTTCAATTTTCTTCAATCTTTCTTCTGTGTGTTCTTTAAATTAGATCATTTCTGTTATCTTCATGTTCACTGATTCTTTTCTCTCTTTTTTCCTTTTTTTTTTTTTTTTTTTTTTGTTTTGATACAGGGTCTTAGCTCTGTCATCCAGGCTGAATTGCAATAATGTGATCATAGCTCACTGCAGCCTCAACCTCCCAGGCTCAAGTTATCCTCCCACCTTAGCCCCCCTGAGCAGCTGGGACTACAGGTGTGCACCACCACACCCAGCTAATTTTTTTTATTTTTTGTAGAGACAGGGTCTCACTGTGTTGCTCAGGTTGGTCCCAAACTCCTAGGCTCAAGTGATCCTTCCACTTCAGCCTCCCAAAGTGTTGGGATTACAGGTGTGAGCCACCATACCTGGCCTGATTCTTTTTTCATCTCCAGTCTCTGTTTGCCTATGCAACAAATTTTTCATGGTAGTCACTGTTGTTTTTAGTTATAGAATTTCTATTGCCTTCTTTTTAATAGTTTCCATTGTTCTGAGATTCTCAATTTGTTCATTCACTATCACTGTATATTTTCCTTTACATCCTTGAGCATATTTATGATGCATCTGTGAGGTCCTTGTGTGCTGACTTCTTTGTATTTTATGTTTAGTAATTTTTTATTGTATACATAACATCATAGTAGAGACATAGAGAGTAGGGATTCTGTTACATTTCTATGAAGAAAAATTAATTTTCTTCTGGCCCGCAGTTAACCTGGCTGGGCTCAAACTCAACTCTGTCTCCCCTACATTGGGTGGCAAAACCTCTGCTCAGTTTTTTTAGCTTCCAGCTGCTACTTTTTGCCAGGCTCCCTGGAGTTTCCCCCGTGCACGTGTGGTTCAGGGATCAGCCCTGGAATTGAACAGAGTTTAGGTATAAACTTTGGGGCTCATCCCCTCTGTGTCTCCTTTCTTCCTGGCATTTACCCTGGTCTCTCCACCAGCCCTGGTTCTTGAACTCTGTCATCTGACTACTCAATCCTGTAGGATGCTGCTTTTTGCCACTCAGCACCACATCAACCAGGAAAAAAAAGCCACAAACACACAAATCTCACCCACAGAGTTCTGTTTTTCCAAGAGTTGATTTCTTTTCCATTTCTGCCTGCTTTTGGTAGCTCTGTGTTCATTCAAACCGTTTTGTTTTGTTTTGTTCCAAACTTTACAATTGTTATCTCGGCCGGGCGCGGTGGCTCAAGCCTGTAATCCCAGCACTTTGGGAGGCCGAGACAGGTGGATCACGAGGTCAGGAGATCGAGACCATCCTGGCTGACACAGTGAAACCCCGTCTCTACTAAAAAATACAAAAAACTAGCCGGGCGAGGTGGCGGGCGCCTGTAGTCCCAGCTACTCGGGAGGCTGAGGCAGGAGAATGGCGTGAACCCGGTTGGCGGAGCTTGCAGTGAGCTGAGATCTGGCCACTGCACTCCAGCCTGGGCCTCAGAGCGAGACTCCGTCTCAAAAAAAAAAAAAAAACAATTGTTATCTCAAGGAGGGTTAATCTACCCAAGCGCCTCTGCCATCACCAAAAGCAGGCACTTGTCTCACCCTACTTCATCGTCTGCTTTTTTGCAATGAATAATCTAATGTGAACATCTTTCCACATGATCATACGCTCTTCTACATTTTGTTTAACATAGTGTTTCATTCTGTGGACATGCTATATAATTTATTAAACCATTCGCTGAAACTTTCAACTACAGTCATGTGCTGTATGATGATGTTTTGGTCAATGACAAACCACATATATGATGGTGGTCCCGTAAGATTATAATACTTTATTTGTACGGTACTTTTTCTATGTTTAGATGCACAAATCCTGCCCACTGTGTTACAGTTGCTTACAGCATTCAGTACGGTAACATGTTGTACAGGTTGGTAGCCTAGGGGCAGTAGCTAGACCATATGGCCTAGGTGTGTAGTAGGATGCACCATCTAGGTTTTGTAAGTGCGCTCTGTGATGTTTACACAATGATGACATCACCTAAGGATGCATTTCTCAGACTGTATCCCCATTGTGAAGTAATGCTGACTGTATTCAAATTTTTGCTATTATAAATAATATTGATGAATATCCTTGTAGTTATGCCCATGGTTATTTCCTTAAAATAAAATCCCAAAATTATTTCTGGCTCAGGTATTTAATCTTTCAGTTGTTCCAAGCGATTCTTTAGTATTATTGTACCTCTTATGTGTACAAGGTTGTTTTAATAGAATTTGATTCTAACTAAGTACATTATATTTTACTATGTTAATGTTGGGCATCTCAATATTAAACTGTTTCATAGTCACATATCTTCCATCTTTAAAACTTTGAACTAAGCCTAAATCTTTTCTGGATTTTCTGCAATATTTGTTTCAGAGTCCTGTTCGATTTGATACCTTTGATAGCCTTTCACTAAGTATTCCAGCCGCCACATGGGTATGTACTGATTTATGGTTTATTTGGAGTCTGTTTCAGAGACATTTCAATCTGAAAGGGTTTTGAGGCATTTTATGTGGCTCAGGCACTATGTGTAATTCAGATACATGGTTGAACCCCATGTTAACTCAGATACACGGTTGGTTGAACCCCATGTTAACTTTACTATGTGGCATGATTATGGGAGGGAGGATAATGAATGGTTTTTCTTTTGCTCCAGAAATTTTGGCTTTTTGAATACACACACACAGACATTAACCTCAAATTCAAAGATACCTAAAACAGCATGGAAGTCCACAAGTTCGTGCAGTTACATCCTCCTGCCCTAGAATCTGTCCATAATAGCAGTCTAGGGAGCTTTGAGTCCCATGTTTGTCCAGGAAACATCCAGTTGTAACTATAAAACTTTATTGTCTGCATACATCAAAATAAAGTTCTGGTCTTCACACTGCCATCTGCTAACAGTTTCAGTATAGCTGTCCTTTGAATTGTAGTAATTTTCTTCTTCTCATGCTCTAGGGTCACCCATTGACCCTGGACCACTGCCTTCACCACTTCATTTCATCAGAATCAGTGCGGGATGTTGTGTGTGACAACTGTACAAAGGTATGCATTGAACCCCAAATGTCATTCCCAGCAGCACACACAGACCCCAAATGGTCTGTGTGTGCTGATGTAGCACCTCTCACACCACTGACCCTGAGCTCTTCTGACTGTACCCAGTGGGTCTTTTCAGCCACTTCTACTTCTCCCTAATTTGCTTTGGACATTGGCCGCTCATGGACCAAATCTCTTTCCCAGATGAGTTTTGTTTCATGCACAGTGTTTAAAGAATAAACTGTCACACTGAGATGAGAAATGCCCTCTCCAGTTTGCTGCAGTTGCTTCCAGTCCCATTTATTTTGCACCCTTTTTTTTAACCTGTGCTACCTGCCTGACTCCCCTAAGTAACTGAGTTTTCCCCTCTGACTCAAGAGGAACTGTATGGAACAGAATTTTTGAAGACAGAGAACAATTAATAGATGACATGCCAGTGTCAGAGCATCAATGTTCGCTCTTCACGTTCTCTTCCCTCCACTGTTTCTGTTATTTAATGACTAAGAGAGATCAGGGAAAACAATTCACAAATAACTGGGCAGCTGAATTCATTTCAGCAGGTAGCAGTCAAGTGCCAACTGTGTGCCGCTATAACACCACTGTGGTCTGCAGCACTCCAAAGCTGTCCTATTTTAGGCATTTCTGCAGAGAAATGTTTCTTTTATTTCAGATTGAAGCCAAGGGAACGTTGAATGGGGAAAAGGTGGAACACCAGAGGACCACTTTTGTTAAACAGTTAAAACTAGGGAAGGTGAGCCCACACCACACACCCTGTTGGTTTTGTTTTGAGGACTCCGTGTGTCCTGCCGCTGAAACAACTCAGTTCTCCCGGTTTCTCTCCCACCCGCAGCTCCCTCAGTGTCTGTGCATCCACCTACAGCGGCTGAGCTGGTCCAGTCACGGCACGCCTCTGAAGCGGCACGAGCATGTGCAGTTCAATGAGTTCCTGATGATGGACATTTACAAGTACCACCTCCTTGGACATAAACCTAGTCAACACAACCCTAAACTGAACAAGAACCCAGGGCCTACACTGGAGCTGCAGGATGGGCCGGGAGCCCCCACGCCAGGTGTGTGCACGAGGAGCCGATGCAGCAGGAATTTTCAGCACAGAGAAAAGCAGTTTGGCGTCACCACCTTCTGGGTCCCTTATGACATGAGCACAAGGCTTGTACAATGGTTGCTTAAACTCTTGAGAACAGCAGGATTGGGGGTGGAAGAGGGAAGATTTCTTAGAAGAGGTTAAAATTATGTAGCAGAGAGATGTATGGTTTTTGAAACCATATTACAGATGAAAAAGTACAGAGAGAAACGCTTAAAATTGCAGCCTTGTCTTCTGATCTTTCCACTAAATGATATAATCATTGGCTCACATCATTCCAGTGAATTTTTTTTTCTTTTTTTGGTCGTGTCATTTCCTGTCAGTACAGGAAATGTGGGGAGGACATGTCCTGGCTAAAGATCACCAAACCTCTTCTGGGGGCTGAAGTGACTTCCGTACTGAATTGTGTATCTGATTCCATTACTGCCCTCAGCTGAGGTCTCAGTTAAGCCAGGTAGCTATTATCACCCCTGGTCTTACTGATGAGAACGTGGAGGCTCCATGGGGTTGAATGATTGGTCCAAGGGCAAACACCGCACGGGAGAACTGGCCCTAGAATGCCATGTTGGTCCATTTTCTAAAGGTGTCTCTAGTGACACACTGAGTTCTTTAGAGTTAGACATGAGGAAAACCCACTCACTTGAAGGGCTCTCAGCCTGAACTCACCACCTGCCTGCCGCCCCCAGTTAGGTCAGGATCGTCTCACACCCCATACTTTCCTATTTAGGGTCCCTTAGTCCTTTTGTTCTTTTTGTGACCACAGTTGCATGGCCCGACACCTCATCATGTCAGGGAGATTGTGTTTTCCTCTTTCTCATCAAGTCACTAAATTAACATCGAAAAGAGATGAGGTAGGGGACAGACTCAGGTTCAGCCCTTAGCCCTGGTTTTAAATCAAAGACCTCTGCACCCCAGCTTCCCCCTCTCCTGGGCTGGGGTGCAGGTTTACTAAAGTTGAGAGCATGCTGGCTGTGGTTAAAGATGCCAGCAGTAGGGCCAGTCGTGGTGGCTCACACCTGTAGTCCCAGCAGTTTGGGAGACCGAGGTGGAAGGATTGCTTGAACCCAGATGTTTGAGGCTGCAGTGAGCTGTGATCATGCCACTGTGCTCCAGCCTGGGCAACAGAGCAAGAGCCTGTCTTAAAAAAAAAAAAAAAGTCATCAGTAAACTACTTGGTATGTAACGGCCCCCAAAAATGACACTTGAAAGGAAAAGACATGTAAATATGGCCTTAATTATCTTATGTATACCCATAAACATGTATTAATGCTGTTACATGTTGGTATTCCTTAGAAGCTGACAGAATTAAAGAAAATAGAATGCTTAGATCAGTGGTTCTCAACTTGGAGGAGTTTTGCCGCCCGAGGGACATTGGGCAATGTCTGGTAACAGTTTTGGTTGTCACTGCTAGGGGAGGGGTGCTACTGGGTAAAGGCCAGGGATGCTGTTCAACATCCTCTGATGCACAGGACAGGCCCCGCAACAAAGAATGATCCAGCCAAAACCGTCTGGTGCCATGTTGAGAAACTTTGGTTTAGGTCAAAAGCCAGTAAATTAGCTACTGATTAACTTTGATACATGCCATTAGCAAACAGGGCTAGGAGCTCAAAGATCCCAGGCTAGCCATAAAGCTGGAGCTAGATACACTTGTCCTATTTGGCATTAAGACAGATTATCCCTATTTGAGATTAAGGATAAAGGGCAGATTATTTTATGAATCTATATAATACCAAATGAAATATATTTTTTTCTTTGTAGCATTATGGGGAGTTAACTTTCAAGGTAATCAAAACCAGGCTTTGTTTACAGAGCCACTGCTTATTTTTCTTTGACTTGGGCCTTTTTCTCTTGCAGTTCTGAATCAGCCAGGGGCCCCCAAAACACAGATTTTTATGAATGGCACCTGCTCCCCATCTTTATTACCAACGCTGTCCGCACCGATGCCCTTCCCTCTCCCGGTTGTTCCCGACTACAGGTGAGCTGCCCTTTACAGGCCCCATCTTAGAGCTACCACTACTCTTAGCTTCGAAAATTAGCTTTTCACAGAAATGAATTCAGGAATATGTAGAAGTTTATTTTTCATTTTAAGGTGAAGTTTCATGATTATACATTCTTATTTATTTTTGTTCAAAATGGAAATAACTTTTAAACTAAGAATTTTTAAAGTACATAAAATTTACATATGCATATGTATGTGTATATATATGTGTATATGTATAAAATATAAAGAAAATATAAAATTTCTTGGGATACCACCTAGAGATAGCCAATTAAACATTTAGGGTCACGCACTCTATAAAGTCATATGTGGGTATGTGAACACACATACATACAGTATACATAAACACATACACTCATTTGATACAAACATACACATATATACAATATACATATACTCATAGAATGTACATCTTGCGATGTCAGTAAATACAGATCTGTATCTTAATAGTTGTGTAGCATTCGGTGGTATGGACTTACTATTGTATTGATCCCCTATTTGACATTAGGATTCTTTCGTTTTTGCCTATAAAGTCTTTTTTGTTAAAATTGTAAACCCCTGACATGTGTTCCTATCGTTCAGCTCCTCCACATACCTCTTCCGGCTGATGGCAGTTGTCGTCCACCATGGAGACATGCACTCTGGACACTTTGTCACTTACCGACGGTCCCCACCTTCGGCCAGGAACCCTCTCTCAACCAGCAACCAGTGGCTGTGGGTCTCCGATGACACTGTCCGCAAGGCCAGCCTGCAGGAGGTCCTGTCCTCCAGCGCCTACCTGCTGTTCTATGAGCGCGTCCTTTCCAGGATGCAACACCAGAGCCAGGAGTACAAGTCTGAAGAATGACTTCGCCCTCCTGCAAGGCTAGAGCTGATGGCACTGTCTTCACACTGTCCGGGAAAAAAGTAAAACTGTACTGTTGTGTGTGCAAGCAGCCGCACTGGAGCCTTCCAGCTTTCCGGTGTGTTCTGAGAGCAGGCTCCACCTGGGAGCCAGCCCCAATTCATACCAAATCAGGCTCCCTGAACAGCTCTGTTCATGTGTGTAGAAGGTACTGTTGTATTAAGAAAGCATTCATTATGTCTGGAGTGTCTTTTTACTCATCTGATACAGGTCATTAAAAGAATGCAGATTCTTGAAGCCACCGTTTTCATATTGTAATGTTAGGTGTTCTCAGAGGGGATGCACCTTTGTGTAATCAGCGTTTCCACCCAGATCTTTTATTTTTAATAAGCAGGCCCATAAAAATTGTTGACAAGAATTAATGAAATTATTAAAGGCAACAATTTAGAAGAAAAAGTGCCTTTCACTTTCGATTGCTTTTATATAGCACATCCATTCTGAAATATTCCTTCCAGGCTCCTCAAAGGATAGCGAGAGAACAGGTGAAAGATGCCTAAAGAACACTTTCCTTTTTCTATGCCTTTTCTAATCTTCCAGTTCTTTCTATGGAGTAAAGGCTCATCTGCCAAATCTGCCCCCCTGGGGAAACTCTTTCACTACTTTGTCGGTTATAAGTGAAAAGCTTACTTGTTGCTTTTATCTTTTGTATATTGGACTGAGATGTAATTACACTGTATTATAAAACTCTGTGAATAGCCAGACC
The DNA here is from genome assembly GCF_047675955.1 of Chlorocebus sabaeus. NCBI lineage: Eukaryota > Metazoa > Chordata > Mammalia > Primates > Cercopithecidae > Chlorocebus > Chlorocebus sabaeus. The sequence goes on from NC_132914.1 coordinate 106,201,688, forward strand.
TGAGCTAGATCTTTGCAACACCTGATTCCTCTGCCCTGTGGAAAACTCTTTCTTACACAAGGATCCACTGTAAATGGTTACTTTCGTCTGTTTATTTATTGCCCATGCAGAGCTCTTAAGGTTTACAGGTAGGAACTTGGGACTGTATAAAAAGACAATCCCTGCCCTGAGTAGACAGCGGGCTTAGGAAGGAAGGGCTGACCATGGGGCTGCAGTCTCTCTCAACCTCAGTTTCCTCATTTGTGAAGAGTTAGATTTGATGACACCAAAGTTCAGCCCTTTTCACGAAAAGAAGAAAGCAGCTTTTGACTTTTTAAAAACATATAACTACAGGTGGCATCTAGTATTGTATGTTGCTCTAGGTTCATATTCTGAATTTATTCATTTCCAGTAGCCTAATACAAAAAGTATATATTGAGCACTTTCTTCCCTTTTTGGATAAGTCTCTGAATGCAGCCCAGGGCCAAAGGAATTTTTATGACACAGTAGTACCTGTTTTAAGCTAGATTTTTAATTTAAAAAAATAGATCCAAATTCAAACCGACTCATCAGAGGTAAGACTGGAATCAGACCTATCCAAAAGGTCATCTGAGGTTAGGCTAAGACCTGTGCTTCCTCTGCTGGGGGCGAGCTGGTGGACACACCAAACGGTGCCTTGGCAGCAGCTCACCGTGCAGGAAGCCCAGATGGTCACTCTTCTACTGGGCCCAGGCTGCACCCTGAGGACTCAGTAACTCTCACTGTCCACAGAATATACTGTACAGGCTCTCCAGGCTCTGGGCGTTGGGGTGCAAGGGGCAGCTTGAACTGTACGGTCCGTCCTGCACTCACCCGATGCAGACCTTGGCTTTGATGTTGAAATGAACACTTGTTTTACCCAAGTCTGGTGGAACAAATGCCCAAATCATGTGACCTTAAAGTGTACTGCAAAGCTGTAGCTTTAAGTAATTGCTGTTCTGCCACTGCTTACTTTTTGAAATCTACCATTAAAGAAAGATGGAGAAAAGCGGCTGAGCCTTGGAACGTACGGCTATAAGCAGATCTCTCTTTGGTGAGAGGCCAGGGTTTGAGCCAAGGCTATAAATGTGAACAATACCTGTGCAAAGCCTTTTAACCTGACTTCTTCATTTTGTAAATTATTATGCATTAAGCAGCAGCCCAATAATCTGATTTCTAGTTTTAAGTTATTTTCAAAGTAAGTAGCTTCTCTTGGGGAAGATCTAAGTTAAACTAGTGGTTTTGCCATAATAACTGCTGACTTATGTATTTGCTAAAGGTACTTTTGTATCTGCTGTGTATTATAGCAATAAAATCATCATTTTGTTAGGAAAACAGTCACCTGGTGTAATGCACTGATCTGTTACAAACATCGTCTTTCTGAATTCTGCACTGTTACATAACAAGTCCTGTGCTTTAAACCTTTCTGTGTTCCCTGTTGGTAAGGGAAACACTAGCTCCCTCTTAGAGTCCAGAGGGAAAGATAAAAGAGAAAAACCGTTAAAAACGTTTTTATTTTTTAGTAAGCAAAATTTTACGAAAAGTCAGATTGACCCGTGGAGCCAGAACCTTCTTTCTCACGGGAAGACTGTGGTACCAGTGTGTGTTGGTCGGGTGGTTCATCATGAGCAAGCTCCCGTGGGCCAGCGGCAGCCTGACCACCGCCACCCTCCGGGAGGGGCTTTTCCCACGGGAATCCTTATGCCGGAAGACAAAGTCTCTGCAGGCACCAAAGGAGACAGAGGCGATGGGGCTCCCAGGGGCCAGTTCTCTTTCATCATCTCGGTGCTCCCCAATGTGGTCACAGCCATCTTTATACCTGCAATGAGAAAACAAGCACAGTGCATAAAAACCACCCTCTCCTGAAACTCACCAGCACCGCCAGCCCTCGTTTCCTCACAGTGTGAAATGGCGCTCTGTGCATGGCTGTACCTGCTGTTGTTTCTGCGAGGGCTGGAGGTCCACAGCAGGCTCTAAGATAAGCCAACCCTGAAGGGGTCTGTTGACCTATTTGTTCATGTGACTTATTTATTATTTACTTATTTTTGAGAGGGTCTCGCTCTGTCACCCAGGCTGGAGTGCAGTGGCACAATCATAGCTCACTGCAGCCTTGGCCTCCCGGGCTCTCGTGATTCTCCCACTTCAGCCTCCCAAGTAGCTGGGACTACAGGTATGCACCACCCCACCTAACTAATTTTTTTTCTTTTGTAGAAATGTTTTCACCATATTACTCAGGCTGGTCTTGAACTCGGGCTCAAGCAATTCACTCTCCTCAGCCTCCTAAAGTGTTGGGATTACAGGCATGAGCCACCACACCCGGCCAGTTCATGTGCTTTAAAACTGAAGACATCCAAAGCCAAAATCATGTCTTACTGTAGTTCCCGTAGCCAGTCTATGTAAACCTTTATCACATGATTTCACCCTGCACTTAAAGGCCATACTCGGCCCAGCCTGGCCCCTGCCCACCTCTGAGCTCACGTCATCCCCTTCTTTCCCTCATTCACTGCTTTCTGGCCATCCTGCAGGATTTTTGCTTCACAGACACTCCAGAGTCCCTCTGCTCTCCCTCCAGATGTCTGTGGCTGTCACTCTCCATTTAGTTATCAGCTCAAACACACTGCCTCAGCCCTCCTCTAACCACCCCATCTAAAGTGACCTTCCCTTAAACCCACCCAGGGTTCTCCGCCAGGGTGATTCTGCCCCAGGGGACAGGTATTGGGGGGTGGGGGACACTACTTGCATCTAGTGGATGGAGGCCAGGGATGTGCTGAGCATCCCACAAGGCACAGGTCAGCCCCAAACAACGAATGACCGGGCCCAAAATGTCCACAGTGCTGCCACTGAGAAACCTGGCCCTAATCGCAAACCTCTCAGCCATTCTCAGTCAAATCGGCCTGTTTAATTTTTCGCAAGATGGTTATCACTGTCTGAAATTGTCTAGGGTCAGGCATAGTGGTTCACGCCTGCAATTCCAGACTTTGGGAGGCCGAGGTGGGAGGATCGCTTGAGTCCAGGAGTTTCAGACTAAGCCTGGGCAACATAGAAAAACCCTGTCTCAAAAAAAAAAAAAAAAAAAAAAAAAACAGAAAAAAAGAAAAAGAGAAGAAATTGTCTCATTCAGCTGTTTGTTCAGGAGTTAATAACCTCTCACTTCCTCCTCTGGGATGAGCTCCAGGAAGACCGAGCGCTGGCGCTGTTCCACTCCTAGAGCCCCGGTGTACTAAGAAATGATTTGTACCAATGAACCAAATAGGGTGGAACCCTAAACACTTCCTTTTGGAGGAGACAGAAGACTTGTAACATTGAGTCCACTAAACAGACAGGGTGTCACCTGTTGATGAGCACAAAGTTGAAGGTCTGTCCAGTCACCCCAGAGACGCGATCCCGGATGCGCTTGAGAACTGGGATCCAGGGCTTTGGAGACAGTGTGAGGCCTGAAAATGTGTAGGTCAGTCCAGCGTCGCCGTATGTTGCCTGCTTCCTGGGCACACTGTGCCACTTCCCGAATACCTGGACCCTGGTCAGCGCCCCTGTGCAGAGGAAACATGGCAGTTCCTTTCCACTCGACTCCCCTCTAGAAATCCAGACGGCCCTCCAACTGCCACCATCAGAAATCCAGTGCCCCACATACATGCTCCCTGGGTATTCAAGATTGACAGAGAAGTAAGGAATAACATTTCCCCGTCATTCCACGCAATTTAAACCCCTCCTCAATCATTTTGGCTTGCCCCAATGTTCTTTTTTTTGTTTTCCTTTCTTTGAGACAGGGTCTCCCTGTGTCACCCAGGCTGGAGTGCAGTGGCACAATCTCAGCTCACTGCAACCTCCACCTCCTGTGCTCCAGTGATCCTCCCGCCTCTGCTTCCTGAATAGCTGAGATGACAGAGGTGTGCCACCATGCCCGGCTAACTTTTTTGTAAACTCACTGCAACCTCCACCTCCAGGGCTCCAGCAGTCCCCCTGCCTCAGCCTCCTGAGTAGCTGGGACCACGGGGGCACGCCACCATGCACGGCTAACTTTTTTTGTATTTTTTTGTAGACACAGGGTTTTACCATGTTGCCTAGACTGGTCTTGAACTCCTGGGCTCAAGTGGTCCGCTCGCCTCAGTCTCCCAAAGTGCTGGGATTACAGGTGTGCACCACTGCACCAAGCCAATTGCCCCAAATGTGCATGTAAGAACAATGACTCTTGTCCTACAAGGAGAGAAACATGGTCCTGGGCCCTTTTTTTAGTGAACACTGTAACTTAACTGCCTTAACTACAGTAAAGGCAGAATAAAGAGGCTAAAAGTGGAGCACGATAATGTTAGTTTACAGGCTAGGATGGTTTTGTCAACTGTAGGGACTAAGGGCGTGTGACCGCATGAAAGATGGGGCTCACACGGCTAGGGTCCCTTGTGGGCATTTCTTTTTTTAAAGAGACGGCGAGCCAGGCGTGCTGGCTCATGCTTGCAATCCCAGCACTTTGGGAGGCCGAGGCGAGGATCACTCAAGGCCAGGAGTTCATTTAACAGTCTGGGTAACACGGTGAGACCTACAGATAATTTAAAAATTATACAGGCTTGGTGGTGTACATCTGGGGTCCCAGCTGCTTAGGATGCTGAGGTGGGAGAATCACTTGAACCCAGGCGGATGAGGCTGCAGTGAGCCAGGATCGTGTCCCAGCCCTCCAGCCTGGGTGACAGAGTGAAACCCTGTCTCAAAACATAAAATAATAAAGCTATGAGGGGGTCTCACTATGTTGCCCAGGCTGGACTTGAACTCCTGGCCTCAAGTGATCCTCCCACCTCAGCCTCTAGAGTAGCTGGGATTACAGGTGTGTGCCACCATGCCTGGCCTGTGGGCTTTCGTTTTTTGTTTTGTTTTGTTTTGAGACACAGTCTCACTCTGTTGCCCAGGCTGGAGTGCAGTGGTATGATCTCGGCTCACTGTAACCTCTGCCTCCTGGGTTCAAGTGATTCCCCTGCCTCAGCCTTTCGAGTAGCTGGGATTACAGGCATGCACCACCACGCACAGCTAATTTTTTTTTTTTTTTTTTTGTATTTTAGTAGAGATGGGCCATGTTGGCCAAGCTGGTCTTGAACTCCTGACCTCAAGTGATTCACCCATCTCGGGCTCCCAAAGTGCTGGGATTACAGGCATGAGCCACCGCACCCGGCCTCCTGTGGGCTTTTCTATGCTTCTCTGCCAGATCCTCGTGTCCTCATTACAGGATAGAGCTGTGGTTTTCAACGTGTGCTCCCCAGACCAGCAGCACCAGCAGCACCTGGAATCTCCTTAGAAACTAAACTAAACCACAGGGGTAGGGCCCAGCAATCCAAGCCCTGCCAACAGCAAGTCCACCGGGTGACGCTGAGAACCACTGGTGTGGAGAAATTACCTGGTTATTTGCCATCTCTCCTATGAGACCAGTGATTCTCAAAGTCTTTCTGCCCATGAGAATCACCTGGAAGCTTTTTAAACACACAAGTGGTCAGCCTGTCCTCGGAGCGATTCTGACTGAAGTGCTCTGCAGTGGAACCCAGCACGTTTTTTTACTTTGTTTTGTAAAGTTTCCCAGAAGATGCTCATCAGTAGCCAAGTGGAGATTTACTCAAGTCATCTGTCAGCTTCTAGTGGACAAGCAATCCAGTTTTTTTTTCAAGTTTATGTCCTAAGCACCTAAGGGGCTTAGCCTAGAGGTGCTCAGAGAATATTGGATGAATCCATTAGCGAACCCATCAGTAAATAATGGATCCTGAGTTCAGATTTCTCCAAACGTAAGATCATTAACTGCACCAAACAAGTCCTCAGTGCGCGCGCGCATACACACACACACACACACACACACACACACACACACACACCCTGCTTACCTGTAAAATATTCTACTTCTTTCTCCAACTCTTGGAAAATCTCATCTGCCTCAGCTTTAGCAAAGAGGACCGTGTAACTGCAGTCCAGGCCCTCAGCCCGAATGTGCCGCCAGCTGGGGCCTGCTGAGTGTCCTCCCTCCCCCAGGGCCTCTCTCCTGGGCCTCTTCCTTGTGCTTTCTTTGTCTCCTCCCAACACAGCTGGCTCTTCTCCAGTCGGCTCTTGCTTCTCCCGCTTCCTCAAAAGGCCCCCTTGAACCCCTTTCACCAGGAATCTGTCCATCCTGTCCCCACAGGAAAAAAGGGACGTCAGTGGCGAGGCCAAGACAGACTGCTCAAGTTCTGTCCCCAGTGTAAAAATCTGTTTGTCCAGAGGGTCTCACAGCAACATTTCTAGTTTCACATTTTCAAGTTTAAAACCACGTCCTAAAAATGAAGCAGAAGATGTTAAAGCCGGAAGGGACCCTAGGGACAATCTGATCCAGGGTCTCCCACGTCCACCTGTGCATCAAAATTAGCTGGCTAGCCTGCAAAAACCCAGAGGTCTGCACTCCACGCCCGAGCACCTGAATTTTTAAAGAACTACCTCCTGGGAATTCGCATGCCACAGCTAAACTTAGAAACTACAACCCAAACCCTCATTTTGCAGAAGGGGAAATTGTTGCCCACAGAGGGGAAGGGGTTTGCCCAAAGTCAACTGTCCACCCCTTTAAGGAGGAGGGACCCGTAACTGACCTCGCTGCCCCCCACCACTGTTAAAATAGATCAGTCTAGTGATGCTCAAGTGGATACGATTCAGAAACGAGACGCAAAGAGGTTAAACACGGGTAAACCGAACGCCAAATTCTTGTATCACTGCAACACATGCGTAGGGTGGGGGTGGCAAAAATGCTCCAGACTCTCAGCTCCGGCGCCGCTCTGAATCCCGCAGGCAGCCCGGGGGCCCTGGGGGTGGGAAAGACGCGCCCCCACGAATCAGTCGCGTCACTTCCGGAGCACGCTGGGAACTACTGCCGACAAGGGCGCAAAGCGAGCAGCCGGGCGGCCCTCTGGTGCCACCTGCCGGCTCTCCCCGTGCGTGGCAAGCACTACTGCTTTCCAGTTGATCATCTGTTCGGCCACTGTTGAGGATCACGGCTGGGGTGAGAAGCGTGGCTTGGTGTTACTTCTCACTGGGGGTTACTTTGGTGTCCGGAAAGGGCGTTGGGCCACCAGTATATTGTCGCGAGTGGGAGCAGAAGTTCTGTAGTCGGATATCGTGGCTTCTGTTTCTGTCTCCTCCGCCCTGGCTGTATGGCCTTCCACAGATCACTTAACCTCTCTGGGGTTAAGCTGCCTCATGTGTGAAGTGGGGACTACAGCACCTATGTCATGAGGACGCCTGAGGAGATGACGGGATGCATGAGAAATGCCCTGTCCTCTAAATAAATGTTGGTTCCATTATTGCTCGTTTTTCTGTTTTTTTGCTTTTTGATATTGTTCTTGTTTGTTTTGTTTTTTTGAGACAGGATCTCACTCTGTTGCCCAAGCTGGAATGCAATGGCATGATTATAGCTCACTGCAGCCTTGAACTCCTGGGTTCGAGCGATCCTCCCGTCTCAGCCTCTGGAGTAGCTGGGACTACAGGCACATCCCACCCCACCCAGCTAATTTTTTTTTTTAATGATTTTTAGTGGAGATGGGGTCTTGCTATGTTGCCCAGGCTGGTCTCAAACTCCTGGGCTCAAGTGATCCTCCCACCTGGGCCTGCCAGATTGTTGGGATTATAGGCGTGAGCCACCACAACCGGCTCCTAATTTTTATTTACTCTCTGTCTCCCCTCAATGGAACGAAAGCTCCATGAGATCGGAGGCTTTGTTTTGACAGATTTCAACAAATGTACAATATTGTATGATCACCACCACAGTCAAGATCTAGAACAGTTCCATCCCTCCATAAAACTGCCCCAGCCTCTTATTGATCAACTTGCCGCATCACCCAGCCTCAGCAACCACTGATCTGTCTTCTCTCCCTGTAGTTTTGCCTTTTCCAGAATTTCATATACATGGACTTGCCATGGTTTGAATATCTGTCCCTCCAAAAGCCGTGTTGAGATTTAATCCCCAATGTGGCAGTATTGAGAGGTGGGGCCTTGAAGACGCCATTGGGACATGCGAGCTCTGTCCTCATAAATGAATGACTAGATTAATGGACTCACAGGTTAATGGACTAATGGGTTACCATGGGAGTGGGATTGGTGGCTTTATAAAAGGAGGAAGAGAGACCTGAGCTAGCACACTCAGGCCCCTCACGATGTGATGTCCTGCACGGCTTCGGGACTCAGCAGAGTCCCCACCAGCAAGAGGGTTTTCACCAGATGCAGCCCCTCAACACCTCGGACCTCTCTGCCTCTATGAGAAATACATTCCTTTTGTCAATAAATTACCTGGTTTCAGGTAATCTAAGAGACAGAAAACAGACTGAGACAGGAATCCTACAATATATAGCCTTTGTGGGACTTCTTTCACTTGAGCATGTTGCTTTTGAGATTGATTTATGCCACCCTCCCTCACCTTTTTTTTGAGACAAGGTCTGGCTCTATCGCCCAAGCTGGAGTGCAGTTGCATGATCTTGGCTCACTGCAACCTCCACTTCCCAGGCTCCACTCCCACCTCAGCCTCCCAAGTAGCTGGGACTACAGGCGTGCACCACTATAGCCAGCTAATTTTTGTAATTTTTGTAGAGATGGGTTTTTGCCATGTTGCCCAGGCTAGTCTCCATGGTCTTCAGCTGGTGAGCTGAAGCAATCCGCCTGCCTTGGCCTCCCAAACTGCTGGGATTGCAGTCATGAGCCACTGTGCCCAGTCATATACCCACATTTGTATCACTTATTTGTTCCTTTTTATTACTGGATGGAAGGGATGCCCCACGGGAGTAGGCCCCACATAGGGTTGTTTCTCTGGTTTTAGGCTACTATGAGTAAAATCACTATAAACATTCACATACAAGCTTTTGTGTGAATACAGATTTCCATCTCCCTTGGGTAAATGTTTAGGCGTGGGAGTGCTGGGTCACATGGTAAGTGTATGTTTAGCTGTATACAAAACTGTGGAACTGTTTTTCAAAGTGGCTCTAAAGGCAAATGATTTTCAGCTTTGAGCCTCTCTTTCTTAGACTTCAGCTTCTCGTCCTAGGCACTGAGACACACCAGCAACAAGGAGCGAGTTCCTTTCTTCACTCAGGTTACATTTTGGGGATGGAGACAGAAACACACAAGGAAAGGATAAATAATATGTTGTCTCTAAAGAAATTGTATAAAAAGAATAAATAAATAAGATGCTTTTGTATAGTATAGCAGTTATAGAGCGATGGGCTAGGAAGTGGGGCAGGAGGAGAAGACCTTTTCAGGGAAAGATCTTGAGCAGAGACCTGAGGTTTTCCAGGCAAGGGGATGGTGAGTGCAAGAGTGTACAGGCCACAGAGGGACAAGTTGGGTGTGTCCAGCAAATGTGCCGGGAGCTGGACTCAGTAGTGGGGGCTTCCGCCGGAAAGGAAGCAGCATTGAGACCTGGGTAGGAAGCTGGGGTTTATTCTAAGCCTATTTGAAAACCGTAGAAGGGTTTTAACCCGAGGATTGCCTTTTTTTCTTTTTCCTTTTTTTGTTTTTAGACAGGGTCTTGCTCTGTCGCCCAGGCTGGAGTGCAGTGACACGATCTCAGCTCACTGCAACTTCTGCCTCCTGGGTTCAAGTGATTCTCCTGCCTCAGCCTCCCGAGTAGCTGGGATTGCAAGTGCGTGCCACCATGCCTGGCTAATTTTTGTATTTTTAGTAGAGACGGGGTTTCACCATGTTTGCCAGGCTGGTCTCAAACTCCTGTGCTCAAGCGATAAGCCCCTGTAGGCTTCCCAAAGTGCTGGGATTACAGGCGTGAGCCACCGAGCTGGGCCAGGCCCGGAGTATTGTCATGATGTAAAAATCTCTCTCTAGAAAAGAGAACACCAGCTTCCCAGCTGGTCTTCTGTAGCCAGGAAATGCAAGAGCAGCAGTTGAATTTGAGATTTTCTTTGGAGAAAGAACCAAAAGGAGATATGGATGGTTTGGATGTGAGGGAAGGAAAAAGAATCCTAAGCATATTAGTAGTGGTGGGGAGGAGGTGCTGTACAGTGGTGTCATTTGGAGGACAAATCATTGGGGTTTAACCTCTGTGACTCGAAAGTCTCCCACAAGCCTGATACATTAGGCAAAATGTTTGTGCTAAGCCTTAGTTTATTGTCATAAAATAGGCCATGAAAATTGCGTGAGATAATGTATGTAACAGTTCAACAAATACTATTGGCAGGGCATCGTGGCTCACGCCTGTAATCCCAGCACTTCGGGAGGCCGAGGTGGGCAGATCATCTGAGGTCAGGAGTTCGAGACCAGACTGGCCAACATGGTGAAACCCTGTCTCTACTAAAAAATACAAAACTCAGCCGGCGTGCGCCTGTAATCTCAGCTACTGGGGAGGCTGAGGCACGAGAATCGCTTGAATCGGGGAGGCAGAGGTTGCAGTCAGCCAAGATCACACCACTGCACTCCAGCCTGGGTGACAGAGCGAGACTCTGTCTCAAAAACAAAACAAACACACACACAAAATATAATAGTATTTGTTTGTTTTGTTTTTGAGACGCCTCGGATTACAGTGCTGGGATTACAGACGTGAGCCGTCAAGCCCGGACAATACTATTATATTGTTCATTGCACTCCAACAACACCCTTAAGGGCCAGTTAGGCTTTTTTCCCCTCCCATCCCCAGAGACAGGGTCTCGCTCTGTCGCCCAGGCTGGAGTGCAATGGCGCGATCAAAGCTCACTACAGCTCCGACCTTCTGGCCTCAAGCGATCCTCCCGCCTGAGCCTCCCAAAGAGCTAGGATTACAGGCGTGGGCCACCGCGCCCGGCCAGTCTTTTCTTCTTGCAGCTGAGCCTGGAGAGCCTTTCCAAAGGGCAGAGGTGGGTCGAGGGCATGAATGAAAAGGCCCGCGGGCACCGTTGCACGCCCCACCTCCTCCCAGGGGCGTTGCACTCCAGCCCCTCCCGCACATGCGCACTGGGCCTTCCACCGCCCCCCGCCCCCAGCAAAGCCCCCCGCTCGGAGCATGCGCGGGCCGCTTGGCGCCAATTGCTGACCGCCACAGCCAGGGCCAGCCTCGCAAGTTCCCGGGTGGTGCGCGTTCGCTGCCTCCTCGGCTCCGGGATGATCGGCCAGAAGACGCTCTACTCCTTCTTCACCCCTAGCCCCGCCAGGAAGCGACGCGCCCCCAGCCCCGAGCCGGCCGTCCTGGGGACTGGCGTGGCGGCCGTACCTGAGGAGAACAGAGATGCTGCGGTGAGGCGCGGCGTGGGACCGGGACTGGGGGGGTGAAGAGGGAGGAAGGCGGTAGGTCCCGCCTGACTGAGGGCGTGCAGCAGCGCGCCTCTAACTCGGTAAACCCGGGCCCCGCTTTCCAAATAGCCTCCACGTGTTCAAAACAGCCGCCGCTGTCCCCCATGGGCCGCCATGCTGAGGGATCAGCCAATGGGGACGCGCCTCGGCTCCCATGGCGCCAGTCCGCGCGCCGCAGGCCCGCCTGGCTCGGTGCGCTGTCCAATCAGAGGGGAGAGGGGGCGGGACCCCAGAGGGAGTTTTTTTGCCGCGAAAAGGCCACGTGGGGGTGTGGGGGCGGGTCTGGCGGGGCGGGGCACCTCGATACTGGGTCCGCAGTCCCCTTGATGCTCCACGGGGCCGCTTCCCAGCCCCACTCCCCGCTCCGGTTTAGAATCTAATTCCCAATTCCCGGACTGGGCCCAGTCCTGGGCTCCTATTGTCCGATTTTGCTGCGACCTGCTCCACTAATGGGCGTCTTCTGCCTTGGGCCGTGGGGGTTGGGCCAGAAGCTGCGGACTCCTGGGAAGCGGCCTCTGCAGCTCTTGAGCCGCCTCTGCGGGGACCCCTTGCAGGCCAACCCCCCCAAGAAGGCCCCGGCCGCGCAGGAGGAGCCCGGGACGCCGCCCTCCTCGCCGCTGAGTGCTGAGCAGTTGGACCGGATCCAGAGGAACAAGGCCGCGGCCCTGCTCAGACTTGCGGCCCGCAACGTGCCCGTGGGCTTTGGGGAGAGCTGGAAGAAGCACCTCAGCGGGGAGTTCGGAAAACCGTATTTTATCAAGGTAAATATGGAAATGCATCTTCCATAAGAGTAAATGTGGAGGCTTCCGGCCCTTTGTCTTGTTACTGCGGCTGGCGAAGTTCATGTTTCCGTAGGCTTAGGTTGTACCCCCTTCAACGTCCTTTACTCACAAAGGGGGTAAAAGAAAGCCATGATGTTTCAGTCTGCACCTTTATATTGGTTAAAGTTGTTAACGACCCGTGAGATGGTGTCATGGATTCATTTAAGTCACATAGTCTATTGTCCAGGAAAGGCTGGCATAATAAAACCACCAACCATCCTGAATGAAACCTGGCTTGAGCTTTAAAAAGCCGGGAGGGCCGGGCGCGGTGGCTCAAGCCTGTAATCCCAGCACTTTGGGAGGCCGAGACGGGCGGATCACGAGGTCAGGAGATCGAGACCATCCTGGCTAACACGGTGAAACCCCGTCTCTACTAAAAATACAAAAAACTAGCCGGGCGAGGTGGCGGGCGCCTGTAGTCCCAGCTACTCCGGAGGCTGAGGCAGGAGAATGGCGTAAACCCGGGAGGCGGAGCTTGCAGTGAGCTGAGATCCGGCCACTGCAGTCCAGCCCGGGCTACAGAGCAAGACTCCGTCTCAAAAAAAAAAAAAAAAAAAAAAAAAAGCCGGGAGGAGTGGCACTGTTAGGACCCAGCCCAGAAAAAAAGGCAGGGAATTGGCCTGATTGAACCACTTGGGGGAGCGGGGGGCAGGCACTGTTTTTGTTGGTTGTTTTTTAAAAGAATTTGGACATAAAACATGACAAAGAACTAATGATGTTCCAAATAACTTGCACTAGAAGCTTTCTTATTTAATTCTTATGGCTTCCAGTGAGAATCTGATTTTAAGTCTAGTTTATCTTTAAATCAGCTAATGGGATTTGTTGCAGAAGAAAGAAAGCATTACACTGTTTATCCACCCCCACACCAAGTCTTCACCTGGACCCAGATGTGTGACATAAGAGATGTAAGTACAACTTGATGATTTTTATTGGGGAGAAGGAGTCAACTAGTATTTTTAAATTAGGGACACTGGAGTTAAGCCACAGTCCATCATTCAGTAGTAAGTAAAACACTGAAATTGTGAGGTTTGGCTGACTGTGTTTCAGCCTGTATTTACTCTTTTTAATGTTTACCACATGCTATTTATGCGGCAAAAAGGAGAACTATGTACATCCTATGCTCTTATTTCTTGTATTTTTTTTAAATCCTGAAACTAACCTCCCGCAGTGTTAGATACTATGGTAGTAATGAAGTTCAGACTGACACACAAAGCAGTTAAATCTTTTGCAGCTTGTTATAGTCAACCCCACCTTGACCTGACCACACTGCCTTATAGTTAGCACTTTCAAGCTCTTGATTTTCTGGCCTGAATAGTTTTGTGGTTCTGTTAACAGATCCCTTTGCTTTAGTTTGTCTTATATAACAGTTGCTGGTTGGCAGCTCTTATCCATCTCGTGTTCAAAAGTCCGTGGGGCTGGGCACGGTGGCTCATGCCTATAATCCCAGCACTTTGGGAGGCCAAAGTGAGAGGATCATTTGAGGTCAGGAGTTCAAGACCAGCCTGGCCAATGAAACCTGGTGTCTCCTAAAATACCAAAATTAGCCAGGCATGGTGGCGCATGCCTGTAACCCCAGCTACTTGGGAGGCTGAGGTGGGAGAATCGCGTGAGCCCAGGAGGCGGAGGTTGCAATGAGCTGAGATCACACCACTGCACTCCAGCCTAGGGGACAGAGGCAGACCCTGTCTCAAAAAACAAAAACAAAAAACCGTGGCTCCTCACTGTTGAACTATGAAAACAGAGCAGCCCTCTTTAAATAGGGCCACGTCCTACCACTCAGCCTTACCTCCACCTCCCACTCTCCCACTCCAGAGTTGGACAGTGTGGCAAACCCCTTCCCACTTCTGTCTCTTAAAAATCAAGTGGATACCTCTGTGGCACCTCCTTGAAGTCTGTTGCCTTCTACCTCTGTGATCCGGTTTTCCTCTGAGCCGCTACAATGCATTTAGCACCTGCTGACACTGGACTTTTAGGTTTCTTACCCGTTTTCCTCCCCCATTTTGTAAACTGGGGCAAGAATCTTGTGATTTAGTGAATATCTGTGAAATGACATAGAAGTGAAATAGGTGAATAAACCATCTCGATAAGGCAGCCACAGCTAATAGTTACAACATCTCATAAGTTGAAGAATTTAGAATCTAGCTCTTTGGTTTTGAAGCTAAATTAAATCCTGTTAAGATCCATACTAGTTCGCTTCTTGTTTGAATGCCCTATTCTAAATACCAGTGATCAGTATATACAGGGAATAAGGGAATATTTTGAGGGGATGCTCGGGGATGCTCAGAAACCAGTTTCAAACCTACGAGGATCAGATGGGCCTGCAGGGCTTCTTGACAGCCCAGCACTGGGAGAGCTGTTTCACACGAGAGTAAGTTGGCATGGTGTGAACACCAAGGGGGAGGGACGGGAGGTCCCCAAAAGCCTCCTGGTCATGGGAACATCTGGAGCTGGATTCTGAAGGATAGAGTACGTCAGCTGTGGAGGCGCAGTGGCGTGATGGCTCACTGCACCCTCCGCCTCCTGGGTTCAAGCGATTCTCCTGCCTAAGCCTCCCGAGTAGCTGGGACTACAGGTGCGTGCCACCACACCCAGCTAATTTTTGTATTTTTAATACAGATGGGGTTTCACCTTGTTGGCCAGATGGTTTTGATATGTTGACCTTGTGATCTGCCTGCCTCGGCCTCCCAAAGTGCTAGGATTACAGGCGTAAGCCACCGTTCCCGGCCCTGAATTGCTTTAATTCATTGAAAAGTAACTGGGGGCTAGGCACAGTGGCTCATGCCTGTAATCCCAGCATTTTGGGAGGCCGAGGAGGGAGGATTCCTTGATCTCAGGAGTTTGAGACCAGCCTCAGCAACATAAGGGAGGCCCTATCTCTACAAAAAAATTTTTTTAAAAATTAGGTGGGCATAGTGGTGCAGTCCTGTGGTCCCAGCTACTCTGGAGGCTCAGGTGGGAGGACCACTTGAGCCCAGGAGGGCGAGGCTGCCATGAGCTGTGATCGCACCACTGCACTTCAGTCTGAGCAACAGAGCAAAACCCTGTCTCAAAACATTTAAAAAGCAGCTAGGTACATATCTTTGCAAGTTTAAAATACGCTCATCCTTTGACCAGCAACTCTTCTATTAGCAATCTATGCCATAGAAGTGTTTTGTTTTGTTTATGTTTGTTTGAGGCAAGGTCTGTGCTGCTTACATTACAGTATTATTTAATTCCTGACCCCTGGTGGTTCACAGGTGAAGGTTGTCATCCTGGGACAGGATCCGTATCATGGACCTAATCAAGCTCACGGGCTCTGCTTTAGTGTTCAAAGGCCTGTTCCGCCTCCGCCCAGGTACAGTTGCTTTACAGGTGACTGCAGTCCAGACGTGATTCCTTTCAGATGTGTACTTAGCATATTACAAGTGGGACTATCCGGGGCACTGTTCACTAGCCTTTAAGGAGGATTTCTCAACCTCAGCACCATTGACACTTGGGGCTGAGTCATTCTTTGTTGTGGAGGAGGAGGAGTCCTGTGCTATTGCAGGATCTTGTGCCACATCCCTGGCCTTTACCACTGGATGCCAGGAGCAACCCCCAGCTTGTGACAATGAAAAATATGCAGACATTGCCAAAAGTCCCTTGGAAGGGGTGGCAAAATCACCCCTGATTAAGAACCACTGCTTTGGACCAGGCGTGGTGGCTCATGCCTGTAATCCCAGCACTTTGGGAGACTGAGGCGGGTGGATCACGAGGTCAGGAGTTCGAGACCAGCTTGGCCAAGATGGTAAAACTCTGTTTCTACTAAAAATAAAAAAATTAGCTAGATGCGGTGGCGGGTGCCTGTAATCCCAGCTACTCAGGAGGCTGAGGCAGGAGAATCACTGGATTCCGGGAGGCAGAGGTTGCAGTGAGCCGAGATCCTGCTACTGCACTCTAGTTTGGGTGACAGAGCAAGACTCTGTCTCAAAAAAAAAAAAAAAAAAAGAACCACTGCTTTGGAGGATTTGGTGTATAATATAATAAATACGCTAAGGACAGAAAACTGTCCCTGAGCAACAGTGGGGGTCTGGGTTATAACTGCTGGGTTGATTTACTTAGGTTTTCCAGAGTGCTGTTAAATCCAAGCATAGACTAAAGTAAAGGTCTTTGGCAGATTCACCTGTTAGAAGGAGGACTAGCATTGTTGATCTCGTTAATCGGTGCCATGTGTGCCAGTGTCCCTTCCAAGGGCTGGCTATAACCTCAAACCTTTCACATATGTCTTAGACATTACTAAGCTTTCAAAATTATGCTTAAGATTCTGTTTTTTGTTTTTCTTGTGACTTGCTTTCAGTTTGGAGAACATTTATAAAGAGCTGTCTACAGACATAGAGGATTTTGTTCATCCTGGCCATGGAGATTTATCTGGATGGGCCAAGCAAGGTAAGCCAGCCACTGCTAGATTTTTTTTTTTTTTTTTTTTTTTTTTTTTTTCAGACTGAGTCTCACCGTTCCCCAGGCTAGAGTGCAGTGGTGCGATCTCAGCTTACTGCAACCTCTGCCTCCCAGGTTCAGGTGATTCTCATGCCTCAGCCTCCTGAGTAGCTGGGACCACAGGCACGAGCCACCATACCTGGCAAATTTTGTAATGTATTTTTAGTAGAGACAGGGTTTCACTATGTTGGCCAGGCTGGTCTCGAACGCCTGACCTCAGGTGATCCGCCCGCCTCGGCTTCCCAAGGTGCTGGGATTACAGGCGTGAGCCACCACGCCCGGCCTGCTATATGTTTTTTAGACTGATACTGACAGTCTTTTCTGTCTTGCTTGTTTATATTTTTAAAGAGTTGTAATAAAGAACTAGAGAATGCTAATTAAATGACTAATTTATAGATGTGAAAAAGTCTGTTTTGGCTGGGTGCAGTGGATCACATCTGTAATCCCAGCACTTTGGGAGGCCAAGGCGGGTGGATCATGAGGTTAGGAGTTTAAGACCAGCCTGGCCAACATGGTACAACCTCGTCTCTACTAAAAATACAAAAATTAGCTGGGCATGGTGGTGAGCGCCTGTAATCCCACCTACTCGGGAGGCTGAGGCAGAGAATTGCTTGAACCCTGGAGGTGGAGGTTGCAGTGAGCCGAGATCGCACCACTGCATCCCAACCTGGGCTACCACAGCAAGACTCCATCTCAAAAAAAAAAAATCTGTTTTATCCTGCAGCCAGTTTCCTTTCTTTCTTTCTTTCTTTTTTCTGTTTTTGAGACAGGGTCTCACTCTGTCACCCAGGCTGAAGTATGGTGGTGTGATCATGGCTCAGTGTAGTCTCAACCTCCCAGGCTCAAGTGATCCTCCCACCTCAGCCTCCCAGGTAACTGGGACCACAGGAGCCAGGAGCACAGCACTATGCCCAGCTGAAAATTTTTTTTTTTTTTGAGACGGAGTTTTGCTCTTGTTGCCCAGGCTGGAGTGCAATGGCGCGATCTTGGCTCACCGTAACCTCTGCCGCCTGAGTTCAAGGAATTCTCCTGCCACAGCCTCC
This sequence comes from Chlorocebus sabaeus, assembly GCF_047675955.1. Taxonomy (NCBI): domain Eukaryota; kingdom Metazoa; phylum Chordata; class Mammalia; order Primates; family Cercopithecidae; genus Chlorocebus; species Chlorocebus sabaeus. The sequence continues at coordinate 106,219,260 of NC_132914.1, forward strand.
CAAGTAGCTGGGATTACAGGCATGCACCACCACGCCTGGCTAATTTTGTATTCTTAGCAGAGACGGTGTTTCTCTATGTTGGTCAGGCTGGTCTCAAACTCCTGACCTCAGGTGAACCACCCGCCTTGGCCTCCCAAAGTGCTGGGATTACAGGTGTGAGCCACCACACCCGGCCATGCCCGGCTGATTTTTATTTTATTTCATAGAGATGGAATATCACTATGTTGCCCAAGCTAATCTTGAACTCCTGGCCTTGAGGTCCTTCCAGGGGCTGTTATTATAGGCATGAGCCACAGTGCCTGTCCACTCGTATGTTAATTACAGTTTGCAAGACAAAGGTTTGTTCCTTGTTAATATTTTAAATTTATCCACCTCACTTTTGACTACTCTGAAGGTGGCTGCAGTCTGCTCATTTTGACATTTGGATTGTTAATACCTATTTAGGAGATTTTTGTTTTTCTTTCAATTTTTTTCATGTTTTTTTTTCTTTCTTATTATTTCTTTACAGATGCATTTTTTTTCTGCTTATGTACTTTTTTTTTTTTTAAACAAATTGTCTACAACCAGGATAAGGAAAGAATGTTTACTCTTTGGTTTCTTGCAATTTGATTTTCATTTCTATGAAACATTTTGTCCTGCTTTTTGTGTTCTGAGATTATTTAACATCACTTAAGATATTTTTTAGGACAATCCATCGTGATGAGGGATATAAGGCATGTTCACTGTAGTAAACTTGGAAGAAGCCGAAAAGGCAGCTATGAGAATAAAAGTCTCTCTAATCCTGCCCAGAGGGTGCGCTGGCCTTATGGCCTATTTCATTCTGCTACACTGGATCCCATCAAGCCCTGGTTTCATCATTGATTTAGCACCTGTTGCTGGGTATTGGGCTGATTTGCCTGAGCCTACATTTAACCTATTTCTCTCATGTGTGTAGGTGTTCTCCTACTCAACGCTGTCCTCACGGTTCGGGCCCATCAAGCCAACTCTCATAAGGAGAGAGGCTGGGAGCAATTCACCGATGCAGTTGTGTCCTGGCTAAATCAGAACTCAAATGGCCTTGTTTTCTTGCTCTGGGGCTCTTATGCTCAAAAGAAGGGCAGTGCCATCGATAGGGTATGTTTTGTTTTCTTTTTCTTTCTTTTTTTTTTTTTTTAACACTATAAAAACAATGTGAAGAATTCTAGGAGTCTCTGCTGTGTTTGGTCCTGGAAAATCCATGTTATAAAATAACTTTTATTTTCACTTAGGCCTGTTATAAGGGTTTCCCATTGAAAACAAGAATTTGGACAAATTACAGGAGTGATGAGTTGTGTATGAGGAAAGCAACTGGCCAACTTGTGACTGAATGCAGTTGGTGCCGTAGGCATGAACTTGGTGTCTACAAGATACAAGTCCCTGGGTACCATTCACTTAACAAGTGATGAATGAGGCATGTTTCTGGCTTCCAAGGAATTTGGGAGCATATAGAAAACAAAGAATTGCACTCAATCATGAATTTAATTTGCCCATGAGAATACCATCAGTGATCGTTATTGTTTTGTTTCTGGGTTGTTTTGTTTGTTTTTTAGATGAAGTCTCGCTCTGTCGCCCAGGCTGGAGTGCAGTGGTGCGATTTTGGCTCACCGCAACCTCTGCCTCCTGAGTTTAAGCGATTCTGCCTCAGTCTCCCGAGTAGCTGGGATTATAGGCGCCCGCCACCACACCCAGCTAATTTTTTGGTATTTTTTAGTAGAGACGGGGTTTCACCATGTTGGCCAGGCTGGTTTTGAACTCCTGATCTCAAGTGATTCACCCTCCTCAGCCTCCAAAGTGTTAGGATTACAGGCATGACCCGCCACACCTGGCCTATCAATGATAATTATTAACCCTGAGGCCTAATTGCAGATACCCAACACAACCAAACCCGTGGCTCCCCTCCCTGCATCTTCCCCCATCTGCTACCTCCCTTCTTCCCCTTCTTTTACTGAAGCACTTCAATACCTGGTTGTGGAAATAGAGACCTAAAAGTCAGCCTTGAATCCTCCATTCCATCAGTAAATCCCATCAACTCTGCCTCCCAAAACACCCCAGTCCTACTGCTTCTCATTCGCCACTGCTGCCCCTCAGACATGAGCCGCCATCATCCTTCTCCAGGAGAACCGTGATAGACTAGAGATGAAGGCTTGATGGAGAGCCACAGAGTGGAGGAGGGAGAGATGGGGTGGGGAAAGGAGAGGAGCCAGGGGTGAGTATTCATCCCTGGCAAATGGGAGAGACATTGGGTGGGGGAGAAATTATAGAATAAATGCTTCAATAATCGAAGGCAAGGGCTTAGCGGAGGTAACTGACAATAGCTTCTGGTGTATCAGCAGGAGGTAACGGGGGTATCAGAAATGCGCACATATATTCAACCCCTACCTTGTATGGGTACTAGGTTGAGCACTTGTTTTTTGAGATGGAGTCTCACTCTGTCACCCAGGCTGGAGTGCAGTGGCACAATCTCAGCTCACTGTAACCTCCGCCTCCTAGGTTCAAGCAATTCTCCTGCCTCAGCCTCCCAAGTAGCTAGGATTACAGTTGCCTGCCACCACACCCAGCTAATATTTTTTATGAGTGACCTAAGATCTGACTGGTATGAATTGCTAAGATGTGATGATCTGGGTATGGAAGAAGTATGTGTGAGAGTAATTGCCGATCTCTATCCCTTAGGGAGGTTACTCCAGTGTTGCTCCTCCCCAGTATTTTGGTAATCTTTAATCATGGTTTGGTCTGAAAGTAAACCGTTGTTAAAGTAGCTTGGTCATTAAAGCCAAATTGCATATCTCCAGCCCAGTGTCTCCTGATCTATAGAGTGCCTTCCTACTACTGCCCCAGAAACATGCCAAATTCAACATCTTCCCAACGAAGTTTCTCCTTTTCTCATCCATGCTTTACTAAACTTGCTCCTCTTTACTCCCTAGCAGCAAAAAGCAACACCATCTGCCCAGTTGTCCAGCCAGATCTGATTCCATTACTGACACCTGCCTACTTCTCTCCCCTTTTCTGTCCTTTTTCCCCCCCTTCCCATGTGCAGTCAGTCATTCATATCTGTGTTCTTTCTTCCCCCTTCAAATCTGCCCCTGCCTGACCACCTTTGCCTTAATTCAGGCCCTCACCTGATCTTGCCTGGAGGGTTCTGATGCTTTCTCCCTGGAAGGCCTTGCCTTAGACTGAAGATCTGATGTCAGGGGAGTGGGGGTGTGGCCCCCAACCAGCCTCCCCTACGTAACTGTATCCCTCTTTGCACTCCGATTTCCAGGCTGACACTTTTTCACGGTGCCCCAGTTCCCTGCCTTTGCGTATCCTGCTCGCTCTGCCCACTGTGTGGAGGTAATTTTCCTCTGGGATTCTTTAGAGCTCTGCAGGGCTGACATTTACAAGGGCCTGTGCTGCTTGGCGTGTGTGTTCAGCACTTGATGTGCATGACTTCTTATCACACTCAGCACCTGTGATCCTCATTTGATTGGTCACAGTAACTTCATAAGCTGGGCGCTATTGTTATTCCCAGTCTACAGATGAAAGCTGAAGCAGCTTAGAGTCGCAGCAACTTCCCTGTGGTACAGCTACTGAGTGATAGAGGTAGACCTTGACCCTGGGCAGTCTGGCTCCAGGCTCTGTGCTCTTAACCACACTAGATTGCCTGACTTTAATCATCACCCCTCCTGGACTGAGCCCCTTGAAGGCAGGAGTGTTTTGAGAAACAGTGATTTGTTAGTTTTTATATACAGAAAAGAAGAGGAAAACAAAAATGGTCTATATCTCCCTGTTAAAATAACTACAGTTGACATTTTTAAAAAAATGAAAGTGGTCATGCCGGGCGCGGTGGCTCAAGCCTGTAATCCCAGCACTTTGGGAGGCCGAGACGGGTGGATCACGAGGTCAGGAGATCGAGACCATCCTGGCTAACACGGTGAAACCCCGTCTCTACTAAAAACACAAAAAACTAGCCGGGCGAGGTGGCGGGCGCCTGTAGTCCCCGCTGCTCGGGAGGCTGAGGCAGGAGAATTGCTTGAACCTGGGAGGCAGAGGTTGCGGTTAGCTGAGATCATGCCACTGCACTTCAGCCTGGTGACAGAGTGAGACTCCATCTCAAAAATATATATATACGCAATATTTTTTGCCGAGACCAGCTCAGTCAAGAAGACCCTAACAGCGGTGCTAGAGGAATTAAAGACACACACACAGAAATACAGAGGTGTGAAGTGGGAAGTCAGGGGTAGCATAGCCCTCAGTGCTGAGAGCTGGGAACAGAGATATACCCACATATTTATTAACAGCAATTAGCAGTTAATAACCAGTCATTAGCATTGTTTCTATAGCTATTAAATTAACTAAAAGTATCCCTTATGGGAGATGAAGGGATGGACTGAATTAAATGAATAGGTTGGGCTAGTTAACTGCAGCAGGAACACGCCCTGCTCATGCTATTGTTTGTGGCTTAAGAATGCCTTTAAGTGGTTTTCTGCCCTGGGCAGGCCAGGTGTTCCTTGCCTTCATTCCCATAAACCCACAACCTTCCAGCTTGGGTGTTAGGGCCGTTATGAACATGTCACAGTGCTGCAGAGATTTTGTTTATGGCCAGATTTTTGGGGGGCTTGCTTCCAACATGTCTCCCTTCTTTGATTTGCAAAGAGCTAAAAGCAAGGGCAGCTTCGTCACGGTGAGCTACTCGCAGGAGTCAGGATCCGCATCTACAGACTATACAAAGGCAAACAACATAGGTTAAAAGCACAGTCATCATAGAAATCACAGAGCTTCCAAGTGTTTTTATCCATTTAAATGGGTTACTAGCTGCTAATCTGTCTGCAGCTCCTTTAAGCACTCCAGTTCCTGGCATTAAGGTCAGGTGTGGCTGGGATACTTTAAATATTTGTTCTTTTAATTTTGCTATATCCAAAAAGAAGTTTGTAGAGTGTCCTTCTAGATGTTTTTTTATTCTTTCCCAAATTTTGGTCTTTTTAAGGCATTAATAGTTTCCACAAATTCTTATGTTTAGCTCCTAGAGTGGGCCATATCATTTGAGGTTGAGGTGCCTCTATACCACCATGGTTCCAGATAATAGGAACTTTTGCCATACTTCATATCATTTCTACCATCTGACCATTTTGTTCAGATCATCTGAACATAGTGTGGCCGTGGCACGCAGACCGAGAGGTTGGATTCAAGCTAAACATCCCCGTAGGGGACCAATTAATGATTCCGTAGAAATTGTTTAGCACCTCTGCCTCTTCTGCAAAGCAATCTTCCTAAACAAGTACGTTCATTTTTTCTAACTGGGTCCAATCCTGTTTACAAATCGGTTTTTGAGGGCAGTATGCCTCAATTATAGGAGGAGATTTATTATGGTAAATAGTGAGATCAGAAAGCATGGTGTAACTGTGTCAGAGTGATTGCATCCAGGCATTATTGCCAGCCCTTATTGAAGGAATACTCAAGGCAGTGGTGATAACCTCTATCATAGCTACCATTAAATTATTCATTGTGACTGGTTGTCCTGCTTTCCTCAGGTTTTCTTCTGTCATCTGTGACAGCTTCTTGATCTGTCCCCAGGTGGGTGACTGTGTTCGACAGGTGTTGCTCGTGACAGTTGGGGTCCTCCTCAGCGTCAGCCTCAACATGGCTGCAACCGGGGGTCCTCGGGATCCTCCCGGAGTCTCTTCCTCGCCATCTGGCTCATGATAAAGTTTCAGGTGTCTTGATGTTATCCAAATCGGCTGTTGATTTTGGCCTGGACAATATAAGCGTAACCTCTACCCCAAGTTATTACTTTACCTGTTCCCCAACTTTTTGTTACTGGATCTCTCCACCAAATCGGTTGTTCTGTTTCTGTCTTTGCAGCTGGTTTCTGTAGATGCTCTTCAGCTGCTGATAACATCTGGCCTTTGGGAAGGCTCAAAAAATTTAAAGTTAATCATGCTAGGTTCAGTTGCATCCGTGGGATTCCATCATTGTTTCTCCCTTTCTGCTTTTGCAACTGCTGTTCTAGGAAGAGATTCATTCTTTACACTATGGCTTGTCCTTGAGAATTGTATGGGATACCAGTAATGTGTTTAATATTCCACATAGAGAAAAATGTAGCTAGAGTTTGGCTAGTATAGGGTGGGGCATTATCTTAAAACAGGTAGAAGCTGGAATGCCCATCACTGCAGAACACTGCAAAAGATGACATTTAACACAGGCAGAAGGCTCTCCTGTTTGGTATGTAGCCCAGACAAAGTGAGAAAAGGTGTCCACGCATACATGTACATAAGCTAGACTCCCAAAGGAGGGAACGTGTGTGACATCCATTTACCAAATAGAGTTAGGTTTCAGTCCTCGAGGATTAACTCCTCTTGTAAAAGATGAGGAATGTACCATTTGGCAAGTTGGGCATTGCTGAATAATAGCTTTAGCTTCTTTCCAGGTAATGCTGTATCTGCGTTTGAGACCAGAGGCATTAACATGGGTAAACAGTGAAAGTGTCTGGCATTAGATATTGCAGTAGCAACAAGGCGGTCAGCCGTTTGATTTCCTTCAGTCAAAGGTCTTGGAAGAGGTGTATGAGCCCTGATGTGAGTGATGTAAAAAGGGTGCGTTCTACTTCTAACTGCTGTTTGCAGTTGGGTAAATAAAATCAGTTGTTCATCTGTATAAAATCGTAACTGAGAATTTTCAGTTAACTGTGTGGAATGAACCACATATGAAGAATCAGAAATCACATTAATAGGCATATCAAAAACAGTCAATACCTCAGTTACAGCTACAAGCTCCGCTTTTTGAGCTGAAGTATAGGGCGTCTGAAAAACTTCCCTTTTGAGCCAGAATAAGAAGTTTTACCATTACTAGACCCATCTGTAAAAACATTCTCAGCACCTTCAATTGGTTTAAATTTGTTATTTTAGGGAGAATCCAATTAGTTAATTAAAAAACTGAAGCAGCTTCATTTTAGGAAAATGATTATCGAGAATAACCACAAAGTCAGCTAAATGGGTTTGCCAAGTAAGACTATTTATAAATGCTTGCTGTATTTGTACCTTTGTAAGAGGAACAATAATTTTTCCAGGATCATATCCATGTAATTTAACAATCTGAGTTCTCCCAATCCCTATCATAGTAGCGATTTGATCTAAATAAGGAGTTAGAGTCCGTGAATTAGTATGTGGAAGAAAAAGCCACTCTACTAAGTCCTCCTGTTCTTTTTTTTTTTTTTTTTTTTTTTTTTTTTTTTTTTTTTTGAGACGGAGTCTCGCTCTGTTGCCCAGGCTGGAGTGCAGTGGCTGGATCTCAGCTCACTGCAAGCTCCGCCTCCCAGGTTTTTACGCCATTCTCCTGCCTCCGCCTCCTGAGTAGCTGGGACTACAGGCGCCCGCCACCTCGCCCGGCTAGTTTTTTGTGTTTTTTAGTAGAGACAGGGTTTCACCGTGTTCGCCAGGATGGTCTCAATCTCCTGACCTCGTGATCCGCCCGTCTCGGCCTCCCAAAGTGCTGGTATTACAGGCTTGAGCCACTGCGCCTGGCCAGTCCTTAACACCAGTCCAATAACACCAGAAGGTGAATGCTGAGTTGAAAAAATTAGCAAATCCAGAGTCTTCTCTGGATCTACTCTGTCTGAGCTTTATGGACTTGCTTCTCAATCAGTTGTAACTCTGCCTCCGCCTCCTTCGTTAATTGCTGAGGGCTAGTGAGACTAGGATTTCCTCTAAGGATAGGAAACAGATTACTCATGGCCTAGGTAGGAATGCCTACAGCAGGTCGTATCCAATTAATATCCCCTAGTAATTTTTGAAAATCATTTAATGTTTTTAATTTATCCCTACATATGGTTACTTTCTGTGGCACAATGGTAGTGTCATTTACTAAGGTCCCCAAGTAGGAGTAAGGAGGAATAGTCTGAATTTTGTCAGAATCTCTGCCAGCGCGAGAAAGCCAGTTTTGCAAGTGATCTTGACATTGGAGTAATATTTCTTGAGTGGGGGCAGCACAAAGTATATCATCCATATAGTGAATAACGTAACACTGTGAAAATATTTTTCGAGTAGGTTCAATTAAGTCTGGCAAATAGGCTGTTTAACATGCCCTGTGGCAACACTTTCCAATGATAAGCTTAGCAGGCCGCAGGTTGTTTACTGCAGGAATTGTAAATGCAAACGTTCACAGTCTTGCTCAGCTAAAGGGATAGTAAAGAAACAGTCTTTTAAATCTATGACTAATAAAAGGCCAATTTTTTGGAATTATAGCAGGAGAAGGCAATCCTGGCTGTAATGCTCCCATAGGTTGTATAACTGAATTGATGGCTTTTAAGTCAGTTAACATTCTCCATTTGCCTGATTTTTTCTTAATTACGAAAGCTAGAGAATTCCGCGGGGAAAATGTTGGAGCCATGAGCCCATTTTTCTAACTGTTCAGCAACTAATTTCTCTAAAGCCTCCAGTTTTTCTTTACTTAGCAGCCATTGTTCTATCCAAATTGGCTTATCTGTTAACCATTTTAAAGGTATAGGTTCTGGAGGCTTAACAATTGCCACCATCAAAAATTATTTCCTAATCTTTGGCGGGAACTTTGTTTTTCCACTTGAAGCGGCTCTTCCAAACCTTGCAGATTTTTTTCTAGTCCCATACCAGGGACATACCCCATGTGATGCATTGTATGCTGACTTTGAGGGCTATGTAATTGTTCTGGAATTAGAATTTGTGCTCCCCATTGTTGTAATAAATCTCTTCTCCATAAATTCATAGGTATAGAAGTTATAATTGGTTGAATAGCACCAGGTTGTCCGTCGGGCCCCTCACAATGCGAAATATAACTACTTTGATACACTTAAGCAGCTTTACCAACTCCAACTATGTTAAATTGAGCGGGTTGAATTGGCCACGTGGACGGCCAGTGCTGTAGAGAAATGTTTGAAATGTCCACTCCTGTATCTACCAAACCTTTAAATTTCTTTCCTTGAATAGTTATTTCCCAGGTAGGATGTTTATCAGTAACTTGACCCAATAAGCTGCTTTGCTTTGTTTATTTGTGCTTCCAAATCCTCCTGTTCGTTTAATTTCACTTTTTCCCATTCCCACATACGGCAAAATCAGGAGCTGTGCTGTGCGCTCTCCTGGCTGTGCTTTCCAGGGAACAGAAGTAGATATAACAATTTGAATTTCCCTGTTACAATCTGAATCAGTGACTCCTGTATGTATTTGTACGTCTTTTAAACTCAAACTAGACCTTCCTAAAAGTAATTCTGTTGTCCCTGCTGGCAAGGGTCCACAGACTCCTGTTGGGACCTTTTGCGGGGGTTCCCCAGGCAGAAGGCTCCCAGCTTTTGTGCAGTATAAATCTACTGCGGCACTACCGGCTGTGGCAGGGGACAGACATTGTACAGGGGTGAGGGAATGGCCTGAGCTGGAAATGCCTCGGTTTAGAGCGGGGCCCAGGACGCGGGCCCCTTGTGGCATTTCCCGAAATTGGGTTCCCTTCTTTATCAAACTTAGAATGACACTGACTAGCCCAGTGTTTTCCTTTTTTACATTTTGGACATACTTCAGGCTCAACAGTTTTCTTTTTTCCCCTATATGGCGGGCTGACTCCCTGATTTTATCTACATTCTTTTTTAGTATGACCATGCTTCCCAAGTTAAAACGAGCTCCAGGCAATGGAGTATTTCCTTTATCCACTGTCAGTCCTGCCATTGCCTGTGCCAACAAAGTGGCTTGATGCAGATTACCTCCAATACCATCACAGGCCTTGATATAATCAACTAAATGTGCTTTCCCTCTGATAGGTCACAGAGCAGCCTGGCAATCGGGATTCGCATTGTCGAAAGCTAATAACTGCAACACTACATCCTGAGCAGCCGAATCTGCAATCATCTTTTTAAGAGACTCCTGTAACCAAGCTATAAAATCAACATACGGTTCCCTTAGTCCTTGTTTTATAGCACTAAAGGAAGGGTATTGTTTCCCAGCTGAAGTGATTTTTTTTCCCAAGCTCTAATGCACACTCCCCTAAGCTGTTCTATGGCATCATCCTGCATGACCACTTGTGCATCTAAACCAGCCCAGCCACCAACTCCCAAAAGTTGGTCTGCAGTTACATTAATTTGAGGTTGGGCCTGGGCCATTGCAAGCAGTCTGAATGGAAGCTTCATCTAGCCACCAAGTTTTAAATTGTAAGAATTGAGCAGGAGTTAGACAAGCTCGAGTAAGAGCGTCCCAGTCAGTAGGAATCATCTGACTGGAAACAGCAACATTCTTTAACAGTCCCATTACAAAAGGAGAACCTGGTCCGTACTGATTTGTTGCTTGTTTTAATTTGAGTAATTTAAAAGGAAAAGGCTCAAATGTAGCTATAATATTTCCCTGTTGATCTGGGGTGTGTATTCTAACAGGGAATTGCCAAGCGTCTAAATCACCCTCTCGTCTAGCTTGCTGAATTCCCACCTGAATGGAACTACGAGTGGTCGCTCAAGGTGCTGCTCGAACAGTCACTGGCGTGACTACTTTTCGCCTAGTGTCCTCCGGAAAAGAAAGATCTGGAGAAGATCTGGAGGGTCATTTTCTTCAAAATAATAATGAGGGGGTGCAGAAGGGTAGGAATGAACCGTTCCTTCTTTTGCCGCTTTAGCTTTAGCTGGCAAATAAACATGCTCTGTAACCTCTTCTGTTACTTCGCTAAACTCTCCTTCCTCCTCATTAGTGTGAAAAAGTTCCAAGGTGGAACGAACCAGACCGAATAACTGTCCCATTGTTACCCTGATGCTTCCGAGCTCCTCTTTTTGCCACGGGGATTACTTTAAGAGTACTCAGGTGTCCTCCAGCTAGTTTTCCATTCCAGCCATCACTCCGGCAACCCTTTTGACCTGGATACGAGCTCCCACGAATGGACGCCATTTGCCGAGACCAGCTCAGTCGGGGAGACCCTAACCCAGTGGTGCTAGAGGAATTAAAAACACACTGAAATATAGAGGTGTGAAGTGGGAAATCAGGGGTCTCACAGCCTTCAGAGCTGGGAGCCCCGAACATCGATTTACCCACATATTAACAGCAAACCAGTCATTAGCATTGTTTCTACAGATATTAAATTAACTAAAAGTATCCCTTATGGGAGATGAAGGGATGGACTGAATTAAATGAATAGATTGGGCTCATTAACTGCAGCAGGAACACTCCCTGAAGACACAGATTGCTCATGCTATTGTTTGTGGCTTAAGAATGACTTTAAGCGGTTTTCTGCCCTGGGCAGGCCAGGTGTTCCTTGCCCTCATTCCGGTAAAGCCACAACTTTCCAGCTTGTGTGTTAGGGCCATTATGGACATATCACAGTGCTGCAGAGATTTTGTTTATGGCCAATTTTGGGATGAGTTTATGGCCAGATTTTGTGGGGCTTGCTCCCAACAATTTTTACTGCATCTTTTCTATGTTTATACAGACAAATGCCTACCATTGTGTCACAACTGCCTACAGTATTCAGTACAGTAATGTGCTGCACAGGTTTGTAGACCAGGAGCAATAAGCTACACCATAGAGCCAAGGTGCGTAGTAGTAGGTTATCCCTTTTGGGTTTGTATAAAGATGCCCTATGGTGGACGGATAGCAGTGAAATTGCCTAACACACTTCTCAGAATGCATCCCTGTCATTAGGTGATGTATGATTATTGCTTTTTTTTCTTTTGAGACAGGGTCTAGCTCTGTCTCAAATCTGCCAGGCTGGAATGCACTGACTCGATCTCAGCTCACTGCGGCCTCAACCTCCCAGGCTCAAGCAGTCCTCCCACATTAGCCTCCTGAGTAGCCGGGACTACAAGTGTGAGCCACCACACCTGGCTAATTTTTGTATTTTTTTGTAGAGACAGGGTTTCACCATGTTACCCAGGCTGGTCTTGAACTCCAGGGTTTAAACGATCCTCCTGCCTCAGCCTCCCAAAGTGCTGGGATTACAGGCGTGAGCTACCACACCTGGCCACTGACTATTCCTTTTTTTTTTGGGGGGACAGAGTTTCACTCTTGTTGCCCAGGCTGAAGTGCAATGGCACGATCTCAGCTCACCGCAACCTCTGCCTCCCGGGTTCAAGCGATTCTCCTGCCTCAGCCTCCTGAGTAGCTGGGATTACAGGCATGCGCCACCACGCCCAGCTAATTTTGTATTTTTAGTAGAGACGGTGTTTCTTCGGGTTGGTCAGGCTGGTCTTGAACTCCTGACCTCAGGTGATCCACCCACCTCGGCCTCCCAAAGTGCTGAGATTACAGGTATGAGCCACCACGCCCAGCCGACTATTCCATTTTTGTGGCAAGATTTCTTTTTTTTTTTTTTTTTTAATTCTTAGGAGCTGTAAGACTGTTCAGAGAGTTCAGAAAGACAGAAAGTGGAAAGTAAATGGCTTCCACTATTTCTCTTAAAGGAACTACTTAATACAATGTCTTGGGTATTTTTCTAAAGTTTTTTAAAAATGAAATTATTTTGTGTTTTGTTCACTTGATAAATTTTGGAGGTCATCTCATCAGTATATTTATCTTTTACATGTTTTTCTAGGAGTCATGTGGTGTGACATTGTAAGAACTTTAGAAAAATACATTTAGCCAGTTTTATAACATTGAATTGTATACTAGGTTTTAGCTGACATAAGCAGTGTGTTAGTGAGTCCCTATATATGTTCCTATTTGTGTAGGTACAAGTGGTCCCTGGCTTATGAAGTTTGACTTGATTTTTTTCAACTTTACAATGGTGTATAACCATACTTTGAGCACTCACTTTTTTTCTTTCTTTAAGAAACAAGGTCTCTTGGCTGGGAGCAGTGGGTCACGCCTGTAATCCCAACACTTTGAGAGGCCAAGGTGGCGGATCACTTGAGCTCAGTGGTTTGAGAACAGCCTGGGCAACGTAGTAAGACCCTGTCTCTAAAAAACAAAAAATTAGCCTGGTGTGGTGGCATGCGCCTGTGGTCCTAGCTACTCAGGAGGCTGAGGTGGGAGAGTCACTTGAGCCTGGGAGGTGGAGGCTACAGTGAGCCGCGATCATGCCACTATACTCTATCCTGGGTGACAGAGTGAGACCCCATCTCAAAAAAAAAAAAACAGATCTTGCTCTGTCACCCAGGTTGGAGTGCAGTGGCACGATTATAGCTCTTTGCTGCCTCAAACTCCTGGGCTCAAGTGATCCTCCCACCTCAGTCTCCTGTGTAGCTAGAACTACAGGTGTGTGCCATCACACTTGGCTAACTTTTCAATTTTTTTGTAGAGATCGGATCTCGCTATGTTGCCTCAGTTGGTTGTAAACTCCTGGCCCCATGCAGTCCTCCTACCTTGGCACAGGGATTATAGGTGTGAGCCACCATGACTGGCCCCATTCTATTTTTCACTTTCAGCACAGTGTTCAATGAGTTACATGAGGTACTAAACACTTCATTGTTAAAGAAGCTTTGTTTTGCCCAACTGTAGGCTAATGTAGGTGTTCTGAGCATGTTTAAGGTAGGGTAGGTTAAGCTATGATGTTCAGCAGATTATATGTCATAAACATATCTTAAACTTAGGATATTTTCTACTTAGGATGCGTTTTCCAAGATGTTAACCCAATCCATTGTATTAATAAGTTGAGTTTATCCGTGTGTGTGTATGCATCACGGTGTCCTTTAGCAAATACAATCTTAGCAGTGGACATTGCTGACTGTATGATAGGGGCACTTGAAAATTGCATAGATAATTATGAATTTGAAGGCGGAGGGTGGTCCTCTTTGCATCTCAGAGCCTAGCAAAGGTAGGGAGTTGCTCAACAAATGGTCTAATGTTCTAATGCAAATGCTGAATGCTCCACTTTGGAAGGGAGAGAATTTAGAGGGCAAAGGGGAATTGCACAGGGTCTTAAAGTGCAACAGCCACAGTCCTTCCTTTCTTAAAAAAAAAAAAAAAAAAAAGCCCCACCAGGCGCGTTGGCTCACGCCTGTAATCCCAGCACTTTGGGAGGCCAAAGCGAGCGGATCACGAGGTCAAGAGATCGAGACCATCCTGGCCAACCTGGTGAAACCCCATCTCTACTAAAAATACAAAAATTAGCTGGGTGTGGTGGCACGTGTGTGTAGTCCCAGCTACTTGGGAGGCTGAGGCAGGAGAATCGCTTGAACCTGGGAGGCAGAGGTTGCAGTGAGCCCAGATCACGCCACTGCACTCCAGCATGGGGACAGAGCAAGACTCCGTCTCAAAAAAAAGAATTTTTTTTGAAGTTCCAAATCTGCCACCTTTTATTCTTGATCTTTTTCAGAAGCGGCACCATGTACTACAGACGGCTCATCCCTCCCCTTTATCAGTGTATAGAGGATTCTTTGGATGTAGACACTTTTCAAAGACCAATGAGCTGCTGCAGAAGTCTGGCAAGAAGCCCATCGACTGGAAGGAGCTGTGATCATCAGCTGAGGGTGGCCTTTGAGAAGCTGCTGTTAACGTATTTGTCAGTTATGAAGTTCCACTGGAAGTTTTCCTATTAATTCTTAAGTACTCTGCATAAGAGGGAAAAGCTTCCAGAAAGCAGCCACAAACCAGGCTGTCCAGGAATGGCAGCTGTATCGAGCCACAAACAGCAAAGGCTACCCTTTGACCAAATATCTTTCTCTGCAACATGGCTTTGGCCTAAAATATGCAAACTTTTCAGAAGACAGATGAGGTCAAATACTCAGTTGGCTGTCTCTATCTCCCTTGCCTTTACCGCGAAAGCGGGGAGATGTGCACCTTTCAAGCACAGCCCTAGTTTGGCGCCTGCTGCTCCTTGGTTTTGCCTGGTTAGACTTTCAGTGACAGATGTTGGGGTGTTTTTGCTAGAAAGGTCCCCTTGTCTCAGCCCTGTAGGGCAGGCATGCCAGTTTCTGCCAGTTCCACTGCCCCCTTGATCTTTGAAGGATCTTTGAAGCATCTTTGAAGCATAGGGATGTTTTGCAACTTTCCAGAATCTGGCCCAGAAATTAGGGCTCAATTTGCTGATTGTAGTAGAAGTTAAGATTGCTGTGAGCCTTATCAGATAAGGGGCCAAGAAAAGTAAACTGGGTCTTGTTATTCCTTGGGTGTTGGTGGAATAAGTGGAATTTGAACAAGGAAGAGGAGAAAAGGGAATTTTGTCTTTATGGGGTAGGGGTGGTTTTCTCCTAGGGCTATTTCCAGGTGGGGTTTTTAAGGCAGCACAGACTGCCAAGTGCTGTTTTTTTAAGCGACTGAAATCACTTAGGGATATTTTTTTCTGCAACACTGGAAAGTTTTAGTTTTTTAAAAAGTGCTCATGCAGATATATATATATTTTTTCCCAATCCTTTTTTTAAGAGACAGTCTTTATTGGGTCTGCACCTCCCTCCTTGACCTTGTTAGCAATGTTGTTTGTGCTGTTAGTCGGGTTAGAGTTGGCCCTACGCGAGGTTTGTTAATAAAAGTTTGTTAAAAGTTTGTTTTGTGCAAGTGTCCTTTGTGGGTCCGGGCCGGGGCATCCATGGACGTCCTTGGGCTGCCCTTGTCCTTGGCGCCTCCCAGGCTCCCCATAGCAACTACTGTCTGCAGGAGGGGCCGCCCTTGCCCCTCCTCCCCGCCCTGCGGCTCAGTGGAGCCGCCCAACCTTCCCCTGGCTGCAGTAAACGCTGGGCCCAACCCCCGACCTGGAGCAGCGCTCCAACTCCGAGCACCGTGGAGCGCCGGCTGCGGTCAGTGGAGACCCCAGAGGGGTAACTTCCGGCCTGAAGAAAGCATTTCTTTGGGGAACATGGCGTGCCTGTCGTGGCTACGTTCTGCCAAGCCCTGTGACGATCGAGGGGAGCCTCCTGCATCCCCCCCTCAACCCGTGTTTCTAGACTCCGAGACATCTGGAACTCGGAAGGGAGGCCAGGGCTCCAGGAAGACTCCCTGATGACGCACTGGCCCGCAGCCCAGGCTCAGGTAGTGGGGGCTGCCAGGATGATCTTCGGGGTCCCCCAGCGTCCGAAGAAAGAAGCCACAAGTGTGCTTTTTTTTTTTCTTTTTATTTCTTTTTTTTTTTTTTTTTTAAAGGGAGTCTCGCTCTGTCGCTCAGGCTGGAGTACAGTGGTGTGATCTTGGCTCACTGCAACCTCTGCCTGCTGGGGTGAAGCGATCCTCCCACCTCCACCTCCCAAGTTGCTAGGATTACAAGCATGCACCACCACGCCCGGCTAATTTTTGTACTTTTAGTAGAGATGCTTCTAACGGGCAAGAAAGAATGCAGCCAGCCAGAACCTCAAGACTAGCAAATGCATTTCTTAAAAGGGCAAGGAGGGGAGACCCGATTTTTGCTTGAAAATACTGCTTCCTTTTCTTATCTTTGTAGGGAAGGGTTTATCATTCTTCATTTTGTGGTCAGCAAGCAGGCTTTCATGGGAGGAGCATGCATGGTGGATCTTCCTCTAAACAACAGTGGACTCCCTTATTCAAGGGAGAAGGGATGATTGTTCCACACCAGTTAGCTGTTCACACTTCTCTCTCTACCGGTGCAGCACTGCCGGTAGAGGGGAGCAGTGAGCTCCAAGTTTGCAGAAATAATTCAAAACACAATATCTTGGGTTTTATATATATATACATAAAGTTCTATATAATATATACAAAAGTTCAATATATATATTCAATATATATGTATGTATATTGAACTTTAGTCATGTGACACTAAAAACAGAGCAGCTTAAGTGGTCCATGACCCTCCAAAAATTTAATTACTGATTGTTTAGAAACCAGGCAACTCGTCCAGGTGTAGTGACTCACTCCTGTAATCCCAGCAGTTTGGGTGGCGGAGATGGGCGGATCACCCGAGGTCAGGAGTTCAAGCCTGACCAACATGGAGAAACCCCGTCTCTACTAAAAATACAAAATTAGCCAGGCATGGTGGCACATGCCTGTAATCCCAACTACTTGGGAGACTGAGGCAGGAGAATCTCTTGAACCCGGGAGATTGCGCCATTGCACTCCAGACTGGGCAACAAGAGCACAAGAGTGAAACTCCATCTCAAAACCAAAACAAAACAAAAACAAAAAAACAGGCTACTCATTTTGATGAACTCTTAGCTATGTGGTAGTTGCTTTTTTTCATGTCAAGTCTGCTGTGTTCCTGCACTCAGTATGCAAAGATGCATAAAAGGCAGTCTTAGCCTTTTAGGTGAGGGGTTGGCAAATTTTCTGTGAAGGGTCAGATGGTAAATATTTGAGGGTTTGCAGTTACCCGTTCTCCGTGGGAACTGCTCAACAACTCACTACAGAGAAAGCGGCCATGGGCAAAATGTACAGGAACGGGTGAGGCTGTGTTCCAATAAAAATTATTTATGGACACTGAAATTTGTGTTTAATATGATTTTCATGTGTCATGAAATCTTTTTTTTTTTTTTCTCCTAAGCATTTAACAAATGTAAAAACCACTCCTAGCTTGAGAGCTATCGGAAAACAGGCATCTGGAGCCATAGTCTGCAGACCCTCGTGTGCACCCACTGTCAGTGCGGTGGGAGCAAAAAGCAACGGCTGGGATAGCCCAGGAAAGAAGAAATTTCCCACTGGAGGGAATGTCTGAGTAGATATTGAACTTCCCAGGCCACGAAGAGGAAAAAGAGCACTCAACAGTGAGGAGCTGGCCTCTGCAAAGCCAGGAGCCGCATGCTGGATGTGGAGCTGGAAGGTTCCACGTGGCAAGGTTTGGGAGGCTTCTGAGAACCTGGCCTAACGATTGCTGTTTCCTCCCTTTTCAGGTGAGTTAGGGAGATCTCTGAAAGCTTTCGGAATTGGTAACACAAGGAAATCATTTATTAGCAAATGTACTGGAAACGTCCAGTTATAAAATAATTAATTGTGTGAAAGTCACTGCCTGCTTTTGATCTGTGTCCAGCAGGGCAAGGTCAGGGACTGTAAATTGTTTGCATTTTTTACAGATAGACTTTAGCATGTTGCCAGTAGGCTTGTATTATTAGATAATATATCTCTCTGTTAAAATTCACTTTCTGCTTCATTTTGCTCCTTATATAAAAGTCTTAGCAAAGGTGTTTGGTGGAGAAGCAAAGTTTTTGGCGTATGCTTGTGGTGTTGGCTTTTCATCCTTGCCAAACCTTCAAGATTTACAAGGAAAAACAGGTTACAGGGAGGTGCTCTGGGTTACTTTGAAAAGACCCCATGTGCTGACTTGTGCTGACTCAAGCTGAGGAAACCTAGAACATTCCTCTGCTGGAAATGGCCTCCTTATTTACAGTCCTTCTGACACTGTAATTTGGGTCTGATAACAGAAAGTTCCTTTGTAGTTTAACTCAGTGGGAACTTTTTTTTTTTTTTTGAGATGGAGTCTCACTTTGTGGCTTAGGATGGAGTGCAGTGACTCAGTCATGGCTCACTGCAGCCTCAACTTCCTGGGCTCAGGTGATCCTCCTGCCTCAGCCTCCTGAGCAGCTGGGACCACAGGTGTGCACCACCGTACCTGGCTAAGTTTTTAATAGAAATGGGGTCTTGCTATGTTGCCCAGGCTAGGGAACCAATTTTTAAGTTTTTGAAATATGCTTGGAAATATAAATATTAGTGAGCAGAGCAGACCAGGAGATCAATAATTTTTGTTCTCTGCTTCTTAGTTGTGTATATAGTATGTTCTTTTGTCTCTCTTAATGATGTTTGGGGTGAGGGTGTGGGAGAGGAAGGTAGGGAGGCTTCAACAAGAAACTAGTGCTCCTCCAGCCTAGAGAAACTAAAACATACAAAAGCCAGACCCCATCCCTGGAAATTCTGATTTAATTGGTGGGGGAAGGCATCTGAATTCTCATAGAGGGTCTGGTTTGCAGCAGAACTGGTGATTTCTTTCCAGGTGCCTTGTTTTGTTAGACCATGTGGTCACTTAATAATTTTTTGGGGGCCAGGCACAGTGGCTTACATTGTAATCCCAGTGCTTTAGGAGGCGAGGCAGGAAGATCACTTTAGGCCAGGAGTTCAAGACCAACCTGGGCAACATAATGAGACCTTGTCTCTTAAAAAAAAATTTTTTTTTAATTAACCAGAGGTGGTGTGTGCCTGTAGTTCTGGCTACTTGGGAAGCTGAGGCAGGAGGATCATTTGAGCCTAGTTCGAGGCTGCAGTGAGCTATGATCATGCCACTGTACTCCATCCAGCCTGGGCAACAGAGCAAGTTCCTATTTCTAAAACAAAACAAAAAATGTAACTTGATACCTGTGACTTTCTGAAACTAAGAGCTGCTTGAAGAAATATATTTCTATTCCTGTTCTTGTGTTTGATGGAAAGTGTTTATTAATAACTTTCGTTTCAAGCCTTCCAATTATATTCTAGAAAATACCTGTCTTAAAGAGAGAGAGAGTGTCTAGGGAGAACTGAATCACTGCAGATGAATCACTGCAGAGTTCTTCATCTGTACGTATGGGTATGTCTAGTCTTTTTGAATGTAATGAATTTTATTAGAAGGATATTAAGTGCTTGTCATGAGTAAGCCTCTGTGCCGGAAGCTCAAAATAAATCATTTCATTTTCTCACCCATATGGTGAAGTAGCTGATCAGGACACTGAAGCTCAGCCATTTGCTCAAAGTCACGGCTAATGGAGGGAGGATTCCAACCCACATCAGCTTGATTTCAAAGCCTAATAGTCCTGCCACTGTCAACACCCTGCCTAGATCATGATGATTAGGAATCATTGGGAAAGATTTTTTTTTCATGTCATGAAGTTAGAAGCCTAAGAATTTTTTTCAATGGAATTGTATAAAAATGTCCCTGAATCACAGATGGCTGTCCCTGGAAACATAGGTTTGTTCGAGAGTCACCTCTTTCATTGTCTTAATAAATAGTCTAAGAGCCATCACAAGGGCTACTGTGGCTAGAGAACATATGACACGGGCCAGGCATTGTGCAGGCATTTGACCCACATTCCTTCACCCCCGGTTCCTGTAACATGTACCTGGTGCTGTGGGGTTACAGCTGATAACGCTGAGGTTTCCAGAGCACATGCTTCCAAGTCCAGTGGAGAAAATCCCAAGAAGTCCAATATTCAATGGCTGTTCCTTACTGGAAAGTAAGCCCAGAAATGAAGTAGCTGTGAACAGGCTGCACCAGCCCCAGTAGCAATTTCCATTTAAACCATTTTGCGCAGATCCCGTGCTCCGCACTCTCGCCAGTTTCTCCACTTGCTGTTTAGTAAGGCCATCCTTGTTGGCAGGAAGTGGGGCCACTGAACTGCTGCTCCCCCTTCCCTGTTGCCTGAGCACAATGTGCTCCTATGTGGTCTCCGCTTTCCTGCTGCCTAGTTGGCTGGGCTGCTCCAGTTGGGCCTTGGAGGCGACCTTTGTCCCACATGCCAGCCCTCCCCACATTGCAGAACACTGTGTAACTGCAGTGTGTGCTGAATTTCCTCTTCTCTGCTCAACCCTAGCAAGAGCCAGTCGACCCTGAATGAGAATGTGGGAATGGAGCTGTTTTTTTCTTTTATCCCCACGTCGCAAGAAATTGGAAACATTCCATTAAGTGGCGTGATTCGAGAGAGTTTCGCCAATCTTTTCAGGGGAGAGAAGCCAGGTGACCTGATAGCGATCATCACCTTCCCATTCACGGTTTTCACCGGGGGCTTCTCAAATGACCAACACCTGTAGGCAGTTAATTTTCAGCATGTCACAGGAGGGCCCAAATGACTTTGTGCCTAATGCTTACGACAACATGGACTTTAGATTCCTCGTGGCTTCAATAGCGAAGAATTATGAAATAAAGCGAGTTATGGGATTAAAAAGCAGCTAGCAGAACTCTCCCAGGAGTAGCCAGGGCTGTGCAAGTGGTTTGGTGTGGGATCTTTCTTGTCTTTGCCCTGGGTTGTTGCTGCTTTGAAGGTTAAGTGCTCCAGGGATATTTTTAAACAGCAGGAGCTGGTCAATCTAAAAGTGACATTTGCAGTTCCCACAGTAAGCAGCTAGCAGGCTTAGATTCAGGCCCTCAGCAAACACGGAACCTGGAAAATGTAACCCTGAATGCACGGTTGGGAGGACATGGCAAGAGAAAAGCGGCAGGAAGAAAGTGGTAAGCCAGCTCACCCCTCCCCGGGGTCCCGGACCATTCTGCCAGTGGCCAGGTAAATTCGAACCTGTTGTATAGTGAGAGCAGACCCTGTACGAAGGGGTGCACGTGGGATCCCTGGGGAAAAATGACTCCTGTCATGTTTGAAGGAAGCTGATCAGATGACCTCGAAATGTAATGCAGATGAAAGAAAAGGGCCTTTCTTTGCTTCTATAAATGGTGGTGTGGATCCCTGGACATGCTTCCATATAAGTTCCACAACCTTTTATAAACAGTTCTATGTTGTTTGTTTTTTTGCCTCCAAAGCTACTGTCTTAAGAAATAATATTCTGTTTCTGTTTCCTCAAATGGTTTTTTTTTTTTTTTTTTTTTTTTTTTAAAGCAGACTAATGGGCCAGGCGTAGTGGCTCATGCCTGTAATCCCAGCACTTTGGGAGGCTGAGGCGGGCAGATCACCTGAGGTCAGGAGTTTAAGAGCAGCCTGACCAACATGGAGAAACCCCTTCTCTACTAAAAATACAAAAAATTAGCCGGGTGTGGTGGCACATGCCTGTAACCCCAGCTACTCAGGAGGCTGAGGTAGGAGAATCGCTTGAACCCTGTGGGCGGAGATTGTCGTGAGCCAAGATCACGCCATTGCACTCTAGCCTGGGCAACAAGAGCGAAACACCATCACACACACATACAAAAAATAATAAATAAAGTGGACTAAGGCCGGGCACGGTGGCTCACGCCACCCAGCACTTTGGGAGGCCGAGGTAGGCAGATCTCTTGAGGTCAGGAGTTGGAGACCAGCCTGGCCAACATGGCGAAACCCCATCTCTACTAAAAATATAAAAATTAGCCAGATGTGGTGGCGAGCGCCTGTAATCCCAGCTACTTGGGAGGCTGAGGCAGGAGAATTGCTTGAACCCAGGAGGTAGGGGTTGCAGTGAGCTAAAATCGCACCACCGCATTCCAGCCTGAGTGACAGAGCAAGACTCTGTCTCAAAAAAAAAAAAAAAAAAAAGAAGAAGAAAAAAACGAGACTAACAGTAAGGCGTTTGTAGTGGTCCTATATCCTATATTCCTAGGAAGACATGACTTTCTTTAAATGTTTAAAAAACGCATTGTAAAATAATATGCAAGTTAAAAAGTCATGCAGCACCGTGCAAAAGTCTCCTCGCTCTGTTGTTCCTTTCTAACCCTCCTCCTCCAGGTAGCCACTGTGCACATTTTGGTATACACCCTCTAGACCTTTTATTCTGTGCACTCACACTGTACACAACTATTTCCCTCATGTCTATTGTGATTACTTTTACTTTTTAATGTCAACGGGCATCCATATAGGTTGGGTGACCAACCATCCCAGTTTTCTCAGGACTGGGGAATTCCCGGGACACGGGACTTGCAATTTAAAAACTGAAAGTTGAGGATATCATTTTATAAATTGCATGATTCTGCTAACAGTGACGTGGAGTTCTTTACAAGATTTCTTTTTATGACTTCTCCAAGTTTTAAGTGGAAAGACCCAGCCAATCCTAATTCATGTGATTTAGAGATGAAAATATCTCCAATCTGTAACTTTCTTTCAGAAGCTCTTCAGAGTTTTATTTGCTCCTGCTCAGGTGTTGTGTAAACTTGCTCATACTTTCAATACCTTTAGGTCTGAGACAGAAATTCGAGTATTACATTACATGAGATACCCAATCTTCGTGGGGAAATAAACATTTTAATCTTTTGAAATCGAGGTTTCCTCAAAGTCTTATCCCAGTAGAAACTTTGGAATACCTTATTCTTTTTTTTTTTTTTTTGAGACAGAGTCTCGTCCTTTCACCCAGGCTGGAGTGCGGTGGTGCGATCTCGGCTCACTGCAACCTCTGCTTCCCAGGTTCAACCAATTCCTCAGTCTCAGTCTCCCAAGTAGCTGGGATTGCAGGGAAGCACTACCACGCCCAGCTAATTTTTTGTATTTTTAGTAGAGATGGGGTTTTGCCATGTTGGCCAGACTGGTCTGGAACTCCTGATCTCAGGTGATCTGCTCACCTTGCCTCCCAAAGTGCTGGGATTACGGGCATGAGCCACTGCACCCAGCCTGGAATACCTTGTTCTTATGCTTCCTCTGAATTTGTGATTCAGTGACTTCTTACTTTAAAGTAGAGTTCACCTGTACCCAGGGAAACCAGGAAACACAGTTAGAAATCTTGCATTTGATCCGAAAAATGCATGCACATTTCACATTCAATCCTAATAGATCTCTCTGTTTGCAATGATAATAGTAAATTTATTACCGTAGAGTAAGGTGATTTTCTAGGAAGATAGACCGTGTTCATTTATTCCAGGAATCCGGGGATCTTTGTATCAGAGAATCCAGGCTGGGCACAGCAGAGAAACCAAGGGATTGATTATTGGGTAGTTGGCATACCCCAGGTATTCATAATTATGGAATCTCACATAATTCTGAGGACAATCCTAGGAAGGAGGTTTTGTTTATTCCATTCCACAGGCCAGGAAACCAAGGTTCAGAGAATTTCCATGATGGGCTCAGGCCAATCAGATAACAAATGGCAAAGCCTCCACCCACGTCTGCTGTACTCCAGAAGTCCTGCTTTCCAGGCTCATACCTTAGCCACTCCGACCCATGCTGGTCCCCCAGAAAACAACTACACATAGAAAAGGTCCTTTCAGACCAGACACAGTGGCTCACGCCTATAATCCCAGCACTTTGGGAGGCTGAGGAGACAGATCACTTGAGGTGAGACAGGGTCTTCGGCCGGGCATGGTGACTCACATCTGTAATTCCAGCACTTTGGGAGGCCGAAGCAGGCAGATCACTTGAGGCCAGGAGTTTGAGACCAGCCTGGCCAACATGGAAAAAACCCATCTCTACAAAAAATACAAAAATTAGCCGAGCCTGGTGGCATGCACCTGTAATCCCAGCTACTCAGGAGGCTGAGGCAGGAAAATCTTTTGAACCTGCGAGGCAGAGGTTGCAGTGAGCGGAGATCGTGCAACTACACTCCAGCTTGGGTGACAGAGTGAGACTCTGTCTCAAAAAAAAAGAGACAGGGTCTTGCTCTGTTGCCCAGGCTGGAGTGCAGTGGCACGATCTCG
Organism: Chlorocebus sabaeus; assembly: GCF_047675955.1. Taxonomy (NCBI): domain Eukaryota; kingdom Metazoa; phylum Chordata; class Mammalia; order Primates; family Cercopithecidae; genus Chlorocebus; species Chlorocebus sabaeus. Next base: position 106,243,338 of record NC_132914.1, read on the forward strand.
GCTCACTGCAGCCTCTACTACCCTGGGCTCCCATCTCAGCCCCCAGAGTAACTGGAATTACAGGGACATGCCACCATGCCTGGCTAATTTTTTTTTTTTTTTTCAGGTAACAGGGTTTGCCATGTTGCTCGGGCTGGTCTTGAACTCTTGGGCTCAAGTGATCCTCCTGCCTTGGCCTCCCAAAGTGCTGGGATTACAGATGTGAGTCACTGTATCTGGCCGCCAGAGTATTTTCAAGCAATTCTCAGAGCCAGATATCACACTGTTTTCCCCATGATACATTAGCACACATCTCTAAAAGACATGAGGTTGGTTTTTTTTTTTTAAACCATTGCCATAATTATATCTATCTAATACAAGGAATGATAATTCCTTAATCTAGTACCTAGTTCATGCTGACTGTCCTCCAGGTGTCTCAAAGATGTCTTTGAATGGTTTTATTCAAATCAGGACCCACAGGGGTTCTCTTAAGTCTCTTCTCATCTGTAATAATCAGCGTCTCCCTTTATTAAATGCCAGTTACTTATTGAAACTGGGTCATTTGTCTCGTAGAATTTTCCATATTCTGGATTTGGCTGATTGCATCTTCCAAGTGTCATCTAACATGTTCTTCTGCACCTATAAATAAGTACTAAGGTCAAGAGGCTTGAATAAATTCAGGTGCAGATCCTTGGCAGGAGTATTTTGAAAGTGTTTTTCTGTGTTTTCTCTTGCATCATGTCAAGAACATAAAGTTCAGTTATTCTACTTTTAGTGATGTTGGTTCATTAGTGAGTTTAGGGTATCAGTCTGACCTCCATCGTAAAGTTCCCTATCACCCTCTTGCCAAATGACTTTACAAGCTGCTGCTGAGCAAAGCCCAGATTATTGTTTCATTACTGTAGTCATTTTCTACTTCCATCAGTCTTTCTGTGCTTATTAGCTCCTGTTGTTTTTCTTTGATGTTGTTTCTGGGGTTTTGTTTTGTTTGGTTTGGTTTTTGAGACAGGGTCTCTCTCTGTCACCCAGGCTAGAGTGCAGTGACACGATCTTGGCTCACTGCAACCTCAACTTTTCAGTTTCAAGCGATCCTCCTGCTTCAGCCTCTTGAGTAGCTGGGACCACAGGTGCTCGCCACCATGCCTGGCTAATTTTATGTATTTTCGATATAGATGAGGTTTCACTATGTTGCCCATGCTGGTCTCAAACCTGAGCTCAAGCGATCCTCCCACCTTAGCCTTCCAAAGAGCTGGGATTACAGGCATGAGCCACTGTGCCCAGCCCAACTCTCATTGTTCTATACTACACGACTTTCCTCAACCATTTGCTTACCCTGAAATACAGTCCCTGAAAGGCAGAGTACATGGTTGATTATGTCCTTTTTGGGGGGGCGGAGGGCGGTGGGTAAGTCTATTTTCAGAGTAATGAGTGGTCTAGCAGCCATGAAAAGTATCAGTGAGTTGTTTTTGTTTTGAGTGGTGTTACGACCTCATGGTTTTAAAAGATATTTTGATGTGTTTCAATCCACTGCAGTCATCATCCGTTTGCAGCCTCTTTTTGGCATGCCATGCCTCTGGAGGGTCCTTGTTTTCAGGCAGGAAGATATCTTAGCTCATCATGTACATTTCTGCCCCAGCCCTAGAATCAGCCATTTCTCCAAGGAGTCCTGGTTCCTTTCAGTGGGAAATGACTTCAGCAATTTCTGGAGGGATAATTCAAGTGATAGGCCTTTAGACAGCAGAGCATGTTTTCCACTGGAGGTGGAAAAATGGCTCCTCTTACTTTCCTTCAAGGCAGGGGCTGATCTGGAACCATTCAGGCCAGTTTTGCCTGAGATGGCAGATTCACCACATTAAGAATTTGATTTGAGCCAGGCATGTGGCTTATGCCTGTAATCCTAGCACTTTGGGAGGCAGAGGTGGGAAGAATGCTTAAGGACAGGAGTTCAAGACCAGCCTGGGCAACATAGAAAGACCCTGTCTCTACAAAATATAAAAAAAATTGGCTAGGTGTCGTGGTGTGCACCTGTAGTCTCAGCTATTTGGGAGGCTAAAACAGGAGGATTGCTTGGTCCCAGGAGTTCGAGGCTGCAGCGAGTTATGACTGTGCCACTGGACTCCAGCCTGGGTGACAGAGAGAGACCTTGTCTCTAGACACACACACACACACACACACACACACACACACACACACACACACAAAGAAGAAGAAGAAGAAAGGAAAAAGAGCACTTACAGTGTACCAGGCATTGCGGATGGGCATCTTTCTGGGTCTGTATTCTCAGAGGGCCCTGGGAGACTCAATCATTTGAGTAATTTCCTGGCTGAGGGAGAAGCTGAAATGTATAGACTTCTCTTAAATATGTTTTGCTCCCTGAAGTTGTTCCAAAATCAGAGGCCTTGAATGCTGTACACCCAAACTCAACTCTAGGATGGAGTGGTTTGGGATTCGGCACAAAACCAGAGATGTAGTAATCTTTTGCTTTCTCTAGCGGTACTGGCTGGGATTCACTGAAGACCCAGATGCTCTGACATGTTGTAAGTTTGAGAACTGCTGACCCTCTTTGGGTGTCTTTTTCAGACTCCGATTCCACCAATCCAATAGGGTAGCCTATTAAACAATTGAATCAATGACCCGGTCACCTCCACCTATGACAAATCTAGCTTTAGAGTCAGGTAGCCCAGCGTTGAATGCCATGTATACCTCCAAGCTGTGTGACTTCGAACAAGTCACTCCACCTCTCTGGACATTGGATTCTCATGTGTGAAATGGGATACGTGTAAACAAGATGCTTACAATGGAAGGCATTACTGGTATTATTAATTTTCAGAATAAAGCTCTTACTCAGGACTTCAAGACTAGCCTGGGCAACAAAGTGAGATCCCGTCTCACATGCCTGTAGTCCCAGCTACTCTGGAGGCTGAAGTGGGAGGATGGCTTGAGCCTGGGAGGCAGAGTTTGCAGTGAGCCGAGATCACGCCACTGCACTCCGGTCTGGGTGACAGATCCTGAACCTGCCTCAAAAAAAAAAAAAAAAAAAAAGAATAAAGCTGTTAGTATTTGCAGTCAGGGAGTGTCAGGGAGCAGACGCACTCCCTATATTCCTAGAGATGACAGTTACAATTGTTTTGCTGTGCCCGAACATTTGTTCCTCTGGGGTAAGGGAGCATGGTGTGTCACCAGTGCCATCAAGCACAGTTGCAGGGGAAGGTGAGGTTCTTGGATCACACCAGGGGGTGTGCCTTTTCAAGTCTTCCAGTTCGCAGGGAGGGTAGACCTCCCACCACTGCCAGCTAAAAGTTGTCACATATCTTCTTCAGATGCAAAAATCTTAAAGGATCATCCTTCGCAACACAACTGATATGCTAATCACAGCTCCTGCTTTAGGAACTTTGGCAGAGTCCCCAGGAGTAAATTCTGCTTGAGATGTCCTGGTCCCTTGGCAGCCTGGTGAGCTCCTATTCAACCTTCAAAGTCCCAGTGCAGATGTCCTTTACTTTTTGCTCTCCCTCACGTCTGTCTTCAACCTGGAAGGTGTCTTCTCTGAACTGCCTTCTAGCTTTGGCTTTTCTGAGATTCTAGCAATTAGATCTTTTTTTTTTTTTTCGTTTTGAGACAGAGTCTTGCTGTGTCACCCAGACTGCAGTGAAGTGGCACAATCTCAGCTCACTGCAAACTCTGCCTCCCGGGTTCAAGTGATTCTCCTGCCTCAGCACCCCTAGTAGCTGGGATTACAGCTGCCTGCCACCATACCTGGCGAATTTTTTTGGTCTTTTTTTCTCTTTTTTTTTTTTAGATGGAGTTTCACTCTTGTTGCCCAGGCTGGAGTGCAATGGAGCAATCTCGGCTCACTGCAACCTCCACCTCCTGGGTTTAAACGGTTCTCCTGCCTCAGCCTCCCAAGTAGCTGGGATTACAGGCGTCCACCAACATACCCAGCTAATTTTTTGTATTTTTAGTAGAGATGGGGTTTCACTATGGTGGCCAGGATGGTCTCAAACTCCCAAACTCAAGTGATCTGCCTGCCTCAGCCTCCCAAAGTGCTGGAGTTACAGGCATGAGCCACTGCACCCAGTCAGCAATTAGATTTTAATTTTTAAAGTTTTTCTTTATTTGGGCAGAACATACCTATCTCCCCCAAAGCCTTTCCAAGAAGAAGAACCCAAAATCTAGAGAAGTATTTTTGTTTTTTTAAAGCAGTAATAGATGGACTTTTTCCCCCCAATTTAATTAATTGTTTTCCAAGACAGGGGTCTCATTGTGTTACCCAGGCTGGTCCTGAACTCCCAGGCTCAAACAATCCTCCCACCTTGGCCTCCCAAAATGTTGAGATTACGGGCATGAGCCACTGTGCCTGGTCAACTTAATAAATTATCAATTGACAAATAAACATTGCTTATTTCTTTGTGGCATTTTAAGTTCCTTAAGAATGGACACAGGCTGGGCACAGTGGCTCAGGCATGTAATCCCAACACTTTGGGAGGCCAAAGTGGGAGGATCACTTGAAGCAAGCCTGGGTGACAAAGCAAGACCCTTTCTTATTAAAAAATAAAAAAGAATGGACATAGACAGATTTAAAAACAAGCCCACAACTCAAAAACAGAGCAGTGACCCTGACAGTCACTTAGGATGTTTCCTGGAGTTTGTGTACAGAAATTCTGCATGTAGAGCAGGAGAGTGTGAGAATTAGGAGCTTAGGCTCCAAAGTGAGGCCACGTGGGTCTTAAAAGTGTGGGCTTAGGGAATGACTGAGCCTCGGTTTCCTTGCCTATGAAAGGAGCAGGACCCTGCATGTAAAGCTGTTAGCACAGTGGCTTTCATAGGCCACATACATGCCAACAACACAGAAAAACACTCACCGTGACTTACTAGGAATCACTTCCTCTTTCCTGCAAAACTCCCCAACATTTCCTTTCTTCCCTTCTTCAACCCCTATGTGGACATTAAAAAAATAATCCTCTCCTGAAATAACCTAAAAAATGGTCTCCCTGGGCCCCCAAACATACCCAAAGTCCTTGGGAGCATCTTCATTGGATCAGGGAACAGATAGGATGTTAATTCAGCTTGGTCCATGCTGCTGAAAGCCCAGAGACTTCTCCTCTTTGGAAAAATGCCTGCCCCTGCAGGGCACCACCCCCACCACCCCACAAAGCAGTTCCAGGCTGCAGGTCTGGGAAGCTGTCCTTGATGATGGGATCTGCCTGTCCTGCCTGGGCTGGCCGATCCTTGGAGAGTGGCTCTGATACCTGACCAGGACAGACAGGTGCTGTGAACCAAATGTGAATCCTTTCTGTCCATGAGTGGAGGAAGCTGCTCACAGCAGAAGCTGCACTCACCATCCCCTGCCTGGTTCTTTCTGTTCGGTGCACCAGGAAGGGGAGGCTGTATTTGGTGTTGAGTGACTACATGAATCTTGGTTGGTTCCAACCGAGGCTGTGTATTTTGCCTCCTTTTCTAGATGAAGACACTGAGGTTCGGAGAGGGGAGGTGATTTGTTCAAGATCACACTGTCTATTGGTGGCAGAGTCCTGCAGCGGCGGCTCACGCTGCCTGAGGTGCTCCGAGGGCAGATGGTGAATGCTGATGACTCACATGTGTACAGCCCAACTGCACCCAGCACTGTACTCAGTGCCCCAGGGGGATGAACTCATTGAACTGTTAACAGCCCAGCAATGATGTAGGTACCATCCTTATCCCCATTTTGCGGATGAGGAGACTGATGATCAGCGAGGGCGTTTAACTTGCCCAAGGCTTCCCCAGCTTGTAAGTGGCAGAACCGACATGTGAACCCAGGTCAGTTTCCAGGGGACCAAACAAGGTGCCCGGTGACAGTTGACTTTGGCTGCCAATCATGCCTCAATATAGTGGACGCACTGGCCTGGAGCCGAGGGTCTTGGTTGGTCTCAGTCTTTGGCTCTGTATCTGATTGCACATGTGAACTCCTGGCCAGCGTTTGCACATCTACAAAACAAGCACACTGGACTTGATGATCCTTGTGCTTTCCCGCATTCAGCTCTAGGTTGCAGCAGGTGGTTTTTGAGAAACTCTGATCTGTGACACCCTGGACCTGCAGGCTGAGTGCGGGTGAAGGCATCTGCCAGTCAGCCTCTTACGCCCTGGCAACCACACTTGGCCTGTCCCCACCAGTTTAATTATCTCTGAATTTGCAAAAGGACATCGTGCCACTTGCTGGAGGGCCCTTGACCACCCCTCTTCGTCCCGATACTGTTGCTTCTCTTTCCTGCCTGGGCTGGCCTGTGCGTCCAGCTGGCCATTCGTGCCCAATATGGCCAAACACAAGTTGTGCTGAGTCTCACCCTCTCTTCTGGTCAGGCGTCTGACAGATGAACCCCTTGGAATATCTGTCGATGTTGTTTTCCCGTCTACCCAGGGCTGTTGTGATTACAGGAGTGTTTAAAGCCTATTCTGGAGATGGAAAGTTAGGCAAGAGGGCCATTGCATGAGCAGCAAAGTAGGGCTAAGTGCAGTAATGTGGCAAGTCGGAGGGAGGTGGACCTCGAGCCCACGAAGCCCCTGGGAGTGCAGATAGCCTCTTAACTACCTAAGCTTGAGGTCAGGAGAAGGCTGAGGGACGACCTTTGAAATGGCTTCAGTTTACGGGTGACAGGTAAAGGCACGCTGCACTGACAGCTTGGGTGAATGCTCACCCATGTCGGAGTGCTGGCCGGTCCAAGCCCCGCCCCCATGGCCTGATGCACGCCACCAGCCTCCTGCTGAAAGGTGACACTCTGCCAGCTGGGTTCCTTTAGTCACCCTGTGGGCGCCTGTCAGCCTTACTCAAGAATGGAGCTGGTGGCTGCATCCCCAGTGACGGTAAGTGGTAACAAGTGCTGGGGAGTTCATCTTGGTGGGAGGAAAGATCCAAGCATGGATGGGGATTGCTGGGTGCTGATATTCTGTCCCCTCTGTCCTTCAAAGACCTCGCGAGGCATGGGGATGTGTGTACTGTCGGGGGATCTGGAAAACAGACTCCTGACTCCTGTCCTTGCCCTGCCCTTACCTGGTGACTGGCCAGCACTTACCGGGACTGAGCGGTTTCTTGCGTTCATTGTGGTGAAGGCGACGATCGCTCTTTCACCAGGCAGCTGTTGCTTGGGTTAGGTTTGCAAGACATAAAAATAGCTTTGTCTGGCATTTGGTTTTCAGGTCAGCTGGGCTATTTCAGCGAAGGGCAGCAGCCTGTCACGACAGCGTCCACAGAGTTTCACTAGAAGGGCTCCTCTGGCCTTTCCTGCTCATGGAATCAAACTGCACCATCAGTGCTCATTCTTCACCACGGCCCCCCGATCTGGCACCGTTAGTTTACATGTCAATCTGCGGCTGTGTCTTAAAGGTACACAGCCAGGTGTCTGTCTGCTTTTAGGATCATATCTACACACTCCTTGTACCACTTGGTACACAGCCAGGTGTCTGTCTGCTTTTAGGATCATATCTACACACTTCTTGTACCACCTGCTGCCTTATGGAATTTACTTACCTTCATTGTGGTGGTGGGACAGTGGAAAAGGTACAAACAAGGGAAAGTTACTGATCCACAGTTTACCAGACTGTAAAATGGAAGTCAAACAATGACAATGGCAATAATAATGTCCATTGGGTTGTTCCTTTGTTTTCTTGAGATGGAGTCTCACTCTGTCACCCAGGCTGGAGTGCAGTGGTGTGATCTAAGCTCACTGCAATCTCTGCCTCCTGGGTTCAAGTGATTCTCCTGCCTCAGCCTCCCAAGTAGCTGGGATTACGGCGTGCACCACCATGCCCAGCTAATTTTTGTATTTTTAGTAGAACGAGGTTTCACCTTGTTGGCCAGGCTGGTCTCAAACTTCTGACCTCAGGTGATCCACCTGCCTCAGCCTCCCAAAGTGCTGGGAATACAGGTGTGAGCCATCACACCCGGCCCCATGGGGGTGTTTTGAAGATTGGAGGGAGGTGGTGGTAAGGGTCTTGGGAGCTTGAAGACACTCCACAAATTTGATGGCTTATGTGTGTGGTTGCTATATAGGTACAGATATTATTCAGAGAGCAACAGTGAGGTGAATGGGGTGAGAATTCGTATCCCCATTTTATAAATGAGGAAACTGAGGCTCAGAGAGTCTCTTCGGTAGCTTTCTCAAACAGTTCCCCAATTCATCTCTGTGTATTCACTTGGGAAAAGTTCTTGTGTGGGGTGATCTTTGGGTCCCACGTCATTACTCTGCAAAGAAAAAGGAAAGGCTTTAAGGTTGTTCATGTAGGTAACCCTGGCAAGGAAGGTTTGGGCTATTAGATCCAATGGAATACCAGATTGTAAAGGATTTGCAGAGGGAGAGAAGGGCTGAACTGGGGAGGAGAGCTGGCCACTGCATTCATCAGAGCCTCTGCTGTACAGCTTGCAGTTTCACCTGCCATCCCTCTATCACGTGCATGCGTGTGTCTAACCATCTTGCCCATCGACTCATCCACTCACCTTCTCTCCCCACGCACCACCTACTCATCCTTCTGTCTGTAGTTAATCAGCCATCCATTTGTCCAGCCAGCCAGGATTTTCTAAGCAAGTTCCCGAAGAACTTACATCATGCAAAACTTGCGTAATTTGATTGGCTTTTCAACAGGAATCAATGCAAATAATATATTCTCACGCCTCATAATTCACAAGTGTTGTAGCACATTTTTGTCTTGATGCTGCACATCTCTCTCTTTCTCTCTCTCTCTCTCTCTCTCTCTCTCTCGTTGCCCAGGCTGGAGTGCAGTGGGGTGATCTTGGCTCATTGCAACCTCCCCCTCCTGAGCTCAAGCAATTCTCCTGCCTCAGCCTCCTGAGTACCTGGGACTACAGGCACACACCACTGCCCATGGCTAATTTTTATGTTTTTTGTAGAGATGGGGTTTCGCCATGTTACCCAAGCTGGTTGCAAACTCCTGAGCTCAAGAGATCTGCCCGCCTTGGCCTCTGAAAATGCTGGGGTTACAGGCATGAGCCACTGTGCCTGGCCTTGATGCTGCACTTTTCTAAGCAATAATTTAAGTATTTTTTAACTGGGGTAGAGGGATGCCCACCCTATCTATTTTATGTACCTGCTGTTTCTTATATCTCACAATTTCAAATGTGCACATTTAAAATTTGCCTAAGATTGGTCATATTTGTATGAGTTGTTCTCCTCAGCCCTCTCTTTCAAAACTGTCATGGAGATACCTGGCTCATTCTCTTGGCGCTCCTGAATGCAGTTTCAGAAATGAGAACTTTAAAAATCAAAATTCCAGCTTGGTTCAAGACATTGGTTGGTGCTCAATGTGTGTGCATATATATATATATATATATATATATATTTTTTTTTTTCATTTTTTCAGCACACAGTTTTTTTCATTTGTTTTGTTTTGTTTTGTTTGAGACAGGATCTCACTTGGTTGCCCAGGCTGGAGTGCAGTGGTGCAATCATGGCTCACTGTAGTCTTGATGTCCCAGGCTCAAGTGAGCCTCCGGCCTTGGCCTCCCAAAGTGCTGGGATTACAGACGTAGCCATCACCCCCAGCTTGCACACAGTTTTTGAGCTCTTGCTCTGTGCCAAGCACCAAGCTGGGTACAAGGATCCAAAATGAATGACACTTGGTCCATGTCCCCAAGGACCACCCAGTCGGTCAGGGAGAACAGACAACCAAACAAGCCATTTCCATGCCATGTTGTCTATGTCACCATGATGGAAGTCTGTACCCACAGGCAAACTGCTAGGCCAGGATGGGCTGGGCAGAGAGCCCCAAGGGAGTGGACTACTGACTTTCTAAAGCATTTGGCCACTGTGGCCAGCAGAGGGCGTAAGAGGGAGTGGCCACTCAGCAGGGGTCAGGTTTAGAGGGGCCCCGTATGCCCTCCTTTCCTGGGGAGGATGTAGGATTTAATCTCTTGGGCCTCTGGGGAAGCCAGGACAGCTTTTGCAACATTTTTGGCAATGTTCTCTGCCAGTTGTTAATTTCAAAATTTTTCCTGAGGGCATGTGTGAGCCAGCTGTTTCAGGACTCGGACCTTTCTTGCAGACAATTTTAAAGATTTTCTTGAGAATTCACTATGTGTAAGAGAAATAGTAATAGCATGAAATAGACTTTGTCTCCAGAGGTTCCCAGCTCACCATTCAGAGGCAAAAGGAGACGGGAAGGCAGGGACTAGGCAGAGGGGTTGAGACCAGAGATTCACAACCAAAGGACAGTTTTGCCTCCCATGGGACATTTGTCAATGTCTGGAGATGTTTTGGTTGTCCCAGCTGATGGAGGTAGATGCTACTGGCATCCAACAGGCAGAGGTCAAGTGTGTTGCTCTACATAGTATAATGCACAGGACAGCCCCCACCACAAAGAATTTTCCAGCCCTAAATGTCAGTAGTGCCATGGTTGAGAAATCCTGGGTTAAGAACAAGGCTTGGGCATCAGAAAGATAGCCATAGTACTGCTATGTATTTGTTTGAGTTGTTGTTTTTAATTCTTTTGGGATATACCTTGGAGTGAGATTGCTGGATCATATGATAATTCTATGTTCAACTTTTTAAGGTACCACCAAACTCTTTTCCACAACAGCTCCACCATTTTAAATTCCTACTGGCAATGGTTAAGAGTTCCAACTTCTGTACCTCTTCACCAACACTTGTTATTCTCTTTGTCTCTCTCTTTTGGGTTATAGCCATCCTAGTGCATGTGAAGTGCTATCTCACTGTGATTATATGATTTGCATTTTCCTGACACCTAAGCATGTTGAATATCTTTTCATCTATTTATTGACCATTGTGTATCTTCATGGAGCAATGTCTATCCAAGTCCTCTGTCCACTTAAAAATTGGGTTGTTTGTCTTTTTGTTGTTGAGTTTTAGGAGTTCTTTATATATTCTGGACCACTAGACTCTTATTAGATGTATGGTTTGCAAATGCTCCTCCCATTCAGTAGGTTATCTTTTCACTTTCTTGATAGCATCCTATGATTCACGAAAGTTTTTAATCTTGATGAAGTCCAATTTACCTATTTTTTCTTATGTTGCTCATACTTGTGGTGTCATATCTAAGAATTGATTGCCAAATCCAAAGTCATGAAGATTTACTCCTATGTTTTCTTCTAAGAGGTTTATGGTTTTAGCTTTTATATTTAGGTCTTCAATCCATTTTGAGTTAATGATTTTATGTGGTATGAAGTAGGGGTCTAACTTTATTCTTGTGCGTGTGGAAATCCAGTTGTCCCAGCACCATGTGTTGAAGAGATGATTCTTTCTCCATTGGATGGTCTTGATATCCATGTCAAAAATAGATTGACTATAGATGTATAGGTTTCTATTCCATTGGTCTGTCTATCTTATGCTAAATATCATGCTGTTTTGTTTACTGTAGCTTTGTAGTAAGTTTTCAAATTGGGAAATGTGAATCCTCAAACTTATTTTTTAAGATTGTTTTGGCTGATTGAGGCCTCTTGAAATTCCATATGAATCTGTATATTCCATTGGATAATATGGACATCTTAACAATAAGTCTTCCAATCTATGAGCAAGGTATGTCTTTCCATTTATTTAATTCTTCTTTAATTTCTTTTAGTAATGTTTTGTAGTTTTCACTGTACAGGTCTTTCACTTCTTTGGTTAAATTTATTTCTAGGTAGGAAACAGTGTGATAGGCAATAATAGAAAAAGGAAAAATTGAAATTAAACATATTTATTTCTAGATGTTTTATTCTTTTGAATGCTATTATAAATGGAATTGTTTTCCTAATTTCCTTTTCAGATTATTTACCACTGGTATATAGAAACACAACTATTTTTGTGTATTTACCTTGTATCCTGCAACTTTGCTTAATTATTTTTATTACTTCTACAATACCAAGGTTTTCTGTGTGTGTATTATCTGGCATTTTCTACATATAGGACCATGTAATCTGTGAATAGAGGTGGCTTTACTTCTTCCTTCCTAATTTGGATGTCTTTTTATTGCCTAATTGCTTTGTCTAGAACTTACAGTACGGTGTTGAATAGCACTGGTGAAAGTGGGCATCCTTGTCTTATTCCTGGGTAAAGCTATCAGTCCTTCCCCATTGAGTATGATGTTAGCTGTGGATTTTTCATAAACGTACTTTATTATATTGCAGTTCCTTTCTGTTCCTAATTTTCTGAATGTTGTTATCATGAAAGAGTGTTGCATTTTGTCAAATGCTTTTCCTGCATCATTTGGGATGATCATGTGGTTTTTTTCTTTGTTCTATTAATGTGGCATGTTACATTGACATTGAGCCACCCTTGACTGACTTTTCTTAAAAAAAAAAAAAAAAAAAGAAGATCTTGAAAGGAGAAAACCTTTCTGACCCCGTGTACTACCTAGAAAATAGCCTTGGCAACATATCAGTAAATTCTGCTGCTGAAAGTGTGCAAGAAGTACTTGGATTGTTTAGTTCTGGGAAATATTGAGAACTTTTCCACTTCCCTTAAAAACATTGTGTTGAAATTTAAAAAGACAAAGCTTTATGGCTGGGCGCAGTGTCTCATGCCTGTAATCCTAGCACTTTGGGAGGCAGAGGAGGGCGGATCATTTGAGGTCAGGAGTTCGACACCAGCCGAGCCAACATGGTGAAACCCCATCTCTACAGAAAATACAAAAATTAGCCTGGCATGGTCATGGGCACCTGTAATCCAAGCTACTAGGGAGGCTGAGGCTCAAGAATCTCTTGAACCCAGGAGGCAGAGGTTGCAGTGGGCCGAGATTACGCCACTGCACTCCCACCTGGGCGACAGAGTAAGATTCTGACTAAAAAAAAAAAAAGTTTTTTAGATACCAAATTGACCTGCTGAGCTTTGTGGTCCTGCTTTTGTAATGCTTCTCGTATATAATTGTGGCAAAATTGGTTCAGATATTTCAACACATAGACAGAGGTCCCATTAAAAAATTTTTTTTGAAATAGGGTCTCACTCTGTGTCCAGGCTGGAGTGCAGTGGTGGCATCTTGGCTCACTTCAACCTCCGCCTCCCAGGCTTTTCTTTTCTTTTTGAGACAAAGTCTCACTCTGTTGCCCGGGCTGGAGTGCAGCTGCATGATCTCGGCTCACTGTAACCTCCGCCTCCCAGGTTCAAGTGATTTTCATGCCTCAGACTCCCGAGTAGCTGGAATTACAGGCACCCACCACCATGCCCAGCTAATTTTTGTATTTTTAGTAGAGACAGGGTTTCACCATGTTGGCCAGGCTGGTCTCAAACTGCCAACCTCAGGTGATCTGCCTGTCTCAGCCTCCCAAAGTGCTGGGATTACAGGTATGAGCCACTGCGCTGGGCTCATTTTTAAAACAAGATTTCCTTCGAATAACAATGATCTATTCGTTAGTAGGGCAGAGTTAGGGTGACAGAAAGCGGTGTGGGTTAGAGATTGGAATACCTGGGTTCATTCTTTCAACACACACTTGTAAGCCCTCACTGCATACCAGGCAATGGTCTAGACCCTGGAACCGAAAGCACTCCTGAGGCTTGTTGGGCTTCTATGCTAGTTGTGAGCATACCCCACGGTGCGGATGATGGTGCCCTTCCTCCCTCCAGGGCCATGATGATGACTGACTATATGATAATAATACTAGAATGATGATGATGATGACAGAAGCAACAATTCCCTTTCATTTATAAAGTGGAATATAATTAAGAGCCTTTAAAAAAAAAATAACAGCTTTGGCTGGGCGCAGTGGGTCACGTCTGTAATCCTAGCACTTTAGGAAGCCAAGGACCACTTGAGGTCAGGAGTTAGAGAGCAGCCTGGTCAACATGGTGAAATTCTGTCTCTACAAAAATACAAAAATTAGCCAGGCATGGTGGTGCATGCCTGTAGCCCAAGCTACTCAGGAGGCTGAGGCAGGAGAATTGCTTGAACCCAGGAGGCAGAGATTGCAGCGAGCAGAGATTGCAGCACTGCACTCCAGCCTGGGCAGCAAAGCGAGACTCCATCTCAAAACAAAAACACAAAAAAGCCCAGCTGTTTTGAGAAATAAGTCACATGGCATACAATCCACTCATGTAAAGGACAAGTCAATGTTTTTTAACTATATTCATGGAGTTGTACAACCATCACCTCAATCTGCTTTAGAACATTTTCCTCATCTCAGACACCCTACACCCTGTAGCTATCACTCCCATCCCACTAGGTCCTGGCAACCACTAATCTGTTTTCTGTCTCTCAAGATTGGCCTGTTCTGCACACTTCATATACTTGGAATCTTATAACATGTGACCTTTAGTGATTGGCTTCTTTAACTTAGCAGTTTTTAAGGCTGGAGTGCAGTGGCATGATCTCGGCTCACTGCAACCTCTGCCTCCCAGGTTCAAGCGATTCTCCTGCCTCAGCCTCCTGAGTAGCTGGGACTACAGGCGCCCGCCACCATGCCTGGCTAATTTTTTGTATTTTTAGTAGACAGGGTTTCACTGTCTTAGCCAGGATGGTCTCGATCTCCTGACCTCATGATCCACCCGCCTCGGCCTCCCAAAGTGCTGGGATTACAGGCGTGAGCTACCGTGCCTGGTCTTTTTTTTTTTTTGACAGACTGGAGTGTAGTGGTATGATCTCGGCTCACTACAACCTCTACTTCCCGAGTTCAAGTGATTCTCATGCCTCAGCCTCCCGAATAGCTGCGATTACGCCACCAAGCCTGGCTAATTTTTGTATTTTTAGTAGAGATGGGGTTTCGCTATGTTGCTCAGGCTGGTCTTGAACTCCTGGCCTCAAGCAATCCACCCACCCCAGCCTCCCAAAGTGCTGGAATTACAGGCCTGAGCCACTGCGCCCAGCCAGCCTTCTTTTTATGGCTGAAGAATGTCCCATGGTTTGGATCCACCTGTTTATCCATAGATCGATCGATTCTGTTTCTACAATCATCAGTTAATGAATATTTGGGCTGTTTTCACATTTCTACATTATGAATAATGCCTCCAGAATGAAGTCCCTTAACGTACACTATTACCTCATTTAGTTCTCACTCGCATAAACGTTTATGATGTACATTGAGCAAGCGTTGCTATACCTAAATTAGAGGCAGGAAACTAAGATCCAGAGGGGTGAAGGAATATGTCCAAGCATGTTTCAGGCAGAGCAGGGAGGGGAACCCCATCTCTCCCCCGGTCCTGTGTTTCTGGAATACACAGCACCCCAACAGCCTCCCGCCCCACTAGCTTCTTTAGGAGAGAAATCATTTGATTATGTAATTCCTAAAGTGTCTCTCCTTTTCTCCTTACAGATTTTCTGAATGGTCTTGCTTCTTTGTCTATCTTGTCTGATTTTCTCCTGTCTGACCTTTTCCTGGTTAAAAATCTGGGGGAAAATGACGGACTCCAAGCCGATCACCAAGAGTACATCAGAAGCAAACTTCATCCTGAGCCAGGAGCCCTTTCCAGCCTCTGACAACTCAGGGGAGACACCGCAGAGAAATGGGGAGGACCACTCTCTGCCCAAGACTCCCAGTCAGGCCGAGCCAGCCTCCCACAAAGGCCCCAAAGATGCTGGTCGGCGGAGAAACTCCCTGCCACCCTCCCACCAGAAGCCCCCAAGAAACCCCCTTTCTTCCAGTGACGCAACACCCTCCCCAGAGCTCCAAGCCAACGGGACCGGGACACAAAGTCTGGAGGCCCCAGATACCAATGGCCTGTCTTCCTCAGCCAGGCCCCAGGGCCAGCAAGCTGGCTCCCCCTCCAAAGAAGACAGGAAGCAGGCAAACATCAAGAGGCAGCTGATGACCAACTTCATCCTGGGCTCTTTTGATGACTACTCCTCCGACGAGGACTCTGTTGCTGGCTCATCTCGTGAGTCTACCAGGAAGGGCAGCCGGGCCAGCTTGGGGTCCCTGTCCCTGGAGGCTGCTCTGACCGCAGGTGAAGCTGAGACCCGTGTCCCCACTATGAGGTAACGTGTCTTTTCTCCTTATAACCGAGGACTGCAGAGTTCAGATGGGGTCCACACCCTTCCCAATCTGTGCCCACCTTGGTCAAGCATTTGCTGATGCCAACACTTCAAGGGTGGCTATGCACAAAAGGAGAAGACACGAGCCTTCTCAGAAGCTTCCTTCTTTCCTTCCTTCCTTCCTTCCTTCCTTCCTTCCTTCCTTCCTTCCTTCCTTCCTTCCTTCCTTATCTCCCTCCCTCCCTCCCTCCCTCCCTCCCTTCCTCCCTTCCTTCCTTTCTCCCTTCCTTCCTTCCCTCCTTCCCTCCCTCCCTCCCTCCCTCCTTTCAAAATCATTCCTTGAGGTTGGGCGCAGTGGCTCATGCCTGTAATCCCAGCACTTTGGGAGGCCGAGGCAGGTGGATCACTTGAGGTCAGGAGTTCAAGACCAGCCTGGCCAACATGGTGAAACCCTGTTTCTACTAAAAATACAAAAATTCACCAGGCATGCTGGCGTGTGCCTGTAATCTCAGCTACTTTGGAGGCCAAAGCAGGAGAATTGCTTGAACCCAGGAGGCGGAGGTTGCAGTGAGCTGAGATGGCATCACTGCACTCCAGCCTGTCTGACAGGGCGAGACCTTGTCTCAAAAAAGAAAAAAAGGAAAGAAATAATTCCTCGTGCATCTACTGCGTGCACAGGGCTCGATGCCATGAAACTGACTTTCTAGAAGACCTCAGCCTTGTTGGGGAAGATGACCTTGTGTGTAGTTATAATTTAAGATCAATGAGCCACGGCTGGCAAGAGCCACAAGTGAGGATGGTAGTCTAGAGGGAGGGGCAGTTCTCTCTGCCTCCTAAAGAGACATTGATTCATTCTTTTTTTTTCTTTTCTTTTTTTTTTTTTTTGAGACAGGGTCTTACTCTGTCACTCTGTTAGCTGAGTGTACTGGTAGGATCATAGTTCACTGCAACCTCAAACTCCTGGGCTCAAGCAATCCTCCCACCTGAGTGCACTCCTGGGCAGCTGGGACTACAGGTGTGCACCACCACACCTAGCTAATTTTTAAGTAGAAATGGGAATCTCACCATATTGCCTGGGCTGGTCTCCAACCCCTGGACTCAAGCAATCCTCCTGCCTCGGTCTCCCAAAGTGCTGGGATTACAGGCATGAGCCACCACACCCAGCCCATTCATTCATTCATTCATTCATTCAGCAGGTAACTGACAACTGAAAAACCATCCTTCCCCCAGTGATGCCTGAAAAGCAGAGACTCAAACACTCTGAAGGTCTCCATCAATTTGATTGTTGGAAATGAATGCCTGTAGGTTCATGCCAGGTGGGACTATCCCAGTGGCTGCAGTCAGTGGCTTTGTTGTTGATGTTGTTGTTATCTACCTTCTCCTCTGCCACCCCCAAATTACAAATGGAATACAGCACTTCCAGGTAGAAAATTTGGGAAATGCAGGAGAACAGAGAGAAGAAAAGAGCCACCAACCAAAACTTCACCAGCCAGAGGGAAACCTCTGTTCTCATTGTCTTATTTCTTCCTTCCAGTGTGTTTTGTTCCTCTGGAGTGAAGTTTTATTGGCTATTCTTTTAAGCATCTCCTGTACTGTCTCCTCCCAAATCAGAAAAATCTAGAGGTGGTCTTACATACGTGTCCATGTAGGCAGTGAGCTTGATTTTAACCCTGGTGGCTAGAAGTAGAAGACAGAGAAAAAGGAAGAGGAAAGTATTCCATATACTGACACTTTTCAGAGGGAGTGTTTGAGTTTCTAGAAGGGTTAAGGGAAGAGAAAGTCTCAGAATCTAGTACGAAGAGCACAGCCTGTGGCGTCAGCTGGAGTGGGGTGCAACCTTTGGCTCTGCCACCCCCTACTATGTGACCTTGGGCATGACCCTTCACCTCTCCAGGCCTCCGTACCTCTGTAAAATGTGGAAGGGATTAAATGGGATAATGTGGAAGCGATTAAATGGGATAATGTAGGCAGGCATGGTGGCTCACACCTGTAATTCCAGCACCTTGGGAGGATGAAGCAGGAGGATCGCTTGAGGCCAGGAGTTCAAGACCAGCCTGGGCAACATAGTGAGACCCCATCTCTATTAAAAAAAAAAATTCAGAATTTGCCACACATCATGGTGCATACTTATAGTTCCAGCTACTTGAGAGGCTGAAGTGGGAGAGTCACTTGAGCCCTGAAGTTTGCAGTTATAGTGAGCTATGATTGTACCACTGCACTCCAGCCTGGGCAACAGAGCAAGACCCTGTCTCAAAACAAAAAAACAAAGAAGAATGTATCAAACCAACAAACTTATAACATGATTATTATTATTACTATTTTCTGAGTCTTGGATGCCAAAATCGTTGTGAAGATTAAATGAACTAATATTTCTCAGGTATTTGGAAAGAGAATAAAGCATCCATATTTGGTAGTTTATAAATAGAAAGGGGGGCAAGTCCCCAACCTTTCCACCCACTGTCTTTCTGCCACCATTTTGAGGGGTCTTTACTGGTTTGAGCTGAAACCATGGCTTTTCTGAGCTGGTACATTTATAAAGGGGAAAGATCCCTCTCTCTCTGTCTCTCTCTCTCTCTCTCTCTCTTTCTTCTTTTTTTTTTAAACAGAGCCTCACTCTGTCGCCCAGGTTGGAGTAAAGTGGCGTGATCTTGGCTCACAGCAACCTCTGCCTCCCGGGTTCAAGCAATTCTGCTTCAGCCTCCCAAGTAGCTGGGATTACAGGCACCTGCCACCACGCCTGGCTAATTTTTGTATTTTTAGTAGAGACAGGCTTTCACCATGTTGGCCAGTCTGGTCTTGAACTCCTGACCTCAAGTGATCCACCCGCCTTGGCCTCCCAAAGTGCTGGGATTACAGGCGTAAGCCACTGTGTCTAGCCTACTTAACTATCTTTCATAGGGAAAACGAAACCAAAATGTTGAGTGAATTTCCTGCCCTCATGTCTTCATGGCATAGAAACCTAGCATTGGAGATAAATCTTTTATCCTTACTTTGTCCCAGCAAACAGCTGGCAGGAGGGACAGAGGGATGTTGGAGAGGCAGTGAATGTGGAACTGAATGACACTGTACGATTGTGGGCGATTCAAAGGGCTATGATACGGTGCGGGGAGGAGCGACGTGCTGCATGAACTTGGGTGAGTCCCTTCCCCTCTCTGAGCCTCCAATTTCTCATCTTTAGAATGAGGCGGCCTGGTGGCTCACACCTGTAATTCCAGCACTTTGGATGGCTGAGGTAGGTGGATCACTTGAGCTCAGGAGTTCAAGAACAGCTTGGGCAACATGGCAAAACCCCATTTCTACAAAAAAAATATAAAAATTAGCCAGTTGTGATGGTGTGCACCTATAGTCCCAGCTACTAGGGAGGCTGAGGTGGGAGAATCACTTAAGCCGAGGAGGCAGAGGTTGCAGTGAGCCAAGACTGCGCCACTGCACTCCAGCCTTGGTGACAGAGATAGACCCTATCTCAAAAAAAAAAAAAAAATTAAAAATTAAAAAAAATGAATGAGGAGGCTGTACCAGGCTCCTGAGGTGTGACCTGTGGCCTTAAAGCTCACTGACTTACAGTTAGTTCTTTTGTCCCCAGTCTGTGAGCATTTTCAGAGTTGAGAATTGAGAATTTTAGCACCCAGGGGCAATGTGGGTGGTTCTGCTGGCACCTCCTGAGACACTGGCATTTCCTCGAGGAACATTCCCAGCCCCAGAATCAGGGGCCTCTGACAGAGGAGACCCACGTGTGTTTGTTGTTTCTAATGAACTGTAGTGAGAATCCCACATGAAAGAATCTTCAGGGAGTCAAGCCTTAGACATGTGTGCTGCTGCCTGCTGCCTCTGCTGTTTGGCTGGATGAAAAAATTATGTCAAAACCTGGGTGTTCCAGCCTGTTGGAGACAACACATATCAAAATGAGGCTGAGGCCCGGCATGGTGACTCACGCATTTGGGAAGACTGAGGTGGGAGGATCCCTTGAGCCCAGAAGTTTGAGAGCAGCCTGGGCAACATAATGAGACCCTGTCTCTACAAAAATAAAAATAAAAATTAAAATTAAAATGAGGCCACGTGAGGTGGCTCATGCCTGTAATCCTAGCACTTTGGGAGGCTGAGGTGGGTGGATTACCTGAGCTCAGGAGTTTGAGACCAGCCTGGGCAACATGGTGAAACCCCATTTCTATTAAACTACAAAAAATTAGCCAGGCATGGTGGTGCACGCCTGTACTCCCAGCTACTCAGGAGGCTGAGGTGGGAGAATTGTCTGAACTCAGGAGGCGGAGGTTGCAGTGAGCTGAGATCACGCCACTGCACTCCAGCTTGGGCAACAGAGTGAGACTCTGTCTCAATAAATAAATAAATAAATAAATAAAATAAAATGAGACTGAACATTCTGTTATCTTGCAGAGCTTTTGGCTTTGGATGTTGGCATCTTTGGCACACCAGATTGTTGACCCTGGCATCCACAGGTCAACACCCAAGCAGTTTTAGGTATGGGCCATGGAAGGTGGTGTCAAAAGACATAATCACAGCAAATTTAGTTGAAAACTCGAATTGGCTTTTATTTACAATTCTAGAATCATGCAGCACCCCGTTCTGTAAAGTAGAATGGCTGTTCCGAAGAGCTGAGCAGAGAGGAGCTTGGCTTTATAGACAGTACGGGGCTGAAGAAAGCAGAAACAAGGCTTTCTCTTGTTTGTTTGTTTTGACAAAGAGGAGCTTCATAGTTTTTTCTTTTTCTTTCTTTCTTTCTTTTTTTTTTTTTTTTTTTTTTTTTGAGACAGAGTCTTGCTCTGTCACCCAGGCTGGAGGCTGGAGTGCAATGGTGTAATCTCGGCTCACTGCAACCTCCGCCTCCCGGGTTCAAGCGATTCTTCTGCCTCAGCCTCTTGAGTATCTGGGACTACAGGAGCCTGCCACCATGCCCAGCTAATTTTTTGTATTTCTAGTACAGATGGTGTTTCACCATGTTGATCAGGCTGGTCTCCATCTCCTGACCTCGTGATCCACCCGTCTAGGCCTCCCAAAGTGCTGGGATTACAGGTATGAGTCACTGCGCCCAGCCCACTTCACAGTTTCAAAGTGACTTTCCTTATAGGGTTAAAACAAATGCAACTTTCTTATGTTGGCTCAGGTAAACTGGACCCCTTCTGATTGGTTGCTATGAATCTCCTGTTTTTTAGAAAACTGGTCAGTTTCAAAGTTCAGAATGATTACGAGGCAGATGGCCAGGAGTGATTCATTTTGATTTGGTCTGTTGGGACTGAGCACAGGAGCTCAGTTCAAAACCATGGCCTCCCATACATTAAAATTTTGTTTTAATTTTTTAGATTTGGGAGTTACAAGTGCAGTCTTGTTACTTGGATGTATTTCCCAGTGGTGAAGCCTGGGCTTTTACTGTAGCCATTGCTTGCATAGTATCTATTAGGTAATTTCTCATTCTTCACCCCCTTCCACCATGCCACCTTTCCGAATCTCCAGTATCTATTATTCCATTCTTTATGTCCGTGTGTACACTTTATTTAGCTCCACTTACAAGTGAGAACAAGCATAAATTCTGTTTAAGGGTGGTGTGTGCAGGCCAGCCAGCCAGCTGCATATAACCAGCTGGAGCATTGAAGAAATGAAGCCTGACCCAAAAAGGCCAATATGGTGAGCAAGAATCCCTGTTAGTTGAATCCAGGAAGCTCCTCCTGAAAAAAAAGTTATTATTTTTCTTGAGGCCAGGCACAGTGGGTCATGCCTATAATCCCAGCACTTTGGGAGTCCGAGGCAGGCGGATCACAAGGTCAGGAGTTTGAGACCAGCCTGGCCAACATGGTGAAACCCCATCGCTAATAAAAAAAAAAAAAAAAAAAAAATACAAAAATTAGCTGGGCGTGGTGGCGGGTGCCTGTAATCCCAACTGTTCAGGAGGCTGAGGTAGGAGAATCGCTTGAACCTGAGAGGCAGAGGTTGCAGTGAGCCGAGACTGCGCCACTGCACTCCAGTCTGGGCGACAGAGTGAGACTCTGATTTGAAAAAAAGAAAAATTATTATTTTTCTTGATAAGTTGCTAAATAATCTGTATCCTCTGGCAAATCTTCTTACCGTTTGAGGTCCTGTTTCTGCAAAATGGAAGCAGGGGCTAGAGGTTTAAGCTAGTCCAGACAGGATCCAATCCTTGCCCCATTTCCAAGACAAACAACTAAGGCCTGGGAGAAGAGGCCAGGGGTTTCTATTCGAGGGTTCTGACTCACGTGGAAGCCACAGTGAAGAAGTGACTTGTATTTGTGGATCTGCTTCTGCCCTCTGCAGTTTCCTTCGGCAGTCACTTCACTGCTGCTCTGCCCTGGAAGGCCACCTCCTATATTCACCTCTTCCTGCCAGGCCAGTAGCTGAGAGACTGGCAGGGCACGGCTGGAAAATGCTCGTGTCAAGTCTGTGGTTTGGGAGGAAGCTCTTTCTGAAGCAGTCTTCAAGGGGCCTTCTCCTTCCTGTGGTGCCCATAGCATCCCAGAGTTCTCACAATCGTGTTCCCGTTCTGGGGCTTTGCACTGGCTGTTCCCTCTGAACTGAAACACTCTCTTTCTCCCAACCCCTGAACCCAGACCTCCCACCAGGGCTAACTTCACAGGCATGCCCTGTGCTTCAAGGGAGCCCGCGCTTGTTTTGATGCTCTGTTGTCGTCGTCTTGAGATTCCTTTTTGTTTTGTTTTTTGAGACATGATCTTGCTCTGATACCCCGGCTGGAGTGCAGTAGCATGGTCACGGCTCACTGTAGCCTTAACTTCCTGGGCTCAAGTGATCCTTCCATCTCAGCCTCCCGAGTAGCGAGGACTACAGGCACGTGCTACCACAGCTGGCTAATTTTTTTATTTTTGATAAAGATGAGGTTTTGCCATTTTGCTCAGGCTGGTCGGAAACTTGTGAGCTCAAGCAATCTGCCCACCTCGGTCTCCCAAAGTACTGGGATTACAGGCATAAGCCACTGCACCCAGCCCCAAATTCACAATAATTTTTCAACAAGGGGCTCTGTGTTTTCATTTTGCACTGGGTCCTGCAAATTCTGTAGCCAGTCCTGCCTCTATTGCTAGCTCTTTGCCCATCAGTCACTTCCTCAAAGGGCCTTTCCTGTCCCCTTCTCACATTTAAAATATCTACCCGCCAACCGCCTTCTGTATCTTTATCAATCACTCTGATTAGTTGTCTTTGCAACATTTAATTATTTCTTGAGATGATGTCCTTTTTGTTTGTTTGTTTTGACACAGTCTCACTCTGTCACCCAGACTGGAGTGCTGTGGTGCAGTCTCAGCTCACTGCAGCCTCCACCGCACAGGCTCAAGCGATCCTCCCACATTAGCCTCCTGAGAAGCTGGGACTACAGGCATGTGTCACCATGTCTGGTTTTATATGTGTGTGTGTGTGTGTGTGTGTGTGTGTGTGTGTATGTATGTGTGTATATATATGTGTATATATACATATATACACACACATATATACATATATATACACACATATATATACACACATATATATATAGTTTGTTTGTTTGTTTTAACGTATTTTTAGTTGAGACTGGGTTTCACCATGTTGGCTAGGCTGGTCTTGAACTCCTGAGCTCAAGCAATCCACCCACCTCAGCCTCCCAAAGTGCTGGGATTACAGGTGTGAGCCTCCACAATCAGCTCCTAAAAGATTACGTCTTTTTTTTTTTTATGATCTACTTGGTTATTATCTGTCTCCCTACACTGGAAAGCAAGTTCCTTGAAGGCAGGGCCATATTTATAGTGGTCTCTGTTTTTCCCCACTGCCTAGGCTGGTGCTGGCTCATGGTAGGCTGTGAATATCTGCTAATTACATGAATGAAATGAGCTGCAACAAGCTTGCCAAAGACAGAATTCTGCATTACAGGGGAATGCGAAACACGTGATGAATGAGTGTGGGAATGGATGAAGGAATGAATGAATGAACGGATGAATGAATGAATGGATAAATTAATTAACAGGTGAATAGGCATTTTATAGTTGTTGCTCTTTAGCAGCAGTAAATTTTTGTTTTCATAAAATTCTTTCTGCATGTATCTTGTGACTTTGGAGACTAGTTCTGGGGTGAAACTCCAATTTTAAATTTTTCTTCTGTCTCTGATAGGATCATGCAAACTCAGCCTTTCTGTCCTTTCTCCCAGTTGGCAAGGGCTGGCTGAGAATATGGATCCAATGACCTCGTGCTGTGCGTTAAGATCTCTCCTCCCATCTCTTCCCCTTTGGGTTCATCTCAGGGCGGGGATTAGAACTTGGCCTTTCCTTCGACTTGGAAACAGTCCCCAAGGGTTGGAATTCCTATGCAACACTTAGAGACAGAGCTAATGAGAACATTACATGATGTGGCAAAATCGCTGCTTACATGCTCTGAAATGAGCACGGTTACAAGAACCCCCTGTTCCGTGTGATCCCATTTTGTTGGACAAACAGCATGTGGTTAGTGCATAGTTGTCCTATGATAAGACACTCAGGTTCAAAGCCACCTCTTCCTAGCTTGTACCCCTACTTAGTATGACCCTATGGGGTGCACATGTGGACTGAATGGAATGGGACAGGTTCAGGATTGCTGAGATTGCAGCTGGAATCCTGAAACCTAAAGCTATGAAACTGAAGTTCATAAATTAGTGGTGAACTCATTTGGCAGCAAAACCTGTCCTGAATTGATGTGAAGTGATTTGTAGTCATTATTTATCCTATTCTGCTGCTGAAATATTAATATGATAACGTGAAACAGAAAGTTTTACCTTCCTAAAAACAATAATTTCCAAGTTCCAAAGCACATCAGGCCTGGGAATTTCAGCTAAGGGATTATGGACTATATATAACATGCTTAGAACAGTTCCTGGTATATAGTAAGCATGAAAAATGCTTCTGCTTAGTAAATGTGCCTAATAAATGTGTGTATGTGTGTGTATATGTATGTGTTTGTGTGTGTGTGTCTTAGACTGTAAAGAGTGTCTCCAAATAGTAAATAATCATGTTTATGTGGTATGATTATGAGTGATTTAAATTTTCTTCTGCATTTTCTAACTTTCTGCTCTAAATATCATTTTATAATGCATTTTAACAATGTCTAATAATAAAACAGTATAAAAACATTGGGGGAAAGAGTAAACCAATCATCTCACTTCGTAGAAAGGAAGCTGAAGCCCAGAGAGATTCCAGGCCTCCCAGCAAGATAATCCGAGGCCCAGAGCATCATTTGAACCCAGACCCTCGTTAGATGTGGATGTGAAATCAGTCAACGAACTGCCAGTATTAGTGTCACTGCCTAATATTCCCCCAGGGGGCAAGAGGCTTGGGTTCCAGGACAGGCACCTCTGGCCTCCTCCTAACTTGTTCTTTCTATTAGTGGGAAGGGTTGGGAGATTGGTAGTTTATGGACAACCTTTAAGTTGTATGAGCTTGAGGACATCATCTACCTTCTCAGGGGCCAGACTGGACACTCTGAGGTTCTTTGTGGCTCTCACGGTTGGTAGCTTTGTTCCTTTATATGTGGAGGAATGGACAGCAGGGAGGGGGCTGGGAGATAGAGAAGGAGAGTAGCTGGAAAATGGGGGAAAAGTTTGTTAATTTACAGGCAGGCTGAAGCAGGAGGATCGTTTGAGCCCAGGAGTTCGAGGCTTCAGTGGGCTATGATTGTGCCAATGTACCCCAGCCTGAGCAAAGGAGCGAGACCCTATCTCTCTTAAAAAAAATTGTTAATTTAGAACCATTTTCTCCCTGGTAAATGACCGCAGGTGGTCTGGGTTCTAGGCAAGAGAGAGGACACACTAAGGGATGAAATGGTGGGTGGGGAAGCCAAGGTTTGTCCCATCCATTTGTTGGCGCAGGAGCAGTTATTGCGACCCTGCTGGGTGCCAGGCACTCAGTTGGCACTGTCGATGCAAAGATGGTGAGATACAGCCTCTGTCCCTAGGGAGGCCAGGGCAAGGGGTCTGAGAGCCCACAGGCCAGGGCATTCCCCATCATTTTTACAGAGAGTTGTGGAATAGTTAAGAGCACAACATGCTGGTGGCTGAGGCCGGAGGCTGGTGTGCTGGCTTCTCCACCTAGCCATCATGTCACTTGTGGGAAGTTCTGTGACTTTCTGTGCCTCCGTTTCCTCTAAAATGAAGTCATAGTGTTACCTCCCTCACAGGGTTGGGATCAGGCTTCATTGACTTGCTGTGAGCACAGCACTCAAAGCAGCACCCATGGTGTAACCATAGTCATTAGATCCAGTGCACGGCATAAGGGCCCAGGACCCACAATTAGGTCTGGATTCAGAGCTCTCCTATTACCTCTCTGAGCTGCAATTTCCTGCTCTGTTGAGGCAGGATAATACTAATGCCTATCTCGGAAGACTGTTGAGATCGAGTGGGAGCAAGTGCTGGGGGTGGACGGCCCAGATGTGGTTCAGTAGCCATTAGTTGGGTGGGCTTCCTCCAAAGTTCTTGCCTGTGCTCATGGTTATTCCCAAGCCCTGGCTGGGCTTACATCTTGAAGGTGTAAGCAACCTGTGTCCACGAAGGAGGAAGAGGATTGAAAAGGCAGGTAAAGTGTCCCGATAAAAGGATAAAGTCCAAAACAGCAGATGAGTGCTGAAGCGTCCCTTCCTGCCACCGTTTACGACCATGTTGGGATCACTGAGGTAAGAACAGTTTAGCAAGGCAGACCTCGGATCCCAGGAAGGCGAATGACGCTGTGTGGGGTCTGGACATGCAGAGGGGGGCCTGCAGGCGAAGGTAGGTGAAGGAATACCAGGAAAGGGAGCGGACACCAGGGACCTGGCATCTCCACTTTCCCAGATAGCAGACTGGGCGGGCTTGCAGTGCAGCCTCCCAGCTGCTTGTTCGTCATCCCAGCCCACACCTCTTATCAGCTCCAAGCTGGGAGCAAGTCAGGAAACTAAACTGTCTATAAACATTTTTCTGTGCCCCTGAGTGAAATGCCAAGGATCTTTCCATAATGTTTAATTTATTCATTTATTGACTTGGGAAGGGGCTGGCAGAAACTCTCTTTTCAAGTCTCTTTAGCTCCTAAAATGTTTTCTTTTTCTTTTCTTTTCTTTTCTTTTTCTTTTTTTTTTTTTTGAGATGGAGTTTCACTCTGTAGCTCAGGCTGGAGTACAGTGACGCAATCTCAGTTCACTGCAACCTCCACCTGGCGGATCCCGGTTCAAGCAATTCTCCTGCCTCAGCCTCCTGAGTAGCTGGGATTATAAGCACGCACCACCATGCCCAGCTAAGTTTTGTATTTTTAATACAGACAGGGTTTCACCATGTTGTCCAGGCTGGTCTTGAACTCCTGACCTTGTGATCTGCCCTCCTTGGCCTCCCAAAGGGCTGGGATTACAGGCGTGAGCCACTGCGCCCGGCCTCCTAAAATGTTTTCTAGGAGCTTGGGGGAAAGAGGGTCCCTGTCTTTGAGTTGTTCTTGTATTAAGTTAATACAAGGTACAGAGCAACTAACCATTCATACATTCCCTTCCCCCTTAAGCATCACTGCCCTTTTTTAGAAAAATCATTCACTTCTGGTCTATACTTAATGTAACAGTCCCCCCACCCATATATTGAAAGGGATTATTTCATTTTGCTTTTCTGCAAAAATGAAGGCAAATTATATGTGGATAATTTTATAGATGAGGAAGTGGAGAGAAGGGATTTACTTAAGGCCATCCATGAGGGGAAGGATAAATTCAAGCCCATGGATGGCACGGTCTTTCCACCATGCTGCTGGTCACGTGCATGCGGATTTTCTTGTTGATTTTGTGTGTGTATTGTTCATTGACCTGGGTTTTCCCTCTGCAATACCAGCAAGTAAAATGGAGCCTCTAGGAAGTCTGAGAGGAAGGGCTTAATGCATGAGACAGCAACTACCGCCATGCTTGAACTGTTTCATCAAAAAGCACAACTATGGATGTTTGTATAAAGGTGGTGGTGTGCTTGGAGGTGGATGTTAGGTTGGTGCAAAAGTAATCGTGGTTTTTGCAATCCCTTTTAATGGATGGCAGAAACTGCAATGAGTTTTGCACCAACTGAATATTATTCATTTCTTTCCATCTTCTACTCCCTAATAATGCAATTAGAGAAAAATGCAAGGTCATGATCACTATGATGAAATGACGAGCCCACCCATCTAAGTGAAATCCCTTATTTGAGACCCTGGGTCATAGTGAGATGCGTGAGGCTGTCTTTCGGGCTGTATTAGCAGAGAAGTGAGAATATCTATACAGTGTTTAAGTAGTGTTGGGGTTTTTGCAATACAGAATAAAAATCTAGAGCAATACAAGTATGCTGGCAAGCAGTTCTCTTCTGCATGATCCTAACTGACTTTGGGTAGGGTTGGGGTGTTTTGAAATAGCTTCATTTGGCCGGGCGCGGTGGCTCAAGCCTGTAATCCCAGCACTTTGGGAGGCCGAGACGGGCGGATCACGAGGTCAGGAGATCATGACCAGCCTGGCTAACACGGTGAAACCCCGTGTCTACTAAAAAATACAAAAATCTAGCCAGGCGAGGTGGCGGGCGCCTGTAGTCCCAGCTACTCGGGAGTCTGAGGCGGGAGAATGGCATAAACCTGGGAGGCGGAGCTTGCAGTGAGCTGAGATCCGGCCACTGCACTCCAGCCTGGGCGACAGAGCGAGACTCCACCTCAAAAAAAAAAAAAAAAGAAATAGCTTCATTTCTTGATTTTCATTGCTTTCCCTATTTTGAGGTGGTTACATTTACACTGGGGACATTAGGGGGGCAAACACTTGTTGGTTTCGGTTTGAAACTCTAAAAATCGGGATATAGTGGGTTACTTTTTTGGAGGAGGTGAAAACAAGGCTGTGAACACCTTCCCAGAAACTTGAAGAACTGAGAATTTTTTTTATCTGTTTTTTTTTTTTTTCTTAAACCTGTTGTTGAAATGTTATTTAATATATGGTTAGAGCATAGCTATCCACTGCTGTCAGGCATAGCTGCTTAAACAAGGGCTAAGGGTGTTTATGTTGTGGCCAAGTACTTGGTACCCCCCTGGAAGTGTGGCCCTGCCTGTGCCTTTTCTTTTCTTTTCTTTTTGAGAAAGGGTCTCACTCTATTGCCCAGGCTGAAGTGCAACGAGATCATGGCTCACTGCAGCCTTGGCTACCTGAGCTCAGGTAATCCTCCCGCCTCAGCCTCCTGAGTAGCTGGAATTATGGGTATACATCACCTTGGAGGCTAATTTTTATATTTTTAGTAGAAATGGGGTTTCACTAGGTCGGCCAGGTTGGTCTTGAACTGCTGGCGTCAAGTGATCTGCCTGCCTCGGCCTCCCAAAGTGCTGGGATTACAGGCACGAGCCACTGCACATGGCCTGCCTGTGAAGTGAATTTAATTGTATTTTAAAATTTGTTCTCATGTTTTTGTTTGTTTGTTTTGAGACAGTCTTGCTCTGTCACCCAGGCTGGAGTGCAGTGGCCTGATCTCAGCTCACTGAAACCTCTGCCTCGTGGGTTCAGGTGATTCTCCTGCCTCAGCCTCTGGAGTAGCTGGGACTTCAGGCCACCTCGCCACCACACCCAGCTAATTTTTGTAGTTTTAGTAGAGATGGAGTTTCACCATATTGGCCAAGCTGGTCTTGAACTGCTGACCTCAAGTGATCTGCCCACCTCGGCCTCCCAAAGTGCTTGGATTACAGGCATGAGCCACCGTGCCCGGCCTGTTTTCATAATTCTGATACATTATATTTTTACACATTTATAGGATACATGTAAAATTTTGTTACATGCATAGATGCATAATGATTGTATGGACCAAGGGAAAAACTTCTGCTTTGCCCTCTGAAGTTTCACTGAAAAATTAACTTGTAAAAGGCAGATTAGTTGGAGAAAAGGCACACAAATTTAATTAATGTGTACACTGGGAGAACCACAGAGTGATTACCCGGAAGAGAATTTACTGGCCAGCATTTACATTATTTTTGGTTTGTTTGCTATGAAAGTAGGCTACCTTTATTATTATTGCGATGACTTCTAGGTAGTGTTTTGGTTCTTTGTATTTATTATAATATTACTTGAAGAAGCATTCATTCGTTTATTTTTTATTTTTGGAGATGGAGCCTCACTCCCTCACGCAGGCTGGAATGCAGTACCGCCATCTGGGCTCACTTCAACCTCCGCCTCCCGGGTTTAAGTGATTCTCCTCAGCCTCTTGAGTGGCTGGGACTACAGGTATGCACCACCATGCCTGGCTAATGTTTGTATTATTAGTAGAGACAGGGTGTCACCATGTTGGCCAGGCTGGTCTCAAACTCCTGACCTCAAGTAATCTGCCTGCCTCAGCCTCCCAAAGTTCTGGGATTACAGGCATGAGCTACCAGGCCCAGCCTCATTCATTTATTCTAACTGGAATCAGTTTGAGTTCAAGACCCTGGGCTCTGGCACTTCAGATAACATGCATCTCTGGGCCTCAGTTTCTTTATCTGTATTATGGGGATAAAAACAATAAGATTGCCATGAGGATTAAGTGACACAGAGGAACAAAGGAGCACTTAGTAAATGTTAGTCTTACCAGTTTATTTTGCATCACCGGGCTGCTGGGGTCTTCCCTGTCCTGGAGGCACTCGCTTTAGTAGCGGACCCAGGTGGTGGAAACTGCGTGCTAGAAGCACACTGGGTGATCGCGCGGCCACCTGTCCCTGGGAGTGGAGGTGAAAAGATGAGAGAAACCAGGAATTTGGAAAATAAAAGTCGACTTGACAACAGGGACTTTTAACGGGCACAGTGGCGACCTCTGACTCACATTTTAAATTTCCCATATTTTCCACCGCTTCCCTATCGTGTGTGTATTCAAGCATATCAGTTGCCGCCAATATGTAGGGGTGTGCCACCCTAGAACTCTTCTGCAGTCGAGGAGCTGGGGAGCAAAGCAGAAGAGAGACTTTAAAAAAAAATATGTCGAGGAGCTGGGGAGCAAAGCAGAAGAGAGACTTTAAAAAAAAATACCTCCGCAGCTCACTTAGGCTACCCAAGGTCAGCGGCTGGTCGGAGATAGGCCGGCCCGGGGGCGGGGCTCTGTCCGGAAGGAGGGGCCTTCCTGGGGCGGGGTCGGTGTGGGGGCGGGGCCTGGGCGGGCGCGTAGGCCCGGGACTCTGGCGCGCACGGCGCATTTCGGGATGGAGCAAGCGCAGCGCGAAGTTGGGCGCCCGCCGGCTGCAGCAGAACTCCGCCCGCGGCGCTCTAGGACCGCATCTCGGCCTCCGGGTCGCGACCTGGCTGTCCTGCTGGGTCCCGGGCCTCGGGTCGGCTTCAGGCGGTTAAGGGGTGCATGCTCTGCACCCCTGCGGGAGCCGGGTGGGATCGGCTGGCGGGGTGGTCAACATGAGTCCTGCCAAGTGCAAGGTCTGTTTCCCTGATCGCGAAGTAAAGTAAGTAAGCCTGCAATTGGAATGACCATAATCTTTTACAAACTTATGCAGTCTTCCTTCCCCTTCAAGTCAAGCTGTATGTCCTCTTAGCACCACCCCCTTTACCCCCACCCCTATCCAAAGAAACACGGGCTTGAGTTGGCTGCTGGGGAGATGGTGCCCGCCTTGGAAACTCTAGCTGGCCTTGGAGGGAGGGGAGGAAGGAGGCTGGACTTGGGGATGACGTTGCTTGGAGGAGGGTGCTTCGGAGCACACAGGTACCTAAAGATCAGCCCATGGACAGGGTCACCCCTTCCCCGCTTTCTTTCCTTGGCCTCCAGAAGGCTGATGGTTGTGGAAGGCGGTCTTTTTGAAGCTGAAGCCCGGGTGAATCGACATGAACTTAAGCAGGCATCTCATTTAGGGTCATTTTCTGAGCAGATTAGCGTAGGCATCTCAGTGCCTGAGTGCTTTGTAGCTCTACCTACTTGGTTTTGTTTCTTTTCTTTTTTGTCTTCATTTTATTGCACTTAAAAAAAATTACCAAAGTGATTGTCTGTGGTTGACAATTCAGAAAATTATAGATAAGCAAAAAAGAGGAACAAAATCACCCGTAATTCCACCCCTGTGATGTTTGTTAACAGTTGTATGTTCTTCAGCTTTTTTTTTCCTGTGCAGATATGCTTTAATTTATAAACTTGAATCATGCAGAACATTCTGTAACTCACTTTTTCATTCAACATTAAGTATTTTTCTACCACAGGGCTTGGCAAACTATGACCTGCTGCCTGTTTTGTTATGGCCTGCAAGCAGAGAATGGTTTTTTCATGTTTAAGTTATTGAAAAAAAAGTCGAAAGAAGATTGTTTTGTGACACGTGAAAATTATATGAAATTCAAATTTCAGTGTCTACAAATAAAGTTTTATTGGAATGCAGCCAAGCTCATTGATTTATTATTTATGCCTAGTTTATGGCTGCTTTTGTGCCTCACTGGAGGATTTGAGTGGTGGGACAGAGACTGACCAGATCTAAAGTATTTACTCTCTGACCCTTGACAGACAATGTTTGCCAATCCCTGCCTACAACATACTTTTACTGGATCCATAGTGTTCCTTTAAATGGTTGCGCCTTAAAATGTATGAATAGTCCTGGCCAGGCAGGGTGGTGCAAGCCTGTAGTCCCAAATACTCAGGAGGCTGAGGAGGGAGGATGCTTTTGCCCAGGAGTTGCAGGCTGCAGTGTGCTATGATCGTTCCTGTGAATAGCCACTGCACTCTAGCCTGGGCAACATAATAAGACCCCATCTCTGAAAAAAAATGTGGTCAGGTGTGGTGGCTCATTCCTGTAATCCCAGCACTTTGGGAGGCCAAGGCAGGAGGATTGCTTGAACTAGGGAGTTCGAGACCAGTTTGGGCAACATAATGAGACCCCCATCTCTACCAAAAAAAAAAAAAGAAAATTAGCTGAGGATGGTGATGCATGTCTGTAGTTTCAGCTACTCGAAAGACTAAGGGAAGAGGATTGCTTGAGCCTGGGAGATCAAGGCTGTAGTGAGCAATGATTGTGCTACTGCACTCCAGCCTGGGCAACAGAGCAAGACCCTGTCTCTTAGAAAAAAGTATGAGTAATCCCCTATAAGTAGTGGATATTCAGGCTGTTTCTCCTTTTATTATTATTATTATTTTTTTTTGCTATTATCAATAGCACAGTGAGGAATACCCTCGTAGCTGAATCTCTGCCTCCATCCTTTATTTTCTTAGGATATGTTTACATGGTCCATAAACGTTCATGCACACCTCCCATGCGTAAGGCCTGCATCTGGTAGCAGGAAGGGTCACAAAAATGTTTGGGAACCATGACCTCCGCCCTCCAGGAACTTGGGTTCCATTGGGATAGGCAGATATCTTCTCAGTAACTCCAATTCAAAGCTGATGGGTACAACAGTAATAGCCACTACCATTCATGGGGTGCTTTCAGTGTGCCAGTACTTTGTAGGTGTGGTCTCATGCCATCTTCAAAATACCACTGTGGGGCACTCAGTGGAGGCTGTTGTACCCTTTCTCAAACCACTTTAATGAAAAAAAAAACAAAAAACCTCACACGAATTTGGAATTGTCCCAGCAAGTCCAGGACATGGGGTCACCCTATTTATAATAATATGGACATACTTTGTTGGGGAACTGCGTCGTTCCTCTCTTAGCTTAGAGTGGCTAAAAAGATGGATTTGGATGATCCAACTTTGCCACCAAGCTGTGTGATCTTCTGGAGCAGGTACCATCAAGCCTTGGAACCTCAGTTTCCCCATCTGTCCAAGGGACTAGCCCTCATAGGCCTCTCTG
This sequence comes from Chlorocebus sabaeus, assembly GCF_047675955.1. NCBI lineage: Eukaryota > Metazoa > Chordata > Mammalia > Primates > Cercopithecidae > Chlorocebus > Chlorocebus sabaeus. Next base: position 106,276,894 of record NC_132914.1, read on the forward strand.
GAGTTCATTATTATTATTATTATTGTTGTTGTTGTTGTTGTTATTATTATTAGAGACAGTATCTTGCTCTGTTGCCCAGACTGGAATACAGTGGCATGATCACGGCTTATTACAGCTTCAGCCTCTGGGCTCAAGCAGTCCTCCCACCTCAGCCTTCTAAGTAGCGGAACCACAGGCATGCGCCACCACACCCAGCTAACTTTTGTATTTTTTAGAGAGACAGGATTTCACCATGTTTCCCAGGCTGGTCTTGCACTCTTGAGCTAAGCAATCCTCATAACTCAGCCTCCCAAAGTGCTGGGATTACAGGCATGAGCCACCATGCCCAGCTCTTTCTTGGTTCATTGAGACTCTGTGTGGAAGTTGCTGGTCTTGAGTACTGCCCTGAGTCAGCGTAAACATTGATGCAAACGAATAAGTAACACAGAGTTCAGTTACGAAAGAGCCCTCTGGAGTTGGGAGACATTTGGGATCTTGTCCTGAAGGCTTGGGCCATCTAAGAAGCCAGAACTCCTGAGTAGGTGAGGTCGCAAATGATGACTGATTTTCCATGGCGTGAGAACGGGGCCACAGTTCAGAGAGTGGAGAAATGAGTGTGGATCAGAGTGCAGAAGGGTTTGAAATAAAGTTGGGGATGAGGAGGCAGAATTTGTTTTTTAATGAGTCCCATTTCACTGCCATGCAATTCTGCTCTGAAAGGCCAGCTGCCTGCATGCAAATATTGGCTGTAGACCTATAAGGGGTTTTCGTTCTTGGCTACACGTTAGAATTTCCTGGTGGGGGGATTTTGAAATATCTAGATGCCGGGTACCCCACCTCTACCCCCTAGAGATGCTGGTGGGACCCCAGCATCGGAATCTGATAAAGTTCATCGTGTCAGGGTTGAAAACTCGTGCCTCGCCCCGGGTCAGCAGACTGCTGTTGTAAACGGTCAGACAATAAATAGTTTTGGCTTTGTGGCCATGTGGTCTCTGTTATAACTACTCAACTCTGCTGCTTCCTGCACCAGAAGCCATAGTTATGTAATGGAACAGGCCTGGCTGTGTTTCAATCACTTATTATTTATGGATGGGGAAATTCAAAGTTCGTATAATTTTTATGTGTCACAAAACAGGATTCTTTTGATTTCTTTTCTTTTTTTTTTTTTGATGATTTAAAAATGTTGGCTAGGCACGGTGACTTATGTCTATAGTCCCAGCACTTTAGGAGGCCAAGACAGGAGGGTTGCTTGAGGAGTTTGAGACCAGTCTGGGAAACATGATGAAACCCCGTCTCTACAAAAATAAAACAATTAGTTGGGCATGGTGGTGCACACCTGCAGTCCCAGCTACTCAGGAGGCTGAAGTGGCAGGATCACTTGAGCCCAGGAGTTTGAGGCTGCAGTGAACTATTTTTGTGCCACTGCACTGTAGCCCTGGCAACAGAGGGAGAGCATGTCTCTATAAAAAACAATTTAAGGCTGGGTGTGGTGGCTCACGCCTGTGGTCCCAGCACTTTGGGAGGCCAAGGTGGGTGGATCGCCCTGAGGTCAGGAGTTCAAGACCAGCCTGGCCAACATGGTAAAACCCTGTCTCTAATAAAAATACAAAAATTAGCAGAGCATGGTGGCGCACACCTGTAGTCCTAGCTACTCGGGAGGCTGAGGCAGGAGAGTCTCTTGAACCTGGGAGGCGGAAGTAGCACTGAGCTGAGATCGTGCTGCTGCACTCCTGCGTGGGCGACAGAGCGAGACTTCCTTTCAAAACAAACAAACAAACAAAACAAAACAAAAAACAATTTAAAAAGTTAAAACCACTCTTAGCTTGTGGGAGATACAAAAACAGGTGGCTGGGTGGATTTGGCCCATGGGTCCTAGTTTGCCCACCCACCCCTGGCCTAGCCAAGGTAGTCATCCCAGGGGTACTGATGGGGTAGGTGGCTTGAGAAATCTCCAAGGGTCCATTTCTGGGGAGTGTGGTTTTGTGCTGTTTGAACGATATCAGCCTTTACTGGGCTACAGTGTTCTTTCTTGCTTTCTTGTTTGGAAGTAGTCGTAATTACAGCATTGCCTGGCTCAGAATCAGCTCTCAGCAGTGCGGGTAGCCATTACCATCTCTATTTTGTAGAATAAGAGAGAAGGGAAGGAATTGAAGGTCTGGTTAAGGCCGGGGCCCTAGCCTAATGGCCCAACCTGGGTTCCTGTAATGCTATGCTGCAGAGGCACATGGTAGCTAAAGTGTTACAAGCTATTTACTTTGGCTAGGCCCAGGGACAGACTGTTAATTCCATCATGTGAGGAAACTGAGGCACGGAGTATTGAAGTAACTTTCTCAAAATTACACATGTTATAAGCGGTAGATTCCAGCTTCAAAGCCTAGGAGGATGGCCGCAGTCTACCAGAGTTTCTAAACTGTGGCTCTTTTGACACTTGGGGCTGTCCAGTTCTTTGTAGGGGGCTATCCTGTGCATTTTAGGGTGTTGAGCAGCATCCCTGGTCTCCACCCACTAGATGCCAGTAGCACATCCCCCAAGTTGTAACAACCAAAGGTGTCTCCAGGTATTGCTCCCCGGGGAGCAAAATTTCCCCCAGTTAAGAACTCAGGGCCAGGCATGGTGGCTCACCCTGGTAATCCCAGAACTTTGGGAGGCCAAGGTGGGCAGATCACCTGAGGTCAGGAGTTCGAGACCAGCCTGGCCAACATAGTGAAACCCCGTTTCTACTAAACATACAAAAATTAGCCGGGCATGGTGGCGGGCACCTGTAGTCCCAGCTACTCGGGAGGCTGAGGCAGGAGAATCGCTTGAATCTGGGAGGCAGAGGTTGCATTGAGGCGCAATGGTGCCACTTCACTCCAGCCTGGGTGACACAGCTAGACTCTGTCTCAAAAACAAATAAACAAACAAAAAACAACTCAGCATTATCCATGTTTGTCTCTTATTTGAGAGGCAATATAGGAGGCCATATGTATAATGCATGTTTTAAAAGTCCAATTAATAGAGGGGCTTCCATTTATCTCAGACTGTCTTTCTGCCTAGAAGTTAGATTCTGAGGTCAGCTAGAGTTGGATTAGAAATGGGGCTCTGCCACTTGCCAGCTATGTAACTGGAGGTAAATGGTCCTCTCTGAACCTCGGTTTCCTCATCGTGAACCTGGAGATGACAGCCTCCTCCATACAGGGCTATGGAGATTCACAGAGAAGCCCCCTGTGCCCAGTCCATAGTGGGCAACCAAGAATGTTTATTTCCTCCATTCCCGATACTATTCTGCCTGGTCTTGTGCTCTGGCAGCTGACTGTATTTGGTGTTTGGCTGACACCTCTGCTGTTGGTTGTACCTCAAGTCATTTCTAAAGTCACCTTGAAACATTTCAGCTCTCACCCTTGCCCAGCTGTATAAGGACAGGACTTCTCACTGGACAATGGCACTTAGGATGATCCTCCTTCAGTGGGAGCAAATGCTGGCTGAAGGTCAGCCCTCTAGAGCCAATGTTGGTTGGCTTCCAGCTTTATCAAAAAGAATTAAAATAGCCACTTGCCTGGAGATTGGGCCTGAAGCAAGGCCAGTCCGGCAATTTTGTGTGTTCGCTTGCCTAGCCTGCGGTAATGGACTCGTGACCTGCCTGATGGAGGGGCTCTGTTACCAGTTTTGAAATCAACATGGTGGCCAAGAATGGTTTTTTTTCCCCCTAGGCCACAAAATGAAGTTTTTTTTTTTGTTGTGCTTTGGGTCAAATTGCTGGAGTTTTAATGTTTGTGTGTGTAGACATGGGAGGTCTCAGACTTTCCGAAGCTGAAGGATCAAGCCAGCCAGTCAGGGAAGGTCGTGGACAGAATGAGGGGTGCGGCTGTGGGTGGGAATGTCAGTTAGTACAACCTCTGTGGAAAACAGTTTGAAGAGTTCTCAAGGAACTGAAAATAGATCTGTCAATCTCTCCAGCAATCCCACTACTTGGTAGGTACACAAAGGAAAAGAAATTGCTCAGTCAGATTCTCTTTTCATTGGGAGGATCTTAACATGATTGGTTGAAAACAATAAGTAAAATTAGCATGGAGTCCAGATGTGGTGGCTCACGCCTGTAATCCCAGCACTTTGGGAGGCTGAGGTAGGTGGATCACTTGAGGTCAGGAGTTCAAGACCACTCTGGCCAACATGTAAAATACAAACATTAGCCGGACATGGGGGCGGGCACCTGTAACCCTAGTTGCTCGGGAGGCTGAGGGAGGAAAATTGCTTGAACCTGGGAGGTGGAAGTTGCAGTGGACTGAGATCATGCCACTGCACTCCAGCCTGGGCGACACAGTGAGACTCAGTCTCAAAAAAAACAAAATAAAATAAAGAAATAATTATATCAAAAAGACATCTGTACTATTCACAGTAGCAAAGATATGGAATCAACCCAAGTGTCCATCAACAGATGACTAGATAAAGAAAATTTGGTATATATATATATAAAAAAATTTGTTTATGGCTCAGTAGTATTCTCTTGTGTGTGTGTATGGTGTGTGTGTATATATATACACACATGTATATATGTACATGTATCTATGTATTATATATAATGTGTATACACACATATATGGGTAAGTGTACATATATGTACATATATACATGTATCTATGTGTGAGTATATATAGATATGTATGTATATGTGTATACATGTACACATATATACACACACCAGGGAATACTAGTGTGCCCCAAAAAAGAATGACATGTCTTTTGCAGCAACATGGATGCAACTGGAAGCTATTTTTAAAAAATTAATTAATTATTTAATTTATTTTTAATTAATTTCTTTTGAGACTGGATTATGAGACTGCCTAATTGTGGTATTTTTTGGTAGAGATGGAATTTTGCCACATTACCCAAGCTGGTCTCGAACTCCTGGGCTCAAGCTATCCACCCACCTCGCCCTCCCAAAGTGCTAGGATTATAGGTGTGAGCTCCCGCACCCAGCCGAGGCCATCATCTTAAATGAAATAAGTCAGAAAGTCAAATACCACATATTCTCACTGTGGGAGCGAAATAGTGTTTCCACATGGATGTACAGTATGGAATAATAGACACTGGAGACTTGGAAGGGTGGGAGGAGAGTGGGATGAAATACTACCTATTAGACACAAGGTGTACTATTTGAGTGATGGTTACACTACAAGTCCACACTTCATCACTACATAATATATCCATGTAACAAAACAACACTGTACCCGCTGAATTTATACAAAAAAGAATGGGGAGAGTGGATGGGTCGGGAGCAGGCCTTGGGCTTCATGGAGCCGGGAGCAGATGAGTGGCCTGCTGCTTTTCCCGGTTAGGTTAGGAGATCAGCTGCATCTCTGCATCACTGCACTGAGTGATAATATAGCACTTACTATGCACCAACACTGCCTTTTACTTACTAGGTCTTGACGTATTTAATCCTCAGAACCTTATTTAACCTTTATTTCTATGTATTGACTTATGAACAAAGTATGTGTTATTATCCCCATTTTACAGATAGGAAACTGAGTGCTTTGCCCAAGGAGCACTGGAGTGGCTGTGGCTTTGGGTGTTCCTATTACAAAATAAATAGCTTTATTCTTATTGAAAATAACACATCATTGCAGAACATTTTGTAAAACATAGCAAAGAGGTAGCAGCTGTTAATACTTTAGCATTTTTCCCCCCAGATCAGGGGTCTGTCTGCAAATGATGTTCCTTGGGTTGCATCCCTTTTTTTGTAAATAAATAAAGTTCTTCTCTCTTTTTTTTTTTTAGGTAGCGTTTCACTCTATTGCCCAGTCTGGAGTGCAGTGGTGTGATCTTGGCTCACTGCAACCTCCACCTCCTGGGTTCAAGTGATTTTTGTGCCTCAGCCTTCCCAGTAGCTGGGACTACAGGCATGTGCCACCATGCCCAGCTACTTGTATTTTTTTTAATGTGAATGGGGTTTCACCATGTTGACCAGACTGGTCTCAAACTCTTGCCCTCAAGTGATCCACCCATCTTCGCCTCCCAAAGTGCTGGGATTACAGGCGTGAGTCACCATGCCCAGCGCAGCATTAACCTTTTAGAAGCTGGAAAGTAGATGAATGAGTGGTCACTGGCTTAAGGCTGAGTCTTAATGGAGCAGTGAGGAAAGTTAGGGACCCCTGGCCATATGTACCATAGAACCCCCAAAAGGCATGGTGTCTGGCAGCAAGGGATGCCCCTGGAGCTGAGGGGTAAGGAGGGTACCAAAATGAGAAGGACTGGGTAGAAGACTCCCAGGTCCCCTCCCCTGTCTCCTGTGGTGGGGGCTGTCCACTTCGACCCCAACAGAAGGCAGCAGTTCAAAGGGACATATAGAGGGTCTTGGGAGAAGGTATTGACAGGTACAGTTGAGGTCATGGGGCCTATATCCTAAATAGGAAGATAAGGGTCCGAATAGGTGCGGAATGCTTAGAACTTCCCCCTTCCCCTCGGGGCTCCAGGCTGACCTTTACTGTCCAGGCAGAAGACTGGAAAACTTCTCCCTGGGGAATCTGGCCAGAGAGAGAGAGAGAGAGAGAGAGAGAGAGAGAGAGAGACTGAAGATACTGACTCAGGGGATCCCCAGCACACAGCCCCTTCTACCTCACCCTACATTGAGCACAGGGTCAACCAGGTCCACCACAGTCTTAGAAATTCTGTTCTCACTCAGTCAGAAGGTTGGAACCAAAGCTTCCCTGACATTTGGGTCCAGTTTCTTTTTCTTTTTTTTTGAGATGGAGTTTTGCTCTTGTTGCCCAGGCTGGAGTGTATTGGCACCATTGCAGCCCACTGCAACCCCCGCCTCCCAGGTTCAAACAATTCTTCTGCCTCAGCCTCCCGAGTAGGGGGAATTACAGGTGCGCACCACCAAGCCCGGCTAATTTTTTGCATTTTTAGTAGAGATGGGGTTTCACCATGTTGACCAGGCTGGTCTTGAACTCCTGAACTCAGGTGATTCACCTGCCTTGGCCTCCCAAAGTGCTGAGATTACAGGCGTGAGCCACCGCGCCCGGCCCTGAGGTCCAGTTTCTCATATATGAGTCAAGGTCCAAACCAGCAGACGCAGGAAGCTTGGAAGAAACAAACTACGCTGGAGAAGAGAAGCTTAAAAAGCTCTCATTAATATCCTCGTTGAGGTCAGACAGGATGTTGCACTCATAGGAAGAGGATGCTATAACAAAGGGAACATTTGCAGGCCAAAAACAAGTTCATAGACATCAAAAACGTGATAGCAGAAATGAAGAACTTCACTGAATGTTTAGAAGATGAGGCCGAGAAAATCAACCAGTAAGTAGAAGAAGAGAGCGAATAGGAGAGGGGAAAAATACATAAACCAGTAGGCCAGTATAGGAATTTCAACATCCAAATATAGGACTTCAGGAAAAAATAGAGGAAAAAAAAGGTAAGGACATCAGCAAGGAAGTATTTGTTTCTTTTTGTTGTTGTTGTTTTTTGAGATGGAGTCTTGCTCTGTTGCCCAGGCTGGAGTGCAGTGGCACAATCTTGGCTCACTACAACATCCGCCTCCTGGGTTCAAGTGATTTTCCTGCTTCAGCCTCCCGAGTAGCTGGGATTACAGACACAGAACACCATGCCTGGCTAATGTTTGTATTTTCAGTAGAGATGGGGTTTCACCATGTTGGCCAAGCTGGTCTCTAACTCCTGACCTTAAGTGATCTTCCCACTTCAGCCTCCAAAAGTAGGGATCACAGGCATGAGCCACCATGTTCATCCCATCAAAGTAGTATTTGAAGACAAATTCCCAGGATGGGAGTTTCCAGATTGAGAGGGCCTGAGAGATGTGCAGCCTCATTGGTGGAAGCAGACACACACCTGAGCCCATCACTGTGAAATCGTAGAGTTCTGGGGACGGAGGGACGTTCCTATAAGCATCTGGATATGAAAAAACAGGTCACCTACAAAGAATCAGGGATCAGAATTACTCTCATTCTAGCAGCCTCTAGAAGCCACAACACAATGGCACAAGGCTTCTAAAACTCTGAAGAAGGTTTTCCTTCCTGGAATTTCTTTTTCTTTGGGATAGAGTCTCGCTCTGTGAGTCTCGCTCTGTCGCCCAGGCTGGAGTCCAGTGGCATGATCTCAGCCCACTGCAACCTCCATCCCAGGGGTTCAAGCGATTCTTCTGCCTCAGTCTCCCAAGTAGCTAGAATTACAGGTGCACGCCACCATGCCTGGCTAACTTGTATTTTTAGTAGAGATGAGGTTCACCATTTTGGCCGGGCTGGTCTCAAACTCCTGACCTCAAGTGATCTACCCACCTCAGCCTCCCAAAAGTGCTAGGATTACAGGCTTGAGCCACCACGCCTGACCTTCCCTAGCATTTCGTACACAGCCAAGCGGTAAGGCTGAATGTGAGGGCAGGAGAAAGGCTGAAGTGCAATGGTGTAATCCTAGCTCACTGCAGCCTTGACCTCCTGGGCTCAAGCAATCCTCATACCTTAGCCTGAGTAGCTAGGACTACAGGCAGGTGCCAGGCAATATGTCTGGCTAATTTAATTTTTTTTTTTTTTTTTTTTTTTTGAGATGGAGTCTGACCCTGTTTCCCAGTCTGGAGTGCAGTGGCGCAATCTTGGCTCACTGCAACCTCCGCCTCCCGGGTTCAAGCAATTCTCCCTCCTTGGCTTTCCAAAGTGCTGGGATTACAGGTGTGAGCCACCATGCCTGGCCCTGAATAGCCTGTCTTAGAAAGCTACTTGAGGATGCCTTCCACTGAAACCAGAGGGTAAACCAAGGAAGAGCAACACACAGGAGACAGGAAACAGGGGATTCAACATAGACTCAAGGGAATCTCCAGGGTGATGGTGATGAGGAAGCCCAGTCAGGAACAGGGCAGGGTAATTGAGGGCATCTTGTCATGCACCCTGCCATTTTACCATCTTGTTAAGTGGATGAAACTACTGGAGGATATGCCCCAGTGAAACAAGGGAGTCTACCAAGAAAGAGAGCCACCCGATCTCCCAACTTAGGAATCCAACCCCAAGGGAAGGCAAAGGGAATTCTAGGGATGTCAGCAAAGGGAAGCCCCAAAGCGATGATGGTGTAGGGGCCTAGAGGACAGCCAGTACCTTTGGAAGGAGAACAGAGGCCTCCAGGAGAGATGTCACCAGTGGAAAAAAAAAAAAAAAACAGAACTGATCAATTATTTATTATTATTATTTTTAATGAGATGGGGTCTTGCTATGTTGCCCAGGCTGGTCTTGAATTCCTGGGCTCAAGCAGTCCTCCTGGCTTGGCCTCCCAAAGTGCTGGGATTACAGGTATGAGCCACCGCATGTGGCCTGATCAATTATCTTATGTGTACTGGGACTCTATTAGGAGGAGTGGGGTGATTTAGCAACTGGTGCAAGGAACACTAAGTAAAGGAAAAAAATCATTAACTCCAGGAAAAGGCAAAAAGGAACTAAAATCTGGTACACTGCAGCTCTCATATGTGAATAATGATCACAAACTTCATATGTGAATAATGATCACAAACTAGTAAAACATTGAGTACGCGGTTTGCCAAATTACAGTGGACTTCTATGGTATCAACCAGCTGGTGGAGGGGAGCTGATGGGGTGGCCTGTGAGAGAACTAAATTCACGTCTCTCAGGATGGGAAGGCCATAGATGCTGTCTCACATGGATGACTCACAAGATTGTATAAACATGTTGTTTAGGACTATGGAGATGTGTAATTGCTAGAAAAAATCAGCATCAATTTCCTCTGGTGTGGAGGGATAGGGCAGGAAACCTGTTTTGTTGTTAAATATTTAAAAAATTGTTTTCAGTTTTCTAAAGAAATTTTGTGGGCTGGACATTGTGGCTCATGCCTTATAATCCCCGTGTTTTGGAAGGCCGAGGTGGGAGGATCGCTTGAAGCCAGGATTTCAAGACCAGCCTGGGCAACAAAGTGAGACCCCTGTCTCTACAAAAAATAAAATTAAAAAACTTCTGAAATACAAATGTAGAAAAGTACGTGAAATATATTAACACTGTGTAACAAGTCTGAACGATTAGAATGTGTGGACTTCTTCCCTGATCATAAAACTCTCACCCTTGTTATAAGTTTTTTAGTATTATTTGGGTTCCTAAATGATGGGCATGTAAAGTCAAAATTAACTTAGGATTTAAAATCTAAACATCCACCTTGGGACAGGTAGAAGAAACTGCTGCTTCTAGTTCATGTGCTGGCCTTAGCTGGCCTCTTAAGGTGCTTTCAGTTGGGTACAGTGGTTCATGCCTGTAATCCCAATGCTTTGAAAGGCTTTGATGTCACTTGACATCAAGAGTTTGGACCAGCCTCGGCAACATAGTGAGATCCCATCTCTACAAAAATGTTTAAAAATTGGCTAGGTGGCCAGGCGCGGTGGCTCAAACCTGTAGTCCCAGCACTTAGGGAGGCCGAGACAGGTGGATCACAAGGTCAGGAGATCGAAACCACCCTGGCTAACACGGTGAAACCCCGTCTCTACTAAAAAATACAAAAAACTGGCTGGGCGAGGTGGCGGGCGCCTGTAGTCCCAGCTACTCAGGAGGCTGAGGCAGGAGAATGGCGTAAACCCAGGAGGCGGAGCTTGCACAGAGCTGAGATCCGGCCACTGCGCTCCAGCCTGGGTGACAGAGCGAGACTCCGTCTCAAAAAAAAAAAAACAAAAAAAAAAAATTGGCTGGGCTTGGTGGTGCACCTCTGTGATCCCTGCTACCCAAGGAGGTCGAGGCTGCAGTGAGCCACGATTACACCACTGCATACCAGCCTGGGTGACAGAATGAGATCCTGTCTCAAAAAAAAAAAAAAAAAGAAGGTGCTTCCTGCCCTTGAGCCTCCTTGTAAATTGCTTCAGGGGCTCTGGAGAGCAAGTGCAAAGCAGAGGGGCTGTGGTGCACTTCGGCTTCTCTGCTCCACTGGCTTTATAGCTGCTGAGCTCTGAGTCCCGGGCTTCTTCCGTCATGCACGTCTGCCCCTGATTCTTACTCTGCAGGCCGAGCATGTCGGGACTCCACCTGGTGAAGAGGGGACGGGAACACAAGAAGCTGGACCTGCACAGGGACTTTACAGTGGCTTCTCCCGCTGAGTTTGTCACACGCTTTGGCGGGGATCGGGTCATCGAGAAGGTACAGACGGGTCTCGGCACTCTGGGTAGGGTCCGGTTGGGGTGCAGGGGCCCCTCCTCTCAGCTGAAGGTGGGAGATTCGGGTTCAGGCTCAATCCGAATCAATCTGAATCTCTGCCTGCTGCAGAGAGGGGGTGGGGGGGTGAGGGCCATAGTCTTGTGACACCCAGTGCTGGGTGCTTGACTTCCTGAGCTTTTCACCCTCACAACAGCCCAATGCAACAGGTGCATCGCTCCCATTCACAGATAGGGAGACTGAGACCTCTGGGCGTGGTCAGGAAGCTCCTGCAAAGGACTCTGGGTGTTTTTGGGAATGAGGCCGCTTTCTAGGGTACTGAATGGGAAGCATAAGTCCAGCTGTGCATTCCTGAGGTTCGTAGCTGCTTCGAGGAGAGGAGACAGACTTACTAGAATGGCAGTAAGGAAAGGGAGGTAGCTGAGATTTGCCAGTTCTGAAGGCTTTTCACATTGTCTCCTATACCATCTGCACAAGGCCCTGGGTCATCCATACTGTTTGATGATCGCCATTGTATTCGTGGAGAAACTAGTATTCAGAGATTTGATGTTAGTTGTCCAAGATTAGGTAATTAGTAGGAGGTGGAGCTGGGATTTGAACCCAGGCCAGTTTGGCTCTAACACCTTGTTCTTTTCCATTTTACTGGAGAGCAGGGTCATAATAATAATACCAATCTCAGTGACAGCTGCCATCTTTGAGGGCCTGTGCTGGGGTAGGCATCCTGTCCCCTGCTTTACATCCTTGCATCTTATTTAGCCATTCCCTCAGCCTGGTCAGTGGGTATTGTTTTACAGATGAGGAAACCGAGGCTTAGAGAGGGGAGATTGCTTGTCCAGTGTCACAGCTGGGCTCCAGAGCTCACACCCTCAACCCAGCACACTAAGTGCAGTATTGAGTGGTAGAGACTCATGCAGGATGCAGGTTCCAAAACCTGGCTGCCACTGGTCGTTTTTTATTTTATTTTTTTAAGTTTTCACTCTTGTAGAGATAGGGTGTCACTGTGTTGCCCAGGCTGAAGTGCAGTGGCACAATCATAGTTTGCTACAGCCTCAACCTCCTGGGCTCAAGTGATCCTCCTGCCTCAGCCTTCCGAGCAGCTGGGATTATAGGTGTGCACCACTATGCCTGGCTAGTTTTGTTTTTTATTTTTCTAGAGATCGGGGTCTCATTATGTTGTCCAGGCTGGTCTTGCACTCCTGAGCTCAAGTGATCTTCCTTCTTTGGCCTCCTAAAGTCTTGGGATTACAAGCATAGCCACCGTGCCACGCCTGGCCTTTGCCAACAGTCTTGATGGTTGAAAATACAGATTCTTCCACCCTGCTCCAGACCCTTGGATTTAAACCCTCCTGGGCGGAGATCCAGAAGCTGCATTTTTGTCACACTCGCCAGGAGACTGTTTTGCACTCAGCACAGTTGGTGGCTAGTGTGGAATTCTCAGGAGTCCAGAGAGGCTCGGGCGGCCACAGAAGGGCTCAGCCCAGTGCTGTTGTACTTTCTGGCTTAGGAGTTGACCTCGGCTTGCCTTCTCTTGTACATTCCTTGTGGGAAAGCTGCTGCTGTGGGGATTAGAGCCGCAAGCGGGCCCGCAGCAGCCTCTCCCCCATGGGACTCCCACATTTGTTGCACTAGAACGTATGGGGCCAAGGGAAACTGTGTAATTCTGGGATCATCAAAGTCCTTCCCTCTTGACCAAGCCTTGCTTTGATAATCGACTGAGAAAGCCAGAGCCCAGCCATTTCATCATGTCTTCCCAAGAGGCATTTTTTGACAGGGTAGAAGAACATTTCACCTGAACCAGAAACCCTGAGGTCAAATTTTAGTGCCACCACTCATGGGCTGTGAGATCTGAGTTCAGTTTCCCCTTCTGTAAAACAGAGGTGATCACATCCCAACTCTCTAATGAGACTTACCCTTCAGGAACGTCTTGAAGATTAGACAGCAATGAAGGAGGCCTTAAAATGATGAAATTGCTATGTAAGTCAAGCTTTGAAGCCATATGCCTAATTTTTTTTTTTTCTTAAACAAGAAGACTAGGGGCTGGACATGGTGGCTCACATCTGTAATTCCAGCACTTTGTGGGGGCAAGGTAGGAGGATTGATTGAGTCCAAGAGTTTGAGACCAGCCTGGGCAACATAGCAAGACCCCATCTCTACAAAAAATTAAAAAATTAGCTGAGTGTGCTGGTGCATGCCTTTAGTCCCAGCTACTCAGGAGGCTGAGGCAAGATGAACTTGAGGGTTTGAGGCTGCAGTGAACTATGATTGCACTACAGCCTGGATGACAGAGACTGTGTTAGTTTGCTCTCACACTGCTAATAAAGACATACCCAAGACTGGTAATTTATAAAGGAAAGAGGTTTAATTGACTCACAGTTCTGCATGGGTGGGGTGGCCTCAGGAAACTTACAATCATGGTGGAAGGAGAAGCAAACACATCCTTCTTCACAAGGTGGCAGCAAGGAGCAGTACCGAGCAAAAGAGGGAAAGCCCCTTATAAAACCATCAGATCTCATGAGAACTCACTCACCATCAGGAGAGCAGCAGCATGGGAGTAACCGCCCCCATGATTCAATTACCCCCCACTGGGTCCCTCCCATGACACGTGGGGATTATGGGAACTACAATTCAAGATGAGATTTGGGTGGGGACACAGCCAAGGCATATCAGAGACCCTGTCTCAAAAAAACAAAACAAAAGAAAACAACAAAAACCTAGAACTTTGGCTTTATTTTTTAGAGACATGGCCAGTTGTACCTCTTCATGTGGACATAAAGCTCAGAGAGGGAAGGGGTGTTCTCAAGGCCACACAGCAAGTTCATGACGCAACTGGGAATTGAAACCAGGACTCTTTCTGTTGCTCTCTGCGGTTGGGGACAACCAGCATTGACCACTGTTCCTCCTTACCACATCTAAGACCTTTAGCCTTTAGAATGCACAGACAGCCATGAGGGCAGTTCAGAGAACAGGTCAGACTGTGGAAAGTTCAAGTCCTCACTCTGCTGTGTGACCTGGGGCGGGTGCATTAGCTCCTCTGAGTTTTAATAGTTTAACCCCCAAATAGAAATAATAGTGAAAGCTCTTTCAAAGGCCTGATGTGAGGATGAAATGAAATAAGGCAGGTAAAACACATTGTACTGTAAAACGTCAAACAGTGTTAAGGGTGATCACAATTACACCAAAGGAATAAAAAAATCATTCACTGGGCCTGGCACAGTGGCTCATGCCTGTAATCCCAGAACTTTGGGTGGATGAGGTGGGCACATCATTTGAGCCCAGCCTGGGTTTGTGTTCAAGTTCAGGACCAGCCTGGGCAACATGACAAAATCCTGTCTTTGCAAAAACATTAAAAAAATGAGCAGGATGTGGTGGTGTACACTTGTAGTCCCAGCTACTCAGGAGGCTGAGGTGGGAGGATCACTTGAACCTGGAAGGTTGAAGTTGCAGTAAGCTGTGATTGCACCACTACCCTCCAGCCTGGGTGACAGAGCAAGACTCTGTGTCAAAATATATATATATATAAAATAAAAAAATATATATCTATATATTTCATCCAAACACCCATCCATTCATCTATCCATCCATCCATCCATCCATCCATCCATCCATCCATCCATCCATCCATCTATTTGATGATCCATTCATGTGACTGGCAGAATTTGAGCTCCTGCTCTGTGCTGGGATGTGTGCCATGGAAATGCATAGAAATACCAAGAGGAATGCTGTGTCGCAGGGGCTGCAGGAGGCTCTGCAGCTGTGAGGTGGACTCGGGGTAGCACGTGGCCCCCAGCACAGGTAGATGTGCATCTTCAGCTCCTTCCTTGTCTTCCCATGCAGGTGCTTATTGCCAACAACGGGATCGCCGCCGTGAAGTGCATGCGCTCCATCCGCAGGTGGGCCTATGAGATGTTCCGCAACGAGCGGGCCATCCGGTTTGTTGTGATGGTGACCCCTGAGGACCTTAAGGCCAACGCAGGTACCTGGGCCTTGACCCTCTCCTCCCGCCACGCCCCATCCTTACCTGCCCTCGCATGCTTCCCCTGTGCCTAGGCAAGTCCATCCTGGACTCCAGATGGTCAGGACCTCTCATGAGTCTGTATTTATTTGTCCTTCCTTCTTTATTGAATTAAAACGTCTGCTGACATCAAGAATGACTGTGCCTTACAAAAATGCAAATGGTTAACATGCAGAGGAAATTGGATCTTTGAGAAATGTCTGTGTTCTAGCAGATTGGGGGCTGTTTCTCCTGGTGTTTTCCTGCAGCTGTTGTATTCTAGCAGTCTGAGGGCTGTTGCTCCTGGTGTTTTCCTGAAGGAGGATGTAATTGTATTTCAATTACTTGTTCATTCTTCCATTCATTTGCCTGAGTTTTTTTATGATGAATCATTCTATAAACAACTGTTGGATGATTTACTTTTTTCCTGAACAGTCTTATCCTTTTATAGGCCCTACTCCCCACAGCAGCCAAAGTGACCTTTTAGAAACATAACTTATTCTGCTGTGTTTTCTGAAGGTTGTTAAAAACAAAAACCTTGGCCAGAGTGGTGGCTTGTGCCTGTAATCCCAGCATTTTGGGAGGCTGAGGTGGGAGGTTTGCTTGAGCCCTTGAGTTCGAGAGCAGCCTGGGCAACATAAGACCCTGTATCTACAAAAAATAAAAATAAAAAAATAACTGGGTACAGTGACATGCACCTGTAGTCTCAGCTACTCAGGAAGCTGAGGTGGGAGGATCGCTTCAGCCCAGGGGGTCTAGGCTGCAGTGAGCTATGATTACACCACTGCATTCCAGTCTGGGAAACAGACTGAGACTCTGTCTCAAATAAAACAACATAAACCTAAAAGCATAACTCAGATCCAAGCACAGTGGCTCACGCCTGTAATCCCAGCACTTTGGGAGGCCAAGATGGGCGAATCACTTGAGGTCAGGAATTTGAATTTTGAGACCAGCCTGCCCATCGCTACTAAAAATACCTCCCCAAAATTAGCCGGGCATGGTGGCAGTAGTCCCAGCTATTCAGGAGGCTGAGGCAGGAGAATTGCTTGAACCCAGGAGGCGGAGGTTGCGGTGGGCTGAGATCATCCCACTGCACTCGAGCCTGGGTGACAGAGCAAGACTGTCTCAAAAAAAAAAAAAAAAAAAAAAAGCAAAACAAAAACCAACATAAGTCAGGTCTTTTCGTGCTTCTTCTTAAAATGCATCAGAGGCTGTATGCTCTTCCCAGTAGTAGCAACCTCAGCACCATCCCCTAAGCCTTCCTGCCCCAAGCTCTGCACGGACATGGCCTCATTTGTTACTTATAGCTCTGTTTTACAGATGGCACAGTCGAGGCACAGGGACGTGAATTTATCACTTGTCCAGGGTCACACAACCGTCATGTGATGCAGGTGGGATGGGAACCCTGGTCTGAGTTCAGAGCATTATCCAGTGGGTCCTCCCGTCTTGGTTAGTCTAAAATTCAAGATTCTCACCGAGGCCTGTAAGTCCCCTCCTGACTCCATCTCGAACCTCTCGCCCTCCATCAGCTGGATACCAGTCATGCTGGCCTCTGGCGGCTCCTGGGCCTGTTGCAGAGTCTTGGTACCTGCTGGATCCTCTATTGAAAGTGCTTCTCCCAGAGCCCTTTGTGCAGTGGACTCCCTCCCCACCCAGTCTGTAGGTCTCACCATGATCCTTGCATCTCTCTCAGAGAACCTCATTTATTTTCTTCTCAGCACTGACCTGAGTCTGTAGTTATTGTGTTTATTTTCTTGTTTATCTCCTCCAACATAAAAGAAAAACTGGATGAGGACCAGGTAGCGTGTCTGGCCGCTCCCTTTGTCATCTCTGGAATCTCCCTATTGGCCAACATTTCTGTGTTTGATAAATGTAGGAGGCAGGCAGGCCGGAAGGAACAGCTCTGGGGTTTCTTTCTGTGTTTGCATATAAAGTGCCACAATCTTCAATTTCAGGATCGTAGCAAATTTCATAGTACAGATGTCCCAATCCCTGTGTTTGGATTGAGTCTAACTTTTCCTGGTCCGAAACACTGCTCAGTGGCTGTCGTCTGACTTTGGCCTTATTGATGTGTGGGTTTTTGTTTGTCTGTTGTTTTTTTTTTTGAGATAGAGTCTTGCTCTGTTGCCCAGCCTGGAGTACAGTGGTGCGATCTTGGCTCACTGCAGCCTCCACCTCCCGGGTTCAAGCAATTCTCGTGCCTCAGCCTTGCAAGTAGCTGGGAGGCGTGCACCACCATGACCGGCTAATTTTTGTATTTTTAGTGGAGACAGAGTTTCACCATGTTGGCCAGGCTAGTCTTGAACTCCTGACTTCTGGTGATCTGCCCGCCTCAACCCTCTAAAGTGCTGAGATTACAGGTGTCAGTCATTGCGCCCAGCCAACATGTGGTTGTTTTAAGGACATATTCTTAGATGTGAAATTTCTGGCTTAAAGAGCGTGAGTATTTTAAAATCAAAATATTGCATTATGTTCAGCCTTAAAAAGGAAGGAAATCCCGTCGTGTGTTACAACGTGGATGAAGCTTGAGGACATTGTGCTGGTCCCAAAAAGTGAAATAAGCCAGTCACAAAAAGACAAATACTGCATGATTCCATGTATAAGGGGTAACTAGAGTAGTGCAATTCATAGAGAGAGCGAGAGAGAGTGTATATCGTTGGTTGCCAAGGACGTCAGGGAGGGAGAAAAAGGGAGTTGTTGATGAGTATAGAGTTTCAGATTCATAAAATGAAAAAGTTCTGGACATCTGTTTCATGATATAAATATACTTCACTATTGAACTGTACACTCAAAAATGATTAAGATAGTAAATTTTACGGTTTTTTTTTTTTTTTACCATAATTTAAAACTCTGATTGTATTTTTGTTTGTTTGTTTGTTTGTTTGGGTTTTTTTTTGAGACAGGACCTTGCTCTGTCGCCCAGGCTGGAGTGCAGTGACATGATCACAGCTCACTGTAGCCTCGACCTTTGAGGCTCAAGTGATCCTCCTGCCTCAGCCTCCCAAGTAGCTGGGACTATAGGCATGCACCACCATTCCTGGCTACTTTTTTTTTTTTTGGAGAGACAAGGTCTCCCTTTATTGCCCAAACTGACCTTGCATTCCTGGCCTCAAACAATCCTCCTACCTCGGCCTCCCAAAGTGCTGGGTTGACAGGTGTGCACCACCACACCCAGCCCTATTGTATTATTTAATGGTAAAACAATATTAAGATAAACTTTAAATAGGAAATATTTTTAAAAACCTACCTCTAATCCCACTCTGTTGACAGATTACTTCCTTTGTCCTTCGTTCCCTTCCAGGCCTTCCAGGCCTTGTCCAGAGACACATCTGTTTCACGTAATTAAAATCATATGTCATTTTCTTTAAATTTTCTTCCTTTTTTTTTTTTTTTTTTTAAATGAGACGGAGTCTTGTTCCATCACCCAGACTGGAGTGCAGTGGCATGATCTCAGCTCACTGCAACCTCCACCTCCTGGGTTCAAGCAATTCGCCCACCTCAGCCTCCCGAGTACTTTGGATTACAGGTGCCTACCACCATGCCCAGCTAATTTTTGTATTTTTAGTAGAGACAGGATTTCACTATGTTGACCAGTCTGGTTTCGAACTTCTGGGCTCAGGCGATCTGCCTGCCTCAGCCTCCTAAAGTGCGGGATTATAGGCATGAGCCACCATGCCCAGCCTTCTCTTTACATTTTCATACATGTTTGTCCGTTGTTGCCATAGAAGTCTGCATGGTTCTGCTTTCCATGGCTGTACACAGTCACATCTTGTAATGTTCTGCCATTGATGTCCGTCTGTCAGCAGTTCCTTTCTTCTTGCTCCCATTTAATTTCAGAGTACATCAAGATGGCGGATCAGTACGTCCCCGTCCCAGGAGGGCCTAATAATAACAACTATGCAAACGTGGAGCTGATTGTGGACATTGCCAAGAGAATCCCTGTGCAGGTAGATGGACCAGGGTGCCTGAGTGTGGTCTCTGAGTGTGGGATGATGCCCCTTGTTTCTAGTTCAATTCCACAGTTCACAAGGGGCGGAGGGTCCAGGTCCCACAAGGCTCCAAATTCCTGGGCTGACATAACAGAAAAGAGTGTTCAAGTGATGCGAAGCACATTCTTTTTTTAAAAAAATTTTACAGACAGGATCTCGCCATGTTGGCCAGGCTGGTCTTGAACTCCTGGGCTCAAATGATCCTCCTGCCTCGGCCTCCCAAAGTGCTGGGGTTACAGGTGTGAGTTACTGTGCTCGGCTGGGAGGCATATTCTTGAAGGAAGACTGTTGCTCACCCCTTTCTGTGTTGCAGGCGGTGTGGGCTGGCTGGGGCCATGCTTCTGAAAACCCTAAACTTCCGGAGCTGCTGTGCAAGAATGGAGTTGCTTTCTTAGGTAGAGTGTATCCCCATCAGATACATGGGAATTGGGGCGTTGCTGGGACATTCTGCTAGGTCTGGCCCTCTTTCTACTCCTGTCCTGTAAAGCGGAGGTCCCTTTGATTTCCCACCTCACACTTTCATTGTGAGGAGTGAGTGAGTCCCAGGGTGGAAGGGCACACAGCTAATCTGCCAAGTCATGGAATTAGGAACTGCCCGCTTTTCAAAGGAAGACACACAGGCAGCCAACAAGCATATGAAAAAAAGCTCAACATCACTGATAATTAGAGAAAGGCAAGTCAAAACCACAGTGAGATACCATTTCTTGGCAGATTCTGATGAGATTGTGGAGAAAAGGGAACGCTTATGCACTGTTGGTGGGAGTGTAAACTAGTTCAGCCATTGTGGAAAGCGTATGGCAATTCCTCAAAGAGCCAAAAATAGAACTACCATTTAACCCAGCAATCCTGTTACTGGGTATATACCCAGAGGAATATAAAATCATTCGACCATAAAGACCCATGAACACGAATGTTTATTGCAGCACTATTCACAATAGCAAAGGCATGGAATCAACCTAAATGCCCATCAATGACAGATTGGATAAAGCAAATGTGGTACATATATACCATGGAATGCTACACAGCCATCAAAAATACTGAGATTATGTCTTTTGTGGGAACATGGATGGAGCTGGAGGCTGTTATCCTTAGCAAACTAACAGAAGAACAGAAAACCAAATATTACGTGTTCTCATTTATAAGTGGGAGCTAAATGATGAGAATACATGGACACAAAGAGGGGAACAGCAGACGCTACTTGAGGGTGAAAGGCTGGAGGAGGGAGAAAAGCAGAAAAATAACTATTGGGTACTAGGCTTAGTACCTGGGTGATGAAATAATCTGTACCACCACAAACCCCTGTGACATGAGTGTACGTGTGTAACAAATTTGCACATGTAATTATATCCATGTCCTTGTGTAGTTTAGGGGAATCATTTACTATCATGTAATACATCCCTGCTTCTCCTTACCTGTGGGTCTGAAAACAGTCTTGCCCAAATGTGAAGCAGCTCAGTGCGGATCAATACCTGATATTCACCTGAGGCGCAGCTGGGAGTCCCATGCCCATTGACGTTTTCTTTGTCTGTGGGCTCTGAGTACATATGGGCATCTGTCCTGTCTGACAGTCACCCAGGACTCTTATTATCAGTCTTAATTCCTCTGGAGGTTGATGATCCAGCCCACTGGACAAATCCAGCCCATGGCTTGCCTTTGTAAATAAAGTTTTATTAAAACATGGTCGTGCTCATTCATTTATGTATTGCCTATGGCTGCTTTCACCCTACACTGGCAAAGTTGAGTCATTGTGACAGAGACCTGCAGGCTCACAAAACTGAAAGTATTTCCCATCTGGCTCTTTATAGAAAGAGTTTGCTAACCTATGGTCCAGCTCTTTGAGCTCCTAGCTTACCTCTTTGATCTAGTTTTCTGCCTCCCTGCCAAAGTGTATTTTGTGTATGCCACTGTAGCCTAGGTTGTAACTCACAACAGGTTTACAATCCACATGTGTTGAAAGTTGACTGATGCAACAGCAGACTAACAGATTTCTTCCTTCCCTAACGTGAGGTTAAGCTCCTTGAGAGCTGGGACCAGAGAATTTTCTCTGTCATCTTCTCCTCACCTGGCCCCACCACCATGCACTCGGTCGGCACTCAGCCCCAAGGGTCTTGTGACTGACCAGATTCTGCTTCCCTTCTTGTCCCCAACTCCTCAGGCCCTCCCAGTGAGGCCATGTGGGCCTTAGGAGATAAGATCGCCTCCACCATTGTCGCCCAGACTCTGCAAGTCCCAACCCTGCCCTGGAGTGGAAGCGGTAAGGGACCCCGAGCTTCCCTCTGGGGGAGCTTCTCAGCCCAGTCTTGGTAATGTGAACAATCAGGGTGACAGAAGTATGCTTGCAACAATTCTTTCTGTTACAAATGTTACTTTAATTTTTTGTCACTAGCAAAATATTTTAAAATTTTAAGTTAGTAAACAAGTGGTACAATTTATTGTAGGCAATTTAGAAAATATAAGAGGTACAAAAAAGAAATGGAAATCATTCATAATCCTATGACCCAGTGTTGAACATGTATTACACTGTGGGTATCTACCTTTCCAACATTTTTCTTGGCCTATTACTAAAAAAAAAAAAAAAAAAAAAAGACAAATCTTGGCCAGTGGCTCATGTCTGTAATCCCAGTGCTTTAAGAGGCTGAGGGATGAGGATCACTTGAAGCCAGGAGTTCAAGACCAGCCTGGGCAACATAGCAAGACCCCATCTCTAGACAAAGTAAAAAAAAAAAAAAAAATTAACTGGTTGTGGTGGTGCATGCCTGTAGTCCCAGCTACTCAGGAGGCTGAGGCAGGAGGATGGCTTGAGCCTAGGAGGTTGAGGTTACAATGAACTATGATGGTACCACTGCACTCCAGCCTGGGTGATGAGACCCTGTCTTTAAAAGGAAACAACAACCCATCTTACATTTCCTAGTTTGTGACTTTTTTTCCCCCACTAATGAATATCTTTCTATGTAAAAAATATACTTTATACCATTTAAGATGCCTGCATAGGATTATTATGTCTTATGGATGTATCATCATTGACTTAATAGTCCTCATAGTTAAATAATTTAGATTGTTTCCAATTTATTTTTTCTAATTTAAAAAATATTCAAAGGAATGGAGCTTTGATAATCTTACAGCTAAATTTATGTGTGCATTTAAATAATTTTCTTAGGATAAATTCCTAACAGTGGAATTTCTAGGACAAATTTAAAAATAAGTAGGACAGTCTCAGAAGTTTCCTATTAAATTTGATTTTTTTTTTCTCCTAAAAGTTGAATTTTAAATTTGGGATGGAAAATTTACTTTCATTTGTTAAATCTTTGCATGGTTTTGGGAAATAATTATTCACATATAAATGATTCCATAAGGTAGAATTGGGATTTTTTTTGGATTTAGATTAATATGGCTGTTGTTGGTAGACTCAGTCTGAGTTTCTTTCCTTTTTTGTTGTTTTGTTTTTGAGACAGGGTCTCACTCTGTCACCCAGGCTAGACTGTAGTGGCATGATCATGGCTCACTGCAGTCTTGACCTCCTGGGCTCAAGTGATCCTCCTGTATCAGCCTCTCCAGTAGCTGGGGCTACAGGCCCATGCCACCATGCCTGGCTAATTATAAACATTTTTTTGTAAAGACAAGGTCTCACTATGTTGCCAGGGTTGGTCTTAAACTCCTGGGTTCAAGCGATCCCCCCACCTCAGCCTCCCAAAGTGCTGGGATTATAGGCGTGAGCCACCGCGCCTGGCAGTTAGTTTCTTAAGCTTGATTTCTCATTCAAGGTTGGGTTAGTTCTTGAGGAAATGAAAAGCCATTGTGAGAAGCTGAAGGGAGTGTCTGTATTCCACTGGTCCAGAAGCCCAGGTCTAGCACTACGTCAGGAGGGAGAGGCCCTGTGGTTTCTGGGTTGTGTGTGTTTCTCCTGGATTTGGGAGGAATCAGCTTTCTTTGTGACTCTCCAGGCCTGACAGTGGAGTGGACAGAAGATGATCTGCAGCAGGGAAAAATAATCAGTGTCCCAGAAGATGTTTATGACCAGGGTTGTGTGAAAGACGTAGATGAGGGCTTGGAGGTAAATGCAGAGCCTGCGGGGGCCAGGGGGGCCAGAACCGAACTGCCTCTGCCCTGGTAGCGGTTGGCAACTGGCTAACCTCTAAAGAGGTCTGTTTGTCCCTTTGCATCCAGGCAGCAGAAAAAATTGGTTTTCCATTGATGATCAAAGCTTCTGAAGGTGGCGGAGGGAAGGGAATCCGGAAGGCTGAGAGTGCGGAGGACTTCCCGATCCTTTTCAGACAGGTGAGCAGTTCTTGCTGTGTCTTTTTGCATCTGTCTTTGGGAATTGTTTGTGGGCTGCCAGATTATTTCTCTTAGCGTTATTCTGTGACTGTCAAGAAGACATTTGTAGGAGCTGGATGTATTGTTGTATCGTATTTTGCAACAAATGTGTACATTTTTACTCAGAAAAGCCCATGGTTTTGTGTTGATCTTGACGGCATCTTTTAGGTAGTTCAAGTCTATAAATCAGGGTATCTAGAAATGCTTTCAGAGATACAGGATCAAAATAGCTGTTGGTGACAATGTTGGCCTATAGAGGAATGGCATATTTTATAAATTTTAGTACTCTTAGTGTTTCTAATGTTTGTAGATGATCTATTTTATTTTATTTTTGAGACAGAGTCTCACTCTGTCATGCAGGCTGGAGTGCAGTGACACGATCTCAGCTCACTGCAACCTCGGCCTCCCAGGTTCAAGTGATTCTAGTGCCTCAGCCTCCCGAGTAGCTGGGATTACAGGCGTGTGCCACCTCACCCAGCTTATTTTTGTCTTTTCAGTAGAGACAGAGTTTCACTATGTTGGCTGGACTGGTCTCAAACTCTTGGCCTTGAGTGATCCGCCCACCTTGGCCTCCCAAAGTTCTGGGATTACAGGTGTGATCCACTGCGCCCTGCCTGATTAATTTTAACTGTAGGAACAAATGGCATATATACTTACTGGTAGCTAGTTTTCTTCTTTTAAAACCTTATGTCTGTTATTAGCAATGTTTAGAAAACATTTATACTGACAATCTTCCCATTCTTAAAGCTAACTATTTTAATATTTCTAGGTTTTCTTCTAGACCTTCTTCATATGTATATTTTAAAGAACTGTATTCAGTCTACACAAAATTTTGTTCTGCATTTAAAATATTTCAAATTGTAGATCATGAATATTATTATGTTATTCCAGCCCTGGCAATTATTTTGATGATTACTCAATATTTTATGTGTGGCACTAGCCTTATTTATGAAACCTTTCCTTTTTTGTTAAATGTTTAGCTTATTTCCACTTTGTTATTATGAATAATAATACTATAGTATAATATGATATTTAGTACTATAAATAACACTTAGCTATTTTTTTTCCTCTTCTGAATTTTTTTCTTGGATAAAGACTTGGGGAGAAAGACTTAGTTAAATAGCATGCACTTTACATGCACTTCCATTTTTCTTTTTTTTTTTTTTTGAGACAGAGTCTCACTGTGTCGCCCAGGCTAGAGTGTGGTGGCACGATCTCTGCTCACTGCAAACTCCGCCTCCCGGGTTCACGCCATTCTCCTGCCTCAGCCTCCCGAGTAGCTGGGACTACAGGCGCCCGCCACCACACCCAGCTAATTTTTTGTATGTTTAGTAGAGACAGGGTTTCACCATGTTAGCCAGGATGGTCTCAATCTTCTGACCTTGTGGTCCACCCGCCTTGGCCTCCCAAATGACTGGATTACAGGCGTGAGCCACTGCACTCAGCCTTTACATGTGCTTTCAAACACATATCAGTACATTGCTTTCTAGGAGTTTTACTGATTATACCACTCTTGGTATAATATGTGAGTGTTGTATAAAGCAGCAGTTTCACTACCACTGTACCTCTGTTGAAGTATACAGGTGTTTTGGGGATTTGGGTGGGGGGAAGAATTGATATTAAAAGGCAAGTTGAAGCAGCAGTACAAAAAATTCATGTCTATCCTTCACCCAGTTTCACTCGTTAATATTTTTCATATAACTTTGCAACTAAGAGATTAACGTGGGCACTTTTCTGTTCAGTAAACTCCAGACTAGATTGAATTTCATCAGTTTTTGCACTAATGTCCCTTTCCTGTTGCAGGATTCATTCCTGGATTCCATATTGCATTAGAGGTCATACAGATTTTAAAGCTTTTTTGCTTTTTAAAAATAGAGTTTATTTATTAGAGCAGTTTTAGGGTCACAGCAAAATGGAGCAGAAAGAATAGAGTTCCCACATACCCCAGGCCCTCATGTGCACACAGACCCCCAAGCTTTTTTATTTTACTTACATGAGTGCACTATGAATATGTTCGTCATGTAGAGAGTCAATCAAGTCAGCAATGTGTTAAGAATAAAAAAGGAAAAACCCTTTTCCCCCATCACCTTCCAACTTTCCTTTCTCAGATGTAACCACTGTTAGCAGCTGCCAGGGGGGTCTCCTTTCAGCACTGTCACTGTATATACTTTTACATAGACATTCATACAGTTGTTTCATTATTTTTTTGCATGAGTTCATCCCATACATTATTGCAAATTACTTTTTTTAAACTCAATTTGTCTTAGAAATCATTGTGCGTGAATACTTTTCACATTGTCTTTAAGAATCTCTAGAAGACATGCCTATAAAACAATGCCTTTCAGCTTTTTTTTTTTTTTTTTTTGAGACGGAGTCTCGCTCTGTTGCCCGAGCTGGAGTGCAGTGGCCGGATCTCAGCTCACTGCAAGCTCCGCCTCCCGGGTTTACGCCATTCTCCTGCCTCAGCCTCCCGAGTAGCTGGGACTACAGGCACCAGCCACCTCGCCCGGCTAGCTTTTTTGTATTTTTTAGTAGAGACGGGGTTTCACCATGTTAGCCAGGATGGTCCCGAACGCCTTTCAGCTCTTAACAGGATGAAGTAAGTTTGTCCTTAGATTCCAGCCGGGAGAGCTAGCTGAGAAAGTGCAGTAAGTGGAAGAAAAAGACAACCACAGATTAGTGTGTTTTGGTCCTATTTGCATTCAAAGAAACTTTCTCTGTATGTGTCGCTATATGCATAGAAGAAAGCCAGTTTGGACAGCAAACTCTTAACAATACATTATCTTTAGGGGATGTGATTGTGGGGAGATTTTACCATTTCACAAAGTTTGACTTAAAAAGAGAATATGTTGCAGGTAGTGACTATCTGGGGCTGGTGGTGCAGATGATAAAGGAATTTACCAAGACAATTGTAAGTAAAGAAAGGCAGATTTATTGGAGGAAGTATGAAAATATGTTGCAAGATTGCAACAGGCAGCACAGCCGAGAAGGGGCTGTCTGCAAAGAGGCAAGGGCTGGTGGGAGGTTTTATAGGGTGGTGCTGGAGGAGGGGCTATGAGGTTGTTATGTCCTGGGGTTGTTTGTGATTAGTCATCTCTTAAAGCAGTTGTTCATTGTTCTTTCCCACCTGGGGCCCTCCGCCACCTGGGGCCCCTTTCTCATTGTTACTTACTGTGGAGTCAGGACTCCACAGAATATTATGTCTTTGAGACAAAAAAAGTAAAAGATCAGCAGAGTCCTGGATGAGTACCCTAAACACATCACTGCCTTTGTTTTATGTTCTCTCCTGAGAACTTCCAGAAGCTTCCGGAGCTGGTTTCCCCGTGAAGATCAGGCTGCTCTGCTTCCCCCGACAGGTACAGAGTGAGATCCCAGGCTCCCCCATCTTTCTCATGAAGCTGGCCCAGCACGCCCGTCACCTGGAAGTTCAGATCCTTGCCGACCAGTATGGGAATGCTGTGTCTCTGTTTGGTCGCGACTGCTCCATCCAGCGGCGGCATCAGAAGATTGTTGAGGAAGCACCGGCCACCATCGCCCCACTGGCCATATTCGAGTTCATGGAGCAGGTACACTTCTTAGAGCCCAGGTGGCAGCTTCAGAGAGAGCCGTCTCAGCTCAGAGTCAGGAAGAACTTTCTACGGTCAGTGTGGCCGGATGGTGGCATGGGTGCCTAACAGGAGGGAGGAGGGCCCATTCCAGAGGTGACTTCAGCATCACACAGGTTTATTGGATTAGCCGGTCTGTGAACTCCCCTAATATTTCCTTTCTTTTTTGAGACAGAGTCTCACTGTGTTGCCCAGGCTGGAGTGCAGTGGTGCGATGATAGTTCACAGCAGCCTGTAACTCCTGGGCTCAAGTGATCCTCCCACCTCAGCCTCCCGAGTAGCTGGGACTACAGGAATATGTCACCATGTCTGGCTAATTTAAAAAAAAAAATTTTTTTTTTGTAGAGACAGAGTCTTGCTATGTTGCCCAGGCTGGCCTTGAACTCCTGGCCTCAAGTGATCCTCCCGTCTTGGGCTCCTTAAGTTCTAGGGTGACAGGCATGAGCCACCACACCTGGCCAGTCCCAAAATATTTCACACATAGCTGAGTCTGCATTTGGTGAAGGAACTGATAGTCACCATTTACAGTTCCCTGAAAAGACCTCTGGAACGCCCTTGGCCTCTTTCTGTTTCTTCACAGTGTGCCGTCCGCCTGGCCAAGACCGTGGGCTATGTGAGTGCAGGGACAGTGGAATACCTCTACAGCCAGGACGGCAGCTTCCACTTCTTGGAGCTGAATCCTCGCTTGCAGGTGGAACATCCCTGCACGGAAATGATCGCTGACGTCAATCTGCCGGCTGCCCAGCTACAGGTGAGAAAACGGGCTCGGGGCCTTGGGACTTCTCCGCCCGGGGTTGGGGGTCCATGTGCTGCTCCCATTAGTCCATCGGGCCCATCCTTTGGCTGACTGTCCCACGGGAATGACTGGCCAAAGAGCACTTTGAGAAATCTGTAAAAGCTACAGTTCTCCCTGGGAAAATATCTTTTATACAATTTCAGGGCATTTATAGACCTAGAGAAATGTTTCTTAACCTTTTTATCAATATCACTCCCTGCAAAGATCCTTTGGACACATTTTATATCCTAATCCCTGTCTTGTGAAATTTTAATATCACAGATATACCACATATCTGTTTGGATATTGTAGATGTATCTGTGCTTTATTCATGAAAAGAGTGAGTTTTTTTCACTCCCAAGAACAAATATTTGTCTCTTCAGAGGCAGTATTACCCCTGTTAAGAATATGTGACCCAGAGTTGTAAACTCTTGGGTTAAAGGGAACTCTAAATTTTTTTTTTATTTTTAATTTTTATGGGTATATAGTAAGTATATATATTTACAGGGTGCAAGAGATTTTTGTTTTTGTTTTTGTTTTTTTGAGATGGAGTCTTGCTCTGTCGCCCAGGCTAGAGTGCAATGGCACAATCTCAGCTCACTGCAGCCTCCGCCTCCCAGGCATGCAATGTGTAATAATCACATCAGAGTAAATGGGTATCCATCCCCCTCCAGCATTTATCCTTTCTTTGTGTTATGGTGTTATGAATATTCCAATTATACTCTTTTAATTTTAAGATGTACAATAAATTATTGTTGACTGTAGTCACCCTGTTGTGCTATATCAAATACTAGGCCGTATTCATTCTATTAATCACTACATTTTTGCGCCCATTAACCATCCTCGCCTTCCATGCCCCTCTCTCTTCCTTTCCAGCCTCTGGTAGCCATCATTCTACTCTCTGTGTCTGTGAGTTCCGTTGTTTTAATTTTTAGCTCCCACAAATGAGTGAGAACATGCAAAGTTTGTTTTTCTGTGCCTGGCTCATTTCATTTAACATAATGTTCTCCAGTTCCATCTGTGTTGTCGCAAATGATGGTCTCATTCTTTTTTCATGTCTGAATAGTATTCCATTGTGTGAAGGTACCACATTATCTTTTTTCTTTCTTTCTTGTTTTTGAGATGGAGTCTCGCTCTGTTGCCTAGGCTGGAGTGTAGTGGTGCGATCTCAGCTCACTGCAACCTCCACCTCCTGTGTTCAAGCAATTATCCTGCGTCAGCCTCCCTAGTAGTTGGGATTACAGGTGCACACCACCATGCCCAGCTAATTTTTGCATTTTTGGTAGAGATGGGGTTTCACCATATTGGCCAGGCTGGTCTCAAATTCCTGATCTCAGATGATCCACCCGCCTCAGCCTCCCAAAGTGCTGGGATTACAGGCATGAGCCACTGTGCTCAGCCTGTACCACATTTTCTTTATCCAATCATCTGTTGATGGACATTTAGGTTGATTCCAAATCTTGGCTATTGTGAATAGTGCTACAATAAACATGGGAGTACAGATATCTCTTCAATATACTGATTTCCTTTCTTTTCAGTATATATTTAGCAGTAGGATTGCTAGATTGTTTGATAGTTCTACTTCTAGTTTTTATTATTATTATTATTATACTTTAAGTTCTAGGGTACATGTACACAACATGCAGGTTTGTTACATATGTATACATGTGCCATGTTGGTGTCCTGTACCCATTAACTCATCATTTACATTAGGTATATCTCCTAATGCTATCCCTCCCCCTGTCCCCTCCCCACAATAGGCCCCGGTGTGTGATGTTCCCCTTCCTGTGTCCAAGTGATCTCATTTTTCAGTTCTCACCTATGAGTGAGAACATGCGGTGTTTGGTTTTCTGTTCTTGTGATAGTTTGCTGAGAATGATGGTTTCCAGCTGCATCTATGTCCCTACAAAGGACACAAACTCATCCTTTTTTATGGCTGCATAGTATTCCATGGTGTATATGTGCCACATTTTCTTAATCCAGTCTGTCATTGATGGACATTTGGGTTGATTCCAAGTCTTTGCTATTGTGAATAGTGCCGCAATAAACATACGTGTGCATGTGTCTTTATAGCAGCATGATTTATAATCCTTTGGGTATATACCCAGTAATGAGATGGCTGGATCAAATGGTATTTCTAGTTCTAGATCCTTGAGGAATCACCACACTGTTTTCCACAATGGTTGAACTAGTTTACAGTCCCACCAACAGTGTAAAATTGTTCCTATTTCTCCACATCCTCTCCAGCACCTGTTGTTTCCTGATTTCTTAATGATCGCCATTCTAACTGGTGTGAGATGGTATCTCATTGTGGTTTTGATTTGCATTTCTTTGATGGTGAGTGATGATGAGCATTTTTTCATGTGTCTGTTGGCTGTATGAATGTCTTCTTTTGAGAAGTGTCTGTTCATATCCTTTGCCCACTTTTTGATGGGGTTGTTTGCTTTTTTCTTGTAAATTTGTTTGAGTTCTTTGTAGGTTCTAGATATTAGCCCTTTGTCAGATGAGTAGATTGCAAAAATTTTCTCCCATTCTGTAGGTTCCCTGTTCACTCTGATGGTAGTTTCTTTTGCTGTGCGGAAGCTCTTTAGTTTAATTAGATCCCATTTGTCAATTTTGGCTTTTGTTGCTGTTGCTTTTTGTGTTTTAGACATGAAGTCCTTGCCCATGCCTATGTCCTGAATGGTATTACCTAGGTTTTCTTCTAGGGTTTTTATGGTTTTAGGTCTAACATTTAAGTCTCTAACCTATCTTGAATTAATTTTTGTATAAGGAGTAAGGAAAGGATCCAGTTTCAGCTTTCTACTTATGGCTAGCCAATTTTCCCAGCACCATTTATTAAATAGGGAATCCTTTCCCCATTTTTTGTTTCTCTCAGGTTTGTCAAAGATCAGATGGCTGTAGATGTGTGGTATTATTTCTGAGGGCTCTGTTCTGTTCCATTGGTCTATGTCTCTGTTTTGGTACCAGTACTATGCTGTTTTGGTTACTGTAGCCTTGTAGTATAGTTTGAAGTCAGGTAGTATGATGCCTCCAGCTTTGTTCTTTTGGCTTAGGATTGTCTTGGCAATGTGAGTCTTTTCTGGTTTCATATGAACTTTAAAGCAGTTTTTTCCAATTCTGTGAAGAAAGTCATTGGTAGCTTAATGGGGATGACATTGAATCTATAAATTACCTTGGGCAGTATGGCCATTTTCACAATATTGATTCTTCCTATCCATGAGCATGGTATGTTCTTCCATTTGTTTGTGTCCTCTTTTATTTCACTGAGCAGTGGTTTGTAGTTCTCCTAGAAGAGGTCCTTTACATCCCTTGTAAGTTGGATTCCTAGGTATTTTATTCCCTTTGAAGATATTGTGAATGGGAGTTCATTCATGATTTGGCCCTCTGTTTGTCTGTTACTGGTGTGTAAGAATGCTTGTGATTTTTGAACATTGATTTTGTGTCCTGAGACTTTGCTGAAGTTGCTTATCAGCTTAAGGAGATTTTGGGCTGAGACGATGGGGTTTTCTAAATATACAATCATGTCATCTGCAAACAGGGACAATTTGACTTCTTCTTTTCCTAACTGAATACCCTTTATTCCTTTCTGTTGCCTGATTGCCCTAGCCAGAACTTCCAACACTATGTTGAATAGGAGTGGTGAGAGAGGGCATCCCTGTCTTGTGCCAGTTTTCAAAGGGAATGCTTCCAGTTTTTGCCCATTCAGTATGATATTGGCTGTGGGTTTGTCATAAATAGCTCTTACTATTTTGAGATACATTCCATCAATACCGAATTTATTGAGAGTTTTTAGCATGAAGGGCTGTTGAATTTTGTCAAAGGCCTTTTCTGCATCTATTGAGATTATCATGTGGTTTTTGTCTTTGGTTCTGTTTATATGCTGGATTACATTTATTGATTTGCATATGTTGAACCAGCCTTGCATCCCAGGGATGAAGCCCACTTGATCATGGTGGATAAGCTTTTTAATGTGCTGCTGGATTCGGTTTGCCAGTATTTTATTGAAGATTTTTGCGTCGATGTTCATCAGGGATATTGGTCTAAAATTCTCTTTTTTTGTTGTGTCTCTGCCAGGCTTTGGTATCAGGATGATGTTGGCCTCATAAAATGAGTTAGCGAGGATTCCCTCTTTTTCTATTGATTGGAATAGTTTCAGAAGGAATGGTACCAGCTCCTCCTTGTATCTCCGGTAGAGTTCAGCTGTGAATCCATCTGGTCCTGGACTTTTTTTGGTTGGTAGGCTATTAATTATTGCCTCAATTTCAGAGCCTGCTATTGGTCTATTCAGGGATTCAACTTCTTCCTGGTTTAGTCTTGGGAGAGTGTAAGTGTCCAGGAAATTATCATTTCTTCTAGGTTTTCTAGTTTATTTGTGTAGAAGTATTTATGGTATTCTCTGATGGTAGTTTGTATTTATGTGGGGTCGGTGATGATATCCCCTTTATCATTTTTTATTGCGTCTATTTGATTCTTCTCTCTTTTCTTCTTTATTAGTCTTGCTAGCGGTCTATCAATTTTGTTGATCTTTTCAAAAAGCCAGCTCCTGGATTCATTGATTTTTTTGGAGGGTTTTTTGTGTCTCTATCTCCTTCAGTTCTGCTCTGATCTTAGTTATTTCTTGCCTTCTGCTAGCTTTTGAATGTGTTTGCTCTTGCTTCTCTAGTTCTTTTAATTGTGATGTTAGGATGTCAATTTTAGATATTTCCTGCTTTCTCTTGTGGGCATTTAGTGCTATAAATTTTCCTCTACACACTGCTTTAAATGTGTCCCAGAGATTCTGGTATGTTGTATCTTTGTTCTCGTTGGTTTCAATGAACATCTTTATTTCTGCCTTCATTTCGTTATGTACCCAGTAGTCATTCAGGAGCAGGTTGTTCAGTTTCCATGTAGTTGAGCGATTTTGATTGAGTTTCTTAGTCCTGAGTTCTAGTTTGATTGCACTGTGGTCTGAGAGACAGTTTGTTATAATTTTTGTTCTTTACATTTGCTGAAGAGTGCTTTACTTCCAACTATGTGGTCAGTTTTGGAATAAGTGCGATGTGGTGCTGAGAAGAATGTACATTCTGTTGATTTGGGGTGGAGAGTTCTGTAGATGTCTATTAGGTCTGCTTGGTACAGAGTTGAGTTCAATTCCTGGATATCCTTGTTAACTTTCTGTCTCGTTGATCTGTCTAATGTTGACAGTGGGGTGTTAAAGTCTCCCGTTATTATTGTATGGGAGTCTAAATCTCTTTGTAAGTCTCTAAGGACTTACTTTGTGAATCTGGGTGCTCCTGTATTGGATGCATATATATTTAGGATAGTTACCTCTTCCTGATGAATTGATCCCTTTACTGTTATGTAATGGCCTACTTTGTCTCTTTTGATCTTTGATGGTTTAAAGTCTGTTTTATCAGAGACTAGGACTGCAACCCCTGCTTTTTTTTGTTTTCCATTTGCTTGGTAGATCTTCCTCCATCCCTTTATTTTGAGCCTTTGTGTGTCTCTGCATGTGAGATGGGTCTCCTGAATACAGCAAACTGATGGGTCTTGACTCTTTATCCAATTTGCCAGTCTGTGTCTTTTAATTGGACCATTTAGTCCATTTACATTTAAGGTTAATATTGTTATGTGTGAACTTGATACTGTCATTATGATATTAGTCGGTTATTTTGCTTGTTAGTTGATGCAGTTTCTTCCTAGCATCGATGGACTTTACATTTTGGCATGTTTTTGCAATGGCTGGTACTGGTTGTTCCTTTCCATGTTTAGTGCTTCCTTCAGGATCTCTTGTAGGGCAGGCCTGGTGGTGACAAAATCTCTAAGCATTTGCTTGTCTGTAAAGGATTTTATTTCTCCTTCACTTATGAAACTTAGTTTGGCTGGATATGAAATTCTGGGTTGAAAATTCTTTTCTTTAAGAATGTTGAATATTGGCCCCCACTCTCTTCTCGATTGTAGAGTTTCTGCCAAGAGATCTGCTGTTAGTCTGATGAGCTTCCCTTTGTAGGTAACCCGACCTTTCTCTCTGGCTGCCCTTAACATTTTTTCTTTCATTTCAACTTTGGTGAATCTGACAATTATGTGTCTTGGAGTTTCTCTTCTCGAGGAGTATCTTTGTGGCATTCTCTGTATTTCCTGAATTTGAATGTTGGCCTGCCTTACTAGGTTGGGGAAGTTCTCCTGGATGATATCCTGCAGAGTATTTTCCAACTTGGTTCCATTTTCCCCGTCACTTTCAGGCACACCAATCAGATGTAGATTTGGTCTTTTCACATAATCCCATATTTCTTGGAGGCTTTGTTCATTTCTTTTTACTCTTTTTTCTCTACATTTCTCTTCTTGCTTCATTTCATTCATTTGATCTTCAGTCACTGATAATCTTTCTTCCAGTTGATCGAGTCAGTTACTGAAGCTTGTGCATTTGTCACGTATTTCTCATGTCATGGTTTTCATCTCTATCAGTTCTTTTAAGGTCTTCTCTGCATTGATTATTCTAGTTATCCATTCATCCATTCTTTTTTCAAGGTTTTTAGTTTCTTTGCACTGGTTATGTAGTTCCTCCTTTAGCTCTGAGAAGTTCGATTGACTGAAGCCTTCTTCTCTGAACTCGTCAAAGTCATTCTCCGTCCAGCTTTGTTCCGTTGCTGGCGATGAGCTGCATTCCTTTGGAGGGGGAGATGTGCTCTGATTTTTTGAATTTCCAGCTTTTCTGCACTGCTTTTTCCCCATCTTTGTGGTTTTGTCTGCCTTTGGTCTTTGATGATGGTGACGTACTGATGGGGTTTTGGTGTGGGTGTCCTTTCTGTTTGTTAGTTTTCCTTCTAACAGTCAGGACCCTCAGCTGTAGGTCTGCTGGAGATTGCTTGAGGTCCACTCCAGACCCTGTTTGCCTGGGTATCAGCAGCGGAGGCTGCAGAATATTGCTGAACAGCAAGTGCTGCTATCTGATTCTTGCTCTGAAAGCTCCATCTCAGGTGTACCCCACCGTGTGAGGTGTGAGGTGTCGGTCTGCACCTAGTGGGGGATGTCTCCGTGTTAGGCTACTCAGGGGTTGGGGACCCACTTGAGCAGGCAGTCTGTCCGTTCTCAGATCTCAACCTCCGTGCTGGGAGAACCACTGCTCTCTTCAAAGCTGTCAGACGGGGACTTTTACATCTGCAGAGGTTTCTGCTGCTTTTTGTTTAGCTATGCCCTGTCCCCAGAGGTGGAGTCTACAGAGGCAGGCAGGCCTCCTTGAGCTGCGGTGGGCTGCACCCAATTCGAGCTTCCTGGCAGCTTTGTTTATCTACTTAAGCCTCAGCAAT
Organism: Chlorocebus sabaeus; assembly: GCF_047675955.1. Lineage (NCBI taxonomy): Eukaryota > Metazoa > Chordata > Mammalia > Primates > Cercopithecidae > Chlorocebus > Chlorocebus sabaeus. Next base: position 106,311,956 of record NC_132914.1, read on the forward strand.
GGCGGGCACCCCTCCCCAGCCTCCCTGCCACCTTGCAGTTAGATCTCAGACTGCTGTGCTAGCAATGAGGGAGGCTCCGTGGGTGTGGGACCCTTTGGGCCAGGTGTGGGATATAATCTCCTGGTGTGCCGTTTGCTAAGACCCTTGGTAAAGCACAGTATTAGGGTGGGAGTTACCCGATTTTCCAGGTGTTCTGTGTCTCAATTTCCCTTGGCTAGGAAAAGGAATTCCGTTCCCCCTTGCGCTTCCCAGGTGAGGCGGTGCCTCGCCCTGCTTCAGCTTCGCTCGTCGGGCTGTAACCGTGGACCAGCATCAGCTGTCTGACACGCCCCAGTGAAATGAATCCGGTACCTCAGTTGAAAATGAAGAAGTCACCCATCTTCTGTGTCACTAATGCTGGGAGCTGGAGGCTGGAGCTGTTCCTATTCGGCCATCTTGGGCACCCGTCTACTTCTAGTTTTTTTGAGGAACCTCCATATTGTCCTCCATAGTGGTCGTACTAATTTTGAGTTCTACCAACAGTGTATGAGGGGCCCCTTTTCTTTACGTCCTTGCTAGCATTTCTTTTTTTTTCTTTTCTTTCTTTCTTTTCTTTTTTTTTTTTTTTTTTTTTTTTTTGAGACTTAGTCTTGCTCTGTCACCCAGGCTGGAGTGCAGTGGCATGATCTCGGCTCACTGCAACTTCCACTTCACAGGTTCAGGCAATTCTCCTGCCTCAGCCTCCTGAGTATCTGGGACTATAGGCGCACGCCATGACGCTCAGCTAATTTTTGTATTTTTAGTAGAGACGGGATTTCACCGTGTTAGCCAGGATAGTCTTGATCTCCTGATCTCGTGATCCACCCACCTCGGCCTCCCAAGGTGCTGGGATTACAGGCTTGAGCCACCATGCCTGGCCACTAGCATTTCTTATTGCCTGTCTTTTGGATAAAAGCCATTCTAAGTGAGACGATGTCTCATTGTAGTTTTGATTTGCATTTCTCTGATGTTCAGTGATGTTGAGTGCCTTTTCATATGCCTGTTTGCCATTTGTATGTCTTCTTTTGGGAAATGTCTATTCAGATCTTTTGTCTATTTTTAATGGGATTCATTAGACTTTTTCCTACTGAGTTGTTTTAGCTTCTTTTTTGTTTTTGAGACAGAACCTTGCTCTGTTGCCCAGGCTGGAATGCAGTGGCATGATCATGGGTCACTGCAGTCTTGACCTCCTGGGCTCAAGTGAGTCTCCCACATCAGCCTCCTGAGTAGCTGAGACTACAGGTGTACACCACCATGCGCAGCTGACTTTTTAAAATTTTTTGTAGAGATAAGGTCTCGCTATGTTTCCTAGGCTGGTCTCAAACTCTTGAGTTCAAGCAACCCTCCCACCTCAGCCTCCCAAAGTGCTGGTATTACAGGTATGAGTCACCCTGCTCATCCTTGAGGTGCTTATGTATTCTGGTTATTAATCCCTTGTCAGGTGGATAGTTTGCAAATATTTTCTCCCATGCTGTGGGTTGTCTCTTCCCTTTGTTGATTGTTTCCTTTGCTGTGCAAAAGTTTCTTAACTTGATTTGATCCCGTTTGTTCCTTTTTTGCTTTAGTTGTCTGTGCCTTTGGGGTATTACTCAATAAATTTTTTCCCAGACTGACATTCCCAAGAGTTCCCTGAATGTTTTCTTCTAGTAGTTTCATAATTTGAGGTCTTAGATTTAAGTCTTTAGTTCATTTTGATTTGAAGAATTTGATTCTTCATTTATGATTCGGCATATGGATATCCAGTTTTCCCAGCGCCATTTATTGAAGAGACTTTTTTCCCACTGCGTGTTCTTTGCAAGTTTGTCAAAAATGAGTTCACTGTAGATGTATGGATTTGTTTCTGGGTTCTCTATTCTGTCCTATTGGTCTATGTGTTTGTTTTTATGTCAGTGCCACCCTGTTTTGGTTACTGTAGCTCTGTAGTATAACTCCTAGTCAGGTAATTTGATTCCTCCAGTGTTTGTTCTTTTTATTCAGGATGGTATTGGCTATTCTGGGTCTTTTGTGTTTCCATATAAAGTTTAGAATTTTTTTTTTCTATTTCTGTAAGGAATGTCATTGGTATTTTGATAGGGATTGCATTGAATCTATAGATTGCTTTGGGTAATACAACCATTTTAACAATACTGATTCTACCAAACCATGAACATGGAATATCTTTCCATTTTTTTGTGTTCTCTTCAATGTCTTACATCAATGTTTTATGCTTTTTATTATCGAGACCTTTTACTTCTTTGGTTAAGTTTATTCCAGGGATTTTATTTTATTTGTAGCTATCATAAATGGAATTACTTTCTTGATTTTTTTTTCCAGATCGTTCGCTCTTGGCATATAGAAATGCTACTGATTTTTATGTGTTGATTTTGTATACTGTAGATTTATTGAATTTTTTTTTTATCAATTTGAGTAGTTTTTTGGTGGATTCTTTAGGTTTTTCCAATTTTAAGATCATATCATCTGTAAACAAGGATAATTGGACTTCTTCCTTTCCAATTTGGATGTCCTTTATTTCTTCTCTAAATTTTTTTACTGTTTTCTTCCTTCCTTCTTTCTTCCCATAATGGGATCTCATTATATTGCCCAGGCTGGTCTTCCTCCCTTCCTCTTTTTCTTCCTTCCGCAGAATAAAAAAAAAAAATTTCTCTATTTTTTTTAGTTTGAAAGATTTCAAAAAGTTGCAAGAATGATACAATTAACACTCATACACCCTGCATGTAGATCCATCAGTTGCCACATTTGCTTTGCCTCTCTTCTGTCTGTTTGTATAATTTTAGGGGGCTCAATCTTTTTTTTTTTTTTTTTTTGAGATGGAGTCTCTCTCTGTCACCCAGGCTGGAGTGCAGTGGTGTGATCTTGGCTCACTACAACCTCCACCTCCCAGGTTCAAGTGATTCTTCTGCCTCAGTCTCCCAAGTAGCTGGGATTATAGGTGCACGCCACCACACCCAGCTAATTTTTGTATTTTTAGTAGAGGCAGGGCTTCACCATGTTGGCCATGCTGGTCTCAAACTCCTGACCTCAATTGATCAGCCCACCTCGGCCTCCCAAAATGTTGGGATTACAGGTGTGTGTCATTGTGCCTGGCCATGGGCTAAATCTTTTGAGCAATGGTTTGAATGAAACTTCGTAACATATGGCCTCTGAATACTTTATTCTAAGGGCCCCCTAGAACAAGAACATTCTGGTCCAATACCCTAGTGCAGTTATGACACTTGAGAAATATAGCATTGATACCACATCTATATCTAACATATACCATTCACATTAAATATTTTCCCTGTTGTTCCAATAATGTCCCTTTATGGCTATTTTTTGTTTGTCTCTTAAATCCAGGATCCAACCCAGGGTGACATATTCCATTTTATTTTCATGTGTCTTTAATCTCTTTAATCTGAAAGCATTCCATAGTCTTTTTTCATCCTTGACATCGGCATTAATTTTTTTTTCTTTTTTTTTTTTTTGTGATGGAGTCTTGCTCTGTCACTCAGGCTGGAGTGCAGTGATACAATCATGACTCACTATAGCTTCAACCTCCCAGGCTCGAGTAGCCCTCCCTCCTCAGCCTCCTGAGTGGCTGGGACCACAGGTGCAAGTCACCATGCCCGGCTAATGTTTTTTCAATTTTTTCTGTAGAGATGTGGTCTCATTATGTTGCCCAGACCGGTCTCCAACTCCTAGGCTCGAGCGATCTGCCTGCTTCGGCCTCCCAAAGTGCTAGGATTACAGGCATGAACACTGGCATTTTTGAGGAGCTCAGGCAGAATGTCCCTCACTGTGGATTTCTCTGATGTTTCTTCCTTGTTCGATTCCTGCTACACATTTTGGCAGAATGCTACACAGGTGTTGTGTCCTTAATACATCCCATCATGAAGCATGTTAACTCTGATCATTTGGTTAAGCTGGTTCCATAATTGTCTATTTTTTACCAATTCTTCATGTCCAGTTTCCTCTTCGGGTACCCTTTACCAAAACCTCCTTTAACTCTACAGCCAACACGGTTTCTTCTCACCTTTCCTAGCTCTAAAAGTCTAGTGCTTTTACTTAATGCATGTATTTTCTTGTGTGATGTCCTTTCATAAATATTTTTCCTTTTCCCAGATGTACTATTTGCTCCACCATGAAAGGTTCATGCCTTACGGCTTTTTCTTTCTTTGGCTCTCTGGCCACAGTACAGCACCATGTTGTCTATAAAGTAGTGTCTGTATATCCTAAATCATTGACTGAACCTCTATTGCATCTACCACTGTGCCTGGTGTTTTAGGGCCGTGTTCTGGTAGGGCTGACAGTCTGTGGGTTGGATCTCTTGATTTTAGATCGCCATGGGCGTGCCACTGCACCGGCTGAAGGATATCCGGCTTCTGTATGGAGAGTCGCCATGGGGAGTGACTCCCATTTCTTTCGAAACCCCCTCAAACCCTCCCCTCGCCCGAGGCCACGTCATTGCCGCCAGAATCACCAGTGAAAACCCAGACGAGGCAAGTTATGCGGGCCCCTGTGTTTCCACCATCTCAGATCTCCCAGCATGTGGGGACCCTGGATGTTGGCCTGAGAAGAGACACCCATAAGCTATCCAGGCATCTCAGTTTACAAATGGGGAAACTGAGGCATGGGAAGGGACATGCCATGGTTTATTGGATTATTGGATTTATTGGATTTTTATTTATTTTTATTCTTGTTTTTGTGAGATGAAGTCTCACTCTGTCACCCAGGCTGGAGTGCAGTGACGCGATCTTGGCTCACTACGACCTCCGCCTCCCAGGTTCAAGCGATTCTCGTGCCTCAGCCTCCCAAGTAGCTGGGATTACAGGTGCCTGCCACCATGCCTGGCTAATTTTTGTATTTTTAGTAGAGACGGGGTTTCACCATATTGTCCAGGCTTGTCTCGAACTCCTGACTTCAAGTGATCCTCCTGCCTCGGCCTCCCAAAGTGTTGGGATTACGGGCGTGAGCCACTGCACCCAGCTGGATTTATTGGATTTTTGGATTATTGCCAGGCTCTGGGCCGAGCCTTCCCGTGTCTCAGTGCTCACTTACAGGAACTCCTGCTGCTGGACATTGTCACCCCACATTACAGGCAAAGAGCCTGGTGTAACTTGCTTCCTGTCTCTTGTCTGGGACCTGCTGAGACCCGTCAGTGGATTCCAAAAGCCATGCCTATCTTTGGGACAAGCAGCCAGGTTTAGAACCCCAGTCCTTGGATTTCTGGCCCTGTGTGTCTGGCTCATTGTAGACAGTCCCTTTGTGACTTGGTCTTACTTGGATCTTAAAAAACAAACCAACTGGCATCCCTTACAGTTTACATGCATACCAACCATTGATTGTCACAGGAGTCGTCAATCTACTACAACTTAATGGCTTAATTATTGCACTCAGGAACCTGGGGGTAAGAGAGGGTACAGTACACCTCCACCCCTTTTAATTAAATAATTTTAAGCTAGGGTAGCTGCATTCGTTTGGGGTTCTTGGCTGTGAACCAAATACCGACTCTGGTGGACATGCAAAGGGGGAATTTTTTGGAGGGATGAGGGCTAGTTCCCACGTTCCTGGGAGGATGGAGGACCAGGTATGGCAACAGCTCAGGCTCTTGGATCTCTCCATCTCTCACCTCTACATACCTCTCCCAGAAACCTTCATCCCTTAGTTCAGGAGCCCTAGTCCCAGTGACAGGTGCCATGTCCACCCACTCTTACCAAAACTGTACTCAGAGGGAGACGGGCCATTCCCCCAGAGGGGATGAGGTGTGTGTTGGCAGCAGCCTGGCCAATGGGGTGAGGTAGACCGGGATGGAGGGAGGGAGGGAGGAAGGGGTAGAAAAGGAAGGAGGGAAGGGGGAAGTGAGGAAGGAAGAAGGGAGAGAGAGAGGGAGAGAGGGAAGGAGGAAGGAAGGAGAGAGGAAAGGAAGGAAATACCGATGAAATGGCCCCTTCCCAGCAGTAAGGGCCCTGCCTGGGACGCCCTAGATTTCTTCACCTGCAGAGGTGAATATAAAAAGTTTAAATAAAAGTGAAGACAGGTTAGATTTCCAATTCTAGATAATGAAAACCTATGCTAAGCTTTTGGTTAGGGTAGGGGTTCTTGGGTTTTCCCAGGACTGAATTCTGATGAAAATATATCTGGAGTAATGATTTCTTCCATTTTGCATTTTCTGTCTGGACTCCAGGGGTTTAAGCCGAGCTCTGGGACTGTCCAGGAACTGAATTTCCGCAGCAGCAAGAACGTGTGGGGTTACTTCAGTGTGGCTGCTACTGGAGGCCTGCATGAGTTTGCGGATTCCCAGTTTGGGCACTGCTTCTCCTGGGGAGAGAACCGGGAAGAGGCCATTTCGTCAGTATCTCTCTCCCTTCCTTCTTTCCTTCCTTCCCTTCCTTCCTTCCTTCCTTCCTTCCTTCCTTCCTTCCTTCCTTCCTTCCTTCCTTCCTTCCTTCCTTCCTTCCCTCCCTCCCTCTCAGCCTCTCTCCCTTCTTTCTTCTTTCCTTCCCTTCCATTGTCTTCCTTCCTTCCTCCCCTCTTCTGCCCTCCCCTCCCCTTCCATTCCCTCCCCTCCCCTCTCCTCCCCTTCCCCCCCCCCCGCCCCGTCTTCCTGTTTTCTTTCTTCCTCCCTTTCTCCCTCCTTCCTTCTTTTCCTCCCTTTTCTGCTTTCCTCCCCCTCCCTTTCTTCCTCGGTCTTTCCTTCCTTCCTTCTTTCCTTCCCTTCCCACTTCCTCCTTTTCCCAATTCCTTCCTTTAAGAAACTAAAAGGTCGCCTGGGGCTTCAGATACAGTTGCATTTGAGGAGACCCAGAAAAGTAAATCACAGGGTAGGCCCCATTTTAAATACCCTGTGCTTGAAGTTCAAGATCAAAGCCTGCCCTTTTCCTTTATTGAAGATCCACAAAGTAAAATGAGTGCACCATGTCATTTGGTCTTGAGCTTATAAGAGGTTTAGCTTGAAGGAGATCTAAAGATTGTTCAAGGAGATACCCAAAGTTTAAAAGGTGCTAAGTACTATAGCTGAAGAAAGTGGGAGGGAAACTCCTTTACATTTAAACCTTATCGGTAGTTCCCCAATTGTCTGTATTTCACACGGAAGACTAAATTTTAAGGAGTGTGTCCTGCTGTGAACCACCCACCACCCTGAGGCCTGTGACAGCAGCCCCATGTCCCCAGCTCAGCCAAGTCCCCCCATGCTTGTGATAGTTTCTGCAGAGCTGAGAAGCCCACATTGACAGAGGGACCCCCCAATTCTGACACACCACATCCGACACTTGCCCTGACTTGACATGGGTGTGGAAAGGTAGAAAACTAGTTTACTTTGTAATTAAAGGTTTTTGTGTGGGTAAATAACTGCCCTTCGGAGTGAAAAAATCCCAAAGGCCTTAGCATTAAAATCTGGCCTGGGGCACTTAGCCATGAATTGAATTGAGTTGGGCAGTTTTGATGATCAGGCGTTCTTTGCCAGCTTAGAATAATTAATTTTAATCATGCTTAGTGAAAAATTGAGATCCTTGAAGTTTATGAAAGATTGCAGCAAAAAGGGCTTAATAGGACACAGGAGACAGGTCAGCCAACCCAGACCCCTCCGAGTGAAGTGACCTGTGGCTTGTCACATGCCACGAGTGGACCAACTGCAACTTCAACAGAACTCATAGGCAGAAATTCCAGCTTTTCTTATTGCTCTTAGTGAGAGTCCAGCAGGGGGATCAACTCTCCTGGTTTTCCTGGCACTGGTTTCTCAGGCTGAAGGACTTCTCAGTGCTAAAATGGGGACTGCCCTGAGGAAACTGGGACAAGCCACGCACCCGTGAGGCCAGCGGGTTAACTCAGACCCAGCTTCCAGACCCACAGCTGACTCATGGCCTGTGGATACCCTTGTTTGACCTCATTGGGTCTTCATTTTCTCACCCCCAAAATGGGGTCATCAGTGTCCTTCCCTGTTACCTGCTGACAGCACACAGGATGCCGCAAGACATGCAAACTTTCTCGGCTAGGCACAGTGGCTCATGCCTGTAATCCCAGCAGTTTCGGAGGCCACGGCGGATCACTTGAAGCCAGGAGTTTACGACCAGCCTGGCCAACATGACGAAACCCTGTCTCTACTAAAAATACAAAAATTAGCGGGGCGTCCTGGTGGCTGCCTGTAATATCAGCTATTCAGGAGGCTGAGGCAGGAGAATTGCTTGAACCTGGGAGGTAAAGGTTGCAGTGAGCTGAGATCATGCCATTTCACACCAGCCTGGGCAACAAGAGTGAAACTCCGTCTCGGGGAAAAAAAAAAAATTGGGGCTTGATGGCTCACGCGTGTAATCCCAGCACTAAGTTCAAGACCACCCTGGGCAACAAGAGTGAAACCCCATCTCTACTAAAAATATAACAATTAGCCAGGCATGGTGGTGGGCGCCTGTAATCCCAGCTACTTGGGAGGCTGAGGCAGGAGAATCACTTGAACCTGGGAGGCGGGGGTTGTAGTGAGCTGAGATTGTGCCACTGCACTCCAACCTGGGCAACAGAGTGAGACTCCGTCTCAAAAGAGAAAGAAAGAAAGCTTTCTCTCCCAGAAGAAGAGGTATTCAGATACCTGCCCACACTCACCGTGAATCCATAAGGAGTAGAGGTCTAGCCATTTGTGTTTTTTTTTTTCAGATGGAGTTTCGCTCTTGTTGTCCAGGCTGGAGTGCAATGCCACGATCTTGGCTCACCGCAACCTTGCCTCCCGGGTTCAAGTGATTCTCTTGCCTCAGCTTCCCAAGTAGCTGGGATTACAGGCATGCACCACCACGCCTGGCTAATTTTGTATTTTTAGTAGAGATGGAGTTTCTCCATGTTGGTCAGGCTGGTCTTGAACACCCGACCTCAGATGATCCGCCCACCTTGGCCTCCCAAAGTGCTGGGATTACAGGCGTGAGCCACCACACCCAGCCTGAGGTTTAGCCATTTGAACTGGTGCGCTTGGAGATTGGAGGCTATGTGTTGGGGAGAGGCAGCCATGGGGCCCACCAGGCCCCTGAGCCAGGTGACAGTGCCATTCATCTGCAGGTGCACCCCACATACACAGGTGGAGCAGCTGTGTGGATGGTGAGAGGGTGGCACCAGCTCTGGGGACAGGAGGAGATTGGAATAGGTCAAGGTAGAGACAGAGGCAGTGACCAATTTTCCCTCTGTCTTTTCTTAAGAGATGGTGTCTCACTGTGTTGCCCAGGCTAGAATGCAGTGGTGTGATCATAGCTCACTGCAGCCTCAAACTCCTGGGCTCAAGTGATCTTCCCCCTTCAGCCTCCTGAGTAGCTGGGAATACAGTCACGTACCACCAAGCTTGGCTGATTTAAAAAACTTTTTTGTAGAGATAGGGTCTCACTATTTTTCCCAGGCTGATCTTGAACTCCTCGCTTCAAGCAGTCCCCCCGCCTCAGACTCCCAAAGTACTGGGATTACAGGCGTGAACCACCATGGCTGGCCGGTTCTCTGTCTACTAATCATTAACTATTATAGTCAATAATGATAACAATGGTAACTAATCACATTCATTGTAGTTAACATTTATCGACCAGTGGCCATGTGCATTACATGGGTTGTCTCCTTTCAATTCGAAAACACCCTTCTGAAGTCAGGGCTGTTTCCCCATTTTCCTTATGAGGAAAGTGAGGCCCAGAGCTCCCAAGTCACTTGGCCAAGATTACCCAGGCAGTAAACCGTGGTGCTGAATCAATGTACTGGCTGTGTCAGTCAGAGCCTTCTCTTAACTCCTGTGCTTTTCTTTTCTCTTTCCTTTCCTTTTCTTTTTTTTCTCCTCTCCTCTCCTCTCTTTTCTTTTCTTTTCTTTTTTTTTCCTTTCTTTCTTTTCTTTCTTGAGACAGAGTCTCGCTCTGTCGCCCAGGCTGGAGTGCAGTGGCGATCTCAGCTCACTGCAACATCTGCCTCCCAGGTTCAAGCGATTCTCCTGCCTCAGCCTCCCGAGTAGCTGGGATTACAGGTGTGCTCCACCATGCTGAGCTAATTTTTGTGTTTTTGGTAGAAATGGGGTTTCACCATGTTGACCAGGCTGGTCTCGAACTCCTGACCTCAAGTGATACACCTACCTCAACCTCCCAAAGTGCTGGGATTACAGGCATGAGCCACCACACCTGGCCACTCCTGTGCTTTTCTAGTTCTCTAAACCACATGATTGCAGTGACTCTGTTGATGTATGCATGAATTTGGAGAATGATCCATGTGCCTTTCCCTTCAAGGAACATGGTGGTGGCTTTGAAGGAACTGTCCATCCGAGGTGACTTTAGGACCACCGTGGAATACCTCATTAACCTCCTGGAGACGGAGAGCTTCCAGAACAATGACATCGACACCGGGTGGTTGGACTACCTCATTGCTGAGAAAGTGCAGGTGGAGAGTGAGCTGCCTGTGTCTCCCCTCTGGATGGCCGAGACCTCAGCTTCCTGAGGATACTGAAGTACATTCTTTCCTAGGCGGAGAAACCGGATATCATGCTTGGGGTGGTATGCGGGGCCTTGAACGTGGCCGATGCGATGTTCAGAACGTGCATGACAGATTTCTTACACTGCCTGGAAAGGTAGGGCCTGTGGCAGTTCCCTTCTGCTTTTGTGATATGTGTTAGCAGCTTAGGAGGTAGAACCTGTCTCCTTTATTTGTGTGGCCAATGAGTCACCAGGCAATTGGTGAGTCTCTCCTCCGGTCTTGCCTCGGGGAAATTCCTCTGCGGATCAACCTAGGCCACCCTCAAAGAGGCCGTGGGTCAGGGAATGGGATTCTCGAGGCCAGGGTGGCAGTCAGTGTACAGACTGTTGTGTACAGATCCATGCTGACTTGTGTAAGGTACATCATAATAGTCAGGAGTTCTGAGTTCAAGGAGGTGGATTTGGGAAGCAAAGCGGCTGAAAGGTCATCTCTACAAATGGGTGCATTCCCAGACCCTCACCTAAATCAGAGGGTCATCATAAAATGGACCAGAATGGAAAGCAACCAGGCGATCTCTGTTAGGATAGGCCGGGGTTTCTCAGCCTCAGCACCTTAACGTTTTGTGCTGGATCATTTTTTTGTTTGGGAGCCTGTCCTGTGCATCGTAGGATGTTAGCAGCATTCCTGGCCTCTCCCCGCTAAATGCCAGGAGCAGCCCTTCCCTCTGAGCCATGACAATCAAATACATCTCCAGACATTGCCCAATGTCCCAGGGTTAGGAGCAGAATAATCACCCCCAGTGAATAACTACTGCAAGAGGCCAAAGGAACTATCAAAAAGAAAGTAAAAGGACTTTTTTTTTTTTTTTTTTTTTTTGAGAGTTCTCTGTCATCCAGGCTGTCACCCAGGCTAGAGTGCAGTGGTGTGATCACGGCTCACTGCAGCCTCGACTTCCTGGGCTCCAGTGATCCTCCCACCTCAGCCTCCCAAGTAGTTGGGGCCACCAGTGCATGCCATCATGCCTGGCCAATTTTTAAAATTTTCTGTATGGATGGGATCTCGCTATATTTCCCCCCAGGCTGTTCTCAAACTCGTGGCCTCAAGCAATCCTCCTGCCTAAACTCTTAAATGTGCTGAGATTATAGGTTTGAGCCACCGTGCTGGCGAGAAACGTTTTTAGTGCTTTGTTATGCTTTTGAACGGTAGTAGAATCGTAGTCCCTGCTTAGGTTTCTTTCATAAGCAGGAGGCAGGATCCCATATGTGAAATTTTTCCGAGAGGCCATTATGGATTTTGCTCCCGAAAAGCGTTTTTAAGATTTCAGATCCTTCAGCAAGTGCTGATTCCTTAAGTTCTGAGCAATATCAGGCTCCTCGGGGTGATTCAGGTTCTGTGCGTGCCTTTTAATCAGACTTAGCTTTTTTTTTTTTTTGAGATACAGTCTCGCTCTGTCACCCAGCCTGGAGTGCAATGGTGCAATCTCAGCTCACTGCAACCTCCACCCCCTCTGCTTTCAAGCAATTCTTGTGCCTCAGCCTCCTGAGTAGCTGGATTGACAGGTGCATGTCACCATGTCTAGCTAATTTTTGTATTTTTAGTAGAGATGGGGTTTTGCCATGTTGGCCAGGCTGGTCTTGAACTCTTGGCCTCAAGTGATATGCCTGCCTCGGCCTCCCAAGGTGCAGGGATTACAGGCGTGAGCCACTGCACCCGGCCCAGGCTTAGCATTTTTAGTACAGTCAGGTTTGCTGATGCAGAGAGCTGCGTAATTTTTTTAAATGCAAGGAATGGCTGTGGAGTTCTCAGTCCCTCCCAAGGCTGACCATGGCCCTGTCTTTTCTTTCAGGGGCCAGGTCCTCCCAGCGGATTCACTACTGAACATCGTAGATGTGGAATTAATTTACGGAGGCATTAAGTACATTCTCAAGGTAAATGCCCCCGTGCCTCTCCGATGTCTCCAACACTGTGCAAGCTTCAGGGAGTTTCTTTCTTCCATGAACCATCCCTGGAGTGGATTTGCCCATGCTTGGGTTTGAGCACTTGTGTTCCTCAGGAATGCCCGTGTAGTCCGTGACCTTGACACCTAAACACTTTGGCTTTTAGAACATGTAGGGCTGTGCAGTCCGCAGAGGGCACAGTGGAGCGTGGATAAGTTTCCTGTAGTTGCGGTGACAAGGTACCACAAACTGGTTTAAACCAACAAAAATTTATTCTGTCCCAGTTCTGGAGGCCAAGTGTAAGATCAAGGTGTTGGCGGGCCGTGGTCTCTCTGAAGAAGGCGCTGGGGCAGGATCTGTTCCGAGCCTTGCCAGCTTTTGGTGCTGCTGGCAGTCCCTGGTAATTTTTGGCTTGTGGCTGCCTTGCCCGTCTCCGTCTCTGGTTTTTTTGTTTTCCCAAACGGAGCCTCGCTCTGTCGCCCAGGCTGGAGTGCAGTGGTGCAATCTTGGCTCACTGCAACCTCCATCTCCCAGGTTCAAGCGATTCTCCTGCCTCAGCCTCCTGAGTAGCTGAGATTATAGGCATATGCCACCATGCCTGGCTAATTTTTGTATTTTTGGTAGAAATGGGATTTCACCATGTTGCCTAGGCTGGTCTTGAACTCCTAAGCTCAAGTGATCTGCCTGCCTTGGCCTCCCAAAGTGCTGGGATTACAGGCATGAGCCACCCCCCGGCCTCTGCCTCTGTGTGTGTGTATGTGTGTGTGTGTGTGTGTGTGTGTGTTCACATTGTCTTTCATGACTGTGTCTTTGTGTCTCTTTGTATGAACACCAGTCACCTTGGATTTAACGCCTACCCTGATCCAGTATGATTTCATCTTAGTTCCATCTGCAGAGACCCCATTCCAAATAAGGTCACATTCCAGGTTCCAGGAATTGTCGGGAGGGAAAAGAGGACAGAGTTTGAGTCTGCTTCTGAGACAGAATTTTTGTTTTTTTTAACTAATACTTTCTATTTAATATAGATGAGCATGAGTAGAACTCACAACTTGGGAGATTTGGGGGCTTTAGTTTAACTCAACCTGTTTGTCATTGATCAGGGTGTGCTTTCACAATCATCCTCCTTTGCCCCTAATGCCTCTTGGCTACCTTTGGGGACCTGGCTGCCCCTAACTTGATTTTAAATGTCACACATGCACAATGTAGAAAATTTCAAAATTTCAAGTGAGCCTAAAAAATGAGGAAAACAAATCCATCATGTGCTAATGCCTAGAGGTAATCCTGGTGAACATTTTAGCAAATCTTTGTTACATATTTTTTCTTTTGCATTAATTTTACAAAGTTGAGATCATGGTGCAAATACAGTTTTGCAGCTTTGATATGATCGTGGCATAAAGTTTTCCATGTTATTAACAAGTTTTCTTTAACACGAGTCTAAACTCATGTCTACAGCACTGTCTCCCCGCACTTTCAGTAGTGATGGGAACGTTCCTTACCTGCTGTGTCCAAGATGCTGCCCTTATGCGGTGACTGAGCACTTGAAAGTGGCAAGTGTGACTGAGGAACTGAAGTTTACATTTTGTTTAATTTTGATCAATTTAAATAGCTGTGTGTGGTTAGGGGTCACCCTATCGGACAGGGCAGATCTAGAGTGTTCCATTGCAAGGTTGTTGGCTTGCTAATTTGGTTCTAATTTTTGTTGTTATTACAAATAGTGCTGCAATACACATTCTTCTATTTCTTGCTACCTTGTGTCATAAAATGTGTATTTTATAGGTTGAAGGCCCTTTAGGGTGTGTGTTTTCTGAGAGAAAACTGAACTGAAGTACCAGATGGGGCAGGCACTCTTCCTAGAGGCAGATGTAGTGCTGGGACCAGGGCTTGGCTGTGTTTCTCTCACATGTCCGAAAGCTCTTGTGTGCTCCTGGGCAGAGCTGGGTCTGGGGAGCAGAGCCCTAGTCTACGTTCAGGTGTCTTAGTCCATTTGGGCTACTGTCATAAAACACCGAAGACTGAGTGGCTTCTAAACCACACACTGTATGTCTCACAATTCTCTAGGCTGGGAAGGTCAAAATCAAGACCCTGGCAGATTTGGTATCTACTGAGGACCCACCTTTCATTTCATAGATGCTGTCCTTTCACTATGTCCTTAGATGTCAGAAAGGGGCCATGGAGCTCTACAGGGCATCTTACATAAGGGCACTAATTTCTTTTACGAGGGCCCCACCTTCATGATCTAATCACCTCCCAAAGGTTCCACCTCCTAAAGCCATCACATTAGGGGTTGGGATTTCAACTTATGAATTTTGTGGGGACACAAACATTTAGTCCATTGCACCTGGCTGCTGGTGGAGTCTCTGAGGCTGCCTCACCCAGAGTGAGAGCTGGAGACAGGAATCAGAAGGGAGACTAGCCCCAGAGGGCATGCAGTCGGCAACATGGCTTGACAGCGACTATATTACCCACGGGCAGGTGTGGCTTGCTACTCCAGGCCTCCCCCAGCCCCATCAGCAGCTGCTCCCTTGGCAGGGATTGTGAGGGCTGGATCCAAGAGACAGGGGTGTTCATCTTGGCCCTCTGTGGTGGACAGCCAGCTCTTGTTTGTTGTCAGTGGGGCCAAACAGTGCTCTGGGAGCACATCCTGAACCCAGGCGGTGACAAGGGGCCTGTCCCCACAGGTGGCCCGGCAGTCTCTGACGATGTTCGTTCTCATCATGAATGGCTGCCACATCGAGATTGACGCCCACCGGCTGAACGATGGGGGGCTCCTGCTCTCCTACAATGGGAACAGCTACACCACCTACATGAAGGAAGAGGTTGACAGGTTCGTGGGGGTGCGAGTCCCACTGTGGGCTGGGCGTGCACAGCTCTCTGTCCTAGGCATGGAAAACCCAGTGCTGGCCTATGTGCAGATCCAAGGGTGTTAGAGAAGGTGCCTCTCCGGTAAATTCTGGGGGTGTGCAGAGAAGTTAATCTCTTGGTTGGAATTCTGTGCAACTGGCAGATATTTAGGGGAGGATCCTAGGGGCCCTTTTCTAGTAACCTGGTTGGTGGGGATTCAGAGCTGAACGGGACATGACTCCCAGCTCCGTGGCCTGCGAGGTGTGTGACGAGGTGCCTGCTGCCTGTGCATCTGAGCTCCGGCATCCACCCAGTTAGCGCGGCAGTGCCCTACCAAGCTCCTCCGTACCAGGCGCTGTGCTAGGTGTTGGGATAGCATTCTGGGTGCGACTTGCCGAGGTTCCAGCCCATTGGGGAAGATGACACACTGAACAAACAGATAGTGGCAGGAAAGGGTGTTGTGTACCTGACGGGTAACACACAAGATGTCCTGGAAGCTCTTAGCACAGGGACTCGTGAGATAGTGAGATAGGCCCCAAAGATGCTCTGCTTCCAGTGTGTCTGATCACACCTAGGTCACGCGATGAAACAGACCCGGCCAAGGTGACAGAAGGAGAGGGGATGTCTGAAAAGTCTGAAAAGCTCCAGTTAGAGAGTGGAGACTTTTTAATCCTTAATATTTGGGAAGAAGGCAGACTAGGTTTATGCCAGAGTAATGTTTTGTTATTTCCTTTTTTTTTTTTTTTTTTTTTTTTTGAGAGAGGGTCTCACTCTGTCACCCAGGCTGGAGTACAGTGGTACGATCATGACTGCAGCCTTGACTTCCTGGGCTCCAAGATGATTCCCTCACCTCAGTCCAAGTTGCTGGGACTACAAGGACATGCCACCATGCCCAGCTAATTTTTGTACTTTTTGTAGAGACGGGGTTTTGCCATGTTGCCCAGGCTGGTCTTGAACTTCTGGACTGAAGCAGTCAGCCAGCTTCGGCCTCCCAAAGTGCTGGGATTGCAGGCATGAGCCACCGCACCCCGCCTGTTATCTCTTTTTCAACCCATGTTCTATCTGCCAAGAATATTCAGGATTATTATAGGTTCCACTCTCCCCAGTTCAAAGGTTAAGACTTTGAGTCAGTAAATATTTGTTGAATTATATCCACTGATCGATTTTTCTGTGTCAGGCCCTGTTGGAAGTATGTCAGTAAAAGGAACCAGCTTTCAGCCAAAAAAGGGTCACATCTTTTTTATTATTTTATTTTAAAGACTGGTTCTCGGCCGGGCACGGTGGCTCACGCCTGTCATCCCAGCACTTTGGGAGGTCGAGGGGGGTGGATCACGAGGTCAGGTGATTGAGACCATCCTGGCTAACATGGTGAAAGCCTGTCTCTCCTAAAAAATACAAAAAAAATTAGCCTGGTGTGGTGGCAGGTACCTTAGTCCCACCTACTTGGGAGGCTGAGGCAGGAGAATGGTGTGAACCCAGGAGGCGGAGCTTGCAGTGAGCCGAGATCACACCACTGCACTCCAGCCTGGGCAACAGAGCGAGACTCTGTCTCAAAAAATAAAAAATAAAAAATAAAATAAATAAAGACTGGTTCTTACTCTGTTGCCCAGCCTGGGCAAGAGTGAGACCCTGATCACTTGAGTCCAGAAGTTTGAGACTAGCCTGGGCAACATGGCAAAACCCCATCTCTATAAAATATAACAATTAGCCAAGTGTAGTAGCGCAAATCAGGGGGTTGTGATGGGAGGATCACCTGACCCCAGGGAGGTCGAGACTTCAGTGAACCATGATTGTGTCACTGCACTCCAGCCTGGGTGACGGAGTAATTATAGCTCACAATAGCCTCGAACTCCTGGGCTTAAAGGATTCTCCTGCCTCAGCCTCCTGAGTAGCTGGGACTCCTGGCATGTGCTACCATGCCCAGCTAATTTTTTTTTTTTTAAATTTTTTGTAGAGACAGGGTCTCATTGTGTTGCCCAGGCTTGTCTTAAACTCCTGGCCTCAAGCGATCCTCCCACCTCGGCCTCACAAAGAAAGCATCACAGCCTTTTGTTCACCGACCTCACTCTCAGTGTCTCTGAGATAACTATCAAATGCCACCCTTTGGGAATGTAGAGGGTACACTCCCCCTTTAGGAAGCGGAAATGGTATTGAAAGCCGGACTAGGGCTTGCTGGGTTGATGGTCCTCATCAGTCTTCCTACCCACTCCTCCTCTCTCCCAGTTACCGAATTACCATCGGCAATAAGACATGTGTGTTTGAGAAGGAGAACGATCCTACGGTCCTGAGATCCCCCTCGGCTGGGAAGCTGACACAGTACACAGTGGAGGACGGGGGCCACGTTGAGGCTGGGAGCAGCTACGCTGAGATGGAGGTGACTGCAGAGCCGGCCGTGGGGAATCCTGAACCCTCAAACCCTCACTCCTCTGGCTTTGTCCCACGTCTGAACAAACAGGCCTACTTCTCCCCTTGGCCACTGTGTGCAAATTCCTAAGGGAGTCAGTCTGTGGGTTTCAGCCAAATCCCCTGAAGTATTCAAAGAAAAAAACTTCAAAAAATGCACACCTCCCCAGGAATGAGTAAGAAGGTTAATGACACAGAAACTGGATACAGAGAATATGGGAACTGTCTGTACTATTTACAAAACTGTTCTGTAAACTGTTCTGTAAATCAGTTTCCTTGATTTTTTTTTTTTTTTTTTTTTTGAGACAGTCTCAGTCTGTCACCCAGGCTGGAGCGTGGTGGCGTGATCTCAGCTCACTGCAAACTCCGCCTCCTAGGCTCAAGTGATCCCCCCACCTCAGCCTCCCAAGTAGTTGGGATTGCAGGCACGCACCACCCCGCCTGACTTAATTTTTTGTATTTTTGTTAGAGACAGGGTTTCATCATGTTGCCCAAGCTGTTCTCAAACACCTGAGCTCAGATGATCCACCTGCTTTGGCCTCCAAAAGTGCTGGGATTGCAGGCATGAGCCACTGCACCCAGCCAAGAATTGATTGATAATAACAATTATTATCAATCATTGATTAAATATTAAATATTGACCCCAGCAGTGATCGAAAGGTATTCAGCCAATACTTGCAAAGCTGTAACCATGTGGCAGGTGCTGTTCTAAGCATTTTACTGATCTTTATTTTTTAACCTTCCCAGCAACTGTATGAGATGGGCACAAATGTGGTTCCCATTTTATAAAAAAGCTGGGCCCAGGCAGGCTAAGAAACTCGCTGGAGGTCACACAAAGCCAGGATTCAAACCTGGAAAATAACAACAATAATAGCAATGAAAATACAGCAATAATAGTAGCTACTGCGTATTGACCTGCTGCATGGCAGGATCTGCATCTCATTTAATCCTCATAAGAGCCCTAAGAGGTGAAACTGTCATTATTCCTCATTTTACACTTGGGGAAACTGAGGCTCAAGGAGGGAAGCCACTTCTGAAGATCACAGAGGTATTATGGGGGGCGGGTCCTGGGATTCTAGTCCAGGCCTGGCTGACTTGGGTGCCCAAGCTGTGAACTGCCAAGCAAGAGAGACAGCGTAGTCCTGGCTCTGCAGCTGACACCATGGTGACAAAGCTCATGCCATCCACATATCCAGACACTCAGAGAGGCACATTAAAAGGGCTGATGAGCAGATTCTTCATTTCACAGAGTGTTCCCTGAGGGTTGCCTAAGTGCCTTTAATAAAACAAACTGTTCACAAAATATTTGACTTATGCAGTACATTTTAGAACATGTATTCGAACCACTCTATGTAATATGATTTAACACTATTTCTAAGAGAGAGAAGAGCCCCCTTTGGAAATATCAGTTTCCATATCTGTAAATGGGCATCACAAACACCTCCTTGGCTGGCTTTGCAGAGTGAATGGCACTTGCCTGGCGCATAGCAGGCTTCCAGTAAAGGTCACTTTTCCTTGTCCCTTCTGCCTGAACACTGCCCAGGGAGTCACTCCATTTAAATGACAAGTCCCTGCTCCGGCATCACTAGTTCTGGGTGGCTCTGGGTGTCAATCCTGATGGGCTCTGTACTATTTCTTCTTTTTACGAAATAGGTGATGAAGATGATCATGACCCTGAACGTGCAGGAAAGTGGCCGGGTGAAGTACATCAAGCGTCCAGGGGCCGTGCTGGAAGCAGGCTGTGTGGTGGCCAGGCTGGAGCTTGATGACCCTTCTAAGGTCCACCCGGTATGTGGTTCCATGGCCCAAGTGCTCTGGCTGGTGCAGGTGCACTTGCAGCCTCCGCTGGTTCAGTGAGACAGGTAGACTCAAGGCTGATAGCTCTTCTCCTGCCTCCACCTGCAGATAGAGCTTATCTCAGCAGCCACTGTGATGGTGCAGAAACACAAGGAAGCTGCACCCTGCTTTGCTCAGATCCCTCTCTGCGGCTCTCCATCCTGCTTTGCTCAGATCCCTCTCTGCGGCTCTCCATCCTGCTTAGAGTAAAACCCAATTTCTGCCAGTGACCTACAAGACCCCAAATGAGCTGTTCCCTGCTTTCTTCTCTGCCTTCCTCCTCTGTCCCTCTCCCCATCACTTACTTGAATACGCTGGATCCCTCCCTCGTGGGGGCTGTCCTCTCTGCCATGAAGGACCTACCCCAGACTTTGCAGGGATCACTCTCAACTCCCAGGAGCTTTGATTCCAATGTCTTCCCCTCAATGAGGGCATTCTTGACCACTGACCACCTTTTCTTTTTAATAGACTTAATTTTTAGTATAGTTTTAGATGTACAGAACAGTTATGTAAATAGTACAGAGTTCCCATATTGTCTGTAGCCAGTTTCCTTGTCATTCATTTAATTATTTTTCAATTAATTGTCGGTCTTCTTCTTCTTCTTCTTCTTCTTCTTCTTCTTCTTTCTTCTTTCTTCTTTCTTCTTCTTCCTTTTTTTTTTTTTTTTTTTTTTTTTGAGACAGAGTCTTGCTCTGTTGCCCAGGCTGGAGTGCAGTGGCATGATCTTGGCTCACTGCAACCTCTGCCTCCCTGGTTCAAGTGATTCTCCTGCCTCAGCCTCCCGAGTAGCTGGGGATTATAGGCGTGTACCACCACACTGGCTAATTTTTTTATTTTTAGTAGAGACAGGGTTTCACCCTGTTGGCCAGGCTGGTCTTAAACTCCTGACCTCAGGTGATCCACCCTTCTCAGCCTCCCAAAGTGCTGGGATTACAGGTGTGAACCACTGTACCTGGCCTCAATTAATTACTATTGTTATCAATTTACTATTATTAATTTAACTATTATTGCACGAGCATGGTCCGTTTGGCATATTTAATGAACCAATATCGATATATTAGGTATTATTGTTTAAGAATAATAATGAACTATTTTAAATTTAACTATTATTGCAATAGTATGGTCCATTTGTCACACTTAATGAACCAATGTTGGTACATTATTGTTCACTCAGATTTCCTTAGTTCATTTTTAAAAAATTATGGTTAAATACACATAACATGAAATTTACTGTCTTAGCCATTTTTAAATGTTCTCTTCAGCAGTTTTAAATACATTCACATGGTTGCACAACCATCACCATCATCCATCTCCAGCACTTGCAAAACTAAAACTTGACACTCATTAAATAGTAACTCCCGAGTCCCTCCTCTCCCCAGCCCCTGGCAACCACTATTCTGCTTTCTCTCTATCAATTCAGCTCCTCTAGGTGCCTCATATAGGTGGAATCTATATAGTATCTGACCTTTTGTGACTACATTTAGTATCATGTTTCCAAGTTTCATCCATCTTATAGCATGTGGCAGAATGTCCCTGTTTTTTTAAGGCTGCATAATATTCCCTTGTAGGGGTGTATCACATTTTGTTTATTGACTCATCCACTGATAGACACTAGGATTGTTTCTACCTTTTGGCTACTGTGAATAAGGCAGCTATGAACATGAGTGTACGATTTTCTTAGTTTTTACCTAATGTTCAGGATCCCATCCAGGTTAGCGCATTGCATATAGTTGTCATGTCTCTTTCAACCGCCCTTTAAAAAATTGTGCTCACCTCTACTACCCATGTGTGAACACACACCACACCTCACAGAGACGACCTCACTGATTGTCTTCTTGGTTTATTATTTGGCCTCCAGGAGACTGGAAACACCATGAGAACAGGGCTTTTTGGCTTTCTTGCTCACTGCTGGGTCCCCAGTGCCAAAAACAGGAGCTGGTACGTCAGAGGTGCTCTGTAAATATTGGTTGTTGGATGAACGTATAGCAGTGCAGGTGCCGGGGCCATCACCCTGTCCTCAGGACCACTAGGGGGTGTACCAGAGTGTCTGTCATGTGACCCTGAGCTCAGGCTCTTAGGGGGACCTCCAATTTAGATTCCTGTTAATTTTTCAGCATTTGTCAGGCCTTGTCATTACCTATGAGTCCCGGAGGTCAAGGACTACTTTCGATGTTCCCTGTTGTGATCCTGGGGTTTAGCACAGTGCTCGGGGCATAATGGGTGCTCAGAAATAACAAGTCTTGATGAAGGAATGAATGTTTACACCCTCCTAAGCAAGACTCTAAAATAATTAGTACATCTGTCCAGCAAAAAAAGCATTTACAAATATCACATTTTCTCTTTTCTCCAGAGTATTCTATTGATGGAATTTGTTTTCTTTTTTAAAAAAATTATAATTATGGGTACATAATAGGTGTATATATTTATGGGGTACATGTGACCTTTTGATACAGGTATACTGTCTAATAATAGGTGTATATGTTTATGGGGTACATGTGACCTTTGATATAGGCATATACTGTCTAATAATCAAATCAGGGTGATTGGGGTATCTATCACCTCAAGCATTTCTTTGCGCTAGGAACATTCCAATTCTACTCTTTTGGTTATTTTAAAATATACATTCAATTTTAATTGACTATAGAGTCACCCTGTTGTGCTATCAATACTAGATCTTTTTTTTTTTTTTTTTTTTTTGAGATGCAATTTCGCTCTGTCACCCAGGTTGGAGTGCAGTGGTGTGATCTTGGCTCACTGCAACCTCCACCTCCAGGGTTCAAGCGATTCTCGTGCCTCAGCCTCCCAAGTAGCTGGGACTTCAGGCACCTGCCACCATGCCCAGCTAATTTTTGTATTTTTAGTAGAGACGGGGTTTCACCATGTTGGCCAGGCTGATCTCAAACTCCTGACCTCAGGTGATCCGCCCGCCTCGCCCTCCTGAAGTGTTGGAATTACAGGTGTGAGCCACCATGTCCAGCCTCAATACTAGATCTTATTCATTCTATTGAACTGTATTTTTGTACCCATTAACCATCCCCACTCCCACCAGCCCCATTACCCTTCCCAGACCCTGGCAGCCATCATTCTACATTCTATTTCCATGAGTTCATTTGTTTTAATTTTCTACTCCCACATATGAGTCAGAATATGTTAAATTTGTATTTCTGTGCCCAGATTATTTCACATAATAATCTGATATCCTCTAGTTCCATCCATGTTGCTGCAAATGACTGTTGTTACAATTCTTTTCATTAGTCCCTCTCTTTTTTTTTTTTTTTTTTGGAGACAGAGTTTCACTCTGTCACCCAGGCTGGAGTGCAGTGGCATGATCTCGGCTCACTGCAACCTCGACTTCCTGGGTTCAAGCAATTCTCCTGCCTCAGACTCCCGGGTAGCAAGTAGCTGGGACTACAGGTTTGTGCCACCATGCCTGACTAATTTTTGTATTTTTAGTAGTGATGGAGTTTCACTAGGTTGGCCAGGCTGATCTTGAACTCCTGGCCTCAAGCAATCCGCCCACCTTGGCCTCCCAAAGTGCTGGGATTACAAGGGTGAGCCACTGCGCCTGGCATCATTAATCTCTTTAGGGAGTTCCCAAAGCTAGGAATAGACTGGGCCTTTTTGGATCAGTGGGCAAGTCCAGGTACCTGCACTGTGATTCCTTTCAGCACACATTTCCTGTGCTGGGTTAATAAGGCAGGGCCTGGCCACCCATTCCCTGAACCTCACGTAAATGCTTGTGAGACAGACTGGGAGATCAAGTACTTTTGCTTGCTGAGTGTAGTTAGAATACTGCCCTTGGCCCTGGGCTGTGGGGGCCCAGATGGAGAAGCCATGATCAGACTGTGGAGGAAAACAGAATTTCACTCCATTTCCCAGGCTGGAGTGCAATGGCACAATCTTGGCCCACTGCAACCTCCGCCTCCCAGGTTCAATTGATTCTCCTGCCTCAGCCTCTGGAGTAGCTCAGATTACAGGCACGCGCCACTGTGACTGGCTAAATTTTTTGCGTATTTTTGGTAGAGATGGGGTTTTGCCGTGTTGGCCAGGCTGGTCTCGAACTCAAAAGGAATGGTTTGGAAAACCCACATTGGGGTGTGAGTTTGGCCATTTTAACTTTCCAGTACATTGTCTTCGATTTTTTCCTCAGGCCTCATCCTCACTTGATATGGAAGCCGGCGGATCTGCCCCGCCTCCTGTTCTGCCCGGTCCCATTTGGGATTCCCAGAGTTTTCCTGACCTGTCATTCTTGTGGTGTCTCATCAGGCTGAACCGTTCACAGGAGAACTCCCTGCCCAGCAGACACTGCCCATCCTTGGGGAGAAACTGCACCAGGTCTTCCACAGCGTCCTGGAAAACCTCACCAACGTCATGAGTGGCTTTTGTCTGCCGGAGCCCATTTTTAGCATAAAGGTAAAGTCACCTGTGAGCGCAGGCGTGTAGATCCGTGTGGAGAGTCAGGTCTACCCCATGACAGCAGAGGTCATTAGTAAGAAATGAGAAAATGGTCGGTCCTCTGTTGTTTTTATTTTATTTATTTTATTTTTTGAGACAAAGTCTCACTCTGTCGCCCAGGCTCACTGCAGCCTTAACCTCCTGGGCTCAAGAGATCCTCCCACCTCAGCCTCCCGAGTAGCTGGGACTATAGGTGCACCCCACCACGCCCGGCTAATTTTTTGTATTTTTGTAGAGATGGAGTTTTGCCGTGTTCCCCAAGCTGGTCTCAGACTCCCGGACTCAAGTGATCCACCTGCCTGGGCCTCCCAAAGTGCTGGGATTACAGGCCTGAGCCACCACACCAGCCTCTCTGTTGTGTTTATGAAGGACCTGTCCTCAGGGAATTCCTCAATTCGATTATAAACATTGGCCTGACGTTTTCTCCTTGATCGTAAACTGGGCTTGTAGCAGTTCAGCTCAAGACTGAGAATACTCCAGTAGGACGTTAAGGAAGGAGTCAGTGGGGGTCACGCCCCTTAAGGAGATGACAGACAAGGCACTTTGTTTGCAACACACCTCTGTTCGCCGTTCACCCTTGCTGGGTCTCACCTATTCACTCAGTAGAGAAACAAGAAGTTCTCTGATTTTCAGACCTCCTTGAAAGACCCGTGATGCTCATAACAGTGACTAGCGATGATGATAATCATGGCGATGATGATAATAATTGCCAGTGCTTAGCAAGTATGTACCATGTGTCACCCTTTTTTTTTTTTTTTTTTTTGAGATGGAGCCTTGCTGTGTCACCCACACTGGAGTGTGGTAGCACAATCTCATCTCACTGCAACCTCTGCCTCCCAGGTTAAAGTGATTCTCCTGCCTCAGCCTCCTGAGTAGCTGGGATTACAGGCACGTGCCACCTATACCCAGTTAATTTTTGTATTTTTTTTTTGGTAGAGATGGGGTTTTACCATGTTGACCAGGCTGGTCTCAAACTCCTGACCTCAGGTGGTTCACCCACCTCGGCCTCCCAAAGTGCTGGAATTACAGGCATGAGCCACCATGCCCACTGTGTCACCTTCTAACTACTTAAAAGTTCAATTATTTCATCCTCCCAGCAACCGATAAGGTAGGAACTCTTATTTCCTTTTACAGTTGAGGCAACTGAAGCACACAGGGACTAAGAGACTTGCCGTGCTTCATACATGAGGAGGCGAAGATGAGATCTGAACCATGGCCATCAGGATTCTGACTCTGTGCTCTTCACCCCATGTTATGCTGCCTGATGATGATTGACATCATTGCAACTTTTTTTTTTTTTTTTTTTTTGAGATAGGGTCTTGCTGTGTCTCCCAAGCTGGAGTGAAACAGTGCTCACTACAACCTCGACCCCCTGGGCTCAAGCAATCGTCCCACTTCAGCCTCCCAAGTAGCTGGGGTTACAGGCACCTGCCACCATGCCCAGCTAATTTTTTGTAGAGATGGGGTCTCACCATGTTGCCCAGGCTGGTCTCGAACTCCTGGGCTCAAGTGATCCTCTTGCCTTGGCCTCCCAAAGTGTTGGGATTGCAGACATGAGCCACTGCACTCCACAATAATTGCAACTTTTATTAGTTGGGGTGCTTCGCAGTTTATGTATCAGTTCACTTTGAAACCTCACAACCACACTGGGGCGTTGGCCCCATTGTCATCGTCATCCAAAGACCATCAGCATTGGCTACTGAGACACCCTGGAAACAGCAGAGCGCAGCAGTTCAGTCTCAGGAGTTGAACAGCCTGGGTTTGCCTCCTAGTTTTGCTGCTTACTAGCTAAGTGACTTTGGTTAACTTAACTAATCTCTCTGTGTTTCAGTTACCTCAACTGCAAAATGGACAAAATCATTAGACCTCCTTTGTAGGGTTGTTTTTAGGGATCAAATGAGAACATGTAAAGAAAGGTCCTAGAACACTGTCTGGTACTAAGCTAGTATACGATAAGCAGCAACTCATCACGTGACCTTATGTTTGATTCCCCCCACCATGCTGGCTTTCTGATGCACAGAGAGGGGGAGTCAGGGTCTTCCTATGTGGGAAAACTGAGTATTCCATGTGGTCAGGGGCCGTTCCACTCTGGACTGCCCCAGAGGCTGCTGGGTCTGGATCTTCAGCCAGTTAAGTGCATGGGGTCAGGATAGGTTGAGCTGTGTTGGGTGCCCTGTTGTGGAGGGTGGTGCCCATGCCCATGCAGGGCTGGGGGCTAATGCTGTGGTCCCGCTTCAGTTGAAGGAGTGGGTGCAGAAGCTCATGATGACCCTCCGACACCCGTCACTGCCGCTGCTGGAGCTGCAGGAGATCATGACCAGTGTGGCAGGCCGCATCCCGGCCCCTGTGGAGAAGTCAGTCCGCAGGGTGATGGCCCAGTATGCCAGCAACATCACCTCGGTGCTGTGCCAGTTCCCCAGCCAGCAGGTACGTGCTCCCCCACCCAGCCCCATCCCACCAGGATGGTCACACTGGGCCGGCTCCCAGTCTGGCTCCATATCTGGCCCCTGATCAAGTTGAACTCCTTGAGACCCACTTATAGCCTAACATATCAGGCCGAGGGTTTCCTTTCAAGCCTCATCTGCAGAATCCCATCATTTACTCAAAGCAACAGTTGTTTGAATGAACATCAACATTCCTTAGGTCTTATTGCGTAAAACTCAAGATTCCGATGGAGTTGATGCAGATGGAGTGAGCATTTCCCAAAAAAATAAACTGGCTGACATCATTAGAGGAAACTGCAAGCTTTTTTATTTTTGTTTTTTCACTGGTTTGCAGCTTTGATTTTCCGTCCCTGGATTTTGTAGGTGATCATCTGGGAGCTCCGTGTGTGTGTGTGTGTATATATATATCGTGTGTGTGTGTATATATATGTTGTGTGTGTGTATATATATATGTTGTATTTTAAGAATCGTACTGAGGTCGGGTGCAGTGGCTCACGCTTATAATCCCAGCACTTTGGGAGGCCGAGGTAGGTGGATCATTTGAGGTCAGGAGTTCAACACCAGCCTGGCCAACATGATGAAACCCCATCTCTACTAAAAATACAAAAATTAGCCAGGCATGGTGGCACGCACCTGCAGTCCCAACTACTCAGGAGGCTGAGGCAGGAGAATTGCTTGAACCCAGGAGGCAGAGGTTGCAGTGAGCCAAGATTGCACCACTGCACTCCAAAAAAAAAAATGTACTGAGATGTCTCATCAAAATTGTAGTTGCATTTGTGAACACGTTAAAAAAAAAGAATGGACGCCATTCCAGGGTAGTATGAAATATCTCTGTTATTTAAACACTGGCCTCGCGTTGCTCATTTTGTTGTGGTTGTTGGTTTTGTGGGGCATTTGAAAGGCATTTGCACTGGGAAGAGCCCCTCTGCCTATTTGCCTTCCTGCCCTCTGGTGAGAGGGTTCCTCACCATCATCATCCACCCGCTCACACATTGGTGATTTGGGAAACCAGAGGACAGTGTCGTTCAGGCCATTCTCAGAGGTTAGCAGTTCTAAGGGCTGGAATAGTGTCCAGCCAAAGAAAGAAAGAATACTGATTCATGCTTCCACGTGGATGAAGCTGTTGTGCTAAGGGAAATAAGCCAGGCACAAAAGACCACATATTATGTGATATTATGTGATTCCTTTTTTTTTTTTTTTGAGACCTCCTGAGTAGTTGGGATTACAGGCGTACACCACCATTCCCAGCTAATTTTTTGTTTTTTTAGTGGAGATGCGGTTTCACCATGTTGCCCAGGCTGGTCTTGAACTCCTGACCTCAGGTGATCTTCCTGCCTCGGCCTCCCAAAGTGCTGAGATTACAGGCATGAGCCACGGTGCCCAGCCCTATATGATTCCATTTTTTATGAAATGTCCAGAACAGGCACATTCATGAAGAAGGAAGTAGATTAGTGACTGCTAGGGGCTGCAGTGCAGGGAAAATGGAGAGTGAGCACTAATGACTACGAGGTTTCTTTTTAGAGTGACGAACATGCTTTAACATTAGATGGTGGTGGTAGTTGCACGACTTTATGAATACACTACCAACCACTGAATGTACACTTTAAAGGGAGATGGTGGAATATGATGGTATGTAAGGTATATCTGAACTAAGAAATAACAAAAACCAAACTCTAGAGGATCCTAACTGAAAAAGTACACTCTTGGAACTTTCAGGAATTTGTCATTGATCCAGGTTTTTTTTTCTTTAAAAATATTTTTGATGCCAAAGGCAATATACCAATAACATTACGTCTAATGATAAAGACAGGACCTTTCCCCACCAGCACCCTGGTTTTTGCTAGAGTGGGACATTCCCATTCTCCTCATTCCCCATCCCGTTCATATGTGCGGACCGGTAGAAGGCGAATGTGTGCACTTCTCCATGTGATTGCTGGCATTTTGAGCGCTTGAATTCCTCACCGTTGAAGGGATGAACAGGGGTGTTGCA
Organism: Chlorocebus sabaeus; assembly: GCF_047675955.1. Classification (NCBI taxonomy): domain Eukaryota; kingdom Metazoa; phylum Chordata; class Mammalia; order Primates; family Cercopithecidae; genus Chlorocebus; species Chlorocebus sabaeus. The sequence continues at coordinate 106,340,266 of NC_132914.1, forward strand.
GGGTAGCTGGAAGGCTTTGGGCCTGGAATTTTCAATCTTCAAATGAGCCTTGGATGGGACCTCCCTGGGAGGCTGTGGTGGGTCCTGTAGGTCAGCAGTTCCCAACCTTTTTAGCACCAGGGACCGGTTTTGTGGAAGACAGTTTTTCCACGGACCGGGGACGGGGGTGGTTTCGGGATGATTCAAGCACAGACTGGGGAGGGGGATGGTTTCGGGATGATTCAAGTGCGTTACATTTATGGTGCACTTTATTTCTATTATGATTACATTGTAATATATAATGAAATAATTATACAACTCACTATAATGTAGAATATGTGAGAACCCCAGGCCTGTTTTCCTGCACCTAGACGGTCCTATCTGGGGGTAATGGGAGACAGGAACAGATCATCAGGCCTTAGATTCTCATAAGGAGCGTGCAACCTAGATCCCTCGCATGCGTGGTTCACAGCAGGGTTTGCACTCCTGTGAGAATCTAATGTTCCCGCTGATCTGACAGGAGGTGGAGCTCAGATGGTAATATGAGCAATGGGGAGGGGCTGTAAATACAGATGAAGCTTCGCTCCTTCTTCCACTGCTTACCTCCCGCTGTTCAGCCAGTTCCTAACAGGCCACAGACCAGTGCTGGTTTGGGTACTGGTTTGGGGACCCCTGCTTTAGGGGACTGCTGTGTGGCATGTGAATCATCAGCAGTCAGATCTGTCTTGTTTTCCCGTCCAGATAGCCACCATCCTGGACTGCCACGCAGCCACCCTGCAACGGAAGGCTGACCGAGAGGTCTTCTTCATCAACACCCAGAGCATCGTGCAGTTGGTCCAGAGGTAAATCCTAGGTCTCCCCATGGGATGTGGTTGTCACCTGATCGTCGCATGCATTGCACCAGGGTGGTGCTCTGGGGCTGTCTTCCAGGCAGGCTTGAACTGAGAGAAAGTGCATTATGGTCCTGCAGTACCATTACTAACAGCAGAACCCTGGGTAAGGCACTTCACTTCTGTGAAGCTGTTTGCCAGCTGGCAAAATGAAAATAAAAACACTTTTCAAGACAAGTTGTTTGGATTATAAAGGAATGAATTTTTTTTCTTTTTTTTTTTGAGACAGAGACCCCTTCCCACAGAGGAGTGCAGTGGTATGATCTCAGCTCGCTGCAACCTCTGCCTCCCAGGTTCAAGTGATTCTCCTGCTTCAGCCTCCTGAGTAGCCGGGATTACGGGCATGTGCCACCATGCCCGGCTAATTTTTGTACTTTTTGTAGAGATGGGGTTTCACCATGTTGGCCAGGCTGGTCTCAAACTCCTGACCTCAAGTGATCCACTCGCCTCGACCTCCCAAAGTGCTGGGATTACAGGCATGAGCCACCATGTCTGGCCTATAAATGAATTAAGTTTTGTGAAGTGCTGACAAATAGTAAATACTTGATAGTTACATTAGATAGAGATAATGTGGTGAAATAGCTTTATGTATGATAAAAGACTGCACAAATTGTTATCATTGTGGCTTTTGGGACAATTGCAAAGGAAAGTAGATGAATAATTTGTATTTCATCTCAAGTAGTTTTATATTGTACAGTACTATTCTGATGACAAAAGGACTTTTTTTTTTTTTTTTGAGATGATGTCTCAGTGTGTTGCCCAGGCTGGAGTGTAGTGGCGCGATCTTGGATCACTGCAAGCTCCGCCTCCTGGGTTCATGCCATTCTTCTGCTGCCTCAGCCTCCTGAGTAGCTGGAACTACAGGCGCCTGCCACCATGCCCGGCTAATTTCTTTTCTGTATTTTTAGCAGAGACCGTGTTTCACCGTGTTAGCCAGAATGGTCTTAATCTCCTGACCTCGTGATCCGTCTGCCTCGGCCTCCCAAAGTGCTGGGATTACGGCATGAGCCACCACGCCTGGCCGACAAAAGGATTTTCTGCCACTTTTCACGAAAAATCCACCTAGCAAGAAAGCTTTTCTTATGAAGACAATCAGGGCCAGGTGCTGCGGCTCATGCCTGTAATCCCAGCATTTTGGGAGGCCAAGGCAAGAGGACCACTTGAGGCCAGGAGTTGGAGACCAGCCTGGGTAATGTAGCGAGACCCTGTCTCTACAAAAAAAAGAGGAAAAAAAAAGAGTCAGGCATGGTGGTGTGTACCTATAGGCCTAGCTACTCAGGAGGCTGAGGTGAGAGGACTGCTTGATCCCAGGAGTTTGAGGTTGTAGTGAGCTGTGATCATGCCATTGCACTCCAGCCTGGGGGACAGAGCAAGACCTTGTCTTTTATGAAAAAGAAAAAAAGGAATCAAAGCGTTATTGGATTTAAACCAATAAATTCCAGGCCTGTTTCCCATGTGCCAGAAACTCCCAGGTACAAAGAATGTAAGATTGTAGAAAACCGGCCTTCTTTTCCAGGAGCTCCCCAGCTGTCAGGGAGAGATTTTAGTGTGGATTCCCCACAAACTGCAAGTTTCACAGCCAGGGGCTAGGAAGGGAGTCCTCTTAAAACACATCGACTGCTAACCTTAAGCCCATCCTTTAAGCTTCAGAGAAACATCTAGGAAAAATGAATCATTAATAAATTAAATGAATTTTCTAGCAAATTTTCTGTGCTGAACATAAGTATTAAAACTCTGTCCTGTGTTGTATAAGTATGTGTTTTAAAATCACATTTGGATCAGAGTGTCTTTTAGCATCTTGATCTGTTTTGTTGTTATTTGGTGATGCTGCAGTTAATCTAGTTTCTACTTCCCCACAACTCAGTGTCACATCTCCTGAGAAACTTGACCCCTGCGTTCAGACTTTTGGAGGAACATCCAGGTTAAAACTTTGTTTTAAAAGAGAAGCGGCTAGGTGCGATGGCTCACACCTATAATCCCAGCACTTTGGGAGGCCACGGCAGCTGGATTGCTTGAGCTCAGAAGTTCGAGACCAGCCTGGGAAATATGGTGAAATCCGTCTACAAAATATACAAAAATTAGCCGGGCATGGTGGTGGGCACCTGTGGTCCCAGCTACTGCAGAGGCTGAGGTGGGAGGATTGCTTGAGCCTGGGAGGCAGAGATGACAGTGAGCTGTGATTGCACCACTGCACTCCAGCCTGGGTGACAGAGCAATAACCTGTCTCAAAACAAGAAAAAAAAAAAAGAGAGAAGCAAATTTACATGGAGATCTTTTGGTAAATGTTTTTCCAGTTTGTCTTTTTAAAATGGTCTCTATACATTGGGTAAGTGATTGAAAAATTTTGTTTTAATGGTTAAAGCTTGCTAAACTTGGCTACCCCTGTTCAGTATCCGAAATCTATTAAGGGGTGTGTGTGTGTGTTTGTTTGTTTTTGTTTTTTTTTTCTCTGTGGCCAGAAAGGCGCCCTCCCAAGTATGAGGCTTGGGATCTACTCGAGTTTTGCCTCCAGTTTGATGTGGGACCTTGGGCAGGGCAGTGTTCTTTCTGGCCTGCAGATGAACCAACTCCATATCCTTTGAAGGCCTCAGGATTAGAGGCTGCCTCTAGATACTTTAAAAAAATTATTTTAAAATTAACTAGTTAATTAATTAATTTTTTAAAATTTATTTTGAGACAAGCTATCGCCTAGGCTGGAGTGCAGTGGTGCGATCGTAGCTCACAACAGCCTTGACCTCCTGGCCTCAAGTGATCCTCTCGCCTCAGCCTCCTATGTAGCCGGGACCACAGTTATGCGCTACCACTCCCAGCTGATTTTTTAAATTTTTTTGTAAAGACAAGGTCTCACCTTGTTGCCTAGGCTGCTCTTGAACTTCTGGGCTCAAATGATCCTCCTGCCTCAGCCTCCTAAAGTGCTGGGATTATGGGCGTGAGCCACCATGGCTGGCCTTAATTTTTTGTTTTGTTTTGTAGAAATTGGGTCTTGGCAATATTGCCCAGGCTTGAACTCCTGGGCTCCAGTGATCCTTCCGTCTCCATGTCCTTTCTAAAATCCTTTCTCTCTCTCCTTTTTTTTTTTTTTTTTTATTTGAGACGGAGTCTTGCTCTGTCACCCAGGTTGGAGTGCAATGGTGCGATCTCAGCTCACTGCAACCTCCTCCTTCCAGATTCAAGTGATTCTCCTGCCTCAGCCTCCCGAGCAGCTGGGACTACAGGCGTCTGCCACCACGCCCAGCTAGTTTTTGTATTTTTAGTAGAGACAGGGTTTCACCATGTTGGCCAGGATGGTCTCGATCTCCTGACCTCGTGATCTGCCTGCCTCGGCCTCCCAAAGTGCTGGGATTACAGGTGTGAGCCACCCCGCCCAGCCAATCCTTTCTCTTTTTAAAAATCATAAAAAGAAAATATTAAATATTCAGGTACTCAAGGAAGGGGTGTGAGCATTAAGAGCAGCCTTCCCTTCTCCCCAGATACCGCAGCGGGATCCGCGGCTATATGAAAACAGTGGTGTTGGATCTCCTGAGAAGATACTTGCATGTCGAGCACCATTTTCAGCAAGGCAAGAGATGCTGATGCCAACACAAGTGGGATGGTGGGGGGCTGAGGAGCCTGAACTTTACCTCTGCATGGTGTTTTGTCTCCCCCTAGCCCACTACGACAAGTGTGTGATAAACCTCAGGGAGCAGTTCAAGCCAGACATGTCCCAGGTGCTGGACTGCATCTTCTCCCACGCACAGGTGGCCAAGAAGAACCAGCTGGTGATCATGCTGATCGTAAGCAGGAAGAGGGCCTGTTACCCAACCGGGGGTGGGTCAGGAGTCCGCAAACGTTTTCTAACAAGGAGCAGAAAGTGGTCGGACGCGGTGGCTCATGCCTCTAATCCCAGCACTTTGGGAGGCTGAGGCGGGCAGATCACTTGAGATCAGGAGTTTGAGATCAGCCTGGCCAATGTGGTGAAACTTCGTCTCTACTAAAAATACAAAAATTAGCTGGGCATGGTGGCGCGTGCCTGTAATCCCAGCTACTTGGGGGGCTGAGGCAGAAGAATCGCTTGAACCCGGGAGGCAGAGGTTGCAGTGAGCCAAGATCGCGGCACTGCACTCCAGCCTGGGCGACAGGGCGAGATTCTGTCTCAAAAAATAAAGAAAAGAAAAGAAAAGGAAAGAAAAGAAAAAGTAAGCTAGAAAGTAAATATTTTAGACTTTGCAGGTTGGCGTGGTCTCTGTCTTGACCACTCAACACTGCCTTTGTACAATGTAAGCGAATGGGCATGGCTGTGTTCCCATAAAACTTCGTTGGGAGCCTGAGGCGGGAGGATCACTTGAACTTAGGAGTTCAAGTCCAGCCTAGGCAACATTCTAAGACTCCATTTCTTAGAAAAAAAACTAAAGCTGGGCACTGTGGCTCACTTCTGTAATCCCAGCACTTTGGGAGGCTGAGACAGGAGGATCACTTGAGGCCAGGAGTTTGAGACCAGGCTGGGCAACACAGGGAGACCCCATCTCTACCAAAAGTACAAAAATTAGCCAGGTGTGGTGGTGTGCACCTGTCGTCCCAGCTACTCAGGGGGCTGAGGCAGGAGGATCACTTGAGCCTGGGATGTTAAGCCTGCAGTAAGCTGTGATCACAGAACTGCACTCCAGCCTGGGTGGCAGAATGAGATCCTGTCTCAAAACAACAACAACAACAACAACAACAAAAACCCAACTTTGTATACAAAAACAGGCAACGGGTGGGATTTGTTGGTCCCTGGGGAGATCATGACATATGCAAAGCACCTACTTTGTGCCAGGTACTCTTGAAGTGCTTTCCAAATACACGGTTGCTCATTTAATTCTCACAGCAGTCCTAGAAAGTGGGTACTGCTGTCACAGCTCTTTGGCAGAGCATGGAGAAATTAAGCCACTTGCCCAAGGGCATCCAGCTCCTAAATGTAGAGCCAGGATTTGAACCAATAGTCTGACTCCAGAGTCATGAACTATTAGCCATGGGATATTGGATTTTGAGTCCTGTGTGTGAAGAAGAGGAGGTATGGAGTCTCTGTTCTTGTTTCTCTTTTCACTTGATAGTAGCAGTCTTTTGTTTTTTGTCTATTTTTTCTTTTGAAACAGGGTCTCGCTCTGTTGCCCAGGCTGGAGTGCAGTGTTACCATCATGGCTCACTGTAGCCTCTATCCCCTGGCCTTAAGCCATCCTCCCACCTCAGCCTCCGAGGTAGCTGGGATTGCAGACTCACACTACCACACCCAGCTAGTTTGTTTGTTTATTTGTTTGTTTTGTAGAGATAAGGTCTCACCATGTTGCCCAGGCTGATCTTGAACTCCTGGGCTCAAGCAATCTTCCTGCTTTGGCCTCCCAAAGTGCTGGGATAACAGGCATGAGCCACTGCGCCTGGCCAATAATAGTCTTTTATGACTAAAAATATTATTCTTTGATATGTCCCTGGCAACTGACTTGGAAAATGTAGGATCAGCAAAGTAAGAGAGACTTGGACTTGGCTTATGGTAGAAAGGGGTTTGGCAATTTTTTTTTTTTTTTTTTTAAGACGGAGTCTTGCTCTTTCGCCCAGGCTGGAGTGCAATGGCACAATCTTGGCTCACTGCAACCTCCACCTCCCGGGTTCTATCTGTCTGTCTTCTATCTATCTTTTTTTGTTTGTTTGTTTGTTTGTTTTTTGAGACAGAGTCTCACTCTGTCGCCCAGGCTGGAGTGCAGTGGTGTGATCTCTGTTCACTGCACCCTCCGCCTCCAGGGTTCAAGTGATTCTCCTGTCTCAGCCTCTGGGATTACAGAGGCTGGGATTACAGGCATGCGCCACCATGCCTAGCTGATTTTTGTATTTTTAGTAGAGACGTGGTTTTGCCATGTTACCCAGGCTGGTCTCAAATTCCTGACCTCAGGGGATCCACAAGCCTCGGCCTCCCAAAGTGCTGGGATTACAGGCATGAGCCACCACAATGGGCCTGGCAAGTTTTTTCTTTTTTTGTGAAGGGCCCCGGATAGTAAAGATTTTAGGCTTGAGGACGTCCATCCCCTGTAGCCACTACTCAGCTCTGTGAGCTCTGCCACTGTAGCCTGAAAACAACTACAGACAATAGATACATGAATGAGGGTGGCTGTGTTCCAATAAAACTTTATTTACAAAAACAGTCAGTGGGCAGAATTTGGCCATGATCTTAGAGGACAGTTAGTACCCTATCCCCTATCCAAATTGCATTAATAAATATTGGGGTTTTTGGTAAAGAACCATTTAAAAATCTCACGCAACAGCTTTCTATCCTGGTTGTACATTAGAATCACCTAGGGGGTGGGGAGACTTTTAAAAAATACAATTGCCCATGCCCCACCCTTGGTCAATTTAATTAGAGTTTCTAGTGGTGGGGCCCAGGCATTAGTGCTTTTTGAAAGTTTCCCTGTGGGAAACTTAAATGTGCACTGTATATTAGACAATATTATTGGTTTAATGTTCAGTTTCTGTGGTGTTTTAATGGTTCTGTAGGTAGGTGGGAGGGAGATATGTGCTAAAATAGTATAAAGGATTGTGGTGTCTGCAACTGACCTCAGAAAAAGAGAGTGTGTGTGTGTGTGTGTGCACATGCACGTTCTTATTAGAGAAAAATCAAATATGATAATGTGGTAAAAGTTTAACAATTAGTGAATCTAGGTTTTCAACATACTCATCTTCAATTCTTCTGTAGTTTTGAAGTTTGTAAAAATTGATTGGGAGGGAGGACTCCCCAAGTGATTGCAACGTGCAGCCAGGACTGGGAACTTATACCCAAGGAGATATCCACTCTTTGTGGGGAGTTCTATTGCTAAAATAATATAATGCTTTTCAAAATACATTCTTTGGATGGAGTTTCCTGGAGTTTGAGTGTTTGTCAAGCACAATATGCCTGTAATCTATTACAGCCAGCTTGCCATTCAAAGGCTGGGGCTTGGGTCTGAGGGTTATCATGCTGGTCGTTCCTCTGTGCACATATTGACTCTCTTCTGGGCATGAAGTCGTGAAAGGTCACGTACACCAGAGGACAGCCAAGGGAAGATGGGTGGAGCAGCCCCCAGCTCTTGGGAATTGGGACATTTGCCTGGACCTCCTTGATGATAGAGGCTACAAATGTTGAACCAATTACAGTCTGGAGATAAATGTGAGATTCGTTATTCTTCTGACTTTCTTGGTCCCATTTGTTAGAAAATAGTGAGTTCTCTGCTCCTGATGGCATTTGGTACCTGAGAGGTTTTGAACAAAGACTTGCTAATTGAATGGTTCCTTTGAAATGAAGTTTTTTGAGGCTTTTAAAGGGACCTAGTTTCTGACACCAATTCACTGGTCATGGGACTTGGTTAGTGACACAAAGCAACAAAACATGATTCTGTGGACTAAGATATACAAGATGAGACTGCTTCGCTAAGTTAACAAGAAAGAAAAATGTGTTTTCTTCGTTTGTTTTTTGTTTTGTTTATTTTTTTTCGAGACAGGGTCTTGCTCTGTCACCCAGGTTGGAGTGCAGTGGCGCAATCTCGGCTCACTGCAACCTCTGCTTCCTGGGTTCAAGTGATTCTCCTGCCTCAGCCTCCGGAGTAGCTGGGACTACAGGCATGCGCCACCACACCTGACTAATTTTTTTGTGGTATTAGTAGGAAACAGGGTTTCGCCATGTTGGTCAGGCTGGTCTTGAACTCCTGGCCTCAGGTGATTTGCCTGCCTTGGCCTCCTGAAGTGCAGGGATTATAGGCATGAGCCATTGTGCCCTGCCTAGAAAAATCTTTTTGTTATTATTATTAGTAGTAGTAGTAGTACGTAGAAGGCAATGGTCAGATTTTTTAACATTCACACTTAGATGTGTGTGTGGGAATTTAAAAAATGTTCACACAAACAACTCTTGAGTTTTTCACCTCTTAGAAAACCACCAGTCTAGCTGCTGGCCAGCACCTGTGCTGTCCTGCCCTGGGAGCCACAAGCCTAGGGGATTGGTGGAGAGTTATGCCACCACCGTTTGGTAATAGAAAGCAAATCAGAGAAGGGAGAGGAGATTTAGAATACTTTCCTACCACATTTCTTCAGCATTGACATTCCTGTGTGTTTGTGTATGAAATATCAATATGTTAAAATTGTTTCTGATGATAAAATCAGTATCGGTTCATTAGAATAGGAAAATGCAGAAACACATGTAGAAAAAAATGCCCCATAGCTATACCATCTGGTGACTTCTGGAAGACCAGGCTTAGTGGATGCCTGGGGTAGGGAATGGGGGCAGATTGCTCAGGAGCTCTGATATTTAGCATTCATTGCTCTGTCTTCAGTGGGTGGTTAGGGAGCACCTGCGCTGAGCCGTTCCCAGGCCCCGCATGCACTTAGGGCACAAGAGGAGATGTGAACATTGGCTGCACCCAGCCCTGGTCTCCAGCAGAAAGGCTCTTCTTTCAGAAGCAGAGCGGAGGGATGCAACAGACACACTGTTCCTCCCTCCTGTAAGATTCAACCCCACGTCCCTCTCCTCTGAAACTGTGAACCCATTAAGTCAGGTAGCAATGTGTAGGGGAAAGAGCGGGAGGCTTTGGGGGCAGAACAGTCCTGTGTTAGAATCTCGCTCTGTCTTGCACATGTTTGGTGGCTTTGGGGTGAGGCATATTGCCTCTTTGAGCCTCAGTGTTCCTATCTGTAAAATGGGAATCAAAATAAGTAACTCCTCATGGGGGTGGGAGAATTTGGGGAGTTGTATATAAAGGGTCTAGCTGTTTACTAGCCACCTGGCACACAGTATGCACCTGATAATCACTGACTTTTTTTTTTTTTTTGGGAGACAGAGTCTAGCTGAAGTGCAGTGGTGCAATCTCAGCTCACTGCAACCTCCACCTCCCAAGGGATCCCGAGTAGCTGGGACTACAGGCACATGCCACCATGCCTGGCTAATTTTTATATATTTTTTTATATAGAGATGAGGTTTTGCACTGTTGCCCAGGCTGGTCTCAAAATCCTGAGCTCAAGTGATCCTCCTGCCTCAGCCACCTAAAGTGCTGGGATTACAGGTGTGAGTCATCACACCTGGCCTTATCACTGGCTATTAATAGTAATGTAGGCAGGGGTTTAGTTGTATTTGTTTGTTCTTACCAGGCATTTAGGGCATGTTTTGGGGTGGATGAATGGGTGGCCAAGTGAGTGAGTGAGTGAGTGAATGAATGAATGAATGACAGGAGAAAGTGGTGAGGGTTTGCATATCAGGCTGTGCCGGGCCTGTTTGGAGAGCGGAGCAGCTGTCTGGCTTTTGGGGCGGGCGCTCCCCCAGCCGAGATGAGTGCTGCATGTTTCCCTGGGCTGGAGAAAAGCCATTTGGCTTCTTTTTTTGTCCCTTAAGGATGAGCTGTGTGGCCCAGACCCTTCCCTATCGGACGAGCTGACCTCCATCCTTAATGAGCTCACTCAGCTGAGCAAAAGCGAGCACTGCAAAGTGGCCCTCAGAGCCCGGCAGGTAGGGTTTCGGGGTACGGTCCCCACGATGTGCGCTTCCCCCCACCCTCCTGTGTGGCCCCTACCGTGCTCAGCCCTCACCATGCACCGTCCCACCATGCTGCCGGCCCGTGTCCGAGCCTCTGCCTTCTCCCCTGGGAGGTTGGCTCACACCAGCCCCCCGTCCCTCCCCCTGCAGATCCTGATTGCCTCCCACCTCCCCTCCTATGAGCTGCGGCACAACCAGGTGGAGTCCATTTTCCTGTCTGCCATTGACATGTATGGCCATCAGTTCTGCCCCGAGAACCTCAAGGTGAGCCCGTCTCCTTCCTTTCACCTTCTACAGAGCACACACTGTGGCCCAGGTGGGGGCCTCTGGGGAAGCGGCTCCTCTTGCCCCTCCAGGTGCTCAGTGGGGTGCAGGGCACAGTCACAGATGCAGGCAGTTTAGCCCAATGTGGCCAGGGCTGCCCAAGGGGGCACCTGGGGAGACTCTAGGAGAGGTGGGCACAGAGCCCAGTCCTGCAGGAAGGACAGTGTGACAGCAGCAGGGGCTCACCTGGTGCAGTTTACAAACCTTAGCCGTAATGGAGCATATCTGGAAGCTGTGAGCCCTCCCATGACTGAGTGATGGCCTCATCTTCCCTGTTTCTGGACTCTGGCTCATTTACATGCTCTCAGGTACCCCCTCAGTGCCTGTTGGGAGACCTGTCCCAGGTGCCATCATCCCAGAGTTCTTCACTGTCAGCTCTCCCGTGATTAAACAGGGGAGGAACCCAGTGCACTGCAGGGCACTGATTGCTTTTAGTGGTCGAAGCATGACTTCTCCCTGTTTCTACCGCCCCCACTCATCAGACTGGTGATTAAAAAACTTACTGACTGGGCGCAGATGGCTCATGCCTGTAATCCCAGCACTCGGGAGGCCAAGACTGGAGGATCACTTGAGCCCAGGAATTTGAGGCCAGCCTGGGCAACATAGTGAGACCCTGTCTCTACAAAACATACAAACAAACAAAAAAAGAGCCAGGCATGTTGGTACACGCTGTCATCCCATCTACTCAAGAGGCTGAGGTGGGAGGATCGCTTCAGGCTGGGAGTTTGAGGCTGCAGTGAGCTATGATCACACCACTGCACTCCAGCTTATCTCAAATAAACAAAAACAAAGAAACACCTGAAACGTGTTTACATTTACTTTTCCTTGTTTCCCCTTTTCATTTCCCATAGAAGTTAATAATTTCAGAAACAACCATCTTTGACGTCCTGCCTGCTTTCTTCTATCACGCTAACAAAGTCGTGTGCATGGCATCCTTGGAGGTAAGCAGGAGAGGCCTAGAGAACAGCACTGACCATGCCAGTTCTGCTGTTCACTTCCGCCACCATGCACCTGACCCTAGGCCACACGCCTTGTGAATGTGATCCTATCCTTTTCTATACAAGGTAGGTATGTTAATAGTCCCATCTTACAGAGGAAGGAACTGAGGCTCAGAGAGGTGAAGCGACTTATGCAACGTCACACAGCTAGAAAGTGGCAGAACCAGGTTTTGCATTATTGGGTCTGTCTCATTCCAGATTCCATGCTAGTCACCACTGCTGTCTCATGAGCCATTCCAGCCTCTTCCAGGCAGGGCACATTAAATACTAATCCCTGAGAGCCAAGTCTGAGGCACCTCATCTAAACTTTCTCACTCACGTGCATTAAATACCTTTGAAAGACTTTTCTGCTTGGAACTGCCAGAGCTAGAGGAACCCAGGTGACAACTTAAGGTGAACCCCCTGCTCCCCAAATGATGAGGTAGAAGGGCGTGGATGGTAGCAAAACCCAGATTAGAGCCAGGTGATCCAGGTGGTCTTACTCTTGGGAGCAACAATTCAGGTCTTCTTGAATTCAGGAACCAAGAGGTGTTGTGTTGGTTCCAGGAAATCAGAGTTTTAAATCAGCTCTTTTATTATTATTATTATTTTGAGACTCGCTCTGGTGCCTAGGGTGGAGTACAGTGGCACTATCTCAGCTCACTGCAGCCTCTGCCTCCCGATTTCAAGTGATTCTCCTTCCTCAGCCTCCCCAGTAGCTGGGCCTACAGGGGTGCACCACCGCACCTGGCTAATTTTTGTATTGTTAGTAGAGACAGGGTTTTACCATGTTGGCCAGGCAGGTCTGGAACTCCTGACCTCAAGTGATCTGCCTGCCTCAGCCTCCCAGTAAATCTGCCCTTTTAGAATCCTTTTAAGAAAATATGAGATGATGTCTTGTGTTTTAAACATGGCCCTCTTACCTGGGACTGCTTTGCTGGCAGTAGTTTTTCCAATATTCTTTATCTTCTGAGCTCAGTCTCAGTCCCCTGTTGCCCCCACTTTCTCTTCTGCATCCTTGGGAGCCTGTGAGTCACACAGTGAGAAGGTTTACTGGGTCTTCATGGAGACCATCTTGGGCTTGTTAGCGTGTTACAGCCACAGGGTCTCCTGGGCCTGCAGCTTTTATCCTTCTATGGGTTTCACCTCTGGAAGAATCTTTCTCAGGCCTCGGTCTTTGTTTCTAACAGTGACACCTAATACACCTCTTCTGTAGTTACTTTAAAAACAGTTTTTGTTTTGTTAGAGACAGGTCTTGCCATGTTGCCCAGGCTGGAGTTGAACTTCTAGGCTCAAGCAATCCTCCTGCCTCAGCCTCCCCAGTAGCTGGGACTACGGGTGCATGCCACCATGCTTGGCTTATAGTGACTTTTTAAAGTGCTAAATACGGCCGGGCGCGGTGGCTCAAGCCTGTAATCCCAGCACTTTGGGAGGCCGAGACGGGCGGATCACAAGGTCAGGAGATCGAGACCATCCTGGCTAACACGATGAAACCCCGTCTCTACTAAAAAATACAAAAAACTAGCCGGGCGAGGTGGCAGGCGCCTATAGTCCCAGCTACTTGGGAGGCTGAGGCAGGAGAATGGTGTAAACCTGGGAGGTGGAGCTTGCAGTGAGCTGAGATCCGGCCACTGCACTCCAGCCTGGGCGACAGGGCGAGACTCCGTCTCAAAAAAAAAACAAAAAAAAAACAGTGCTAAATACTATTTGTGTCAATTAGAGATTTTTCTAGGATGCTTTTGGGGTTTTTTGTTGATTTGTTTTGTTTTTCCAACACGCCCAGCTAATTTTTGCAGGCGTGAGCCACTGTACCCGGCCTGCTAGAGATAGACCTTTTAGAGGTCGTTTCTGGTACCCCTGCCCTGTAAGTGCCCTCAGCTTTTGAGGACACTCTGCAGTGCCCCCTAAGAGAACGTCCGTGTGCTTCTGCCTCGTCAGGTTTACGTGCGGAGGGGCTACATCGCCTATGAGTTAAACAGCCTGCAGCACCGGCAGCTCCCGGACGGCACCTGCGTGGTAGAATTCCAGTTCATGCTGCCCTCCTCCCACCCAAACCGGTATGGAATGAGACACACCCAGGGATGGCCTGTGTTTCTGTTCTCCCTGACCTCTGTCGTCCTGTCTCTGGAACGACCTGGCAAGTGTGTTTGGGCACGCTGCTGGGGAGACATCAGCGATAAGCGCTTCCCCTCTGGGAGCTCCCTGCAGCGCCATTTTTCTCCCCTCTAACATGGTGATAAAGCAGAGCCCACCTCCTACACCTGCACTGTTCAGTACAGTAGCCATGTGTGCCTATTTACATTAAAATGAATGCACATGCGCTGGGCACGGTGGCTCACGCCTGTAATCCCAGCACTTTGGGAGGCTGAGGCGGGCAGATCACTTGAGGTCAGGAGTTCCAGACCAACCTGGCCAACATAGTGAAACCCCGTCTCTACTAAAAATACAAAAATTAGCCGGGTGTGGTGGCACATGCCTGTAATCCCAGCTACTGGGGAGGCTGAGGCAGGAGGATCACTTGAACCGGGAGGTGGAGTGAGTCAGTGAGCCGACATTTCCCCACTGCACTCCAGCCCGGGTGAAGAAGCAAGACTCCGTCTCAAAAAAAAAAAAAAAAAAAAAAAAAGAGGCCAGGCGCAGTGACTCACACCTATAATCCCAGCACTTTGGGAGGCCGAGGTAGGTGGATCACAAATTCGGTAGTTTGAGACCAGCCTGGCCAACATGGTGAAACCCCATCTCTGCTGAAAAAAAAATACAAAAATTAGCCTGGTATGGTGACATGCACCCGTAATCCCAGCTACTCGGGAGGCTGAAGGAGAACTGCTTGAACCTGGGAGGCGGAGGTTGCAGTGAGCTGAGATTGTGCCACTGCACTCCAGCCTGGGTGACAGAACAAGAGTCCATCTCAAAAAAAAAAAAGAGAAAAAACAAAGAATGCAAATGAGCCAGCAATAGTAGCCCACACCTGTAATCCTAGCACTTCGGAGGGCTGAAGGGGGCAGATCAGGAACTTGAGGCCAGGAATTTGACACCGGCCTGGCCACCTTGGTGAAACCCCATTTCTACTAAAAATATAAAAATTAGCCAGGCGTGGTGGCACACCCCTGTAATCCCAGGTTACTCAGGAGGCTAAGGGACGAGAATCGCTTAAACCTGGGAAGCAGAAGTTGCAGTGAGCCGAGATTGTGCCACTGCACTCCAGCCTGGGTGACAGAGCGAGACTATCTCAAAAAAAAAAAAAAAAAGAATTCAGCTTCTCAGTCATACCGTGTGGCTCATGACTGCCATATTATGTGATAGTAGAGTTCTAGAATATTCTGTCATAGTAGAAAGTTCTAGTGGACAGTGCCACCCAAGCCATTGGGAAGAGTCATGAGATAGGCACAGGTAGCATTTTAGACAGTGCCTGGCACAAAGCAAGTTGTTGACTGTGAGTGATCCCGGGGATGACCATAACTAACTCTGTTATTGCCATCTAGTGGCATGCCATTGGCCTGGGCACTCTGCTCAGTGCTCCCACACTCTTTTTTTTCTTTTATTTTTTTTTGAGATGGAGTCTCGCACTGTTGCCCAAGCTGGAGTGCAGTGGCACAATCTCAGCTCCCAGATTCAAGCGATTCTCCTGCCTCAGCCTCCCGAGTAGCTGGGACTACAGGCACGCACCACCATGCTTGGCTAATTTTTATATTTTTAGTAGGGATGGGGTTTCATCATGTTAGCCAGGCTGGTCTTGAACGCCTAACCTCAGGTGATCCACCTGCCTCTGCCTCCCAAAATGCTAGGATTATAGGCGTGAGCCATGGTGCCTAGTCCACACTCTTATTTTATTCAGTTCTTATCCTCTGTCGGCCAAAAATGTGTTCTCATCCTCGTTTTACAGATGGGGGCCCAGGGCCGTCACCTGACCTAGGCTGAGCTGCTCGTACATGTGGAGTGGGAATTTGAGCCCAGGCCACACTCTCACCTCCAATTCCTTTCCACAGCCTTCAGCAGCCCTCTGAGCCAGGTGCGGAGGCACCCACACTGTCCTGTCTGTGCCCACTGTAGTCTGCTGTCCAAGAGCTGTAGTTTAGTAGATCCCCTCAGTGTTCTCACCTGAGAATATCTTTTTTTAAATTTTTTTGAGATGGAGTCTCACTCTGTCACCCAGGCTGGAGTGCAATGGCGCGATCTCAGCTCACTGCAGCCTCCGCCTGCTGGGTTCAAGCGATTCTCCTGTCTCAGCCTCCCAAGTAGCTGGGACCACAGACATGCACCACCAAGCCCCAATAATTTTTTTTGTATTTTTAGTAGAGATGGGGTTTCACCGTGTTGACCAGGTTGGTCTGGAACTCAGGTTGGTCCTGACCTCAAATGATCTATGCACCTCGGCCTCCCAAAGTGATGGGATTACAGGCGCCACCATGCCTGTCTCACCTAAGAATAGCAGATGTGTCTGAGTTCCTCACTCACAGTCTTTTTTTCAATCCATCTTGTTTCAGGACCCAAAGTATTAATACCATTTAGGTCAGGTAGAGTGCGATACCTTCTCTTAAAGTAATTATGTCTCCCTGGGATTCAAAGCGTTCTCTCTCACGCTCCCTCGCCCCTCTGGTTTTGGTTCTTATGGGGGTGCCCAAGGCCTTGCCTATGGCTGCAGTGATGTCATTGTGATTTGGGAGTTCGGTTGATCAGATCTGTACAGGCAATAGGGTTCATGCTTTGGTGAAGCAGGGATAAGCAGGGATTTTTCTGGCCTCTTGGGATTTTTAAACTAACTTTCTTTTCCTGTTGGTTTTAAGAAGAAAGATGCTGCCATGTTTTGGATGAAGACAAGGGGGCTTCCCCAGGAGGCACTGCCTTTCCTAGTTATTTGTTTTTACCCTTCTTATTTGCAAAAATAGGATTGTGACATTTTACCCCATTGAGAGAAAGGGGACTGACTGCTTGCAGCCTGGGGTCATTCTGGGGATTTGGGGAGCAGTGGTGGTATAAGATATTTTGTAGCTGTCTACTCCTGAGAAGGAATTCTTTTCTCTTTTGATTTTTTGGTTTGGTTGTTTAGAGACAGAGTCTAAACAGGCTGGAGAGCAGTGGCATGATCATAGCTCACTGCAGCCTTGAACTCCTGGGCTCAAGTGATCCTCCCACCTCAGCTCCCTGTGTAGCTGGGACTACAGGCTTGCGCCACCACACCTGGCTAATTCTTTAAAAATATTTTTTTTGCATAGATGGGGGTCTCACTATGTGGCCCGGGTTGGTCTTGAACTCCTGGATTCAAGTGATCCTCCTGCCTCAGCCTCCCAAAGTGCTGGGATTATAGGCGCGAGTCCCTGTGCCTGGCCTTCTCTTTTGATCTTATTGTCTCAGCAATTCATCCCTGTTAGGAAGGGAAGGGCGGCTCTTCTGAGGGCTGTGGGTCATGCCTTGTGATCTACATGTATATCCAGGTTATTGGTTGTGATTTTCAGTATGGGCACAGGGTCCTTTTTTGACCCAGAGAGACACTGAGGACCCTGGGGATTCCTCGCCATCTAAGATTCTCACAATTGCTGTCAGTGCCAGAAATGTATTTTGGGCCTGTGAAGAGACCTTGCCTGTGGGTGCCCCCATCACCCAGCCCTTTGATGCCTCTGTAAAGAGCCATGGGGAATAAAGTCTACCCGCAAGACGGCCCAGCTTGGCCCTCAACACCTGTGTGTGTAGGGCCAGGCACGTGGTGCTTTAGGTCACCAAGACCCAAGGGAAGGTCAGGTGAGAGGTTGGCAGGGCTTTGTGCCAGCTGCAGCCTGGACCTCTGCGCTGGGTGGGAACTGGCTACATCCCCCTGCTATGGGGCTGCTGTCCTAGCTCTGCCCACTGTTGCCCTGCAGGAAACTGACCATCACAACCAGACTTCTCATTGTTTTTTTCCAGCAGAAGCAGGAAATCTTTTTTTTTTTTTGACCTGAAGTCCTTCCATTTTTCAATGGAGACAGGTGGTTCATGTTAAATGAATACATGAATGCATGTTAATTCATGTATGTTATTAAAATGCTGCATGGCCCAAAGTCATTCTGTGAGCGGCGTTCAGCTACACTGCTGCTGCAAGTTTGTGACCCCTGGATTGAGCTGTCGGGGAGCAGAGGGGCCATGATCATGATTTCAGAGCACCCAACAGGAATGCACACACCTGTGTCAGGATCCCCAAAAGCACCCCCAGGTTCGATCATCGCCTAGGAGAACTCACAGGTCTCAGGACGTGGTCATGCTCATAGCTCTGACTCATTAGGGGGCAAGGATACCAAGCAGTTAGCCAAGGCAGAAGGCATCAGGGTGAAGTCCAGAGGAAAGCAGGTGCGCTGCCAGCATCCTCTCCCAGTGGACTCACGCAGGGCGCGCTTCATTCCCCCAGCAAGGAGTTGTGACAACACAAGTGAAGGGTTGTCTTCCAGCTCTGCACCAGGGATTGGTGGCTGGTCACACCACCCTCTGCCCTGCATCAAAATCTCAGGCTTGCAGAAGAAAGCAGGTGTTCAGCATAAACCACACTGTTTGTGCAAACGGGTGAGGCGCAGTGAGCCACCCTTGTCACCTTCAGGGAATGATAGGAACCTTCCCAAAGTCCAGGTTCCCAGATGCCAGCCAAGGGCAAGCAGGTCTCCTTTCTCAGAAGAGCAGTGTGGGGCCTGCTGTGTTGACTTCCTGCACACCATGTGATTACCCCTCCAGTACCTGATTCCAAGACCTAATTCTAACAACCTCAGGTGGCCCATTGAGATTTGCTGCTGGTGAGCAGCCAGTTCTGGGAGCATCATCGTCTAAACTCCAGAAGGCTGCTGACTTTGTCTCAAGGACAAGTTTGATGGAGGGGGAGGGATTAGAGGGAACAGAGGACTGGAGTGTCTGTCAGGAACAACCTGACTCCCTCACCAGCTGCCTGGGGCTGGTGGATTTCTCCAGGAGAAATTGATGCTGGGAGTATTTCTTCTCTGTGGTCAAGTTCAGCACTTCGGGCTCCCCTTGGGACTGTGTTGGGACTGGACTCTCATGCATGCGTCATTGATTCCTACATTTGTTGAGCTCTTACTCTTCACCAGGTCCTGAGGGATCAGATGAGACCCTCCTCAGGCCCTGGCCCCAGCCATTGTCTTATCCCCTGCCCATTTTAAGCCCCGCTTTGGAAGAGCTCTAAATCTGGTCCAGCTCACTGAAGCTTCAGGAGCAGGAACAGCTTGTAGCATTGGGTCTGCAAGTAGCTGCTTCATCCCCATTTGCCATCACCCTACAGGATGACCGTGCCCATCAGCATCACCAACCCTGACCTGCTGAGGCACAGCACAGAGCTCTTCATGGACAGCGGCTTCTCCCCACTGTGCCAGCGCATGGGGGCCATGGTAGCCTTCAGGAGATTCGAGGACTTCACCAGGTACCCAGTGTGGCCCGGTCTCCCAAACACCCTGAGCATGGGGGCTGGGCAGGCTTCCCTTGAATCCCCCCAGCCATTCACTGGACAGATGGGGTGGGAGAGACCCAGACACATGGCACAGCGCGTCAATAACAACAGAATAATAATAGCATTGTAGCCAAGAGTGTGAGCCTGCATGTCAGTTTGCTGGTTTGAATTCTGACTCTGTGCTTTCTAACTGAGAGACTGAGCAAAATACTTAACCTCTCCATACCTTCGCTTTCTCGTCTGTAAAATGGGAACAATAAAGGACCCACTTCATAGGGGCGCCATGAGAATTAAATGAGAGAATGTGTGTGAAATAACATATTTAAAGTATAATTGGTATGCAGATAGAATAGTGACTAAATGTTAGCTCTCGATAGTTACTGTACTGGTCTGTTTTCAGCCTTTCACCGTGTGTTCTGCTTTGTTCTTGGAGTATCTTGTGGAATTTTCACAACAGCCTCATGAGTCATAGGGATTACTCTTATTACCTTTCTTTGACTCAGGGGTGAGGTGAGGTTTCTAGGATCTCCCAGCCAGTAAAAATGGGATCCAAGAGTTGATCCAAGCCCAGCTGATGCCCGAAAGCGTTGGAATCCGTCCCTGTATTCCTGATCACAGATCACTTAGGTTCATTCTTCCCTTTTGGGAAGGACCCCCTCACGGGTGCTTTGGACAAAGTAGACGGGAACCTCCTGAGCTCTGGAGAGTTGGATAAGATCAAAGGGTGTTGGCTGGGAAACTGGGAGGGGCTGGCGCTCCCTGCTGCCTGGCTTGGAAGCTTGACCTCATCCCCATGGGTCAGCAGCCCCTCAGCCCTCCCTCTCTACCCGCACCCCCAGAAATTTTGATGAAGTCATCTCTTGCTTCGCCAACGTGCCCAAAGACACCCCCCTCTTCAGCGAGGCCCGCACCTCCCTGTACTCTGAGGATGACTGCAAGGTAAGCGTCTAAGCCGGGGGAGCAACCTAGGGAGCAGGTGGGCCATGGCCCCCAGGCTTTCCAGCCCTACCCCTTGCTTCTCCCTTTCAGAGCCTCAGAGAAGACCCCATCCACATCCTGAATGTGTCCATCCAGTGTGCAGACCACCTAGACGATGAGGCACTGGTGCCGATTTTACGGACGTTCGTACAGTCCAAGGTACTCTGGGCAAGGCTCTGGTTTTGGTGGGGGTTCCTGGAGAAGGAGGAGGGGCTAGGTTCGTTGAGGCGGCCCTTGGGGAGGCAGGCCTGCTGAGCACTTTAGAGCCACAGACGTGGCTTCTCACTCTAGCTCTGCTCGCCTCGTAGCTGGCGACCGTGGGCAAATGTGGCTGAACGTGGGGGGAGCATTTCTGTCACTCACGGTGTTGCAGTGATTCAATGACAAGGTATATTCATGACTTAGCCAGTCCCAGGTACAGAGGGCACACCCAATAAATAGTTGGGAGATTTTCTGGGATTGTTTTTGTTGGAATAATCCAGAAAATGGCAGTTTTAAAATGGCTACTTAGATTGACGACCAAGTGTGCCAATAACAGCAGGTTGCTCTGTAAGCCTGTGGTGCCCTTGTATTCCAGCCTGGGGGACAGAGCGAGACCCTGTCTC
Organism: Chlorocebus sabaeus; assembly: GCF_047675955.1. Classification (NCBI taxonomy): domain Eukaryota; kingdom Metazoa; phylum Chordata; class Mammalia; order Primates; family Cercopithecidae; genus Chlorocebus; species Chlorocebus sabaeus. The sequence goes on from NC_132914.1 coordinate 106,360,932, forward strand.
AAAAAAAATTATATATATTTACAATATACAATGTGATATTTTAAAATTATCTTTTAAATAACAGCTTTATTGAGACATCATTGACATACTACACAATTCACCCATTTAAAGTGTGCAATGTTGCAGCCATAAAAAGGAATGAGATCATGTCCTTTGCAGGGACATGGATGAAGCTGGAAGCCATCATCCTCAGCAAACTAGCACAGGAACAGAAAACCAAATACTAAATGTTCTCACTTATAAGTGGGAGCTGAACACTGAGAACACATGGGCACAGGGAGGGGAACAACACACACGGGGGCCTGTCAGGGCGTGGGGGGCGAGGGGAGGGAACTCAGAGGACAGGTCAGTAGGTGCGGCAAACCACCATGGCACATAGATACCTGTGTAACAAGCCTGCACATTCTGCACATGTGTCCCATTTTTGTTTTTTTTTTAAGAAGAAATAAGAAAAAAAGTGTACAATTTAGTATATTTTTAGTATATTCACCAGGTTGCACAACCATCACCAGAATCAATTTTAGGACATTCTTATCACTCCATAGAAAAACCCTGTACCTGTTAGCAGTCACTCTCCTCTGTCCCCGACCCAAAACCCTTCCCCACCACAGCCCTAGGCAACGACTAATCTACTTTCTGTCTCTATAGATTTGCCTCTTCTGGACGTTTCATATAAATGGAATCAGACCACAGGAGGTCTCTTATGATTGACATCTTCCACTTAGCATAATGTTTACCAGTTCATCTGTGTGGTAACATGCAGCAATACTTCAGTTCTTTTTATGGCCAAATAATATTCATTATGTCTTTGGTTTTTAATGCAGAAAAATATCCTTGTGGATTACGGACTCCGACGAATCACATTCCTGATTGCCCAAGAGGTTAGTTCACAGTTCACCCCTGTAAGTCTTTTCCATTCTCCAAGCCTTGGTGTGTGCCATTTATTTGATATTTATTTTGTAGATTTGGGTGAAAGAGATCAATCATTAGAAAACAGAAGGATTTCCAAATGATTCATTCTAGAAGTGAATGTAATCATTTACAATCACTAAATAAGTATGTAAATATTTAATGCATCTTGCTTGATTTAATTGTCTTGTGTGTGGATTTCTTTTTGCAGAAAGAATTTCCCAAGTTTTTCACATTCAGAGCAAGAGATGAGGTATGGCCAAAAGTAATGATGTTTTCTCTTCTCTGGCATCTTTTTAAATTTTTTAAGCGATGGGATGGGGCCTGGGCGTGGTGGCTCATGCCCATAATCCTAGCACTGAGGCAGGAGGTTTGCTTGAGCTCAGGAGTTCTAGACCAGCCTGGGTTACATAGTGAGACCCTGTCTCTACAAAAACATTAAAAAATCAGGCCGGACGCGGTGGCTCAAGCCTGTAATCCCAGCACTTTGGGAGGCCGAGATGGGCGGATCACGAGGTCAGGAGATCGAGACCATCCTGGCTAACACAGTGAAACCCCGTCTCTACTAAAAAATACAAAAAAAAAACTAGCCGGGCAAAGTGGCGGACGCCTGTAGTCCCAGCTACTCAGGAGGGTGAGGCAGGAGAATGGCGTAAACCCGGGAGGCGGAGCTTGCAGTGAGCTGAGATCCAGCCACTGCACTCCAGTCTGGGCGACAGAGCGAGACTCCCTCTCAAAAAAAAAAAAAAAAAAAAAAAAAAAAATTCAGCCTGGCATTGTGGTGCAAGCCTGTGGTCACAGCTACTTGGGAGGTTGAGGTGGGAGGATTGCTTGAACCTGGGAAGTAGAGGTTTCAGTGAGCCAAGATGATGCCATTGCACTCCAGCCTGGGTGACAGAGTGAGACTCTGTCTCAAAAAAAATAAAAAAAAAGAAAAGAAAAAAAAAGAGATGGGGTCTCACTATGTTGCCCAGGCTGGACTCAAACTTATAGGCTCAAGTGATCCTCTTGCTTCAGCCTCCCAAGTAGCTGGGACTATAGGCACATGCCACTGTGCCTCCCAGCTCCCTGGCATCTTTGATATTCATGAAGAATATAATCTACAGTCCTTCAGGCATCCGCATATTCAAGAATGTAGCAACTTTTGTGTAGACTGCAGTCTTCCTCTGGGATTGTATTTCCACTGAGAGCCGTCTGTTCCCTGCATGGCCCTCAGACCTGAGAATCTTGCCCTTTCAGCCTCACTACAGGTTTCTGTCTTGCTTGAATAATTTCAGTACTTGCTGATGTACTCAGTAAGACATTTTTTCCAAACTCTTTTTCTTATGCTCTTCTGGAACAGTGGTTGGCAAACTCTCTTGCAGACCAGCTGCCTGTTTTTACAAACAAAGTTTTATTGGAACATGGCCACACCCATTTGATTCCACATTGTCTGCTCTGGCTTTCACTCTAACAGTAGCAGAATTGAGCAGTTGTGACAGAGCCCGTATGATCCATCAGCCTAAAACATTTACTCTCTGGCCATTTAAGAAAATGTTCACCAATCCTTGTTGTAGAACAGGTAGGTTTATTCCCAGCACTGATTCAAGACCTCACCAAATTCAGCATTTTGCATTTTAATTTATCCAAAGTTTTATTTTTCTAGCTAAGACCCATCCTTTTCTTAAAGTCATCATTTTTTTTTTTTTTTCAGTTTAGTTTCCAGTACTGTCAGTTGTTTTCTTTTTGGGAACCAATTTCCACCAAGAAACCAGGGGTTAGTGGCTTCACGAGAATTGCCACAGGCTGTGACAGATGGAGAACAGCCTGGTCACGCTGGCAGGTGATACGGACTAGCTAGGCTCCCCCAGGAGCCAGCACTGCACCCAGCACACCAGGCTTGCAGTGCCTGTAGCTCTCCTCAGATCTTAGCAAAACCCCAAATATCTGGAGCCCTGGGTGTAACTTACAATTAAGGGACATCATGAATGCTGCATTCCTGAGTGCCAAACCCATGGACACCAGGGGTCTGCAGAGTAGGGCGTGGACCAAGCAGGCACGCAGCTCCAACATCAAACTGTGTGTGTGTGTCTGTCTTCTCTCTCTGGTCCGCCTACAGTTTGCAGAAGATCGCATTTACCGTCACTTGGAGCCTGCCCTGGCCTTCCAACTGGAGCTCAGCCGGATGCGTAACTTCGATCTGACCGCCGTGCCCTGTGCCAACCACAAGATGCACCTTTACCTGGGTGCTGCCAAGGTGAAGGAAGGGGCGGAAGTGACGGACCATAGGTTCTTCATCCGCGCCATCATCAGGCACTCAGACCTGATTACAAAGGTAAGACGTCGCAGACCATTTCTTCCTCTCTCAGGAACTGGCCCTCCCTTCCTTACACTCCTGCCCTGTGCTGGGGCCTGGGCTGCACACTGGGGATGCAGAGTACACCAGACACCCAGGGCCCTGCCCTTGCGATGCTCCAGTCCAGGGCAGGAGGCGGACAGCAAAGTGGCCTGTGATCACGTCCAGGCTGGTGGCACTTGGATCTGTTTCTTGTATTATGTGGATCTCTGTGCATGAGAAGAAAATTTCCAGGATAGAAAGATACTGGTTTGTGTAGGGAATTTCTTATATTTGCCAACTGAGTGATCATTTTCCATTGTTTCTTGCATTTAGAAAGCTAATTCACGGCCGGGCACAGTGGCCCATGCCTGTAATCTCAGTACTTTGGGAGGCTGAGGTGGGTGGATCACCTGAGGTCAGGAGTTCAAAACCAGCCTGGCCAACATGGTGAAACCCCGTGTCTACTAAAAATACAAAAATTACCTGGGCATGGTGGCATACACCTGTAATTCCAGCTACTCAGGAGGCTGAGGCATGAGAATCGCTTGAACCTGGGAGGTGGAGGTGGCAGTGAGCTGAGATGGAGCCACTGTACTTCAGCCTGGGGGATACAGCAAGATCTTATCACAGAAAAAAAAAAAAAAAGAAAGAAAGAAAGAGAAGTAATCCATGATATTGTGAAAATTTTAAATAAGACTGAAAACTGTTTTTAAGAACCTCTAGTGCATGGACCCAGAATCCTGTCACTGAGGGGCCAGCTCAATTGTTGACTGTTTCTAGACATAATCCCATCCCTAAAACCTAGAGTTGTAGGCATAAGTTGCAGATCAGAGCTCAGAGTGGACAGATCATTTGAATATGTTATTCTTTAATTGATCAGTTACTTGTGGACCTCTTTCTTGTTAATAAAGAATGGTCCACCCCATGTTATTTCCTTGCACAAATGTACCGTGTGTAATTGTTGTTTTTTGTTTTTGTTTTTCTTTTACTAATCCCCTATTGATGGATATATACACACACACACACACACACACACACACACACACATATATATATATATTTTTTTTTTGAGACGGAGTTTTGCTCTTGTTGCCCAGGCTGGAGTGCAATGGCGCGATCTTGGCTCACTGCAACCTCTGCGCCCCCGGGTTTAAGCAGTTCTCCTGCCTCAGCCTTCCGAGTAGCTGGGACTACAGGTGCGTGCCACAGTGCCCAGCTAATTTTGTATTTTTAGAAGAGACAAGGTTTCTCCATGTTGGTCAGGCTGGTCTGAAACTCCTGACCTCAGGTGATCCGCCCACCTTGGCCTCCCAAAGTGCTGGGATTACAGGCGTGAGCCACTGCGCCCCGCCCTGTTGATGGATATTAAGCTACCTGCAGTTTTTTGCTACCTCAGTCAACTAGATGTTTTATTTATTTATTTATTTATTTATTTATTTTTTTGAGACAGAGTTTTGCTCTTGTCACCCAGGCTGGATGCAGTGGCGCGATCTCAGCTCATTACAACCTCTGCCTCCCAGGTTCAAGCGATTCTCCTGTGTCAGCCTCCCGAGTAGCTGGGTTTACAGACGCCCACCACCATGCCCAGCTAATTTTTGTATTTTTAGTAGAGACGGGGTTTCACCATGTTGACCAGGCTGGTCTTGAGCTCCTGACCTCAACTGATCCACCCGTCTCAGCCTCCCAAAGTGCTGGGATTATAGGCATGAGCCACTGCGCCTGGTCAAGCTGTTTTGATAGGTTTTATTATTGTTGAGGTATGGTGAGGCCAACAGCTCAGGAGAAACTGCTATCAAAAAGACAGTTTCTTACTCACAGTTCCCAAGAAGAAGGGGCTGTCCCTGCCACGGGGCCACATGGGGAGGCTCTGGGGTTGGTCAGGCAGCAGAGGGACGGAAGGGAACACACGGAAGACATGGGTGAGAGCCTTGATTGTGGTTTCCTGGAGAAGAAAAGGGTGAGGCTGAGTAAACAGGTTTAGGATTGGCTGTGAATCATCTCAGCAGACCCTGGGGTGTAGAAGCTGTCTCTAGTTCTCAGGCATCTGGCCCTGGGTAATTAGGGCAGGTGGTTTGTGTCTCCAGGTGTGATCCAGGGTCAGCAAGGCCCCAGATGTCAAAGTGTCAGAATGCAGAAAATAGGACACATGTCAATACACTCAACGGCTTTGCAGTTCCTTCGCCTCTGAGAGGCAGGGCTCTGCTGTTCTTGCCTGGCACACTTTTTGGAGGAGGGGAATGTTTTCCTCCTGCCTCTGCCTCTTTGGGGCTGAGTTTCCTGCCAGTTGGGAGTGGACCTGCACCCCTGGCCTGAGCTGCTGCCCCTCCCGCCCTTTGGCAGGAAGCCTCCTTTGAGTACCTGCAGAACGAGGGTGAGCGGCTGCTCCTGGAGGCCATGGATGAGCTGGAGGTGGCGTTCAACAACACCAGCGTGCGCACCGACTGCAACCACATCTTCCTCAACTTCGTGCCCACTGTCATCATGGACCCCTTGAAGGTCTTGCCTTTGCGGGGGGGTCTCACCGGGCTCTGGGTCTACCCTCTGAGCCATGTTGATTCAGGGTATTGTGTCCTGCCACTCGAGACCTGGATTCCAGGATGAATCCATGCATATTTGAGCCTCGGTTGCTGCAGGAGGAGAACAAACCTTCTGCCATTCAATTCTAGAGCTATGTTTCAGCCATGCCCTGCACGTGAGTGCTTTACTTTAAGGATGACAAGGATGCTCAAAATGTCTTACAAAACAAACGTTTGTCTTTTCCCTAGTTCCAGGCTGCACTGGGGACTGCATGTGGGTGGGGAGAAGCGTGAGACTGTGAGGTCTGTGGCTGAGTGTTCCTTGTCAGGCGGCTCTTCACGAGCAGACAGACCTTTATGGTGGTGATTCTGGAATGAAACAAGTCCTGCCTGTAATCCTAGTACTTTGGGAGGCTGAGGTGGGTAGGTTGCTTGAGCCCAGGAATTTAAGAGAAGCCTGGGCAACATAGAGAGACCCTATGTCTACTAAAAATTTTTAAAATTAAAAAATAAAATAATAAAATTATTAATAAAATTAATATTGATAATAACATATATAAATTACATAATATATTTTATTTTATTATTTAATATTATTAAAATAATTAATACAATAATATTATTAAAAAGAGAAGTCCTGATACATCCGTTTGGTGTCTGGGGGATTCAGGGAACCCATGCGGCTGCTCTGGCCTCACTAGTTCACGTAGTTCCAGAAGGAAACAGTTCAATGGCTTGAGTCAAAGACATGTAAAGATAATATAACGTAGCAGTACTAGCTCAGTCACTTATCAGCCTCAGTTTCCTTATCTGTCAATGAGGGATAAAAAAGCTCGCCTCTCTTGAGTACTTACAAGGGCGCAGTGAGGTAAAGAGTTTTAAGGGCCAGGCACGGTGGCTCAAGCCTGTAATCCCAGCACGTTGGGAGGCCGAGACGGGCGGATCACGAGGTCAGGAGATCGAGACCATCCTGGCTAACACGGTGAAACCCCGTCTCTACTAAAAAAATACAAAAATTAGCCGGGCGCGGTGGCGGGCGCCTGTAGTTCCAGCTACTCAGGAGGCTGAGGCAGGAGAATGGCGTGAACCCAGGAGGCAGAGCTTGCAGTGAGCTGAGATCCGGCCACTGCACTCCAGCCTGGGGGACAGAGCGAGACTCCGTCCCAAAAAAAAAAAAAAAAAAGAGTTTTAAACGCTTAGCAAGAGCCGTTGCTTGTTATTAAACTTTTTGTTGGATACATACTATGTCCCAGGCGTTTTTGCAGTCAGTATATCTCATCCTCTTATTAGTATCAGTGTTATTGCAAATGTCCTTGGGATGTCTGGGCCCTGAAACTGTGTTTTGGGGCAGATCGAGGAGTCCGTGCGCTCCATGGTTATGCGCTACGGCAGCCGGTTGTGGAAACTCCGCGTGCTGCAGGCTGAAGTCAAGATCAACATACGCCAGACCACCACCGGCAGCGCTGTTCCCATCCGCCTGTTCATCACCAATGAGTCGGGCTACTACCTGGACATTAGCCTCTACAAAGAAGTGACTGACTCCAGATCTGGAAATGTAAGGCTGGCTCGTGCCATGGGGGTCTAAGTCAAAGCAGAAGCAGGCTGCTTGGGCCATCAATTTGTAGATTAAGAAGGCGTTTGGAGGCACTCTTACCTTTCTCTGCCTTGTCATTCTGGGTTGGGGTAGTCCCCTCTGAGTGTTATGTTAAATATGTTAGCCTTTGAATCTTGGTTTTTCGTTCACCTAAGAAGGAGAGTGAATCTCCAAGTTTAATCCATTCTGTGGCCATATTTGGATTTTTGATAGAGATGAGGTGTCACCATATTGGCCAGGCTGGTCTCTAACTGCTGACTTCAAGTGATCTGCCCACCTTGACCTCCCAAAGTGCTGGGATTATAGGCATGAGTCACCACACCTGGCCATCTGGCTGTATTTGGGATAAGTTGTACACTGCTATGGTTGACTATAATGCAGTCCTCAGATTGGTTCACTTAGGGAAATACTTTTCCCAACCATGTTCTCGGACTTTTGTAAAGTGACTTAAATATTCTTTTGACTGCCAGTTAAATTCATTTGTGTGTACATAAATATATATGTATATATACATGCCATTTTTTAAAGAGATATTGCCAAGACTGGGCTTGAACTCCTGAGTTCAAGCAATCTTCTGGCCTCAGCCTCCCAAGTAGCTGGGACTATAGGCACATGCCACTGTGCCTGGCTATGCACTTTTATTTTGGAATAATTGAAGACTGAAGACTCTCAAGCAGTTACAAAATTAGTACAGAGGGAAAAAAAAATAGTGCAGAAGATTTTCACCCAGTTTCCCCCAATGTTAATGTTGAACTTCACCATTGTATGTCATCAAAACAGGAAATTGACATTGGCACAGGACTGTTCACACCAACATGGACCACATTCAGATATCACCAGTGTTTCCATGAATGCCTGTTTGTTGGGAGTGTGTGGTGCTCTGATCGCTGTGTTTTTGGAACTGTGTATCCGCAGCACCTGTTGTCCCTTCTTGTTCTGGTTCTCCATGGTGGTGAAGAAGAGAGTTTTACCTAGCGCAGGCACTCACTTTGTTATGCCATGCGACCTGCTTTGCTTCCCCCATCTGCATTTTTATTGAGGACTGGGCAGAAATAAATTGGGGGAGTAGTGTGATTTTCTCTCACTCTCTGTTTTCCTTCCTTTCTGATCCAGATCATGTTTCACTCCTTTGGCAACAAGCAAGGGCCCCAGCACGGGATGCTGATCAATACTCCCTACGTCACCAAGGATCTGCTCCAGGCCAAGCGATTCCAGGCCCAGTCCCTGGGAACTACCTACATCTATGACTTCCCAGAAATATTCAGACAGGCAAGTGCGGCGGCTCAGACGCAGTACCACCCTGGTCCTCCCAGCAGATTCCACCAGAACCAAAGCCCATCCTTAATTCTCCTTCTAAAGACCTAGTCTAGGCTGGGCGTGGTGGCTGACGCCTGTAATCTCAGTACTTTGGGAGGCCAAGGCGGGAGGATTACGAGGTCAGGAGATCAGGACCATCCTGGCTAACATGGTGAAACCTTGTCTCTACTAAAAAAAAAAGAAAAATTAGCCGTGCGTGGTGGCGGGCGCCTGTAGTCCCAGCTGCTCTGGAAGCTGAGGCAGGAGAATGGTATGAACCCGGGAGGCGGAGCTTGCAGTGAGCCGAGATCGCACCACTGCACTCCAACCTGGGTGACAAAGTGAGACTCTGTCTCAAAGAAAAAAAAAAAAAAAAACCTAGTCTAAGGAACAAGGTTTTGCCAGGTGCGGAGGCTCATGCCTGTAATCCCAGCACTTTAGGAGGCCAAGGAGGGAGGATTGCTTGAGCCCAGAAGTTGAAGAACCCCATCTCTACAAAATATACAAAAATTAGCCGGGCATGGTGGCACATGCCTGTAGTCCCAGCTACTTGAAGGCTGAGGCAGGAAGGATCACCTGAGCCTGGGAGGTCGAGGCTGCAGTGGGCCGTGATGGCACCACTGTACTTCAGCCTGGGTGACCAAGTGAAACCTCATCTTCAAAAAAAAAAGAACAAGGTCTTCATTGAAGAAAAATAAATAAATGTGTTGGGAACTACTTCATAGTATTTTTCTTCAAATAAGACTAATTTATCCCAATGATAGGAGTAATAGGATATAGAAACTTCAGAAAATAAAGGAGGATGGAATAAAGAAAAAAATAATTCCTATTCCCATACTCTGATGACAAGTTGCTTAACATTTTGATGTGTTTCCTTCTGGTCTTTTTAATGGTCATTTAGTAAGTACCTACTACTTGCCAGGCACCATTCGAAGTCTAGGTAGCTCTAGGAAAGAGGAGGGGTCACTGCCTTTGAGTAATTTTTAGTCTACTCTTAAAAAATAATGTTTTGGGTTGGGTACAGTGGCTCACACCTGTAATCCCAGTACTTTGAGAGGCTGAGGCAGGTGGATCATTTGAGGTCAGGCGTTTTAAGACCAGCCCGGCCAACATGGTGAAACCCCATCTCTACTAAAAATGCAAAAATTAACCAAGCATGGTGGTGGGCACCTGTAGTCCCAGCTACTCGGGAGGCTGAGGCAAGAGAATCGCTTGAACCTGGGAGGTGGAGGCTGCAGTGAGCCGAGATGGTGCCACTGCACTCCAGCCCTGGTGACAGAGCGAGACTCTGTCTCGAAAACAAAAAAATAATGTTTTGTTATGTTTTTCTGATGATTAAAGTATACCTAGGAAACTATGGAAAGGTAAGAATAAGGAAATAAAATTCTACTCATATGTAATTTTCCCACCATCAATGCCTGAAAGAACATTTGGGTGCATTTTCTTTAAGTATTTTTTATGCCTTTATATATTTATGCCATAGGGACTTTAAAGGAGCCTGAACCACTGACATTGGTGATGTGAATGTCTCTTCACTTCCCACTATTGCTTTGTGAATGACATTCATGAAACCGAGGTCAGGGACCTTCCAGTGTTGGCAGAAAGCGTCTGTTCCTACCTGTGCCCATGCCTCACGCACAGAGGATACGGAAGAGTAGGAAAAGCTGCTCTCTAGAGTCACTCAGGCCTCGGCTCAAATGCTGGATCTGTCCCCTTGCTTCCTGTTGTCCCTAGCCAAGTTCCTTCACCTCTCTGGGCCTCAGTTTCCTCTTCTGTAAAATAAGGATAATAACAGTACCTACCACATAAGGTTGTTGGAAAAGTATGCGTGTTCAGTGGGTGCTTAATAAGTGGAAACTCTTATGATTAAGAATGTCATTGTCTGTATCCTATTGCCTTTGACCTCAAGAGCCATAAGAGAAGAAACGTGACTAAACCAGGAGCAAATCCATTGTCTCTTTTTTAGATAAAGAAGCAGAATGCTATGGATGACTGATACATTTGAAAACTTAGATGTAGTGGAAATTTTCCGAGGAAAATAGATCTCATCAAAAATGACTATAGAATAAATTAAAATCTGATCTGAATACTTATAAGCATTAAAGAAATTAATCGTTTTTAAAAATTGGGCCCAGATAGTTTTATAACAATTTTACCAAACCTTTAGGAAACAGATAGTTCTCTCTGTATTTAGATTGTTTAGAGAGTTTTAAAAGGTGAGTGCTTCTTAACTCATTTTTTCAGGTTATTACCTTAACATTAATCCCAGGTAGGAACTTCAGGAAAAGGGAAATTGGTTATTTTATTATGAACACAGGCATAAAAATAATAAAATATGAACATATGAAATCCAGTAATGATTTTTTTTAAAGTTTAGACAAAGTAGAGTTTATCCTGTGTCTTCTTATATGATTTGATATTAGGAAGTCTATTCATGTATTTACCATATTAATAGATTAAGAAAAATCTTAAATATCTTAACAGATGTAAAAAATATTTGACAAGACAGCATCTATTTATAATAAAAGCTTTTAACAAACTAAGAATAGAAGGGAATTTATTTATCTTGATAGAGGATATTAACCCAAAATTAATAGAATCTAATGGTGAAATGTTAGAAGTATTCTCTTTAAAGACAAGTACAGGACAGAAATGTCCATTATCACAGCTTCTGTTATACATTTTTTGCTGGAGTTCCTGGATAACGCAATAACCAAGAAAAAGAAATGAAGTATAAAGACAGGAAAGAAAAAAAGCAAAATTATGAATTTTTTGCAGATGATCTAAATGTCTCTATAAGAAATCCAAGAGAATCTATAGAAGCAGTTACAGAATACAGCAAGATTGCTAGACATAAGATTTCAGTGTACAAAAAATAATTGCATTATTATCAATTGTAATCGATAATTGCGATTGCAATAGACCAGTTGTAATTGCAATAGACTAGCAGTAATTGCACAATGTAATTGGAGAAAAAAATGCCATTTACAAGACTATAAGTTTATCTAGGAAAAAATAAAAAATTAAGATCTTTATGGAGGAAATTTTAAAACTTCATTGAGTGACATTAAGCCTAAATTAATGGAGAGATATACCATGCTCATGAATGATGGGAAGATTCAATGTTGTGTTTTTATCAAATTAATAAATTCTATGTAATTCCAGGGATTTTCTGGTGAAACTTGGAGGCTGATCCTAAAATTCATATGGAAAAGTAAAAGCTCATGAATAGCAAAAACAATTTTGAATAAGAACAGAGTCAGGAGGAGTCATCTTAGCAGATGCCATCACTTTATTTTAAGACAACAGTAATTAAGACAGTGTGGTGGTGTGACAGAACTAGACAGAACAGGGAGCCTAGACTCAGACTCACTCATAAATAGAATGTTGATAGAATGCGGAGGTGGGATTGTGAATGAGGGGATGATCTTTGGGAAATTGCTTATCTGATTGGAAAAAATAAACTTCGATCTCTGCCACATCCAATAACAAAAATAAACTTTGAGAGGATTAAAGCCACCTGGAGTCAGTGAAAAGCATAAGCTATACAGGAAAAGACCCATAAATTTACATTAAAACTTAAAAGTTGTTCCTGCAAAAGAGAAAAGACAAGTCCCAGATTGGGAGAATACATTTTGGTGCCTTATGATCAGCAGGGGATTAGAAGTAGCTCATCTATAGAAGGCTTATAAATCAATGAGGAAAGAAAGCAAAACCATACAAAATAGGGGTAGGGGTTATAAACAGAAAGCTTGCCAAAAAAGAAACCCACATGGTTAATAAACATATTAAAAGGCACTCACCTCACTAATAATCAGTGAAGTACAGGTTAATACCACAATATGGTTTCACACACAGCAGTTAAGTAAACATTAAAAAATTGTACATGCCAGTGTGGTGGCTCACACCTGTAATCCCAGCACTTTGGGAGGTTGAGGTGGGCAGATTGCTTGAGCTCAGGAGTTCGAGACCAGCCTGGGCAACATGGCAAAGCCCCGTCTCTACAAAAAATTTAAAAAATAGTCAGGTGTGGTGGCGCATGCCTGTAGTCCCAGCTACTGAGGCTGAGATGGGAGGATTACTTGAACCTGGGAGTTTGAGGCTGCAGTGAGGTGTAGCCATGACTACACCACTGCACTCCAGCTTGGGTGACACAACAAGACCCTCAAAAAAACTTTACAAGACCAAATGCTGTAGAATATATGGAGCAGAAGAGTCCTTGTATGTTCTTACTGTGCTTGTGAAGGGATTCAAAAACATTGGGAGCAATAATATCAGTGAAGTTGAAGCTTCACATTCCCTGTGTCCCAGAAATTCTACAATTCCACTCCTAGGTGTATGCACGTGTGTGTGTGTGTGTGTGTGTACACATCTATCTTTTTTTTTTTTTTTTTTTTGAGACAGAGTCTCGCTCTGTCACCCAGGCTGGAGTGCAGTGGCGAGATCTCGGCTCACTGCAACCTCCACCTCCAGGGTTCAAGCGATTCTCCTGTCTCAGCCTCTGGAGTAGCTGGGATTACAGGCGTGCACCACCGTGCCTGGCTAATTTTTTAATTTATAGTGGAGACAGGGTTTCACTATGTTGTCCAGGCTGGTCTCAAACTCCTGGCCTCAGGTGATCTGCTCGCCTCAGCCTCCCGAAGTGTTTGGATTACAGGCGTGAACCACTGCGCCCGGCTGTCTGTCTGTCTCTATATCTATATCTCCATATATACAGAGAGAGAGAGAAAGAGAATGGAAAACTGAACAGCAGACCAGAGTAAAATTTATCAATATGGATAAATCTCTCAAACAAAGAGGAATAGAAAAAGTAATTTTGCAGCTGGGCGTGGTAGCTCACACCTGTAATCCCAGCACTTTGGGAGGGCATGGTGGGTGGATCACCTGAGGCTGTGAGTTCGAGACCAGCCTAACCAACATGGAGAAACCCCATCTCTACTAAAAATACAAAATTAGCTGGGCGCGGTGGTGCATCCCTGTAATCCCAGCTACTCAGGAGGTTGAGGCAGGAGAATCACTTGAATCCGGGAGGTGGAGGTTGCGGTGAGCCGAGATCGCACCACTGCCCTCCAGCCTGGGCAACAAGAGTGAAAAAAAAAAAAAAAAAAAAGAGTATTTCGCAGAAGAATGTGTCCAGTGTGGTACCATTTATTTAAAGTTTGCAGTGCAAAATAATACTGTGTGTTTCCAATGTATGCATACAGGATGAAGGAAAATAGGAAAAAAGCATGCATAGGACTGGTAGGCACTGAATTCAAGGGAATGGTCACCTGTGGGTTGGAGGTGGGAGGAAGAATGAGCTGGGGCTTCAGTCGCATCTCTCGTCTTTCTTTCAAATACCTTAACTATGGAAAAATCAAGACTTGACAGAGCCACTGGATGGGTGCTTTAAATATTTCATGATTTGAAAAGAGAGTGAACTACAAAATTCGCCCTGGAATCATGACGCATCATCTCTATCTGGGAAAGATAGTTCCTCCCTACTGATGACTTCAAGCTTTTTCTCTTTCCTCTTCTCTCCCCAGGCTCTCTTTAAACTGTGGGGCTCCCCAGACAAGTATCCCAAAGACATCCTGACATACACTGAATTAGTGTTGGACTCTCAGGGCCAGCTGGTGGAGATGAACCGACTTCCTGGTGGAAATGAGGTAACAGCAGAGCCTCGCCCCTGACTGGAGTCGCCCCCTTAAAAATATTTTTGGACCAGGTGCAGTAACTCACACCTGTAATCCCAGGACTTTGGGAGGCCAAGGTGGGTGCATCACTTGAGGTCAGAAGTTCAAGACCAGCCTGGGCTACATGGTGAGAACCTGTCTCTACATAAAATTTAAAAATTAGCTAGGTGTGGTGGTGCACACCTATAGTCCCAGCTACTCGAGAGACTGAGGCAGGGGTGATTGCTTAAGCCCAGAAGGTTGAGGCTGTAATGAGCTATGATTGCACCACTGTACTCTGGCCTGGGCAACAGAGCAAGACCCTATATCAAAAATAATAATAATAACTAAAATAAAAAGAAAGTTTTCCTCCAGAGAAACAAACTCATTTTCCTTGTGCATTCATCCCCTTGCCAGGTGGGCATGGTGGCCTTCAAAATGAGGTTTAAGACCCAGGAGTACCCAGAAGGACGGGACATGATCGTCATCGGCAACGATATCACCTTTCGCATCGGATCCTTTGGCCCTGGGGAGGACCTTCTGTACCTGCGGGCATCTGAGATGGCCCGGGCAGAGGGCATTCCCAAAATCTACGTGGCAGCCAACAGTGGCGCCCGTATTGGCATGGCAGAGGAGATCAAACACATGTTCCACGTGGCTTGGGTGGACCCAGAAGACCCCCACAAAGTACGTTGTGAAGCTGGTGGGGCAGGGTGATTCTGCTTAGCTACTGCTGTATTTTCAGTAGGAGTGCTAGCACCTGCAAGAGGTGAAAAAAAATCTCACTTATGTATAAAGCACAGGTATACATGTGGTGTATAAACAGGCGTACAGTATATCAGTGATATTAACATTTCACTGTGGGGGGGATGGGAATGGTGATTAGAAAAAAAAGATATAAAAAGGCTCCTTATGGAAATAATGAAAGAAGTCTGTAAACCCTGAGCTGACATATACTGTGTGCTCCTGAACGCAGGGTGCACTGAGGATGCAGAGGTGATTGTGCCAACTCCCTGGCCGCATAGTGTTCTTAGAATTGTGGCTCACACCTGTCATCCCAGCAACCCAGGAGGCTTGGGTGGGAGGATAGCTTGAAGCCAGGAATTCATGACCAACCTAGCTGACCTGGGCAGCATAGCCAGACTTCGTCTCTACTAATTAAAAAACTAAGTGAGCGTGATAGTGCATGCCCGTAGTCAGCCCCAGCTACTTGGGAAGTTGAGGTGGGAGGATCACTTGGAGCCCAGGAGTTCAAGGCTGCACCGAGCCGTGATCATCATACCACTGCACTCC
Organism: Chlorocebus sabaeus; assembly: GCF_047675955.1. Taxonomy (NCBI): domain Eukaryota; kingdom Metazoa; phylum Chordata; class Mammalia; order Primates; family Cercopithecidae; genus Chlorocebus; species Chlorocebus sabaeus. The sequence goes on from NC_132914.1 coordinate 106,376,511, forward strand.
AGACTGGGCAACTGAGTGAGAACCCCCACCTCAATTAAAAACAAAATCTTCGGGGAGTTGTATAGATACCAGGTGCCATAAAAGGCAAGATGAATGGGGGAAACACATGCATTCTGAGATGTGAAACGACAGGGAACAGTCATCCTTTCCATTCAGAGCATGCTTTCTCTGGGGGTGGTATTGCCCACTACCCCCAAGAAGACAGAAAAATAATTTTTGGGGTGGCAATAAAGTATTTGTTAACATATATACATATACAGAGTATGTAAACAGTGGATAAACAGTGTATCTTGAAAATTAAAATTTCATGTTGGGGTGCTGGCAATAAGAAATAAAAATGAGATGGTCCTTAGAGGAGAGCTTAGCTCAAAGCAGAACTTCAGTTTATGGATGTTATTAATATGGTATTTACATGAGATGTATTAATGTGTCATTGACATGTTACTAACATGTTATTAACATCCATCCCTACAATGTTCACATTAAAAAAAAAAAACAGTGGCTTTCAGTGCAGGGAACTGGGTTCATAGCCTCACTAAAATATTTTTTAAGGGATTTAAATACCTGTACCTGACTCCCCAAGACTACACCAGAATCAGCTCCCTGAACTCTGTCCACTGTAAACACATCGAGGAAGGAGGAGAATCCAGGTAAATAACTTATCAGGTAGCTCCTTAATTTTGCTTGTGGTTAATTTCAACTGTCTTCTTTCCTCGGGGCTTGTGGTGGTATTTTCCAGCGGGGTGGTGGTGTTTGTATGATGGGAACCAATGCCTGTTGGGGGCACTGATGCCTTAAACATTTGTTATACTCTCCAAGGTGAATCCATCCTTGTCATTCTAAGATGAGTGACTCCTTTCACAAAAATAGCACTTCATGCAGGGAGAATGAGATTGGATTCTCGTGAATCTACTAGGAGCTGCAGGCTCAGTTTTTATGACCAAACTGATATAGCGGTGACTTGGCAAACTGGGAAGGTATGGGTGGGGCAGAGAGAGGTCTGTTCTTTGAGAGCATTCAAAGGCTACTATCTTTTCCAGCACAAGTTATGTTTTTCTTAGTGGCATTAACTGATTCAGGATTTCCCAGACTGGGTTTTTTTGCCATGTTAGTGATAAGTTGGGGGGAAATTCCATAGTCAGATGAGTTTGGGAAACACTGGGTTAAATGAGATCTCATGAACATCTTTATTGCAGGCCTTCTCAGTACCTGTAGCATGCTGTATTAGCGTTCTCCAGAGGGACGGAACTAGTAGGATATATGTATATATGAAAGGGACTTTATTAAGGAGAATTGACTCACACGATCATAAGGTGAAGTCCCATGATAGGCCGTCTGCAAGCTGAGGAGCAAGGAAGCCAGTAGTGTCTCGGTCTGAGTCTAAAAGCCTCAAAAGTGGGGAAGCCAACAGTGCAGCCTTCAGTGGCCAAAGGCCCGAAGGCCCCTGGCAAACCACTGGCATAAGTCCAAGAGTCCAAAGGCTGAAGAACCTGGAGTCTGATGTTTGAGGGAAGGAAGCATCCAGAGTGTGAGAAAGATGAAAGCCAGAAAACTCAGCAAGCCAGCGTCTTTTGCCTGCTTTTTCTAGCCGCGCTGGCAGCTGGATGATTGGATGGTGCCCACCCACATTGAGGGTAGGTCTTCCTCTGCCAGTCCACTGACTCAAATGTTAATCTCCTCTAGCAACACCCTCACAGACACACCCAGAAACAATACTTTGCATCCTAAAGTTGACAATATTAACCATCACACATGCTAAAGTGCATTGTGAATCTCTAACAGAGGCTGGCTGGACAGTGTTTCTTATGCTTATTATATGGCCCTGAAATCTTAGATTGATTGATTGTGAACAGGCTTCCTCTGGGTACCCCCATCTCTCTGAGACCATTGGAGGAATATGGGCTGAGGGTGACATTTCACTGAGACAGCCTTTGCACAAGCAGACATCTTTTTTTGTGTAAACCAAAAAGTATCTGAGACAGGTCTCAATCAATTTAGTTTATTTTGCCAAGGTTAAGGACACATCCAGAAGCAAAGAACACGGAATCATAGAAACCATCTGTGGCCTGTGCCTTTCTTCAAAGATGATTTGGGGGCCTTCAGTATTTAAAGGAGAAAAGCAGGCTGGAGGGGAAAGAGGGAAGTTCTGGTAATCACATGTTGCAAGAGAAAAGGCACAGGCAGGGGAAGTCAGTTATGTATTCTTCTTGCGCTCAGTAAGTCAGCACTTTCTATAAGATAAGGCGGACATAAAGGAACAACCTGTGGAGATATTTCACCTTTTATCTGTATCTATCTGCTTACAAAAGAAACCAAAGGAAAGGCAGCTTGCACGACTCAGCTTCAGCTTAAATTGTTCCTTTTGGCATTGTGAATCGTGGTCCTAGTTTTTATTTTCCTTTCACAGATGGGAGCAGGGTGATGAATGATTTATTTATTTGTTTATTTATTTGAGACAGAATCTTGCTCTGTCACCCAGGCTGGAGTGCAGTGGTGCAATTTTGGCTCACTGCAACCTCCACTTCCCAGGTTCAAGTTATTCTTCTCCCACAGCCTCCCAAGTAGCTGGGATTACAGGCATGTGCCACCACGTCCAGCTAACTTTTGTATTTTTAGTAGAGATGGGGTTTCACCATATTGGTCAGGCTGGTCTCGAACTCCTGACCTCAAGCGATCTGCCCACCTCGATCTCCCAAAGTGCTGGGATTACAGAGCAGGGTGATGATTGTTGATTCCGTACTTGCCCTTTTAGAAATCTCAGCACCCATTGTGAGGGTCCTAGATGCCAATTTCATTTTGCCTCTGGATGCTTTGTCTGCTTCCAATCTCTCACCTTGCTGCCCAGTCAGTCCCTCCTTGGAAAATGCATCCACCTTGGATTTTTCTGGGCTAGAGCCCAGCCTTTAACCTGTGTTTGCTTCTGAAGATACATGATCACGGATATCATCGGGAAGGATGATGGCTTGGGCGTGGAGAATCTGAGGGGCTCAGGCATGATTGCTGGGGAGTCCTCTCTGGCTTACGAAGAGATCGTCACCATTAGCTTGGTGAGTCTTCTTCTATTTTCTCTTACTTTTCAACTTTCCATTATAGAAACTTTAAAATAGTCACAAAATTAGAGAGAATCAATAATAAACTCCATGTGCCCATCACATACCTCCTACAGTTACCACATGCCGCCCCACTGCTATTTCCTCAATCTCACCCCCATCCCCTGCACCCTGTTTTAGAGTATTTTAAAGCCAACCCCCATCATGTCTTTTCATCCACAAATACTTAAGTGTAGATCTTTTTTTTTTTTTTTTTTTTTTTTTTTTTGAGATGGAGTCTTGCTCAGTTGCCCAGGCTGGAGTGCAGTGGCCGGATCTCAGCTCACTGCAAGCTCCGCCTCCCGGGTTCCTGCCATTCTCCTGCCTCAGCCTCCTGAATAGCTGGGACTAGTTTTTTGTATTTTTTAGTAGAGACGGGGTTTCACCATGTTAGCCAGGATGGTCTTGATCTCCCGACCTCGTGATCTGCCCGTCTCAGCCTCCCAAAGTGTAAGGGTAGATCTTTAACAGATAAGGACTCCCATCCTCTTCCCATGCTTTTTAAAAACATAACTGAAATACAAATATTACACCCAACAGAATCAGCAATATCACTGGAACCCAGTGTGGTTTAACAGTTGTCTCAAAATACCCTTTTTTAGTGATTTGTTTGAATCAGGGTCTGATCTCATCTTATTTTAAAGGTATTGAATGTTTAGAAGAACTTTTATATGACTTTAACTGGCATATAAGGAGTAGTCCCCATCCCATCCCCATAGTCTTTCCAAAGATGTTTTCTGTTTCTAGTAGTAGTACTACTGTAGTACTATAGTAGTACTGTAGTACTGTAGTAGTACTACAGTAGTACTGTAGTAGTAGTAGCAGTAGTACTAGTAGTAATTCTAGTACTAGCAATAGTAGCAGTAGTGGTGGCGGTGGTGGTGGTGGTGGTGTTTGTGGTGGTGAATCTGTATGGGTCTAAGGCAGAGTAAGAGACCAAGGCAAGTTTCTCAGCAGGAGTGAAAGTTTATTAAAAGTTTTAGAGCAGGCCGGGCACGGTGGCTCAAGCCTGTAATCCCAGCACTTTGGGAGGCCGAGTTGGGTGGATCACGAGGTCAGGAGATCGAGACCATCCTGGCTAACACGGTGAAACCCCATCTCTACTAAAAAATACAAAAAACTAGCCGGGCGAGGTGGCGGGCGCCGGTAGTCCCAGCTACTCGGGAGGCTGAGGCAGGAGAATGGCGTAAACCCGGGAGGCGGAGCTTGCAGTGAGCTGAGATCCGGCCACTGCACCCCAGCCTGGGTGACAGAGCAAGACTCCGTCTCAAAAAAAAAAAAAAAAAGTTTTAGAGCAAGAACGAAATGAAGTACACTTGGAAGAGAGCCCAGCAAGACAACTTGAGAGATTCAAGTGCCTCATCTGACCCTTTTGGGTTGTTATGCATTGGCTTGATTCTAGGGTTTGTGTTTCTTCCCTTGGGGTGGGCTGTCTGCATGCAAGTGGCCTGCCAGCACTTAGGAGGGCCGCATGCAGTGTGTTTACTGAAGTTGTGTGCGTGCTCACTGGAGGCCTTCTTCCCTTACCAGTCAAGTGTTCCTAGAAGCAGGTCATGTAGCAGATAAACTCTGCCAGCTTGCCTCTTAGTGTGCATGCTTGAGCCCACCTGCCCAGCAACCGAGATCTGATTGGGAAGCTGCTGATCACTGGCTTCAAGTGTTTTCCATCTATCAGGAGCCAGCCTGTCCCTGGAGCCAGCTGTGACCAATTGTTATTTTAGAGAGACACTTTAACAACTGCCTAACTATCACCTGATGGTTGCCTTCCTCTCCTGCCCTGCTCATGTCTGCCTACCTACCTACTCTAACAGCAGCAGCAGCAGGAGTAATCGCGCTCTTTAATGATAAACTGCCTTGGAAGGCCTTATTTTTATATACAATGTTGAATCTTCAGTTTCCAAGGTGGTAAATGCTGGTCATAGGCATCTTCCTTGGGCTTGTTTTCTAGCTTATATGTACAGTCTTTTTACTTTGAAGTCATTTAGGACCCACCACAAGTTACAAGATAGTACAGAGAATTTCCAAGTACCCTTCACCCCCCTTCCCCCATGGCACTCACATAACCCTAGTACATTATCAAAACCAGGAAATCGATATTGGCACAATATTGTTAACTCAGTACAGACCTTATTTGAATTTCACTAGTTTTTACATGCACTCCTAGGTGTCCTTTTGGTTGTTAAGAGGCTGCAATGGCCCTCGAATGCCCAAGCTCAGAAGAGCTACACACAAGCCTCTTAAGATCTGAAATGTTCAGTGTCTGCTGCTTGTCTTTACGGCAGTCTTTGTTAACTGTGTTACTTCCATATAGGAATCCAAGCTCAATAAAGTGGCCCGAAGAATAGGCTTTTGCCTCTCCTGAGGTTTGGCTTCAAATCGGGTTGCCGTTGGTCAAAACATAACTTCCATTTGGGCCCAGCAGGTTCCTGGACTCTTCGCTGCTGTGGGGGGTGGGTCCCTTACCACTCTCCAGAATTCAGAAGGGCTCCTCTCTCCACAGGTGACCTGCCGAGCCCTTGGGATCGGGGCCTACTTGGTGAGGCTGGGCCAGCGAGTGATCCAGGTGGAGAACTCTCACATCATCCTCACGGGAGCAAGTGCTCTCAACAAGGTGACGAAAAAGGGGCCTGTGCGGAGTGGATCCTTGGGGGCAGGAGTCATTTTAACATTCTCGTTGGTCTCTGGTCAGGTATTTTTCTCAATATGAAACCAGTTTCATTCCTACTGATGCAAGAACTCTTTTTTTCCTATTTGCAGTTATCTGGGCTCCTTATGAGAAAAAAAAAATAGTTTTAGGCTATTCTGGTGGATCTAACTCCCTGTATTACTGATATTTTAAAAGAAATTATTAAAGTGCCATAACGCATTGCAGAAAATTAGAAAAGGACCCCCCAGGAAAGTAATTTTGCAGCTTCTATCATTCTGGTATAGCTTGCTCTCATCTTCTGTCTTTATGTGACTAATATATAGTGGATACACAGTTTTGTATTCTACTATTCTCACTGTATTAAAACATTTTCCATGTTGAAAAGTCTCTATCCTTAATGTCTGCTCAAATCCCAGCCGAAGTCTTCAAGTCTGGTTCTTGAACCAACAGCATCAGCATCAGCATCAGCATCAGCATCAGCATCAGCATCAGCATCAGCTGGGAACTTTTTAGAAATGCAAATCCTCAAGCCCTGCTGCAGACGTGCTGAATCAGAAACTCTAACTAGGGTTTTGCTTTTGAGATGGCCAAGGTAGCAGTCAGCAGCATCACCGGTTCTCAAATTGGGCTCCATGTTGGAATTACCTAGAAACTAAAAAACAAACAAAATGCAAAAACTAATGCCTGGGTCCCAGCCTCATAGATTCTGATCTAATTGGTCGGAATGTAGCCTGAGCTTCAGGATTTTTGAAATCCACTGGGTGATTCTAATGTGTAGCCAGGATTGAGAAGTGCTGAGATTATTTCCAAACAGGTGGTAGAGCTCTGCGCCATGCAGGATGTTGCTAACCATGTTGTGTCAAAGCAGGTCCTGGGAAGAGAGGTCTACACATCCAACAACCAGCTGGGTGGCGTTCAGATCATGCATTACAATGGCGTTTCCCACATCACCGTGCCAGATGACTTTGAGGGGGTTTATACCATTCTGGAGTGGCTGTCCTATATGCCAAAGGTGCAGTACTCCCCCTGCAGCTTAGAGCCTGGAAGACTCTATCATCAAGCTCACGGGCTAATTGTGTCCCTGTCACCTCCTGGGTGGTGTGGGAGGCTGGGGAGCAGGAAGCACTGCACATGTGGCTGGGGTTGATTTTTCTTACTCCTTCTTTCTTCTCTCTCTGATGCCTAGCCCTGTACTAGCTGTCCTTTGCTCTTTTGGTAGCACTAATGCCATTGTAAGGATGCTATCTGTTGATCCTTTAGAAAGATGTTGTATTGCCTCTTGACAAGAGGCAGCACTGGACAATACTGAGTCTTCAAGCTTTACAATCAGGCTGGATTTGATTCCTGGATTCCTCCTCAGTAGCTATAAGACACTGAGAGAGTCCCTAAGTTTTTCCAAGCCTGTTTCCTCATCTGTGAAACGGGAATGATAATAGCACCTAACTCATGGTGTTATCATGACGATTAAGTGAAGTGATATTTAGAGCACAGCATTTGATAGGTCCTCACCAAAGTAAGAAGGGCACAATGGTGGGCACAGTTCTTGGTTAACTGTAACATTCCTTACAAATGAGTGAGGTTGTCTTTCTTTATTATAATCATTTCTGAGAGGTTGGGTTTCCAGAGTTCAGGTCATTCCAGATCTTCTGCCAAGAACCCCAAGTCACAAATGTCAGTTTGTATTCCCATGTGCCCCTTTTCCCCATCTGCATGCCATCTGTTACCACTCTCTGCAACCAATCTCTTTTTCTCTTTTTCTTTCTTTTAAGATGTTTTTCCTCCTCTCTGACCATATATAACAGTAGCAACCCTTTCCTGTGTTTCTTTAACTTCCCAGCATCAGTGATGCCATGTGAACCGGGAAGCACACTCAGGAGTTCATAAACTAGATTTCAGAAGAATCCATGGGACGGCCAGTCCTTATCTGGCATTTTCCAATCAGAGCAGTGGCTTCAGGAGCCCTAGGGAGGGGGATATTGGTGCATAACCAGGCATAATCACAGTCAGAGGAGCAAAGTGCTGATCAGAGGCATTATTGACAAGCACCACAGACTGAGTCAGAGACTTGGCTTTCTTTTTTAGGATAATCACAGCCCTGTCCCTATCATCACACCCACTGACCCCATTGACAGAGAAATTGAATTCCTCCCATCCAGAGCTCCCTACGACCCCCGGTGGATGCTTGCAGGAAGGCCTCACCCAAGTAAGTTCTAAAGCATTTTGCCTAGGACCTCGTCTTGGGTTTCTTTCTAGGGCTTGAGACAAAGGAGCACTTAGGTAGAAGGCTTGGTATTTGTTCTCATATCCCAGAGAGGTACACCTGAAATCAAATGCAGGGAGAGTAGAGAAATGGAGATTTTATTCCAGGCTTTTCCTCAGCCATTGACCCAAAAGGGGTGGAAACAGCCTCCAATTTCTGGAGCTAATGGAGGTGGGGTTGCAATGGTGGTCGTGGTCTCCCTCCCCTGATGCTCCATGCTCCGTGGTCTCTAACTGCTCCACTGTCTCATCAGTAGAAAATTCAATGCTGAAACATCAGAGTTTCAAAGAGAAGACTCCATCTTTCTCTCTTTCGTTCTCTCTTACAAAGGAACTCTGTGAGTTTACACAGGATAGGTAATTTGGTCTCTTCTTTTTTTTTTTTTTTGAGACAGTGTTGCTCTGCCGCCCAGGCTGGAGTGCAGTGGCATGATCTTGGCTCACTGCAATCTCTGCCTCCTGGGTTCAAGTGATTCTCCTGCCTCAGTCTACTGAGTAGCTGGGATTACAGGTGCCTGCCACCACACCCAGCTAATTTTTGTATTTTTAGTAGAGACGGAATTTCACCATGTTGGCCAGGCTGGTCTTGAACTCCTGACCTCAAGTGATCTGCCTACCTCAGCCTCCCAAAGTGCTGGAATTATAGACATGAGCCACCATGCCTGGCCAATTTGGCCTCTTCTATACCTACACACACAGACACACACACACATACATGGACACATGAACACACATGCACATGCACACATATTTTTGCATATACACATTCTCTCCTTTTTTCTGAAAGGGCTGAGTTTCTCTCTTGGAGGTATATTATTTCATTCTGAGCAACCAGAACACAACAGGAAAGCTGAGCTGCTCCTGTCACTATATCCCAAATCTAGAATTTCACATGCTGCTACCTTTAGACTTGGCTGCTCCTTGGCAGTGCGACGCAGGAGAGGTGACCCTCGGGAGCATGCCAGACTCCGGCCAGTGCAAGGAGCCCTGTGGCTTCCTTCTCTCTCTTTTCATTTCTCTTGGGCTTTCTGGCCTGTAAACACAGAGGGGCTGCTTATCTCAATTAAAAAATGTTCAGCTTCTCACTGTCAGGCCAGTCCTCAGCAGATGCTGAAGTTGGGCTGTTGCATGCCTGGGTGCCCGGCCTCCCACGCCTGAGACGCCTCCCACTCTGGTTGTGCCTCCTGGTCAGAGCCACAGCCATTTACACTGTCGCATGGATTTAAGTCGTTTCATTCCCACCGATGGCTGTTGTTGACATCATCATATTCTCTCTCTGTCTCTCTCTGGGAAATTGAAACTTTTTTCCCAATTAAGTGGTTATTAAGCTGCAGCCAGCAGCTAGCAGGTGAGGGATGAGTTTTTCGGGGCAGGTGATCCCTTCCTGAAATCCCACCTTCCGGAGGTGTCTGTCCACTCTCTGCATCTTAGGAAGAGAGGGCAGAGACTGTGATTAGAATCTCAGCGCGTTTGGAAGTGGCTGGCCGTGGATGGTAGTCAGATACTCTGTGTGGACTGAATTCTTGACTTGGTATATTTATTGCAGCTTGTTTGTCTTTTGAGGTGTTTTGGGAAGGGGGAAAGGGGTTGGGACCTGTGTGGTTGCAGGTAGAAAGGGGTATCTGGGCTATGAGGTTAAAGCCAGGCTGTCCTTAGGGAGATTTTACACAGCCAGGCGTGTCCTGGGGGCCCCCAGCCACCTGGCCCTCCAGCCTGGGCTTCTGCCCTTCTGCCCACAGCTCTGAAGGGAACATGGCAGAGCGGATTCTTTGACCATGGCAGTTTCAAGGAAATCATGGCACCCTGGGCGCAGACCGTGGTGACAGGACGAGCAAGGTAATCATGAAGATGGGAGCAGGCTGCCCATGTCTGGCTCACCAGGCATTGGGACCCCCAGGTGTGAGACCACGGACCTCCAGGGGCAGTTTTCTTCTGGGCCTCAGGATTTTCTAAAAGAAAAAACCAATCTGGGGGATGGTTTCTGGAGTGTCTGTGTGTGCCCTTAGAAGGTATCTCAGCCAACCTCCTCCTGAGGCCTGGGACCCCTGCCTGTAATCAGTCCCCAGGCCACAAGGGCTGACAACTCCACTGGGCATCAGAAGGTGGCCTTGCGTGCTCTCCTCAGAAAACTTCGCAGACACTGGCACTCTGAATTCCACTGTAGGGGAGCCATGGACAGGAGCCCTGTTGTATGCCAGTGTTGGTGGGAGGCTGAAATGCTTGCATGCTTTCCGAGCTGGGCAGCTCACCCTTCAGCCTTGTAGCCTCCATCTCTTTGGACAGCTCCACCTGCCTGAAAGTTCCTCCTTATAATGAGCCCAGAGCTGCATCCTCATCATTTATCACTCAGGTTCCTGGTACGATGTCGCAGCTGTACGTCCAGGCTCTGTGCTGGACCTGAGGCCAAGCCCCATCTCCATCACTCACACTCTCTGGTCCTCCACATCTGTAAAATAGGGATAATAATTCTACCCCAAAGGATTATTGTGATGATTAGATGCAATAACATAGGTGAAACACTTAAAATGTCCTACATACTCCATAAGTGGGAATGGCTGCTGTCATTTACGTCTTGGGCAATAAATACTAAAGTACATCCAGGGCTGGGCGTTGTGGCTCACGCCTGTAATCCCAACACTTTGAGGCCGAGGCAGGCAGATCACCTGAGGTCAGGAGTTCAAGACCAGCCTGGCCAACATAGCGAAACCCCATCTCTACTTAAAATACAAAAATTAGCTGGGCATGGTGGCAGGTGCCTTTAATCTCAGCTACTCAGGAGGCTGAAGCAGGAGAATCACTTGAACCCAGGAGGCGGAAGTTGCAGCACACCTAGATCACACCACTGCACTCCAGCCTAGGTGACAGAGGGAGACTCTGTCTCAATGAATGAATGAATGAATGAATGAATGAATGAATGAATGAATGAATAAATAAATAAATAAATAAAGTACAGCTGGGCACAGTGGCTCACATGCCTGTAATCCCAGCACTTCAGGAGACCAATGCAGGAGAATCACTTGAGCTCAAGGGTTTGACACCAGCCTGAGCAACACAGCAAGACCCCATCTCTACGAAAAATATTTTAAAATCAGGTGATTGTGGTGGCACACGCCTCTAGTGCCAGCTACTCAGGAAGCCAAGGCGGGAGGATTGCTTGAGCTCCTCATAATATTTAATGTTAAGGGAAGAAATTGCTCATTCTGTGATGCCAAGTGAAAAAGACATCAGTATCCAAAAGTCTCCGAAATATGTTGAACTTCTAACTGTTTAGAAAAAAAAGACTAGAAGGAAATAGATGAAAATGCTAACAGTATGGTGATGTGGGGTGACTCAAGTTTTTTTTTTTTTTGAATGTTTGTTTTCCTGTCTTTCTAGCATGAATATATGTTACTTATTAACAAAATGAATTCTGGCCAGGTGCAGTGGCTCACCCCTGTAATCCGAGCACTTTGGGAGGCCGAGGCAGGTGGATCACTTGAGGTCAGGAGTTTAGACCAGCCTGGACAACATGGTGAAATCCTGTCTCTACTAAAAATACAAAAATTAGCCGGGTATGGTGGTATGCTCCTGTAATTCCAGCTACTCGGGAGGCTGAAGCAGGAGAATTGTTTGAACCTGGGAGGCGGAGGTTGCAGTGAGCTGAGATTGCGCCATTGCACTCCAGCCTGGGTGACAGAGCGAGACTCCATCTTCAAAATAAATAAAATAAAATAAAATAAAATAAATTATATTTTTAAAAGCAAAGCAAAAAAAAAAATCCATTCCACCTTCCATGTGAAAACACTTTGAAGACTGCTCTCCCCAACCCCTGCCTTGTGGGGTAAATGAGAACCATGTAGTGATGCACAGTTTAGTAGCAAGTAACTGATGTAATGGCATCCCCTGAGCTGAGTCTCTGTCCAGTTCAACATCGCTCAGCCCTTCCCAAGTGCAACTTGATGTCTAGACCTATACTGTCCAGTGTAGTAGCTGGCCACATGTGATTCTTTAGTTTCATTATAATTAGTGTTATTTCGAGACTGGGTCTTGCTCTGTCACCCAGGCTGGAGTGCAGAGGCATGATCACTGCTCACTGCAGCCTTGACCTCCTGGGCTCAAGCAATCCTCCCACTTCAGCCTCCCAAGTAGCTGGGACCACAGGTGTGCACCGCCACACCTAGCCAATTTTTTTATTTTTTGCAGATACAGGGTCTCACTATGTTGTCCAGGCTGGTCTCAAACTCCTGGACTCAAGCAATCCTCCTGCCTCAGACTCCCAAAGTGCTAGGATTACAGGTGTGAGCCACCATGCCCGGCTCCTTCAGTTTAAATTGAACTAAGTCAAAGTGACAGAGGATGACCTGTTCCATTCCTCACACTTGCCACGTTCCACGTGCAGCCCACAGCTCCTGTATTGGACAGTGCAGATGGAGAACATGGCCCTCGTCACGGAAAGTTCTAGTGGCTCATGCTGCTCCAGGCCCCCCACCATCCCAGCCCTCCTCTGATGGTTCTTGCCCCAAAAAGGCCACCAATAGGTCTGCTACCTTTCGAGGCTCTCACCATTTTGGGGCTTTTTCTTTGCCTTCCAATAAAATAATCCGCCAGATTAAAAAGAACATTCTCCTCCACACGCCCTCACCCCCACACCCAGAGGTCCCCAAATGCGTCTGGGGTGCTGCCCAGGGTCTGGCTCACCAGTGCTCATTTTCCAGGCTTGGGGGGATTCCCGTGGGAGTGATTGCTGTGGAGACACGGACTGTGGAGGTGGTGGTCCCTGCAGACCCTGCCAACCTGGATTCTGAGGCCAAGGTGAGGGGGCCAGGAGCTGTGGCTGCTGGTTCAGCCAGCAGTACTGTCTTGAGAGTGGGTCCTGGGCATGGGGGTCCCATCCCTGCCCTGCCAGCTCAGGTGGAGAAGCAGGGGACCCAGTGCAGTCCCCGGCCCTGGGGGGCTCAGTGGCTGTTTCTCTGACACTTTCTCTATGGGTTGCATAAAGGGCTGCACCTTCTTGCTTCTTCCTCAGCAGATGATAAAGGTCCCTAGAAACCCTTCCCGCCTCCTGCCCTGCCCCTGTTGCTGTTTCTGCGCTAGGCCAGGGCACAGACTGAGAAGAGCTCAGGAGTCAGAGGGCCAGGTCCCAGGGCCAGCTTTCCCCCAGCTCAGTGTGACCTTGACGAGCTCGGCACCCCTCAGAGCCTGGAAATGAGGGCCACAGGAACCTTGCTGGGCTGCAATGGGAGGGTCAAGCCTGGTCCTGAGCCGAGGAGATGGGGCTTCTATCCTTCTGAGCCCTGGCTCTGGTGCTGGGGCCAGCACAGATCAGATCGCCTGCCATCTAGGGCGAGGCTGCGGCAGCCGTCCCTGTGTCCTGGGCTGCTGTTGCGCGGAGGCATCTAATCCCCACAGCTCTGTGTTCCAGATAATTCAGCAGGCAGGGCAGGTGTGGTTCCCAGACTCAGCCTACAAAACCGCCCAGGCCATCAAGGACTTCAACCGGGAGAAGTTGCCCCTGATGATCTTTGCCAACTGGAGGGGGTTCTCTGGTGGCATGAAAGGTAAGCCCCTCCCTGCCTGTGGTTACCCCAAAGCCTTGGGGTCAGCACCCAGGACAGCACCCTCTGGGTGGTGACGCTCATGTCCTAGTCTGTGCCCATCATCATCTTAGCTGTGTCTCCCAACAACCCTGAGGACAAAAGACTGTTCAGGTGCCCCACCACCCTGCTTTAAAGATGAGGAACTGCTGGGCACAGTGGCAGGCACCTGTAATCCCGGTGCTTTAGGAGGCCAAAGCAGAAGGATCATTTGAGGCCAGGAGTTTGAGACCAGCCTGGGCAGTATAGCAAGACCCTGTCTCTACAAAAAATAAAATAAAAGTTTAAAAAATTAGCTGGGCGTGGTGGCACATGCCTATTGTCCCAGCTATTTGGGAGGCTGAGATGGGAGGATTGCTTGAGCCCAGGAGGTTGAGGCTGCACTCCAGCCTGGGCAACATAGTGAGACCCCCATCTCAAAAAAAAAAAAAAAAAAAAAAAAAGAGGAACTGAGGGTTGGAGGCAAAGTATGACTTTCTAGAGGTCACACCATGAGGTCCAGCCTCATGACTGGGGCAGCCCCAGGAGCTGCCCAGTGACCTGGGCAGGCACCTCCCCATTTGGCAAGGTAAGGAGGATGTTTGTCCGCCCTTCCCTCTGCAGAAAGCGGCTCTGAGCCTCATGTGACCTTACAATTGTGTGAGGACTTTTTAAGCCACCAAGCATGTTTGGGGAGAGAGTGGCTGTTAGACCACTGGGGTGTTGAGGACAGAGCTGGATAGGAGGCAGGCAGACCTGCTGTGAGTCCTTGTTAGCTGGGAGACATCACTGAGCCTCAGTTTCCCTCCTTTGTAAAAGGGGGTTAAGAACAGGACCAACCTCAGAGGGCTGAGGTAAAAGTCTGATGAGCTAATTGCTGGCATGCAGTGTGATTGTCAGTGCTGTTATTATTGCATTCTTGTTTTCATGCAGGGTGCCTGGGGACCTGGAGAAATGTGTCTTGGTGGGAAATAAGGGCCATGTTGCCTGTGCACATTGGGGAAGGATCAGTGTGACTGTTAGCAAGGGTTTTCTTTGCTGGAAATGGAGCAGGGTGGGGACAGTCACGGGTGAGGGCATCTCAATTCCAGTTGGAAAGAATTCTAGAGATTGGTTTCTCCCTGTGCCTTCACAGATAAGGCCACTGAGGCCCATACTGGGTGAATGACCTATTCAAGGTCACATGGCCACTTAGAGAGTGATCAGTGCTCCTGACTCCCAGCCCAGTGCTCTCCAAGCCTCCTAGCTGAGCTTGCTCTCTCAGGACTCCCAGGACAACTAGGGCAGTGGGTTTCGTGTGAGGATGAGTGAGGGCCCTGAAATTGCCAAACTGGGAGGCTGCTTTGCTTTTCAGACATGTATGATCAGGTGCTGAAGTTTGGAGCCTACATCGTGGATGGCCTCAGACAATACAAACAGCCCATCCTGATCTATATCCCACCCTATGCGGAGCTCCGGGGAGGCTCCTGGGTGGTCATAGATGCCACCATCAACCCGCTGTGCATAGAAATGTATGCGGACAAAGAGAGCAGGTGGGTGTGTTGCCTTTAGCTTGGCTTAGCCTTTTCTTGTTTTCCCAGCCTTGAGAACCCATGACCTTGGGGGATCATGGAGGGGTGCAGTGGCTGGAACCTGTGGGTGGTGGAGGAATGTTGTCTCTTCTTTCATGGTTTATACTTCTCCTTCCCAAGGAAGTTTGTGATCAAAAAATAAAAAGGAAAGACTGAAAGCACTTGAGCTTCCTGGCAGCCAGGATGAAAAGGGAAATATGATGAGCCATGTATCTCTCATTAGACTGAGCTTCTCCTAAAGCTATGAGTTCCTATAGGAAATGTTTTATTCAGTTTTAAATCCCAGGGTCTAGCACAGTGCCCAACTCCTGGTAGGTGGTCAGAAAATACTGGCTAAACAAATGACTGAATGAATACTTGCGTGAGAGGATACTGGTTCTTTGCAAGAGAGTTAACCTCCTTGGCACTTTCCTTAGGAGGAATTTATTAGAGATTCTTACAGAAAGGATCATGACAGTAATGTTCACAGCACAGTGACTGATGACTTTGAAGTGAAAACTACATGCTACACAGGATGCAAAGGTCTCAATAGTCATTCTCCTCCAAATATAGGCACAGCATTCCTGTGTTCACTCCCTCATTCATTTGTTAATTCTGCTAGACGTTACGATATGGTGGCAAATGGGCCAAGCTTGTCCTGCATTCAGGGTACTCAGACCCTTGTCAGGGACTGCTGAGGTCAGTCCTCCAGGAAGACTCAGGATACTGAGCAGCACTTGAATGGAGTCATTGCTAACTTTTCATGCTGGCCACCAGGAAGCTCAGAGCTACTGATAGTATTCTTCAGGGCTTCTAAGCTGTCAAAAGCAAAAAGCGGCAGGGGGAGAATGAGGGGTAAATAAAAATGTTGGAAATGAGGTCAGGTGTGGTGGCTCACGCCTGTAATCCCAGCACTTTGGGAGACTGAGGCGGGTAGATCACTTGAGGCCAGGAGTTCAAGGCCAGCCTGGCCAACACAATGAAACCCCGTCTCTACTAAAAATACGAGAATTAGCTGGGCATGGTGGTATGCACCTGTAATTCCAGCTACTTGGGGGGCTGAGGCAGGAGAATCACTTGAACCCGGGAGGCAGAGATTACAGTGAACCGAGATAGTGCCACTGCACTCCAGCCTGGGTGACAGAGTGAGACCCTGTCTAAAACAAAGCAAAACAACAACAAAAAAAAAAAAAAAAGAAAAGAAAAGAAAAGAAAATGTATGTTGGAAATGGAAGGACAGCTCACACAAGACCATGCAGGGCTCTCAAGGTGCTTTTGTGAAATTTAAAGTGATCAGAAACAGTGCCCCACCTCTAGGAGAACAGAAATTAGCAAAGTTAGAGAGGACTGTGGCTGGAGAGCAGGAGGGTTATGCTGCCATGGAAAAAGTCATACACTCTTAGACCCGAAAGGGGCCTTCCAGAGTTCAGAAAGCATTATTTTAAACAGTTGGCTCAGTCTTTCCATCTGTGGGTAAAGATGCGGAGGCCCAGAGAGGGAAAGTGACTCGCCCAAGGGCACACAGCATGTGTAGGGGTAAAAGAGCTGAGAACTGACCCCCAGATCTTCTGGCTCTCTTCCCTCCAGCTCCCCCAACATCCATTAGCCGTTGCTTGCTGGGCAATGCCTCATACACCCCCATCCCTCTGCCTCTTCTCTTTTAAGGGGGGGTGTTCTGGAGCCAGAGGGGACAGTGGAGATTAAGTTCCGAAAGAAAGATCTGATAAAGTCCATGAGAAGGATCGATCCAGCTTACAAGAAGCTCATGGAACAGCTAGGTAAGGGGGTCCCAAAGGCTTCACCTCTCAGAGGTCAAGAGAAGCCCAGCTGGTTCCATTGCTGGGGGTTTCTAGGATGTTAAAAATAAAATGAAGAAATATCAAAATACAGCTATAATAACTGTGAGGTTTTTAAAGATATTCACATTTATCTTTGTTTGTTTTGTTTTGTTTTTTTGAGACGAGGTCTGGCTCTATTGCCTAGGCTGGAGTGCAGGGTGCAATCTCAACTCACTGCAACCTCTGTCTTCTGGGCTTAAGCCATCCTCCCATCTCAGCCTGAGTAGCTGGGACTACAGGTACGCACCACCATGCCCAGCTAATTTTCGTATTTTTGTAGATAGGGGGTTTCGCCATGTTGCCCAGGCTGCTCTCAAACTTCTGGGCTCAAGCGATCCACCCGCCTCAGCACCCCAAAATGCTGGGATTATAGGCATAAGCCACCATGACTGGAGGACATTCACATTTCTAAATCAACCTTTTTAACATTAAATATCTATATATATAGATAGATATATAATGCCATCGTGAATTTATTTCTCAGAATACACAAAAGATAGCAATTGAAGTATTTGGGGCTGATGGGGAATATCAGAATTTTGGTGGCAAAATGTTCCTTTAGAATTCCCAATCAGACCTAGGATATTTTACTAACTTTGTTTGAATGACAGCTTTGTTTCTCTTGTCGTCTTTAGACATAATTCTCTTTATGTATTTATTTGTTTATTTTTGAGACAGAGTCTTGCTCTGTCGCCCAGGTGCAGTGGTGCAATCTCAGCTCACTGCAACCTTTGCCTCCCGGGTTCAAGCAATTCTCATGCCTCAGGCTCTCAGTAGCTGGAATTACAGGTGTGTGCCACCACACTTGACTGATTTTTGTGTTTTTAGTAGAGATGGGGTTTCACCATGTTGGCCAGGCTGGTCTCGAACTCCTGGCCTCAAGTGATTTGCCTTCCTCAGCCTCCCAAAGTGCTGGGATTTCAGGCATGAGCCACCGCGTCTGGCCACAAGATGTAATTCTCTTTAAATATCCATTTTAAGTGTCAGTGTCTTGTGCTATTCACAAGATTTATTACAGTGTGTGCATGTAATTTCTTTGGTTGGTATCAGGGTAATGCTGCTCTCATAGAATGAGTTGAAGTGTTCGCTGCCATTTTCTGAGTTTGTGCAGAATTGGCATTATTTCTTTGTTTTTGATAGAGGTTTTTACCTATAAATTCAACTTATTATATATAGGACTATTTGTGTTATCTATTTCCTCCTAGGTGAGCTTTGGTGGTTCGTGTGTTTCAAGAAATTTGTGTATTTCATCTTAAGTTGTCAATTTGGCATAGAGTTGCTTATAATATTCCCTTATAATATTTTACAATATGTACTAAAAATAGTAATTGATATAGTATTCTGCAAGCACAGTAGGGTAGGTCTGATGGAAGGGGAAAATGTAGAGTTGCATGTTGAATGCTGTCTTGCAATTGTGAGTGCATTTCTGAGACTGTACTAGCTATTTGATCTGAGACAAAGGGGGCCATCAAGATGGGCCTGGGGTGGGGGTGAGGCCAGTGGACTCTGGGGGACCTAGGGGGTTGAGAGCAGCCTGTGTAGCAGCAGGGGTAATATCAGAGTTAAAGCTCAGACCTCTCATGAGGCAAGGCCTGTCCTGCAAATCCTGATTTGTGCCTTCTTCAAAAAAAAAAAAAAAAAAAAAAAAATCTCCACCCCACCACATATGGCCACCTTCCGTGACTTGACTGGCCTTTCTGCTCACCTGCAGGGGAACCTGATCTCTCAGACAAGGACCGCAAGGACCTGGAGGGCCGGCTGAAGGCTCGCGAGGACCTGCTGCTCCCCATCTACCACCAGGTGGCGGTGCAGTTCGCCGACTTCCACGACACGCCCGGCCGCATGCTGGAGAAGGGCGTCATATCTGTGAGAGCCACGGCTGCCGTGTGGGGTGCAAAGAGCCTACCCTGTTTTCCAAAACGTGGAGGACATTTGGGCTCGGGGGGGCTTGGGATGGGTCAAATGCTGCAGGTGGGAGTCACCTGGGAGCTTTAAAATAATCCCGATCCCCAGATGGCACTGCAGACCAATGAAATCCAAACACCTGGACAGGACCCTGGCAGTCATGTTTCTTAAAATCCCCAAGAGATTCTAATAAGCAACAAAGTCTGATGGCTTGGTCAGTTTGGACCTGGACCGGGGTAGAAATCATTGTTCCTGTCCAGCATTCACCCCGCCCCTCACCATTGCAAGGACATCCCACAGTCACCTCCTACCCATGCCCGTTACTCACTGGTTCTCTTGCTGCACTGTTCTCCCTCCCAACTGGCTCATGCCTCACACAAGCCTGTGTTTGTGTCAGTTGAGGTAGAGGTGGGTACTGGGTATTTATGGGGGACATTTTTTCACCTATGGCCAGTCTGGAGTCCTGGTGATGTCCTGGCTCTGAGCAGGTGCCTTCCCCTCCCTGAGCCTCAGCTTGCTTGCCTGGGATGTTTTGGGAATGATCCCAGAGGCTGGGCCCAGTCCCAGGCAGCCACTGTCATGGGTGTGGTCAGAGCCAGCGGCCCATCTCCTCCTTCCCTTTCTGGGGATTCAAGCCTGGCTCCTCCGCAGGACATCCTGGAGTGGAAGACCGCGCGCACCTTCCTGTATTGGCGTCTGCGCCGCCTCCTCCTGGAGGATGAGGTCAAGCAGGAGATCCTGCGGGCCAGCGGGGAGCTGAGTCACGTGCACATCCAGTCCATGCTGCGCCGCTGGTTCGTGGAGACGGAGGGGGCTGTCAAGGTGGGCCTGGGGTGAGAACGAGGCCGGTGGGCACAGAGGGTGCTGGGGGCTGAGGCAGCCAGCCCACAGCTGGGTACCTCTCTGAGGCATCCTCTGCCCCCTCCCCAGGCCTACCTGTGGGACAACAACCAAGTGGTTGTGCAGTGGCTAGAACAGCACTGGCAGGTGGAGGACGGCCCGCGCTCCACCATCCGTGAGAACATCACGTACCTGAAGCACGACTCTGTCCTCAAGACCATCCGAGGGTGAGTGGCCACCGCACCTGCTTCCCAGGCTCCTGGCAAGAACCCGAGCCAGCATTGACCCCCAGCTGCCCACTCCTAGGCAGCCACTTGAACCCGCCACACTGTGCAGTCCCAGGGCCTCAGGGCCAGGGTCGTGTGCTGAAAGCCACAGTCCGGGGTTGGGCCCCCGCCCGGCCCCCAGCAAAGAGACCATACTCCCCAATGCCCAGTCTCCCAGCCCGGTGGCCAGGGTGGGGCAGAGAGCCCAGGGGTGCTATGAAAACAGTGTGAGACCCTTCCAACTCATGACCCGTGCTGGAATATGGACTTATCCAAAGTCACAGCTTGAGCAGGGTTAGTCACAGAAGCCACATTTGGAACCACTAGCCTTCAGGCTGCTGGCTTCCATGCCAGTATTGGCGTTTCCACAGCGTCCCCTCCCCCAGTTGCCATGCAGTCCCCCTGTGAAGGAGGGAGTCCAGCACAGGGGACCCCATTTTGGGGATGAAGCTGAGACTCAGGGCAGTGTCTTGTCTCAGGTCATGTGACACAGCAGTGACCAATAGGGACAGTGGTGCCTCAAGACATTCTGATCTTTAGGTCACAGCCCTCCTGCTGCACAGGACCATCGTCCCCTTGGGGACCACAGCAGGAAGGGACTTGGGAGCTCTGGGTTCTGGGGTGTGGCCCCACACAAGGAGTCTGCCATCCTAGGGGCCACTGAAAAAGTGGCTGGAGTGACCCCAGCCCACCTCTCACCTCCCTCACAGCCTGGTTCAAGAAAACCCCGAGGTGGCCGTGGACTGTGTGATATACCTGAGCCAGCACATCAGCCCAGCTGAGCGGGCACAGGTCGTTCACCTGCTGTCTACCATGGACAGCCCGGCCTCCACCTGACCCCGGCCTGCCCAGCCATTCCCGGGACCACAGCAAGAGGAACCACCCACACCCTCCATCGGTACACCCTCAGCAGACCTTGAAGACTTGCTTTTAAAAAAAGAAAATCCTGGGCACTTCTGCAGGGCTGCTGGTTCCGAGCTGACACCTGTCTCAATAAAAAGGCCCAGGAGTGCCTCTCCCAAACAGAAACAACCTCCTCTCCATAGCTGGGAAGTTTCTTTTGTTTTGTCTCTGAAGACAGCATTTTTATTGCATCACTAAATCTAATCAAGCTAAAACATCCCTGTTTCCTTTTGCAAAACAGTGCCTGGCCTGTGGGATCCAGGCGTTCTTCAGGCTTCTTGGATATCATATCATGAAATCTTTTATTTTTTTACTCTGAGACCAGCACTAGATGTAAGCATCTCATACATTTCAGCCAAATAAATGGGCCAAGGAAAAAATATATATATATAGACAGGACTAGAGAAAAACCTATTTTTGTAATGATGTTTCTTTGGATACTGTCTAGTCACCCAGGAAAATGTATGGATGAATTTTTTTTTTTTTTTTTTTTTTTGAGACAGAGTCTCACTCTGTCACCTAGGCTGGAATGGGGTAGCATGATCTCACTGCAACCTCCATCTCCCAGGTTCAAGCTGTTCTCCTGTCTCAGCCTCCTAGATAGCTGGGATTACAGGTGCCCGTCACCATGTCCAGCTAATTCTTGTATTTTTAGTAGAGACACAGTTTCACCATGTTGGTCAGGCTGGTCTTGAACTCTTGACTTCAGGTAATCCACCCACCTTGGCCCCCCAAAGTGCTGGGATTACAGGCGTGAGCCACCATCTTTGGCCAGATGATTTTTTATTGCAAGAATGAAATGGCATTTTGTTCCCCAAACGGCCCTAATGAATCACTAGGAGGGCTCCACTGGTAAGCTATGTTTAGCACTGGTTGCCAGGGATTCTCTTTTTGAGAGAGGGAAAGCAAAATGAATGGAAGTGCCCGGCCAGAGGTTTCAGGGCTTCTGGAGGATCCTCTCGCATAGCTCGAGGTCCTCTGCCTGCCTCTTCCCTCCAAGGAAAATGAGGACTGCCCCTTTCCCCTGCAGGATTGGCCCCCAGCCTGTGCAGACACCCTTCTCTTGCCCAAGTGGGGAGCACAGAGGCGGAGAGGAATCCCTTGCCACACCCATGGCCCAGCTTGCTCACAAGTGTCACATCTGTGACGGTCACCACTGCTCCCTTGGAGGGCCACTTGAGTCACTGTTGCTCCCTTCCCTGCTGGCTTGATGAGCACAGATGGTGGGATCTGACCGAGGGGCAGAGCTGTTGGTGACTAAGGACTGGACTGTGGTGGCCATACCGATTTGCTCAGGGAGGATGTTGCAATGCATCCAGCAGCTCCTGGCTCTGCAGGCGGCACAGCCCGGGGCCCTGCAATCCTCTGGTTTCTCCCATTGGGGTGGAGTGGGGGGGTGGAGGGAGTTGGCCACAACCCACTGCTGTGATGGGCGGTTTGTCCGAGGATGCTGAATAGGATGCCTGGTCAATGTGGAAGCCCATGAAGTCACCCAGGGAAGCCTCCAAAAGCTGGGATGCTTGAGGGTATCCAAGTTGAAAAAGACAAAATCTGACCATTAGCCAGTGACGGCCCTGGCAAATGAAGGTGTGGTGGGGCAGTGAGGGATGGGAGAAGGTGAATTATTCCTTATTCTACCCCGAGGTTTGCTGGGGTGAGGGGAAGAATTGATGCTGCTTTGGGAACTGAAGGTTTTTCTGTTGGGAAGGCCCTCTTGGTTTTGGAGAGAAAGGCAAGTTATGAGTAGCTGCTACCCTGGAACGGTGGGCAAGGAGCCTACCAGGAAATGTGCAGAATAAACTATTTTTTGAAGGAAACACTTTGGCCTTGACTTTATTGTCTGGACTGGAGAAGGCAGGTTGCCTCCTCCAAAGGTAGGTGTTCACCTTTGTACCCTCCATTCCTGACACCACAGCTGAGACTTTGAGTGAGTTCCCATCACAGGGGCAGACAGGGATACAGTGAAGGGAGCTGAAGGCTGGACTGACTTGGACAAAGTCATCCCTTTTTGAAAGCACTGGGGAAAGAATGTTTTAGAAAAATACATGTAAGCCTAGTCAATACCACAGGCAAAAAGGGAGCTTCTCTGGAAGAAGGGGGCGGGGGGTTGGCCCAGGCACTTCACATGTGAGTTCCATTTCTTTCCACCACCTTGATCCACCCCTGCTGTGCAGATGAGGAAGCTGAGGCACAGAGAGGTGAAGGCATTTGTCCATGGTTCCGCAGGGATGGAATCAAGTCGGCTTGGCTCCAGAACCCAGCCCTTTCCTTTTATGACCTAGGTCCTTGGTGGGCAGGTTTAAGCCACGCTTAGGAGTTGGTTGTACATGGACCAAAACTGCAGAAGAAGCCCCCACCGCAGCTTCTCAGCACACAGAGACTATTCCGTTTTTCTCCAAAATACAGAACAACAACTGTTACTTTGATTCTGCCTGACACCTTTTCCAGGCATTTCCCCTGAGGGTTCTCCATTCCACCTGACAGTGACTGACGCAGGTATGGGCGTGTGTCCTCAGTAGGGCTGATCAGAATTCTTTAGGGATGGCTGACAATGCTGATGTGGAGAGGACCTACCAATGCAGGGGAAAGCCAAGCCCAGAGATAGAGGGGGAGACCCAGTCCTGTTGGTGGTACTTGGATGCCTGGATCAAGCTATGCCTGAAGTCAGTAGTCCAGTCCCAGGAACCTATCCATGGTTTTTGTTTGTTTGTTTGTTTTAATGCTTGCACTAGTTTGAGTTGGAGCTCTATCCTTAGCCCCAGAGATGGCCCAGTTAGCCCAGAAGACAGCAGTTTATTTCCACCCACAGCAGCACCTAATGGTGGTCTGCATCAGCAGACCCTCCAGGCAGGGAGGTGAGGAGCTGAGAACAAGCTGAAATGCAACCCTCTGGGATGCGGAGAAATAAGCTCTGATTTGATTTTGGATCCTGAAGACTACGGGTCAATTGTTCGTTTTCATCTGGATTTGAAACCCGGACACAAGCTGCCATCTGCCGCTAAGGATGCTGGAGTTTACTCTGTGGACATCAGCTGAAAGTGCTTTTCCTGACAAGGCTTTTCTCCCTTGGAGGACTTAGTGTAGCTAGTCACAAGGGCAAGGGAGAAAGGATCAGACCACTGAGTATGGACAGAGGTCTTGCTGGGCAGGTTGGGTGCTAACTGAACACTCCCCACGATGGCCACTGGTCACGTGCCAGTTTCTGGCCTCCTTCCACACAATCCTCATGTGACCCTTGGAGGTGGTTGCTACATACACTCAATCCTCATTTTTTTCTTTATGAGACAGGGTCTCGCTCTGTTGCCCAGGCTGGAGTCCATTGATGTGACTTCAGCTCACTGCAGCCTCAACCTCCTGGGCACAAATGATCCTCCCACCTCAGCCTCCCGAGTATCTGGGACTACAGGAATGCACCACCATGCCCAGCTAACTCTTTCAGTTTTTGTAGAGATGGGGTCTAGCTATGTTGTCCAGGCTGGTCTCAAACTCTTGGCCTCAAGTGATCCTCCCACCTCAGCATCCTAGAGTGCTAGAATTACAGATGTGAGCCACTATACCCAGCCTCTATCCTCATTTTTATAGACGAGAAAATCCAGGCTCAGAGATGAGCCAACTTCTCCAAGTGCACATAGCTGGTAAAAGGAGGGGCCAGGCCAGGAACCCAGGCTGGCCCAGACCCAGTCCCCCTGGGCTTAATGCCTTTCCGTAAGTCCTGAACCTTTGCAAGGGTTAGATCCCAAAACATGAGAGCATCCTGTAGACCAAGCTCCACTCCTCCTGCCTCCCTGGCTTCCTGGCTAATGCAGCCAACGCCATCATTCAGATCCTCATCAAAAACCTCATGCTCTTCATGCCAAGAGCCCACACGAGGGTGGGCTGCCCTCTTTCCTGATTGGCAGATTTTGTGGCCCTTGATTGGCAGATTCTGTAGCCCCTAAACCACTCAGAGGAACCTCACATTTCTGCATGCACAGTGGGCTCCTCCACATCACAAATGTAAATGTGGGCTGGGTTATCCCCATTTCTACTCCTTTCTTTGGCCTCCTCAATCTCTTATTTTATTCATTATCTTATTATTTTGCCTTCATCTGCTCCAAAAGTCAGTTGGCCTTTTTTTCTCAGGGTCATTCTTTTCCCCTAACATTTTATTATGAAAATTTCCAAATGCCAAAAAGTCAAAATATTTCATAGCACTCACTCTAACCCACCATCTCGATGCCACCATTGACATCTGACTGTGCTTGTACCTTCTTTAACACCGCTCTCTCCATCTGTCCATCTCTCCTTTATCTGTGAATGCATGCTATTATTTTGTCACATTCCAGAGTAAATTGCAGACATTAATACATTTCTCCAGAGTTATTTTTGCATTTCAAAACCAGTTGTTTGTTTTGTAAATCACTTCCTGAGCTTTTCTGCAGCTGAGAGCACATCCAGATCAACAGAGCTGTGTTGAAATGAAGCAGCCAGTTGTGTGGCCAAAGAGGGAACCCCAGTTCTCACAATGCACACACCCCAGAAAAATGCTTTTGTCCACTATTTTATGAGCATGTGCCACAGGCCGAGCACTGTGACAGGGCACCACCACGAGCAAGGCAACCCACTCCTGCCCTTGGGGACTGGTATCCTGGGGTTCCCAACAGGTAGAAATTGCAAGTGGCTAACCATAAGGAGATGTTTAGGGTCACAACTAGTCAAAACAGTGACTGTTAAATCCAGAAATATCCAGGGTCCACCTTCAGAGTCCCTGTGACAGGAACATGAGAAGGGAACAAGGACCATCCACACAGGCCACAGAAAGGTTCTGAATGACCACCATGCACAGCAAAGCCTCCCTATGGCTTCTGCTAACTCAACCAGTGTGGACCAACCCGCCCTCTTCTGGGCACTGGCTTTGCAGCTGATGCACCGAGCCACGCTGCTTGACGTCTGGAGAGATCCGCCCAAAATGCCACTTCCCTGTACTAAGTGCCCTTGGGACAGAAGTATCACTCAATCCTATAAGGCATGGCATGAGTCTTGGGGCCCAACTTCAGCTATGCGAGAGCATCCTGTTACTACCACGAACCAGCCTGTCTAAACTGTCAGTTCACCTCCAGGTGAGCACTGGCTGTTTCTCCTGGGGAACCTCTTCCCCCTTGGCCTTTGTCTGGCTGACTCCTACTCATCCCTCAACACCCAACTCAAATGGCACTTCCCCCAGGCAGCCTTCTTTGACCACCTCTCCCATGGGTTGGGAGCCCTCCTCTGTGCTCTGACAGCCCCTGTACTCTTTTGTGCAACATATATGAAACAGATTTCTAACTAAAACACACAGCTAGGGATCCCTAGGTGTTTCTGGTTGCTGAACCAGGGCTGGATTTTGGAGAATAGTCTGCTGATAGAGAGGTGGTCCTCTCCTGGAAGGTGAGGTGAGAGGATGCTCCTGATGATGTTCCGTATTTTGTAATACCTTGACAAATGGGGTATATCTTTGGATGGAGTACTGTGGAGGAAACACAGGCAAAGAGCCTACACGTTTTCTTGTGTTTTTGTTTTTTTTTTGAGACAGAGTCTTGCTCTGTCGCCCAGGCTGGAGTGCAGTGGTACAATCTTGGCTCACTGCAACCTCTGCCTCCCGGGTTCAAGTGATTCTCCCCCCTCAGCCTCCCAAGTAGCTGGGATTACAGGTACATGCCACCACGCCCGGCTAACTTTTATATTTTTAGTAGAGATGGACTTTTGCCCTGTTGGCCAGGCTGGTCTTGAACCGCTGACCTCAAGTGATCCACCCACCTCCACCTCCCAAAGTGCTGGGATTACAGGTGTGAGCCACCACACCTGGTCTAGTATTTTGTATTTTGTAAGTTTTTATTGCGGTAAAATATACATAACAAAATCTTAACCTTTTTTAAGCATA
Source organism: Chlorocebus sabaeus (assembly GCF_047675955.1). Taxonomy (NCBI): domain Eukaryota; kingdom Metazoa; phylum Chordata; class Mammalia; order Primates; family Cercopithecidae; genus Chlorocebus; species Chlorocebus sabaeus. Next base: position 106,403,259 of record NC_132914.1, read on the forward strand.
CAGTTCAGCAGTGTTAAGTGCATCCACACTGTTGTGGAATCAATCTCCAGAATGCTTTTCATCTTGCAAGAGTGAAGCTCTGTACCCATTAAACACTAACTCCCCACTCCCCTCCCCCTCCAGCCCCTGGCAACCACCATTCTACTTTCTGTATCTATGAATTTGACTACTGTAGGTACCTCATATAAGTGGAATCGTATGGTATTCGTCCTCTCTGTGACTGGCTTATCCCACTTAGCGTAATGTCCTCAGGGTTCATCCATGTTGTGGCATGGGTCAGAGTTTCCTTCCTTTTTAAGAGCACAGTTATATGTATCCATGCATCCATCAATGAATTACTTGGTGGCTTGCACCTTTTGGTGGTTGTGAATACTGCTGCTATGAAAATGGGTATACAGAGTCAGGTGCGGTGGCTCACACCTGTAATCCCAGCACTTTGGGAGGGTGAGGCGGGTGGATAACCCGAGGTCAGGAGTTCGAGACCAGTCTGGCTAACACGGTGAAACCCCATTTCTACCAAAAATACAAAAATTAGCCAGGTGTGGTGGGGGGCAAGAGAATGGCTTGAACCTAGGAGGCAGAGGTTGCAGTGAGCTGAGATAGCACCACTCACTGCAGCCAGGGCAACAGAGTGAGACTACATGTCAGGGGAAAAAAAAAAAGCAAACGGGATTGCTAGACCTGGTGGTAATTCTTTTTAATTCTTTGCACAATCAGCATACTGTTTTTCCAACGCTGCTGTGCCATTTTACATTCCCACCAACAATGCACAAACTTCCCTAATTTCTCCACATCCTTGCCAATACTATTTGTTTTCCTCTTTTTGTTTTTGGTTTTTATGTGTTTGTTTGATAATAGCCATCTAAGGGGTGGAGCCTAGAAGCAATTGAACTCAAAAGTCATTGCACCTTTCCATTTGCATGCCTCGATCGTCAGGGACGGGATATATAGACCCCACCTGTGACCCCGACATCTGATTCCTCTGCCTCCTGCTTCCCTCGCCCACCCAGCTGGCCCCGCCCCACTGCGGCCACGCCTCCCTCCCTTCTCTCCCACCTGCTCCCCATTCTGCAATGACGCTGAAATCCAGACGCCCACAGACCCAGGTGGTGGCAGAACTCCTGGAGAAGGAAGCAGCCGGCCAGCCAGGGTCATTCTCGGTGAGGCGGCACCCAAGGTACATTGTTCATCTTTCCCCATCTCACTCCCACTGCCTGAACCTTTCTGGGAGCCTCCTCTTCCCTTTAGTTGTTGCCAGGGTCACCTGCAGGCTGCACAAGTGCAAGACCTTTCTCAGTCCAAGTCAGAGGAATGTTCTGTGTCCCTAGCCCTCGGGTCTGCCTTATCTCAGTTCACAGGCCTACCCTATGATCCCCTCCTCACTCTGTCTTAGACTCTTCTCACCTTTCCCTTGGCCAGCTCCCAAGCGTAGCAGGGGTGCTTGTTTAAAAAGCTCAGATTGACTCTGGCTCTACCTCAGTCTCTCTCTCTCTCTTTTTTTTTCTTTTCTTTTTTTTTTTTTTGAGATGGCATTGCACTCTGTCGCCCAGGCTGGAGCACAGTGGCATAATCTCAGCTCACTGCAACCTACACCTAGTGGGTTCAAGCGATTCTCCTGCCTCAGCTTCCTGAGTAGCTGGGATTACAGGGGTCTGCCACCACACACAGCTAATTTTTATATTTTTAGTAGAGATGGGGTTTCCTCATGTTGGCCACGCTGGTCTCAAACTCCTGACTTTAAGTGATCCAGCCAACTTGGTCTCCCAAAGTGCTGGGATTACAGGTGTGAGGCACAGTGCCTGGCCATGCCTCAGAATCCCAGATGGATCTGGAGAGCTAGATCTTTTTTTTTTTTTAAGACAGGGGTCTCATTATGTTGCCCAGGCTGGAGTGCAGTGGCACTATCACAGCCCACTGTAGCTTCAACCTCCCAGGCTCAAGTTATCCTCCCACCTCAGCCTCCCCAGTAGCTGGAACTACAGGTACACGCCACCATGACCACCTGATTTTCTAATTTATTATTTGTAGAGATGGGGTCTCGCTATGTCTCCCATGGTGGTCTCCAACTCCTGGGCTCAAGCTATCCTCCTGCCTTGGCCTCCCAAAGTGCTGGGATTACAGGTACGAGCCACTGCACCTGGCCAAGATGGGGTCTTGCTATGTTGCCCAGGCTGAGATCTAGATCTTAAAAGGCCCCAGGAGATATTGGTAGTCTATAAGTTTGACCACATTTCTGTGGTTACCAGAGATGCTAGTCAATGATGGAAGGTGGGAAGCACCCCCTGGAGAAGATCAGAGATGCTTCCACCTGTCGGGGTCACTTATCCCACAGGAGGAAGCCTGGGCAGCCTTGGGGTCAGAGAATGTGGGTCCTAGAGATGAGCCTGCTTGTCCCTCTCCTGAGAGTGTTTGCTTGTGTCCTGTGGCAAACTGTGGGTGGTTGTGGAAGATGCTGGACAGGTTCTCATGGACTGGACACCCCTTGGGGATGACCCAGCCTGGCTCTTTGGCTGCTGTTGGATTTGCCCACATTTCAGCCACCAGTGAGATCTCTGTCCTGCTTCCCCTGGACTCTTGAGGGTTTTGATTCCAGAGACCAGAGGTCCAGCATCTACACCCATAGGATCAACAGTAACACAACCAGCATCCTCCAAAGGAGGCGATGCTCGGCTCCACCACCTCATCCCCTACTTCTGATCCATCTTATTCCTTTCCCTGAACTTCCACTGACCGCCCATTATGACCCTACACTAAGCCATTACAGTGCCATGGAGGGGCAGGGAGACCTACAGATCTGGGGTTAAATCCCTGTCACGTAACCTTGGAGAGTTTTTGTTCCTATATAAACCAGCAAACAGATGGTGTCAGCTGAGCCCTCTGAGATGTGATAAGAGACCGTGGGGAAGCACAGTGTCATTTGAATCCCATCTCTACTCTTTCCTAATCATGCCTAGGCTACCTAGCCTCTCTGAGCCTGTTTTCTCTTCTGTAAAATGGGGATGTATTTATTGTCTACGGCTGCTGTGAGAATCCCCACAAACTTAGTGGCTTAAAACAATACAAATTTATCATCCTACAGTTCTGGAGGTCAGAAGCCCAACATGCGTCTCCCCGGGCTAAAATCAAGGTGTCAGTGGGTGGGGCTGTGGTCCTTCTGGAGGCTCTAGGGGAAAGAATCCATTCTCTTGCCTTTTCCAGCATCTAGAGGCCCTGTTCCATCCTCATAGCATCTTTAAATCTGACACTGACTCTCCTGCCTCCCTCCTTTACCCATAGGACCCTTATGATTACATTGGCCTACCTTGATAACCTGGGGTAATCCTCCACCTTTTTTTTTTTTTTTTTTTTGAAACAGTGTCTTGCTCTGTCACCCGGCCTAGAGTGCGGTGGTGCAATCACAGCTCACTGTAGGCTCGATCTCCTGGACTCAAGTGATTCTCCTGCCTCAGCCTCCTGAGTAGCTGAGATTACAGGCGTGCACCACCCTGCTTGGCTACTCCTTTATTTTTTTTTTGTAAAGATGGAGTCTTAGTATATTGCCCAGGCTGGTCTCAAACTCCTGGGCTCAGGCAACCCATCTGCCTCAGCCTCCCAAAGTGCTGGGATTACAGGTGTGAGCCACCACACCCGGCAATTCCCCCTATTTTAAGACAGCTGATTAGCAACCATAATTGCATCTGCATCTTTTATTCCCACTTGCCTGATAACATATTCGCAGGTTCCAGGGATTAGGACTGAGGAGGAAAATAAAGATAGATTGTGTCCCGGTATACACTGCAGGGAATAAGCCCCCTATACATGCTAGCGAATGCTGTTACTATTTTTGTTGTTAGAATGTGGGTGATTTCTCATAGAAGGGGAAGAAAAGCTTTAGAAACATGATCTCGGAGCCTCAGTTTCCTCCTCTGGGAAATGGGAACATCCCACTGGTTGTGCAGGCTGTGGTGGGTTCCAGGGAGATGCTGCCTGTGTTGAACTCCGTGCAGCACACAGCAGGTACTTACATGACGGCAGTTTGTGTTTTTCTCCTATTAGTTGCTCGGCCCCGGAAGGAGCCTCATTTCCCTCATGTCTCCTGCATGCTTTCTTCTGGTGTCATCATGGCTGGGTGGCACTCTGGCTGTGCACACCGTGCATTGGTGGCACTCTGGCTGTGACCAGAGCTCTGCCTAGAGCTTGTGACCCGGGCACTTTTGCCTGGACTCTGCACACCTGACTCCCACTTGTCCATGGTCAGGAACAGAAGTCAGACTCAGCTGTGGCTCCCAGCCCTTTCCTGGTGGTGATGCAGTGGCTGGGGCTCCATTCTTGCAGCTGAGCACCCCAGGAGATGGAGGGTGCCCCTGTCCCCTAGCTCCTGCAAAGTCCCTGGGGGATGCTCATCGGCTGTGAACACCATGGCCTAGGTCACTTGTTCCTCACTTCAGCCAATTTCAGAGGGTGGCTGGGGGCTGTGATGCTTTTGGCCAGCCTGGGTTCACAGGGTCATTTGGGAGCCAAGCCAAGGAGAGGGTGGCACAGGTGCTGGGCAGAGGAAGCCAGGGCTGCTGCAGGCACCCTCTCCCTACCCCGAGCCTGGCCTCCACCAAGCACTTCCTGACACCACCCACAGCCCATCCTCCCAGACATACTTCGTCACTCATAAAACGCTGCCTGTGCACGAATCTGGTCTCCTCTGAGGCTGCAGGCCACTTCCTGGGTGGGCTTAAGAGTTAGACTCCTGCCTGTAATCCTAGCACTTTGGGAGGCTGAGGCGGGCAGATCACAAGATCAAGAGATTGAGACCATCCTGGCCAACATGGTGAAACCCTGTCTTTACTAAAAATACAAAAATTAGCTGGGTGTGGCGGCGTTGCCTGTAGTCCCAGCTACTCGGGAGGCTGAGGCAGAAGAATCGCTTGAATCCGGGAGGCCGAGGTTGCAGTGAACCAAAATTGCACCACTGCACTCCAGTCTGGTGACAGAGTGAGACTCTGTCTGAAAAAATAAAAAGAGTTAGACTCTCAATTAATATATAATTTGCCTGTTATATCTTGGACAGCAAGTCACCTGCTTTATTCCCCTGAGCCTCAGTTTCTTCATCTGTGACATGGGTGTAGTAACAAATCAGACATGCTTACTACGGCTGTTGTGAGGACCAAATGAGCTAATTGACAGCAGTGACTAGTACGGGGCCTAGCATATAGCAGGTGCTGGAAGGGGTGCGTCCGTTTCCATCTTGTCTTTTCTGACATGGGTACACACCTGAGCTGTGCTGCTGGGCTCCAGGACACACTCAGTCAGCCCTACTTCTCCAAGCCTCTGCTTTCTGTGTGGTAAATGGCATTCGTGATCCCTGCCTGAAATGATGCCTGTCAAGCGCCAGTTCTCAGGGACAGTAAATGGAGGCCGTGCTCATTGTAACCTGCATGACAAACTCCCCCCAGCTTCTGGCGCGATGGGAACTTGGTGTCAGAATGCCTGGGTCTGGTGTGCAGTGGTGTCACCTCTCTGGGCCTCAATTTCCCCATCTGTAAATGGGACCTCACCTGTAAGGGATGAGTGAGTAGTGTCATTATCCTTTATCTCCCTTTGACCTTCTCACAAGCCACAGAGCTGCCGTTCAGCCTTTATTGATAGAAGACATTTACTCAATTCTACACTGACAGTCTTGATGTTACTCAAACACGGAGTCTTCATGAATAACAATTTCAACACCTTATCGGGGGCCATGTCACACAAAGCAGATGACAGTGCAGGTCGGACGGGTAGCACTGGGATTGTGTCTAAGGGTGGTGGATGCTCGGTGGAAAGTTCCAGAACTAGGAAAAACTTAAAGCTCTCCCTTCAAGGCGGGGCTTAATGCCAAAGCTCCCAGGCAGCTGGCTGAGCTGTTGATGAAACAGAACATCCTGGCTCTAGGGTTCAGGAACTCCCAGACACAGTCAACATCCATCTGGTGGAAAGAGGGGGATGGTGCGTGAGGCTGCAGCTTCTCCAGTTTTGTCTCAGCTTTGCTGGGAGAGCATTTTTCACAATTGACTAGCTCACTCACCTGTCTCTCCTTTAACCCAGCTATCTGAGGAACTTGCCACTTGGGGAGTCAGTAATTAGCAAGGAGAGAAAAAGAAACATAAAAACAGCTGTGGAACAAAGGGAGGTGAGGAAGTGCCAATAAATATGCATCGAAGTTTTGTCCACCACTCGCCACGTGGTTCGAGCTTTACATGGTTCAGCTGGCTTTCATTCCCTCAGGAGAGTCTTAAATCCCAGTACAAAAGCACCCTCCTCCAGTTCCTCCCTCTCCCATTGCATTTTCCCCTTTGAAAGCCCCCCAAGCCCCCAAACAATGGCACCGCCTCTCTTAGGTACATGCAAGAAGAGATGTGAATCATGAACAGGTGGAAAAATATCTGGTCTCTAATATGGAAAAAATAGGATGGTTCACAGTATCAACAGTGCTTGCTGGTTCTAAAAAGTAGCCCCAGGCTGCCAAGGGAATACGAGCCAGTTAGAGATGTCATTCTCTGGCCTGTAGGAGTTAGGATGGCTGGGAGGTAGGGAGGGAGGAGGAGTCTCATTCCAGAGGCCTCGGGCTGGGTTTAAAGAAGTGGGGTGGATGGGCCACAATAAATATAAATAAATTTACACCTGGTCACGGTACCCGGCATGGCCCAGGAATCTGCTCTAATAAAATTCTAATAGACTATTGGAAAGGTGGGGCTGAAGGCCACCTGGACTGGCTCCCATTTCAGAGTTCAGCTTGTCCTATCCAAGAGAGAGAGGCTCAAGGTTCTCTGGCTCCATTTCCTGCTCTGGGCCTGGCCCCTGGAGGCTACGGCTGAGGTTTGATCCACTCAGCCATTTCCCATGAGGATGAATTCAAGGGCTTTCACCCCAGGGTGTCTCCTCAATGCACAAAGGTGTCCCAAAATGGGGTGCAGGTCATTGAGGTCACCCAGCCAGGATCCAGGATGGAGAAGTGTCACTCAACATGGCCAGGCGTTACAGCTCAGGCCTTGGAGGAGTGTCAAGGAGTCGGGGGACGCTGGGTTGCTTGTCCGCCCTCCTCCATCCTTCTGACTTGGAAGAGCCCCCAGAAACTGTCCCGGAAGCTCCAGTGGGAGGCACGAGGAAGAGAGGGGCTGCTGAGGGGAACCGCTTCCCTGTCCAGCCAGCAATTTCGCCACAGGTTTAGGAGAGGCTTCGGGGACCATGAGGGACCTGCCTTCTGGGAACACTCTGATCCAGTCAGTTCTCTGCCCAAGCCGGGTGCCGGGGTTCCGGGGCAGGTAAGGCTGACAGCTCAAAGCAGGGCTATGGGCTTGTTCCCCTGTGCACCCAGGTACTGGGAGGAGGAGCTGGTGCCTGAGGCGGCCACACTGTCCGGAGTGGAGTACGCTGTGTAGAGACCCGTCACCTGCAAGTCTGGGAAGGACTGGTCGCTGCCACCCGAGGCAGGGGTCAGACCTGAGGCCCCCAGGTCACAGCCAAGTGGGGAGTCTCCGAAGGCGCCCAGCGTGTCCAGGCTGAATCCCTCATCCTTCATCTCATCCCACAGGTTCCCTTTCAAAGACAAAAGCATTAGGGTGAGCTGGCTTCACATCAAACAACCCGAGTTCGAATCCCCCATCTTAGGGAAGAGGCAGAGACCATGTGTGGCGTCTAAGGTCATGTGTTGTAGAAAAAGGGCATGGGGCCGGGCATGGTGGCTCACGCCTGTAATCCCAGCACTTTGGGAAGCCGAGGTGGGTGGGTCACTTGAGGCCAGGAGTTCAACACCAGCTGGCCAACATGGCGAAATCCCATCTCTACTGAAAATATAAAAATTAGCCTGGCCTGGTAGCACACACCTGTAATCCCAGCTACTTGGGAGGCTGAGGCACAAGCATCACTTGAACCCAGGAGGTGGAGGTTGCAGTGAGCCGAGATCGTGCTATTGCACTACAGTCTGGGTGACAGCGAGACTCCACCTCAAAAAAAAACAAAAAACAATAAAACCATGGAAGGGCCAGAGTTGTAGCCCTGGACCTTCACCTTCCCACCGAATGTCTTTGGGACACTTCCATCTCAGAACTTCAGAATAAGATGGAGATGATCAGGGAATCCAGCTCCTAAGGCTGTGGCAAGGGTTAAACAAGAGGACTTGTGGAAACATTTAGTTCTCATGATATCATTATGGTCAAAGCCAGGGGGACAAGACAATGCTTCCCTTTCTTCAGCACATTGAACTACACAGCAATCCAGGGAGAGAAAGGCAGAGGTGCAAATATACCGCCTCACAGCTGCAGCTGACTTGCCACCTGTCCATGTCCCTCGCTAGAGGCAGAACTCGGGACAGAGGCTGTCTCCACCCTTGGCTGAAACATAAGAGCTGCACCGGTGCTAGTGAGTGGATGAAGTGTGAGCCTTCACTGAAACCGGAAATTCCCCTGTTCGTTCATTCGTCACATCCCATTTATCAGAGATGATCATGAGGCAGGCAGCAGGTCAGAGGGTGACCTGGCATGGGGGTGGCACATGGGAGTTGAAGCAGTTACTGATGAAAACTTTGGGGCCAGACAGACTGAGGTTAACTCCAGGCTCTGCCACTTACTAGCCAGGTGACCTTGGGTGAGTGACTTCACTTCTCTCTGCCTCAGTTTCCTCATCGGCAGAACAGAAATGTGGATGGTGGTGACCTCAGGTGATGCCTGTGGAATGCTCTGGCCTGGTATACAGCAAATGCTCATTTCCTGTTGGCTGCCATTGGCTATAACAGGCTGAACAACCCTAACCCAACCAAACATCTGAAACCTGAACTGCTCCAACGAGCATGACCTTTGAGTGTCTTGTCAGGGCTCAAAAATTTTCGAATTTTGGAGCATTTTGGATTTCCGGATCAGGGATGTTCAACTTGTAAAGGTTGTTGCTATGGGAACGAGACTGTGGGGCAAATGTAGGCAGCACAGTCCTCTCCCTCATTCCCTTTGGCCCACGGGCCTCTCCCCTCCCCATTCCATTCCCATCACTCCATTCCTCTGGCCTCACCCTGCAGCGCGAAGTCCATGATGCTCGGGTCAAGGGCATCCACCTCAGTGTTCATGTCGGTGCTGATGTTGATGAAGTCTACAGGAGCCCTTCCCATGGCGGGGTGGGGGAGCGGGCTGGGGCTGAGGTCCGGCAGGGCATGCAGCGGCGGGGTCTGGGCTGGTGCTGGAGAGTCTGGAGCAAGATGTGCCTGGGGCTGGACCTGGTGGTGCAGGGGGACTGACTGCAGGGACAGGGTCATCAGTGGCTGGGGTGGGAGCTGGGAGACAGCCAGGCAGCCGTGTGCCACGGCCACTGTGGTGGCATGAGTCAGCACAGGGGCCTCTGGTTCCCCCGGTTTGCCGGGGCGCCGGCAGCTTTCAGGCCGGTCGGAGATCAGCTTGTCCAACTCCTCTGCAGGCAAGTGGGAGAGGTCACTCAGAACCCACCCAGCAGTTACCGGGCCCCAGCCCAGGCCTGGGTTCAAATTCCAGTGTTACCACCTGTGTGACCTTAGCAAGCCTCTTGGACACTCTGAACCTCTGTCTCCTCACCTATGAAATGACATAGGCATCATCTCATCTCACAACTTACATTGCCACCCACTGTAAATGAAGGTGTCTATTAAATACTTCTCCACATCCTAGCCCATGCTGGGTGTTAAGATTTTATTATTTTAAACATCTCTGCCCATCTAGCAAGACATCATACACTCTGCACAGGGTTGTCGTGGAGATGTAACAAAATCACAAATTGTGCAGAATCTTTGAGGAATAAGAGATGAATCAAACGCTGGGCTCATGCCTGTAATCCCAGTGCTTTGGGAAGCTGAAGCAGGAGGACAGCTTGAGGTCAGGAGTTCAAGATTCGCCTGAACAACATAGTAAGATACCATCTCTACAAAAAATAAAAAATCTTAGCTGGGCGTGGTGGTGTGTGTCTGTAGTACCAGTTACTTGGGAGGCTGAGGTGGGGGGATCACTTGAGCCCAGGAGGTTGAGGCTGCAGTTCAGACTTAATTGCACTACTGTACTCCAGCCTGGGTGACAGAGCAAGACCCTGTCTTTAAAAGAAATGTCATCAGATAATAACATTAGCCCCTTTCATCAGGATAGTGCCTTACAGGACAGCCCTGTAACCCTAGAGCTTCATTTAAATCTCCTAACAGCCCTGCAAGGAGGTAAGGCCATGATTACAAATCCCGTAAGACAGGGACAAAATGTATTTACATGCAAGGGGCCCTGGCCACTCCCTGCTACCAAAGAGACATTAAGAAGTGTTGCCATGGGTTAAAAATCCTTAATACTCTTGGGTATAAACAAGTAAAGACAAATTACTCTCAAATTATTTTTGGTTATTGGTTATGTCTTGTTGAGTGCAACACAGGGTTGAGAGTAGACAGGGTCCCAAGATCTATCTGGGTTGCACCCATTTTAGGAATGAGAACACTTAGAATCTAGAAGGCAGAATAACTTGCCCAAGACTTCACTCCAAATATGTGTCAGTACTGGCCCTGGGTCTCAAGCCAGACCCCAGAGCTTTTGGTGGGCTGGGTGCGATGTGATACCCCCTCAACTGAGGGACCATTGGCTCCTGCTATAGCCCTTCTTCCTGCCTTGAGTTGTTCACCCCCAAGCCACACACTCAGCCCCATTCCTACCCAACACGGTGATACCCAACAGACTCTGGCCATACTCCGAGGGCTGGGGCAGAGTTAGCCTCCACGTCACAGTCCCCATGCATATGTCCCTTGGATGGCCCCACCTCATATCCATTAATTTTTTTTTTTTAAAGCAGATGCAATCCTTTTTCTAATTAGGAACAGGATAGAAGTTTTGGAAAATACAGAAATATGTGAAAAATACAAAAGTTATCAATGGTCTCTCCATTCACAGTAAAGATTTTGGTGTACTTCTCAAACATACAAGCATAGTTATTCTCTCTCTCTCTCATACATACATACATTTTTGGGAGGCAAATCAATATGGATATATATGTATTTTAAAATGTGATCTTGCTGTGGATATTGATATATAACCTGCCCCTTTTCACTTATTGAGAACATTTTTTTCTTTTTGGACGGATTTTTGTTCTGTCACCTAGGCTGGAGTGCAGTGGCTTGATCTCAGGTCACTGCAACCTCCGCCTCCCGGGTTCAAGTGATTCTCCTGCCTCAGCCTCCCGAGTAGCTGGGATTACAGGTGCCTGTCACCATGCCCAGCTAATTTTTATATTTTTAGTAGAGATGGGGTTTCACCATGTTGGCCAGGATGGTCTTGAACTCCTGACCTTAGGTGATCTGCCCGCCTCGGCCTCCCAAAGTGCTGGAGTTATGGGCATGAGCCACCATGCCCGGCCTAACATTTCTTTATATTCCAAAAATATTTAAAAATATTTCTCATCTCTAATACTTGCAAGGTATGTCATTCTATTTATTTAACCAACCCCCTCTTGTGAGATGTCTGGACTGCTTTCTATGTTTCACTCTTAGAAATAATTTTGTGATGGATAACTTTGTTCGTAAACCTTTTGCTCAAATCTTTGCTCTTCACAATACACATTGTCAGAAGTAGAATAATTGGACCAATCCATGGGTACCATTTGCAGGTGTTTGATATATTAGCTTTCCCTCAAAAAGTGTAACAGCTTAAATTCCTATCCATTGTATACGAAGCTGTCTATGTTTCCACATCCTAGTCCACACTGCGTGTTATTATTTTAAACATCTCTGCCAATGTGGTAGGAAAGCAATGTTTATCCCATGGTTGTGTAGTTTGACATTTCTGGGCAAGACACTATGGATGACAAGTGAGATCCAACAGCTTTTTTCTGTTTCTGATCAGGCCCCTCAATTACTTCCGCCACTGGATAGGGCTGGGGAGGGAGAGGTCAATTTCACAGGAGGGAGGTTTGCCAGACTCCTGTCTTCCCATCATCGTATCTGAGAAGTGTTACAGACTGGGTAGTGCATAGGCAGAGCTGGGGCTGGGCTGGGAGGAGGGGCGTGTGGTGTGTATGTGTGCGTGCATGCGTGCGTGCATGTGTGCGCACACTGGGGGCTGTCCGGGCCCCTTGGCCATGCTCTGGTGGATGGCGACCAGGTGCTTCCTCTTCCACTTGTGTGTGTGCATTTGTGTGTGCACGCTTTGGGCTGTCCAGGCCTCACCAGGGTTGGCCATGTCCTTCCTTTTCCACATGTGTGTACGTGTGTGCATGTGCATGTGTGTGTGTGCGCACGCATGCTGTGGGCTGTCCGGGCTGCACCAGGGTTGGCCGTGCTCTGGTGGATGGCGGCCAGGTCCTTCCTCTTCCGTGTGTGTGCACATGTGTGTGTGTGTGCATCTGGGCCTCACCAGGGTTGGCCACGCTCCAGTGGATGGCGGCCAGGTCTTTCCTCTTCTGTGTGTGTGCATGTTTGTACATGTGTATGTGTGCATTTGTGTGTGTGTGCACACGCTGCAGGCTGTCCGGGCCTCACCAGGGTTGGCCATGCTCCAGTGGATGCCAGCCAGGTCCTTCCTCTTCTGCGTGTGTGTGTGCACGCACGTGTGCATTTGTGTGCATGCACGCTGCAGGCTGTCTGGGCCTCACCGGGATTGGCCATGCTCCAGTGGATGGTGGCCAGGTCCTTCCTCTTCTGTGTATGTGTGCATGTTTGTGTGCACAGGTGTGTGAATGCATTTGTGTGTATGTGCGCGCGTGTATTTGTGTGCGTGCACATGTGTGCATCCAGGCTTCACCGGGGTTGGCCATGCTCCGGTGGATGGCAGCCAGGTCCTTCCTCTTCCATGTATGTGTGCATGTGCATTTGTGTGTGTGTGTGTGTGCGCGCGCGCGCGCTGTGGGCTGTCCGGGCCTCACCGGGGTTGGCCATGCGCTGGTGAATGTCAGCCAGGTCCTTCCTCTTCCATGTATGTGTGCGTGTGCATTTGTGTGTGTGTGTGTGTGTGTGTGTGTGCGCTGTGGGCTGTCCGGGCCTCACCGGGGTTGGCCATGCTCCGGTGGATGGCAGCCAGGTCCTTCCTCTTCCACTTGTGCATCTCCTCCTCCATCTTGTCAATGCGGGCCAGGTTCAGAGCCCACAGGCAGCCCTTGCGGGACGAGCCGCTCATCTTGTTCTCCACCTTCTCGAAGCACTTGTTCAGAGACAGGTTGTGCCGCACCGAGTTCTTCCACCCGTCGGGAGCCGTCTATGAAGAGACATCGGCATTCAGAGGCCTCCCTGTAAGCCCTTCCTCCTACCCCGGGGATCTCCTACTCAGGCCCATAGCGGCAGGACATCGCGGTGGCAGGAGTAATTTGACAGTGACTGACAGCCTCAAGTTGGAGAGACAAGAGAGAGTGCTGGGGACGGAGGCCAGCTGGTGTGGCCATGCCCTGATGAGAGGGGAAGTACAATTCAGCTCCGGCCAACTGTTACTATAGGAGGATGCAGCCTGGCCTGCTGGATATTCCATACTCTCTCTCCCACTGAGGAAGCAAGCAAAGAAGAATGATGCCAATAAATGGATAACTGGTCAAGTGTATTCAATGCAAATTTACTTTTTGAGACAGGGTCTTGCTCTGTCACCCAGGCTAGAGTACAGTGGTGTGATCACAACTCACTACAACCTCGACCTCCTGGGATCAAACAGTCCTCCCACCTCAGCCCCCCAAGTAGCTGGGACTACAGGTGTGCACCACCAGCAAATTATTTTTAAATGCTAGATAACCAGATATCACAATGCATCTCACACCACACATGTACATGTACTCACACACACTGTACTGCAGTATTTTTGCTAAGGACACTGTCCAGGCCAGGGACCCTACAGCTTGGTGTACCCTCTAACTTCCTGCTCCACTTTTTGCTTTGATGCTAACAAGGATAACATGACTAGTGGCCAACCCTATGCCAGAAGCTGCCAGACCCTTATCCGCAGGATCCTCACTGACCTTGCCAGCTTGGGATGATTCTCCACACCTGACATATGAGTATACTGAGGCTCAGAGGTGAAGGCTCTTGCCAGTTCCGTTGTTTTGCATCATTATGTTGTACTGAATCCGTGCTGAGTAACTAGTCTGGTGCCTCTACCCTTTTCTCCTTGGGATGCCTAATGAACTCCTCTTCATCTGTCAGAGCCCAGTTCAAATGCCCCCTCTCTTTCTGACTTTCTTCTATGTGAGTGTATGTGCACATGTCCTAATCACCAGATATACAGAATAACTGGGAACCAAAGAGGGTTGGCCCAGGGCCCGCCCTGGATTCTGGCAGCACCAGGCAGCTCCAGCACCCCTACCCTGGCTTGGGACCCCTCACCTTGAAGTAGGGGAAGTGCTCCTTCATGAAGCTGTAGATCTCACTCACAGGCAGGCTGCCCGTCTTGCTGTTCTTCAGGGCCATGGCGATCAGACAGCTGGGGGCAGGAGGTGGGGCAGGGCAGGGCAGGCCAGGCGTGAAGGGGTCTCAGGCTGACAGCCCAGTGCCTCTTCTGCCAGGAAGCCTGCCCTGCTTGACCCTACACACTCACACACAGTGAGCTCTCAATACCATTTCATGGCCCGATGTCTTTCCCACCCTTTGCCCTTTCTCCTTGACCTTGGGCTCAACCATTGGTACTGACTTGAGAAATCTTACCCTTTCCCCTCTTCATGGCATCCCCATAATTTTAATGACTATGAGCCTTTAGACTTTCCCTAGGTTGTTTCCCCTTCCCCAAACTCCCGTGAGGTATACAATACTATTATTTTGATGACTTTTTACATTTGGGGAAATCAAGGCTCAGAGAGGCCACGCCACTTCCTCAAGGCCACACAGCTTGTGAATGAAGTGAACTGTGGCACTGGATTCAGGTCTGCAGTGGGCTCTTGACCTGGGGGACCCTATGATGCTCCTTCCTGAGAACAAGTCCCACCTGGGGGTTCCCCACTCCCCAAAACCTCCCTCTTGGAAGTCTGGGCTGCCACACGTAGCTGTCTGAGATGCCCTGAGCGCAGCCTCATCCCTCTCCTCCCAGAGCCGCCCTCGGCCCTGACCCGGCCCACCCTGGACCTCACCTGTACGAGTAGATGGGCTTGGGGTAGTGTTTGGGGTGCAGTTCCTGAGACGAATGCACAGCCATGTGGGGCTGGGGGTAGGGGGGCCGTACCCCAAATGGGGGGCCATAGAGGCCCACAGGAGGGCACTTCCCACAGGCAGGGGCAGGGAGAAAGTGGCAGAGAGAGAGAGAGAAGGTGAGAAAGAACATACGTCACTCACAGTAACCCTGTCCCAACCCTAGTTTCCAAACGCCTCGTGTGGGGATTCACAGCCGTCCAGGAAACAATCTTGTCTCCGCTCAGGGCAGGAGTTTTGGGGGAACAGAATGAATGACCCCATGACCTGAGCATGGGGGCGAATGTTATTCCCATGTTCTGGGTGAGTAAACTGAGGCTCAGAGAGGTCCCTGGCCAGCCCAAGGCAGGGTGTCTGCTGCTGAGTCCAGGGCTCCCCTGAGCCCTTGGTACCTGCTGGGCACCCGGGGGGAGCGGGAACTGTGGTTGGGTGGCAGGTGAGTACAGATGCGGCGGGTCTTGCAGGCCAGATGAGGACTGGCCCCCCACGGGGAACTGGCTCATCTGCTGGACGGGAAGAGGAGGAGACAGAGGGTCAGAGTGGGGGTGGGCACCCAGTCTGGAGGGCACTGCCCACCCTTCACAGTCCATGCAGTGGTACTTACGCTGTCTCCATGGCCAGTGATGGGGCCCAGACCTGGCATGCCTCCGGGGGCCATGCCTGCTGGGCCATGGAGAAGGGGACTTGGAGTGGCTCCCACATGCAGGTCGGCCGCCCCAGCCAAGGCACCTGCAGGAGAGAAGCACAGAGACGCTGCTGGGCCAGAGGAATGGTGGCTGCCACCAGGAACGGCCCAGTGCCCAGGTGTCTCCAGAGAATGGAGCCAGCCCCTTTCCTCAGACCAGGCACAGAGTAGGTGCTTGGCAAATCACTTCCCTGGTATGTAGTGAAAAGTAGGTTCTTACGTGCTATACAACCTTAGGTCAGCCTCAGCTTTCCCATTCGTACTTGAACTACTGATACCCCTAACTATAAATTTGCTGTGAGGGTTAAATGAGATAATGTCTATCAAGTGCTTAGCACATTACTGGGCACATAATACCTCAATAAACATGAGTCAATAATAAATGATAATCATGATGATGTAATAGCTTAGTTCCTGTCCTTCATGAAGCTAAAACACTAATTCACTGTTCATTTCTTTTTCTCAAAAACATGCCATGGCTTCTGAGTGCCTCTAGGTTTAGGTCCAAAATGGCTTTGTGCCTTCTCTCCCCTTTGCCAAGCCCTGCTCCTCCACACAGGATGAGAATAGCAGACATACTTCCCCCATCTTGTGCTGGGCTTGTGACAGACATTGCTAATCTATCACAGATTCTTACTCCACTAGGCTGATTTTAGGCAACCACCTCCAACCAAGCAAAGTTGACCTGCAGGATGGTCTTGCCCTAGGGGCACCTCTTCCAGGAAACCCTATGGGTCCTTCTCTCCTCTGAGTTCTGGCTGTCACCGTCCCTAGATCTGTTTGTCTTGTCCTTCTCTCTCTGACCAGATCGTCAGCTCCCTAAGAATTGGGACCACATCTTCTATCACTCATTGCTCCAAATGCCTGGCACAGTAATAGGCCCACAGAAAGTACCCAGCAGCCACAGTGAAGAAAGAGGCATCCTTATTTCACCATTTATTAAACACCTCCTGCGTTCAAGGCACTCTGCATCGAATCCTCACAATGTCCCATGCAGGCAGTTCTGTTACACTTTTGCTGCAGATGTGGAAACTGGTCAGGGCAGAAAGCACTTGGCTGAGATCACACAGCTGTCCCCTGGGGGTTCTAGATCAGGGATTGGCAAACTGGCAGCCAAACTCTGGCCCAGAGCCTGTTTTTGTAAATAAAGTTTTACTGGCACAGAGTTGCACTGATTCATTTACATATTGTCTGCGGCTGGTTTTGTGTTATAATGGCACAGTTGAATCGTTTTGACAGATCAGATGACCTACAAAATCTAAAATATTGACTACCTGGCCCTTGACAGAAAGTTTGCTGACCCCTGCTATACATGCTTTGCCCAAGAACAATTTGCTCAATGAAACAAATAATCCCAGACAAGTATTTTTCAACCACTGGTACTTTTAATATACTGTTGTTTATTGTTTTGTCACTGTTTTGCTTTTCTTCAATACTTTCTGTGTCTCTAAGCATTTTATCCATTGCCTGTGATTGCAGCTAACTGCCATTAGCTGCAACTAGCTGCCATTTATTGAGTATCTACTGTGTGCCAGACCCTACACTCAGTACTTCCACATATTATCTCTTGGAATCCTCTTGATCAGGGGGAAGCAAACTTCTTTTGTGAAGGGCCAGATGGCAAATATTTTAGGCTTTGCCAGCCAGATGGTCTCTGTGTTTTTACAACCCTTGGAAAATGTAAAATCCATTCCTAACACAAAGGCTGTACAGAAACAGGCCGTAGGCTGCATTTGGCCCACGGGCTGTAGTTTGCCAACTGCCCTAGAGGTTCAGCGTGCACCATTGTGGCAGCAGGACTGTATTCACAGAAAGCTTACCTCACTCAGGGCCTGGCACACGGTTAAGCAAATGATGAACCACATCCCTCCAAGGAAGGAGCATTTGTCCCATTTTACAGATGCAGAAAGAGAGGCCCAGAGAGACTGGGAGACGGGGTCATGGCCACACAGTGGGTGGGTGGCAGGGCTGGGAATCACCCCCTTTCCTATATCACACTCCTCCCTGCCCACCCTGTCCCTGAGCCTACCTGGGTGTGGATGTGGCACGCAGGGGCCACCCAGGTCCACGCGGCCACTTGCCATCTGCTGCAGCCGAGGCACATCTACCGCCGTGAGCCACGACAGCGACTGCAGGTCCCCGGGGAGGTCGTCATCGCTGGTGGTGGCTAGAAGCCTGAAGAGAGGAGCAGAGAGCTCTGGCGGGAGGGCGAGCTTAGGCCAGCTCCTGGGGGTGCGTCCTGACCTCTGGAAGCATCCGCTTAATGTGCCTCATCTCCCCAACCCACGCCAGCCCTCCAACCTGCCCATCCCCAGGACTGGGCACGGGAACCTGGTCCCAGATCCCTTTTGGTGGCCAGATCTTTCATCCTCATCCTTCCTTTCTTCGCCCACTTAACACATCCTACTTAGCACCTACCACAAAAACAATACACGCAAATGTTTGTTGAGGACTTACTATGTGCCAGGCAGCGGTCAAGACTTTTTACACTCCCAGTCACCCTGTGAGGCAGGTATTATTATTCCTATTTTGCAGATGGGGAAACTGAGGCACAGTTGGAGCTTACCTACTATGGGACACTACAGCACAGAGCAGTCAGGGCCTGTGGCCAGGGTCCCACCTGCCAGGACAGGATCAGGCTCCCGACTCCATGTCCAGGGCAATTGCCTGCTGTGCAGTAGCTGTGAGGAACATGGAACTTGGGAACAGTCTGCGTGGATGATCCTGCCATGTGCTGCGGCAGCTGAGTGCCCGCTACCTGCCGGGCCCTGGACTCAGCATTCGACAAGCACTATCCTGCACAATTCCCACAGCTGCTGCTGTGAGATGTAGGGTGGGCCCATACTCCCAATGTACAGATGAGAAAACTGAGGCTCGAAGCACTGAGTCACCACCCAAGACGACACAGAACAGGAGGTGGTGGGGCTGAGACCCAGTCAGTGCCTCCTGAAGCCTGAGCCCTTCACGTCGACCCCTGGTGGCCCCGGGACGTTCCAGTTGGGACCCACGCCCACCAGCCGCAACAGATTCATGGGCAAAACATCGCTTGTTGTGGATGTAGGATAGCTGCCCACGGAGGTGCCAGACAGGTTGGTGATCTGGGATAGCCATGTCATTCCCCAGTGCCCTGAAGTCACACTTGCCATGCGACTCCAAGAGCACCGGGTCTTACACCACCATCTGGGCCCTGTCGTGACAGTGCAGAGACCAGCCCAGGAGCACACGCCAGACCCCACATCTGCCACCCCTGCGGCCAGGAGCTTTCTGTGTCACCACCAAGAGGCCCACAGTCTAAATTCTAAGCTCCATGTTTCAAAAATAGCCTCATAGATTGAGTAGAGAGAGGCGGGACACCGACCCATCCTGCCCTGGTTTTCTGCGCCTCTCAGAGGCTCCAGCGAGGCCCGGCCCCTTCCCTCCCTCCATCTGCTTGGCCAGCTCAGCCTCACATTCTCCCTCTCCCTCCTCCTCCCTCTCTGTCTCTCTCTCTCTGCTCCTCCCCATCTCTCCCCTCTTGTGTTTTAGGGCCACAATTAGCGTTGCCATGGCCACACTGCTCAGTTGTCACAGGGCCCGGGCCCTGGGCCCACGAAGCTGGCATCAGGTGACTGCCTGGCTGCCCCCGCGATTGGCTGCCTCATAGGGAAACAGGGCCTGGAAACGATTTGAAAACGCGGCCTGCCGTGTCAGTGGCAGCAGTTGGCCCGGCTGCTGTCCCCCGGCATCCCATTGTGTGACAAACGACTGTTGCCCCTGTGGCACGTGGCCCCCATTGTCCCAGGGTCTCAGTGCAATTGTTCCTGCGGCCCCCCGGCTGCCACCCCTCCAGCCTGCTCGTAACTCATCTGGCTAAGTGACAGCCACGGCCTGGGCCTGGGTGATACCATCTGTCCCCTCAAGCCCTGGGAGACCATGGGGTAAAGTGCAGGGGCAGGGCCTGGTGTGCCACCTGCTGTTGGGGGTGCTGGCTAGTCCCCACCCTCCCTTCCTCACCCACTGGCCAGCCAACCTCCTGGCACCTGGTGGTACAAGCCATGCTCCTGTTCAGTAACCTGCTGTGACTCCCCACTGCCCTGGCCGCTCTGCTTGGCACTGCAGTAACAAGGAGAAGTGGAGATGGGCCCCTGCTGGCAGGTTTAGCAAGGTGGCTGCCCTCCAAAGCTCCCTGAGTGAGGGGCTGTAAATAAACTAGGTTCCTAGGTGCCACTGTGGGGCAGAATCTCTGGCAGCAGGTAAACCTAACAGCAGTACCCGTGGTGGTTAAATGCTTGGGCTCTGGATTCTAATCCTGGTTTCCACTTGCCTGTGTGCCCTTGGGCCACTGGCTTAACCTCTCTGAGCCTCAGTTTCTTATCTGTATAACGGGGATAACAATAGCTCTTTTCTCATAGGGTGTCATAAGAAATATGTAATTGTATGTAAAGCACTTGGAAGAGTGGCTCATAGCAAATGTAATAAGAATATTTAGCTGCTATTAATATTAACACCAACATTAATGTTCATATTAATATTCACCAGGTCGCCAGGGGGCTAGAAGTACATTGAAGCTTTGGGATCTGGGGGTCACATCGACATGCCCTGGCCACAGCTACCACTAAACACTTCCCTGTAAGGAGCACTGCCTGTGTGCCAGGCCCTGGTTTTACACTGGCCCCATTGTACAGATGAAGAAACACAGGACTGAGTGGTCACTTCAGTGCTGTCAGCCTGTCTCCCCACAGAGTGAGGATTACACGAAGTCAGGTATAAAGGGCGTAGCACACGGCTGAGCATCTAGTTGGGCTGAGTCAATGGCGCTATCCTGATGCTTCTCTTTCCTGCTACTTGTGAGCCCCTCTGGCTCCCCCTTCCTGCAGCCCCCACTCCTCCTGCAGCCCCCACTCCTCCTGCAGTCCCCACTCCTCCTGCAGCCCCCAGCAGACCCAGGCAGGGCTCGCGCCTCTGCGTTTGCCGTTGCTCTTGCAGGAATGATGCCCTTTCCGCCTCCTCCCCGGCACCCATGCCCACCCCTGGAGGCTCACTGCAAAGTCTGACTTCTGGCCTCTTCACCCCAGACATCCCACAGACATCACTGGACCCCACCTCTTATTTTACCTCTGGGAAGCAGAGATTGGTTTGCTCCCAATGTCACAGTATGGAAAAGGACCAGGGCTGGGGTCCTGACTCCCCATGCAGGCTCCTGCTACCCCGAGAGCAGCACCTCCGCTGGGAAGCCTTTGCCACCCAGACCCCAAGCACAGGACCCACTCTGCACCCTGACTGCTCTCTACGCTTCACCAGGACCAGCGAGTCCTGCACTGTCTGGGTCTCTGCCCCATACCCCGCCTTCTGGCTCACTGAGTGTTGGCCCCAAGCCCCATATTGCCCCATGTCCTTGCACACAGTGGGTGCCTTTTTTTTTTTTTTTTTTTTTGAGATGGAGTCTTGCTCTGTCACCCAGGCTGGAGTGCAGTGGCACAATCTTGGCTCACCGCAACCTCCGCCTCCTGGGTTTAAGCGATTCTCCTGCCTCAGCCTCTTGACTAGCTGGGATTACAGGTGCGTG
This sequence comes from Chlorocebus sabaeus, assembly GCF_047675955.1. NCBI lineage: Eukaryota > Metazoa > Chordata > Mammalia > Primates > Cercopithecidae > Chlorocebus > Chlorocebus sabaeus. The sequence goes on from NC_132914.1 coordinate 106,424,571, forward strand.
CCACCATGCCGGGCAATTTTTTGTATTTTTAGTAGAGATTGGGTTTCACCATGTTGGTCAGGCTGGTGTTGAACTCCTGACCTCGTGATCTGCCTCCCTTGGCCTCCCAAAGTGGGTGCCCTTTAAATGCCTGCTTGGCTGGTTGAAAAAAGACTGACCGCAGGCCACCAGCGCTGAGAGTTTGTGTGACAGTGACGGTCACATCCAGCCCTTTTGAACTGACAGAGTTGTCTTCTGCCTCCTCAGGTCCTTGTCACAGCCCCAGGACAGGGACAGAGAGTAGGCAGCCCCACTTCACAGATGGGGAAGCTGAAGCCAGCCCAGTAAAAGAAAAATCCCTTTGTTAATAAGCGAGGCAGTCAGAACTCGAACCCGGGTCTGTCTGCATGCCTCAGATTGTTCCTGTGGCGCTACAGGTGGAGATCAGACATCTTCTGGGGGAGATGCCCCACCCTGGGTCCCAGGCTCTCACTTGGGGCTGTGCAAACCGGCATCTCCCAGAGAGCCAGTTAAAATGCAGAGTTGGGGACCCAGCTCAGACCCTGAAGCCCCACCCTTGGGACTTCCAGCTATGCTCTGGGGGAAGGACAGCCCACAGGGGGCATGGCCAAAGCTCAGGCCTTGACTGGACAGACCTGGGTTCAAGTCCTTGTGACCCCTGAGCTGCATGACCTTGGATAAGTCACTGCAGGTCCCCGGGGCTCCGCTCCCTGGCTGTCATAGGATCAGATGAGCCGCTGTGTGATTGACTTTTGGCACAGGTGCAGTCCCCATCTCCCTTCTCAGGGGTTTGCTGTACATGCTTGGGGTTGATGGCCAGGCCCCTGCTTCCCCACTGCCCCAGGCATCCCAAAGGTGGTCTGGTCCTCTCTTGTGCCCACTGCCCATGCCGGAATGTCCGCCTCAGTACACCTGACAGGTGGCCCCAGCCAGCACCCTGGACACCTGCAGTGGCTGTGGGCACCAGGAGCACTGTGGTGGCAGTCCCTGGCTCCGCAGCCTGGCTAGCTTCCCACTGTTTCTTAGAGTCTGTCTGGCATTCAGGCATGTCTTCTGCGTGCATGGCAAGGGCCAGGGGCTGACGCACCAGGGCCTACCTGAGAATGTCCCATCCCCCAATCACCTGACCACTCTGACCTCTGTCCCCTGCAGAAAGGTCAGCACGCCCCCCTCTCCACAGTGGCATGCGAAGCCCCCTCCACACCTCTCCCTCATCGGTGCCTGAAGTTCCCTCATTAAAGGCGTCCCCATGTGCCCTCGCCTCGCTCTCTCCCGGTGCCTCATTTGAGACGGTGTAAACTACAGGGCCCACAGCAGCTGTAACTCAGGAAAGACTCCTTGGTTCTGAAACCACCCATTCTGGCCTCTCAGCCACAGGCCCTGGGGAGGGCACTTTATCACCAGCCTCAGGTTCCCACCTGTAAAATGGGCGTGAGTGATAACAGTCATAGCCGCAATGCCTCCTACCCCCAGGCTGGCACAGTGGTGTGGAGGCAGAGTGGCTTTGTGATCCACCCTGCCATCTTAGAGGGCTTGGAATATTCCCTGGTGTGTGTGTGACAGAGACAGCCACACACAGAGACCCTGCATCAACCTCCTAAGTTTCCCGTCTACTGGAAAATAACAGGACATTTTAATTTCAAAGAGAAAGGCACCTTCCAGCCCCACTGCCCTGGGCTCTCCTCCCAAGGCCTGTTCTGCTCCCGCTCTGGGAGTGTCACTTCAGTTCCTGGGTGAGAGGAAAATTCAGCCCTGCTAACCCTGAGTCATCCATGTCACTGATGCCTCTCTGCCTAGGGTCACCTCCAAAGGAGACTTTGAGAAGAATCAACTTCAAAAGACCCAACTCTGGCTGGGCATGGTGGCTCATGCCTGTAATTCCGGCACTTTGGGACGCCAAGGCAGGCGGATCACCTGAGGTCAGGAGTTTGAGACCAGCCTGGCCAACATGGCAAAACCCTGTCTCTACTAAAAATACAAAAAGTAGCTGGGCATGGCAGCATGCGCCTGTAATCCCAGCTACTCGGGAGGTTGAGGCAGGAGAATTACTTGAACCCGGGACACGGAGGTTGCAGTGAGCCAAGATCTCGCCACTGCACTCCAGCCTGGGTGACAGAGCAAGACTATCTCAAAAAGAAAAAAAAGACCCAACTCCTTCCACCCGCTTCCTCCACTCTCCCTCCATCTCTGACTCCCCTTCTTTCTTCTGTGTCTGTCACTGTAACTGAGGGACCCTAGTAGCGTTTGGTGTGCTTCCTAACCTTCCTGAGCCTCAGTTTCCCCATCTGTAGAATGGGGGCAACAACAATGGAGGCAGAGCACCCACAAGAGCTGTGCTAAGCACCCATCCTCTCCTCTTTCCCCTCCTCTGACATGGCGTCCAGGGTCCCCGATCTCCTATGGACCTGTCTCCACCCCACTCACCCACAGTCCCCTGCATGGTACCAGCCCTGCTGCTGGGTCGCCCAGAGCCACTGAGGCAGGCTTTCTGGGGAAGAGGCTGGGTGCCTGCATTTAATGCATCCCCCAGCCTCAGGTGGTTCCTGCACACCCAGTGCTGGGGAGCTGTGGCCCATCCCGCCCTCCTCCTGTTGAGGTGGCCCCTGCCCTCACTCAGGTGTGGTGTGTGACAAGCCTCCGTTGCACTAACGGTCCCAGTTGGGGCCAAATGTTCTTCTCCACTTCTCCGTGTGCCTTCCTCTGGGTCTACGCATCTTCTGTTCCCTCACAAAGGACGCCTTTCCTTCTCCCTCTGTGCACATTTCAGTGTCTCCCCATTGGATTCCCCATTTCTCTGAGCCCCAGGGAGCACTCTAGTTGACCACAACTTTCTTCTGAGCCCAACTGGTGGCCCAGGGAGGGCAGGGGCTACACCTTCAGGTCTTGAGGGTCCCTAAGGGTCTGGCAGGGAGGAGACCAGGACAGGACAGGGGTTGAATCCCCTACTGGGTGCGGGCAGCCCCCAGACACCCTGGTGCTGAAGCAAGGACCCTCATGCCCCCACAGGAGGAGCCAAACTCCCAGTGCCCAGCACAGGGCCAGGTACACGAAGGCTGCTCCACAAGTACCCACAGATGAACACAGATGTGCAAACAGACCCAGCATTCTGGTTGCTCCACCCACACTCCCCTGGGGTCAGCTGTCTCCCCATGGATGTGGCATGGGGTGGACAAGCCCCTCGTGTGCACCCAGCCCTGAGCTAAAGCCACTTTCACATTGGATCTCACATCATCCTTGCAAGAGCCTGATCAGGCAGGGATTGTTATCATCACCACCTTCCCATTTGCCAGATGAGAACACTGAGGCCAGAGAGGAATGGGCCTGTCTAGGGTCACCCAGCCACAGAGTGGTGGAACCAGGACATCCACCTCCAGAGACTGGGTTGGCCACAGCAACCGTATCCTTTTCTCCCTGGCTGAAGAAGTGTGCTGTTACAGAGGTCAACAACCTCCAGGCTGAGGACTAGTACTGGTCCGTGGCCTGTTAGGAACCGGGCTGCACAGAAGGAGGTGAGTAGCAGGTGCCTGAGCTCCACCTCCTGTCAGATCAGCAGCGGCATTAGATTCTCATAGGAGCGTAAACCCTATTGTGAACTGTGCGTGCAAGAGATTTAGGTTGCCCACTCCTTATGAGAATCTTTTGTTTTGTTTTGTTTTGTTTTGTTTTGTATTTTTGAGACAGAGCCTTGCTCTTGTCACCCAGGCTGGAGTGCAGTGGCACGATCTTAGCTCACTGCAACCTCCGCTTCCTGGGTTCAGGCGATTCTCCTGTCTCAGACTCCCAAGTAACTGGGATTACAGGCGCCACCATGCCCAGCTCAGTTTTTGTATTTTTAGTAGAGATGGGGTTTCACTATGTTGGCCTCGCTGGCCTCAAACTCCTGACCTCAAGTGATTCACCCGCCTTGGCCTCCCAAAGTGCTGGGATTACAAGCGTGAGCCACGGCGCCCGGCCTCCTTAGGAGAATCTAATGCCTGATGATATAAGGTAAAACAGTTTCATCCCGAAACCATCCCCCTTCCTTCACCCAGTCCATGGAAAAATTCTCTTTCACAAAACCAATCCCTGGTGCCAAAAAGGCTGGGACTGCTGCTCTGTGATATCTAGAAAATCCTCCCAGTGTCTCCCCAATAGACAGCCACGAGCAGCTTTTACATTTAAGTTCATTAAAATCAAATCAATGTACAGAGTTCCTTGGCCCACCAGCCACATTTGAAGTGCTGAATGGCCACACGTGGCCAGTGCAGATATGAAATGTTTCCATCAGTGGAGAAAGTTCTAGGTGGCAGTGATCTGTGATCTGAAACAATCCTTTCTATCTTGATGGAAAAAAAATCTGTGGTGCGGTGTTCTTACATTGCTTTAAAACAACTAGAAATTTGATTTAGATCTGGAAATTTAAGGAGATGATTTCATGGAATTTTGAGTTTTAGTATGTTTCATTATAAAACGAGTACCCCATCCGCCATCCCCACCACCAGCAAGGAGGCTGCAGGGAAGAGCTCTGTAAAAACAGGAGCTGTGTATTAGGGCAACTCACAAAATTGTGAGCCCCCCGTCCCAGACCTATCCAAGCAGTAGCCGAGGGGATGAACTGCCAGGCCCCTGTTGGATGAAAGGTGAGCCCAAGCAACCTCTAAGGTTCCTTTTTTTTTTTTTTCAGACAACAGACAAGAGTTTCGCTCTTCTTGCCCAGGCTGGAGTGCAGTGGCACAATCTTAGCTCACAGCAACCTCCACCTCCCTGCAACCTCTGCCTCCTGGGTTCAAGCAATTCTCCTGTCTCAGCCTTCTGAATAGCTGGGATTACAGGCACCTACCACTATGCCCGGCTAATTTTTGGTATTTTTTGTAGAGACGGGGGTTTCACCATGTTGGCCAGGCTGGTCTTGAACTCCTGACCTTGGGTAATCCATCCACCTCGGCCTCCCAAAGTGCTGGGATTACAGGCGTAAGCCACCGTGCCTGGCCCTTCTAAGGTTCGTTTTGATGCAAAGACCCCCGACATTTGTGGGAGAAACCTGCAGGTCAACCCCCTGGGTGCATTTCCAAAGTTCCATCATCTTGGGCAAGCACCTTTCCCTCTCCAGACCTCAATATCCCCACCTATAAAGCAGCAGCAACAGAGTAGAGGGTTCCCTCAGGGCCACAGGTGTGAGCTCCTCCTGGCTGTGTGACCTGGGGCTGGTGACTTATCTGTCCTGGGCCTCAGTTTCACTGTGCAGACAGTGGGAATAATAATAGCAGCTACCCTAAGGGAGCTGCCTAAGAGAAAATGACAACAGTTCAGCAATAATTTATTTAAGCATCAGATCAGATGAGGCATCTGTTCTGCTGAAAAGGCAGGCAGATCTATTAGTTCAGGGGTCCCCAGGGTGACTCCTGACAATGTGTCTTTCTCAGACTACATGGGTGATCTGTCACCCACAGGGAGTCCTCATTAGTGAGCAGAGAGCTTTTTGGGCAAAAAGAACATAAAAGACCTATCTGGTGCTCCAGAGTCTCCTTGAATTCAGTAGTTCACCAGCAACTTCCCCCGCCCCTAAAGACACTTCTTGCTTTTCAAAGCTCAACCTCTTACATTGCCTTAAAATATTAAGGCCTATTACATTGCCTTAAAATATTAAGGCCTCTTACATTGCCTTAAAAATATTGCAGGTGCATATTTTTCCTTATCAAAACACATATGCACACACACACGTATGCACATATGTGCACACTACACACGTGACGCACACATACATGTGGACACACCACACGTGCACACATACACATGCACACACAACACACATGTGTATGTAAACACACACATGCACACGCCCACAGACCCTAGAGACTTCATTACTCCCTTTAACAGAGAGGAAAGGTGAGGTCGAGCCAGGTGACCTCGCCAAATCCCCAAGCTTCAGCAGCCCCAGGTAGCTGCTTCAGCTCCTCCCTCCTTGGGCCTCAATTTCCCCATCTGGGATGCCACCGGGGCCCCTTTAGGCAGCCCCCCCTTTGCCAGGAAGTAGGGGGATGCTGAAGGGTTGGATCCCTTTTGAAAGAACGGAGCATGGAGCATTCAAGGTCTGAGACAGATCCGGGCTAGGATTGAGGGTGGCACCCTGGGAACATCAATGTCAGAATAACACTCTATCATTGGTGTAATCCATTTCCCAAGTACCTCCTATGTGCTTATGACTTCCTGGGTGTTACCTGTGTGCCCTTCTGAGTTTTGCTCAGGAGGCTCTGAGTTCTGCAATGCCACATCCTAAGCCCATCCCAGCTGGGCAGCCCAGCCCCGGGTCCCCCATTGCTCTCTCTGTGGCACTGCAGTGGAGTGCTACCCAGGTAGGCTTTGGGGGTCAGTCAGGCCTAGGTCTGGTCACTTAGCAGCTGTGAGGATTGTCTGCAGCTGTGTGCCTCTCTGAGCCTCAGTTTGCACATCTGTAAAATGGGAGGGCTAATGCTCATCCATCTCACGAGGTATGGTGAGGATTGGACGAAGGCACACAGGTGGGCCGCTCACCCCAGTGGTGGTGGTCCCCTTCTAGTAAACACCTCCTGAGAGTATGGAAGAGTGAGCCCCGTGAAGACAGCCAACAGCAAGGTGTCCGGCACTCGGAAGTGTCTGCTTTATTCCACAGCATTTCTTGAACTCTTACTTGCCAGGCACTGTTCTGGCAAGCAGAAGCAACTCTGCATCTGAGGAGATAACTTTCTGATTGACTCCAGAATGCACAGGAGAGACCCCTGCATGGGATGCCACCTTCTGCCAACCCCCTAGGTCCAAAACTCCCCAGTCTCCTGACAGCCTGTGGGGGCAGCTACCTGTCATCCTCATTTCACAGATGGGATGGCTGAGGCCCAGAGAGATGAGTGACACATCTCAGCCACATAGCATATCAGCAAAGGAGCTGGGATTTGAACCAGGGATGCACTGAGAGCCTGGAGCCTCTTCACGCAGCTGCTCTACCGGTTTGGTTGACATGCAGGAAGGGCAAGCCCTCATCATATCATTTATTTAAAAACTCAGAGTGTGCCCAGGTGTGATGGCTCATGCTTGTAATCCCAGCACTTCGGGAGGCTGACGCAGGAGGATCACTTGAGGCTAGGAGTTCATGACCAGCCTGGACAACATACTGAGACCTTGCCTCTACAAAAATGTTTTAAAATTAGCCAGGCATGGTGACGCATGCCTGTAGTCCCAGCTACTTAGGAGGCTGATGTGGGAGGACTGTTTGAGCCACAAGTTTGAGGCTACAGTGAGTTATGATTGCACTGCTGCACTCCAGCCTGGGTGACAGAGAAAGACCCTGTCTCTAAAAAAATAAAAATGAAAAATAGAAAATAAAAAAATCCAGCGCCAGGTATCCCCATGGTGTCACAGCCACTTGTCAGGGGACCCTGTGGTGGCTCTGGGCAAGGCAAAATGCCACTGGAGTCCATGGCTTCCATCCTATGCTGACAGGGAGACCAACCCAACCCACTTTAATGGACAATGTCCTTAATTAATCAGTCGTGTTGCTGGAGGGAGGAAAGAAACTGGCAGGGAACAGGAGGACAGGGACCAGGGGGACCTGCATTCCAGTCCAGCTCCACTCTTAATGGGGAAATCTTTGGCAGATAACTCAATGCCCTTTGAACCCCAGCATCCTCACGTACCGAACAGAGGTGAGAACAGACCCTGCCTCTTAGTTTGGGGTAGGCAAACCACAGGTGCTGCGTTTGGCTCCAGGTAGGCACTGGAGAACTGTTTCTGGAATGGATTTAACACCCAGCAGCCAAAGTGACCTTTTACAAGGGACATCGGAACCTGTCATTGTCCTTAAAACCCACCAAGGGAGTGAGAGTCAAGCTCCTCACCTTGACCTGACACTTGGCCATCTCCTTCCCCACCTCTCTCATTCCATTCTTTCTGCTCTAGCAACCTGTCCATCTCTCAGCTCTTCAAACATTCTAATTCTCACTCATCTTAAGATCCCTGCACACACTGTTCCCTCTGCCTGGAATGCTGTTCCATGCACTCATTTATAGCTGGTTTTTCTCAGCCTAAATGATCTCTCCTGCAAGAGGCCCAGACCCTCCTTATCTCTTCCTGTGTGTGTCCACCGAATAGTTACTTTGCAATGAGATATTTACGTACACGTTTCCAGTCTTTCTGCCATAGGATGGCAAGGACCAGGAGGCCCTCTATTTTGTTTAGCACCTGGCATAGGACCCAACACCCTGTGGGCATCTATAACATACTCTCAAGTATGAAAGCTAGAGTCAGAAAGGGAGGAAGAGTCCTCAGCCCAGCCCCAACATATCTTGCATTCTTCAATCTCCATCCATTTTCTGCCCAGCTTAAATACCACTTCCTCCAGGAAGCCCTCCCAGACCAGTCCAGCATCTCCCAGTCTTCCCTTGTCCTGAAATGGTTAGCGCTGTCAGTATCTACACATAGCACAGACCACTCATGGTCACCCACTAATATAACCCAGGCATCTGTTCTTACCCACTCCACCCTTCTAGATACTAAATGGCAGGAGGACAGAGATGGATGTGTCTTACACCTCATTACAAGACCCATAGCAGCCAGCTCTGAGCCTTTCATTTGACAAATATTTGTCCCCCTAATGTGAACTGGACCCCCATGGCCACTGTCCCGTGATTGTTGCCATAGAGGTGAAATGCAATGAACTCGCCAAAGAGCCTGGCAGGTGCCCACACAGGGTCACACATATTTATGGATGGATTATAGTTTCTGGGGAATCCTTGCCTACATAGCTAAAGTCCACAGACCACAATTAACTCTTTATTTCCTACCTTGGGATTCCTTAGGTTGATACAGCAATTGTATAGAGGAAAGAATATCCATCTTGAGTTTAGTTCAAATCCCATCTCAACCCCTTTGTAGCTGTGTGATTTAGGGCAAGTCACTTCACCTCTCTGTGCCTCAGTTTCCTCACAAGTAAAATGGAATAAGAATTCTCACCACACGGGGCAGATGTGAGGATAAGATCAGGTAACCTCTAAGACAAAGCCAGACACATGGTAGGTACTCAGACCACATTTTTCTCTTCCCACTTCATTCGCTCCTCTGCGTTGTCATTTAGGAGGGGTGTGCCTGACAAATATTGCCTCAGAGTGGGGGTCAGATCACTATTCCAGGGACTCAGAGACATGCCCTGCCCTACCTGGGCGGCAACTCTACCCTGATTACAAGGTTTTGCCTGCCTTCTTGAGACGTGGTTGGTAAGAAACTGTTACATCACTGAAAGCTGCTCTTGTTCCCAATCCAACCATTATACAAAAAGGGATTAAGCATTTCATGGAGGTGTTTATTTAGCTAACACATCTTTTGTAACCATGTACAGGAAAAAGAAAATCAAATACAATTTAGCAAGCTCAGAAATTCGCAATTGGCCAAGGGTCAGTGTAGTGTGAAATGATTTGATTAGGAATTTGGATAAAAGAATCTTTCCTTTCTAGAACAAGGGTTGACTTGGGACTTAGAATGTGCATGTGTGTGAGAGTGCATGCACACATGTGTTTTTTAGGGATGAAACTGCAAGATCTGGAAAGAGTCGGACCGCAGAGAGGCTACCTCTCTTCCTTACCCATAAGGTCACCTGAGGAGCTGTTCTCTCCACCCTGAGGGTGAAGGGATGAGAAAACATCGGGATGGTTACTGCCCCTCAGAAACAGAGTCCCTTCCAAGGAGATCACAACTGACGGGTGAAGTCACCTGATATGGGTTAAACTATCCCCACACGTAGTGTGAGTTCAAGAGAAATGTATTATCCCTTGAGCATGAAGCCTCCCTGTGTTTCCATGGATGTGTTATTTTCATGTGATATTTGTCTATTCATCCATCTATCCAGTACATATGTGTTAACTTTTATCTACCATGTGCCCAGCATTGCAGTCCACAGATAAGAGAACCACCACCCAGAGAGGAAGGGCTTTTCCCCAAGGTCACCTCATTTTTGAGAGCAGGGACTGAGATTTTGGGAAGTGAACATCCAGGACGAGGATCCGAAAGGAGGACCACTGAGCCTCATGGCCCTGGGAGAAGGTGAGGGTCCAAGAAGTCAGAAGCCTGCCTTCCATCATCTCACTGGGCCTCAGTTTCCCAGTCTGTAAAAGGAGCTTGTTGGACCTGACCTCCAGAATAAATTCTAAAAGGTGGGGGCAGGTGATTAATAATTTAAGTTCTGCCCCTTCATAAATGTGTGCCTTTGAGCAAGTCATGTCTTTTGACTTCAGTATCCTTATGTGTAGATTGGGATAATGTCAGTACCTGTCTCATGGTTGTTACTATAAAGAAATGGCACGCCTGTAATCCCAGCACTTTGGGAGGCTGAGACAGGTGGATCACTTAATGTCAGAAGTTCAAGACCAGCCTGGACAACATGGTGAAACCCCATCTCTACTAAAAATACAAAAATCAGCTGGGCGTGATGGTGGGCATCTGTAATCCCAGCTACTCGGGAGGCTGAGGAATTAGAATTGCTGGAACCCAGGAGGTGGAAGTTGTAGTGAGCCGAGATCGTGCCACTGCACTCCAGCCTGGACAGTAGAGCCAGACTCCATCAAAAAAAAAAAAAGGAAAGAAAGAAGAAAGAAAGGAAGGAAGGAAGGGAGGACGGGAGGAAGGGAGGAAGGGGAAAGGGAAGGAAAAGAAGAAATGGGACGCCACCCTTGCTAAGATGTTTTGCAGGTGCCTGGCACACAGTACGTACTTAATAACTCTGTTTTAGCACCTCTAAGGGTGGACTTTCCTCCCACCCCCCGAGCTAGAGAGAAATCCAGCTAACCCAGGTTCAGCATGAGCCCTGTTTACCGTTGCCCAAGAGGTCAGGACCACCCCCGGTCCCCTGCCCCTTCGTCAGCAGCGGGGCTGAGAGGCTGCTGCCAATTTGCTGTCTAGGCTCCGCCACTGACTCCTGACAGCTCCCCAGGGACAGGGCAGCCGCCTCTAGCTGCTGTCCCCGCCCTCCTGCACACAGCCATTGAAAATTAACGGCCAAACTCGGCCCCAGGGGGATGGAGAGCCAGGCGGCTGCACAAGAGGCTGGACCCACAGCCTGCGTGGTCCTTGGAGCCCTTCTCTGGAGATGTGGGAGGGTGAATGAGAAGCCCATACACTTCTCCTGGGCTATTATTTGGGGAGAAAAATGGGCGTGGTTGGAAGCGGGAAGTTACTGTGTAATGATAAAACCCCCTCCGCAAGAAAGCACTCTCTCCCAGGCCCCTCCGAGTGCCTGACCCACTTGAGATACAGAATCCTTCCAGCAAACCTGCAAATTGGGTGGCTCCATTTCACTGATGAAGAACCTGAGGCTCAGAGAGAGGCAGTGACTCGTCCAGGGTCACACAGCGGTGAGGTGATGGAGCAGCTTATTCTGTTCCAGCACCCATGCTCATGGCCAGTGGGACTTGGGGCCGGTGGTCACAGATGGTGGTTACAAATACTCTCAGGGTGCAACTGCTTTGGGGCCAAGTCTCCACTGTATCCATGATGAGCTGTGCCAACTTGTTAAGCCATATAAATAGGCTCAGCCTTGGTTTCCTCATTCACCAAATGGGCCCAAGAGTGGTACCCTCACAGGGTGGTTTTGGGAATTTGATGGGATTTGATGGGGATTTATGCCAAGAGCCTGGCATAGGCAAGGCAGGCAGTAAAAGGTTAAGAAACCACCAGCTGCTATTATTATTGTTATTATTATTATGTTATTTTGCCTTCTGGATACTCTGGTCGTTAGATATAAGAAAACACAGATGGGCATGGTGGCTCACGCCTATAATCCCAGCACTTTGGGAGGAGGTCGAGGCAGGTGGATCACTTGAGGTCAGGAGTTTGAGACCAGCCTGACCAACATGGCAAAACCCTGTCTCTACTAAAAATACAAAAATTAGCCAGGTACAGTTGCTCTCGCCTGTAATTCCAGCTACTAGAGAGGCTGAGGCAGAATTGCTTGAGGCTGGGAGGTGGAGGTTGCAGTGAACTGAGTTCACATCACTGCACTCCATCCTGGATGACAGAGTGACACACACACACACACACACACACACACAAAAACAAAACAAATGAACAAAAAAGCCCTGAATCCACGTGAATAGGAAAGGCTTGCACCAGACCAGGAGCCTGGGCACCTCTGGATCCAGTGCTGATGGGAACAGGCCTACTTCTCCTCCCCACTCCCCTACCCCTGACCCCTGCTAGCTGGGCAGTGGACTGGCTAGGCATTGCCAGGCCCCCAAGACGCTCTCTGCTTGCCCTGCCCTGTTTTTGGAGAAGGCCAGCTGCTTAGTGCCCCAGACAGTTTGTCAGCTGGGTGGCCCAGATGAATGGCGCCAAGACTCTGGGGCGAGTCCGGTGGGAGCCCCTCCTGGGCAGCACCTGGGCATCTGGATTCAGGGTTTCTCCCTCCCTCCAAGTTCCTCCTCACTTCCCATCGTGAAAGCCCTCCATAGATGTGTCTCTTGCAGGAAGCCAGACTCTCTCATGTAACTAAGTGGTAACAGCAACAGCAACTACTGATTATGTGTTTCTTGCTCTACAGGCTTTATTTACTTAATCCTCCCAGCAACTGCATGAGGGAAGAGCCATGATCATGCCCATTTTAAAGATGAGAAACGAAACCAAGTCACTGGCCCTGCCTAAAGCTGGCCTTTGAACCTGCATGTGTCTGAATCCTAGCAATTGTTCTCACTCTCTGACTCCCCTATCTCCAGTGCTTTTAAGGGGTGCTTTTAGGTAACAGTAAGATTCAATGTCTTTGAGCTGTTAAAGCCACCCTGGAGGAAGGATGAGCTCGCCCAGGCTTGCAGCTAGGAGGGCAGAGGTAGATTCACCCTGGATACGTTCTGTGCCTGCTGGGTGTCAGGTACCTTCATAGATAATATGATACATATCTCACTTAACCCTCCAGAGCTAGCCTTTATTATCCCCATTGCACAAAACTATGAAAGTTCACAGGTGAATGTGCTCATAATTGGTGAACGGCAGAGCGAAAAATGATTAAAAAATTGTCATAACAACTCCATGCAGTGGGTACTATTTCTATCTCCATTCTACAGATGAAGAAGCTGAGGCTCAGAGCTCCACACAGCCAGAGAAGTTGGGATTATAATGGACTTGAAAGCCCAAGCTGCTAACCTTTACACTGCCACTAACTCACTTGGCATTATTTAAACCCTGTGAGTGCTGGAAGGAAGCCTAGAGGCCCTTGGCTGTGTGATCTTGGGAGAAGCCATTTCATTTTTCTGAGCCTCAGTTTCCTCACCTATACAACAGAGCTCATCAGAGCAACCTCCTGAGATGAGGTGAGTGATGGGGGATGGCACACAGTAGGTGCTTGCAAACTGCCACGTACCTGGCCCCAGCTCTGCACACAGCAGGCTCTCTGCAAATAGCTGTTTGAATCTGTGTCCTCATTTGGATCTCAGAAGGCAGCCTCCAGGCCCACAGCCCTCAGGAAGCAGCCTCCCTCTAATTGGGGACTGTGGTCTGCCCCAGCAGGCACTGCTGGTGAGTTGCAGTGACCCCGGGGGGCCAGACAACCCCTGGGTAAACAGGGCTGATAGGAGGTGACAGCCTGCTCTTCCCAGGCCAGCCCTGGTCCTGTCCCCATTCTGTAATCTGGACTGTGCCCCCTCAGCCTACAGACACGTTGCTTGCTTTGTCGGGGGGGCCCTGGAAACCAGGTCAGGGCTCCCTGGCCTCAAGGGAAGAAAGGCCAGGAGGGGACTCCAGGTCCTTCCTTTTCCTCCTTTTCCCTCCTGGAGACCTTGGACAAGCCCTTTCGCCTTTCTTGGCCTCAGTTTCCCCAACTGTAAAAAACAGGGGGTGCACAGACTGGTTGACCCCCTAAAGGCCTTTTCGGCTATGAGGTTTGAAGACAAAAAGAAAGAGAAGGGCTCTGAAGGCTTCCATGCATCCTCTCACTTGTACCTTGCTTCACCCTGTTTCAAGAAATAACTTCCTTTGGCCTCAGTTTCCATCTAATTTACTCTTCAAACACATGAGGCCTAGAAGAGACCTTAAGATCATCTAATTCAACAAGATCAATTAAATGACGAGGAAGTGAGGCCCAGGGCAAAGAACCTGCTGAATGTCACACAGACTGGCTGAGAACCTAGCAGATCTGACTACTTTCTTAACATCCATGGAGAGGATAGAACCCAATTCCTCCCAGAAGGGTGTTTTTTTGTTTTGTTTTGTTTTGTTTGGCCGGGGGGGGTGGGATGGGGAGCATTTCCCACAGGGCCCATTAAGGCCACTGTAGGGGAAGCAGTAGCTGCTATTGTCATCTTAACATTCACCAGGAAGCCCAAACAGTATCAAATGCAGAAAGGGACCTCTTTTGGAGGGGACAGGAGACAGAAGGCATTTTGTGGTCCCACTGGGCCAGGTTGTGGCCCAGACACCCTTAGCAAGATCAACATTGAAATCAACACCTTCCAGCTCTCCTGCAAAAATCACAGAATTGGACATAACAATAGTTCTTGGGCAGTTTCAGAAACCATAAACAGCATATAAACACTTTGAGCAATTAAAAAATATACAGTTTGTTATTGTTGGAGCCCTCACCTGTATTCCTGTGGAGAGGGGTGGTGATTTTGCCCTGAGTTTCGAATAATTCCTGACATTATGGATGAGATGTCACTTTCTATCATCTCCTTGGGAAAAGACAAGCAGAAAACAAAGCTCCCGTCAGCGACGATATGGACAAGGCAGAAACCCACACTTTTCCCGCAATTCAGAAAGATGGAGTGCAATCAACTCACAGGACACTCTTTTTTTTTTTTTTTCTTTAAAGAAAAAAGTTCTAGAGGATTCCTGGGCATCTCAGGTCACTTTCCCAGGGCAATTCTACAGGGTTTTAGAAGCAAATGAAGAGAATGAAGTGAAATTCCCGCTTCTTTCGAATTAATGGGGGAAGAGCAGGGGAAGCCTCTAGAATCCAAACGTCAAACCCCGGAAATTGTGGACTCACAAAATAGGAATCAGAAAAACCGATTTCCTTCCAAGCCTTATATTTTCAACCTCAGTTTGGTTATGATCACTTTGAAAATAAGGGGCAGTTGGATGTGACATGTGTATTTCTCTGGGGAAACAAATTCCCACTTGCAAAGGGAATAATCCCCGCAAGCTCCTGCCCTGGAAATGCCTTCAGAAATGCCACAAGTCCTTACTGGAAAACCAGTCCAACCACCCCCACCCCCGCAACACACAAACACTGCCTTAAATTAAAAAATAAAAATATTTGAGTTCCTTAAGTTTCTCAAACTCCAAGCCTGAACCAACATAAAAGCCCACCAAAGGCTCCCAGTTCCGCCCCCAAAGCCATCGAAGGATTCCCAGGAAGGAGGAAAAGGGAGCAGAGGGAGGCGGCCCCGCAGCCCCTGCGCCCGGGTCTCTACCCTGGAAATGCAATGCCCGGCATTGCCCGGGAGGAGGGAGCAAAGCCGACCCTGCAAGGCGGTACCTGGAGCCGATCCTCGCGGGGCCGCCGCTGCCGGCACTCCGGGGGCGGGCAGGGGTTCCGGAGGGGGGCTCCCTCGCGCTCACCCCTCGCGTTCCGCAATTTGGCCGCCGTCGCAGCTCGAACCGTTTTTAAATTTCCCTCTCTGGAGCTGTCCAGCTCAGAGCATGCGCAGTAGCCGTGCGGGGGGCTTTTCCCCAAGGGTCAGTTACAGGGCAGGGTCAAGGGGATTGCAGCGGGCGTTTCCCAGCAGCCGCGAGCCTTGCACGCCCCGGGGTTCTGGGGGGTGTGTGTGAGGGGGGCGGGGCGGAGGGGTGCAGGGGTAGGGACCCCTCTTCAAACTTTGCCAACAGGGACAACAACTGCATGCCCGCGAGCATGCGTTGAGGAGCAGTGGGAGGGTGATTTCGGCCAAGGGAATTAAGTTCCAAAAGGAGGCTGGGTGCATTAAAACTTGCAATCCCGTCCCTGGCCTGGGGCAAAGGACGTGGGCGGGCGGAAAAATCTGTTGCAACCCCCTCTCTCCCGCAAAGTGGGTGACGGGCCAGGAGGCAGAGACGGGGCCCCAGGTGGACGCGGATTCGGGCCACCTGTCCCTTTAAGAAAGTTGCGCCCGCGCGGGTTGGCGTGCGGCGGGAGGGGGCTGCGGAGCGGATAGGGGGGCGCGGGGCGCCTCCACCTGCTGGGGCCGCGAGGGGGGGCCCGGGCCGAGCGCGGCGGCGAGGCGAGGAGGGCGCCCCGGGACTGCGCGCTGCGCCCCCCTGTCCCGCGGGGAGGGTGAGCCCGCCCGGAGCGAGCGCGGCGGGGCTCGGCCGCCCAGGGAGCCGCGACGACGGCTGTAGCAGTGGTGGCGGAGGCTGCGGCGCTCGGGGTACGGCGCCGCGAGCCCAGCGCAGCCGTTGGGGGCAGTGGCCCGCGGGTGCAACCGCGCTCCCGCCCTTCCCCGCCGCCCGGCCCGCGCCGCCGCTGCCCCGCCCCGCCTGGAGCCCGCCGCGGGAAAGGTGGCGCGGACCGCGGACGGCGGCGGGGCCCAGCGCGGGCAGAGGTCTCCACAGCCCCGTTAGGAGGCTTGGATGAGTTTCGTCCCCTGGAAAGTTTGCGTTTCTGACGCCCTAACTCTCGAGCCTCCGTTGCAGTAATTGCCACGGCAGCGACGATATTAGGCACGGCCACCCCTTTTCTTTCGTTACTTATTGATGCCTCCTTCTGGGTTTTTCTTCGCATCAGCCCTTGATGACATAGCATGGTCCCCCTTTTGCATGGGGGGAACCCGAAGCCCCGAGAGCAGTGAGTGGGTCGGGGGCGCACCGGCAGAGCGCGGGTTCCCGCACCGCCCCAGCTCGCGTACTGCACGTGGACGTCTGCACCGCCCCCACCGAGTGAGGCTCAGGCACCCGAAGCGTCTGGAGTTGTTTTGAGGCTGTCCTCTCGTTATCTACTTCGCAGCGGGTAGGGGACCTGTGTCCCCGCACCTGTGACTGTGAAACTTTTTTTTTTTTAAACCCGGTGTTTAAGTTCAGGAAGAACTCAGGGCTCCCCTGGACTGGGTGTGCCTAGATTTCACGTTCTATTCAGGTGGGCTGTGACCTTGGCACTGGTCCATGTCCTCACAAATGGTTTTCTGGTAGCACCTGGACGTCTTTCCTCCTTTCTTCTCTGCCAGGAGTAAATAGATCAGCTTTCATTCTCTAGGGAGGAAAAAGATGTAGTTTACAGATGTTAGTTGAGGTCACAGTCATGAAACTTTCTCAGTTTTCGTCTCCCCCGACCAGCATGTATTTAAAATGTGTGTTTTGACCGGCTAGGAAAGTGGTTTACATAGTTTATGTTGCTTTGAATGACCCTGAATGACACATAATTAATTCACCAGTCAAGTTGTAAGCATTCAAAGCATTTGGGTTTATTTCTGTTAATCCTTCTTGGAGTTGTAAGGAAACGTGGGTGACTTGACAACCTCCTTTTGAGGTCACAGTCCTTTTCATTAGGTATAATTTTGTATCTTCAGAATGATTTGGAAAGAAATTGTCTCTTCTGAAAGCTGATGGATTCAGTAAAGTTTTTAAAATAAAAGGCATCCAGTCTGAGTTCTGTAGACTCATGAAATATGGAAAAGAAAAGCAAGAATCCTTCACCAAAAGACAGTCCCTCCCACCAGCAAAGGAGTGGGGCGGGAGGTTGAGGGTGTTTGGGGAGGTCATTTAATTTAAAAATGGAGCTTTTTTAGTTCACTGCTTCAGGACTGGTTGGTAAAAATATTGCCACTAAAACACCTACTGCTACAAAATCCAGGAAACTTAACAAAAACCCTGCTTTCACTTTGTTACATCAATCTGTTTTTCCCTTTTATAAATACATGGCATTTTTCAATTGTAGGTCACCTGGGGTGACGTCGGAACCGTAAAATGCAAGGCTTAGGAATCTTTATTTTTTAACAAGTGCCTCAGGTGATTCTATGGTCAAGCAAATGAGGACACCTGTACTAGGTGATGCTTTCACCGAGCTAAAGGCGGCCAATAACCACCTTTTTTTTTTTTTCTTGTTTAAATGAAAGAATGGGAAATTCACCTGCATCCATAGCTTCATTACACGTTATCCTTTGCTCCGGTGTAGGGAGAGGATCCTGGGCCTTATATTGGTCCTGATTTCTTCAGATTCCCTCATAGCACGTTTTCTACGAGGCCCAACATAAACCGAATTTACCAGACCTCTGATTGTACAGGAAATCTTGCAGAACAAAGAAAAAGCAATAGGTATGTGGCTTTGGCTTTCCTTTCCACTTCTATGCAGTGGAAAATGCTCTAATCTGCGTCTTGGTTGCTTAGGTTTGATAGTTAAGCAGTGTAGTTATCTGCCTAATCTGTTATCTGCATGGTCTGTTCAACGCTAAGGTGCCCATGGCTATGTAAGAAATATTTGTTCATGATGCTGATAAGTTTATAAACCAACTCAATCATAACTGGGAACACTAGTTCCTCACATGTAATGTGTAGAAACAGTGTTTATACTGAAGGATTAAGATTATTAAGTCACTTGGCAAGCTGAAAGCAGGTTTTATTTGATCAAGAAATTCAGTTTTTTGTTTTTTTGTTTTTTGGGTTTTTTTTTTTTTTTTTAATCGGAATCTGGCTCTGTGGCCCAGGCTGGAGCGCAGTGGCATGATCTTGGCTCACTGCAAGCTCCA
The DNA here is from genome assembly GCF_047675955.1 of Chlorocebus sabaeus. NCBI lineage: Eukaryota > Metazoa > Chordata > Mammalia > Primates > Cercopithecidae > Chlorocebus > Chlorocebus sabaeus. Next base: position 106,443,212 of record NC_132914.1, read on the forward strand.
CCTCCCAGGTTCATGCCATACTCCTGCCTCAGCCTCCTGAGTAGCTGGGACTAGAGGCACTCACCACCATGCCCGGCTAATTTTTTGTTTTTTGTTTTTTTTTTTTTTTAGTAGAGACGGGGTTTCACCATGTTAGCTAAAATGGTCTCAATCTCCTGACCTCATGATCCAAAAGTGCTGGGATTACAGGCGTGAGCCACCGCGCCCGGCCTAGTTCAGTTTTATTAACAGATCATGACCATTTCTTCTCCTTTTTCCCCAAGTCTTTGACTTTTGCGTTGCGTATTGGTCTAGTTTTCCAATGGTGAGGAGGAAAAGGGAGTGAGGTCTGGAATATGTGATTTGTAGTAATGATCAGGTCTCTTTCTTTGACCCTGATCATTGGCTTGGTCTGGTGAACTGCAGGGCATGTCTATGAAGCAGAAATACCAAGGTCTTTTGTTGTTGTTGTTGTTGTTTCATGAACCATTAAACTAGAACCCTCCAGGGCCACAGCACCCTGGGCTGTGTCTGGCACATAGTAAGTACCCTGGAAATTTATAGGCACTTTTTCCCCTTGCTTTGTCAATTCCTAAAAGCTAAGTGGTATTTTCTTATAAGAAAGTTCTCAATGGAGGCTGGGTGTGGTGGCTCAGGGCTGTAATCCCTGCACTTTGGGAGGCCAAGGCAGGTGGATGCTTGAGCTCAGGAGTTCGAGACCAGCCTGGCAACATGGTGAGACTTTGTCTCTACAAAAAAAAAAAAAAGAAGTGAGCCAGGCATGGTATGGTGTGGTGCATGCTTGTAGTCCCAGCTACTTGGGAGGCTGAGATGGGAGGATTGCTTTGAGCCCCTGGAGGTTGAGGCTACAGTGAGCTAAGATTGCACTACTGTACTCTAGCCTGGGCAACAGAATGAGAACCTGTAAAAACAGACACAAGAAAACTCACAAGTTCTCACAGAGTTTATCCAGTGCCCCCTCTCCAAGGTGCATGCCAGTAATTTCAGATGTACAGTTCTGTAGCACTGTGGAGCCACCATTTAATGTCCAACAAACAACTTCGGAAGATAGGAGCACAGATTATTTTTTCCCCTTTAGGAGACCATGAAAATACACTGGTCATTGATCTCCGCTGCTGTTAGCATAACTGGTATGTGTGTGATCGTTCTCTTTGGAAATGCGATTGCAGAAGAGCTGCTTATCATTGTTGTCATATGTATTATTTAATAAGAGGATGCTAAACCCTTGGATGTTTCCAGGAAGGGAATACTCTAATGTCTTTGCACCTTTGTGATATCCTGCCACCTCAGATCTAGGTCCATCACTGTTCTTTTCTACTTCCCAGAAAAGTGGACAGACAGCAGCTAACAAAATCAAGCCGGTTATGAACTGTGATCCACAAATGTACACTGGGCAAGTTGCAAGAGCATTTTTAAAAATTCTTTTCCATCCTTTTATAACCTCATTTAATTTTGTGGTTGTTTTAGTCACTATGTCCAGGCATTCCTTTATGAAAAGTGTTTTCTTTGGAGTGTTTTTTCTTTTCTTTTTTTAGACAGAGTTTCGCTTTCTCCAGGCAGGAGTGCAGTGGTGGGATCTTGGCTCAATGCAATCTCTGCCTCCCCGGTTCAAGTGATTCATTCTTCTGCCTCAGGCTCCTGAGTAGCTGGGATTACAGGCGTGCACCACCATGCCTGGCTAATTTTTGTATTTTTAGTAGATACGGGGTTTCACCATATTGCCCAGACTGGTCTAGAACTCCTGACCTCAAGTGATCTGCTCGCCTTGACCTCCCAAAGTGCTGGGATTATAGACGTGAGCCACCGTGACCAGCCTTTAACTTTTTTCTTTTTCTTTTTTTTTTTTTTTTTTTTAAGCTTTTAAAAAAAATCTGGGCTGTCTCTTGGCTGGTATTACTGAATATCTATCTACATTGTTATACTGCTAATGGATACTCACCAGGCCCTGGAAAATTCTGAGATACCTTCTGAATCATCAAAGACATGACAAATTGGCATCACCTTAACCTTAAGCATGTTTTATTGTTGGCAAGTGAATAATCCATGTCATGTTAACACAGTGATTCCATATGAATTAGAATATTTGCTCAAAACCACCCATTCCCTGCTGCTGGCAGACTCTCAATGGGGTGACAGCCCTCTAGGAAAAGGGCTTCATGATGGCTCAGCTGTGAGGCAGACCAGGTTCAAGTCTCAAAGCTGTCCCTCCCTTAGTCCCCCCTGGCTGAGTGTTTCTGTACAAGTTATTCCCTGCACTTTCACTTCCCCATCTCTCAAAAAGGAATACCACCACTCATCTTTCAGGACTCTGAGAGGCTTGAAGACAGCACCTGATGCTAGAAGGTGCTCAACAAGCAAGGGCTGTGTTTCCAGGTGACTGTGTTTCTGATGGCGCTTCTCCTTGTTCTGTAGCTAGATTGGCCCCCAAAAAAGTAAAGAATAATCAAGTTGGCTGGGTTCACACCTGTAATCCCGGCACTTTGGGAGAGCGAGGTCAGCAGATCACTTGAGCCCAGGAATTCGAGACCAGCTTGGGCCATATGGTAAAACCTCATCTCTACAAAAAATACAAAAATTAGCCAGGTGTGGTGGCGTGCGTCTGTAGTTCCAGCTACTCAGGAAGCTGAGGTAGGAGGATTGCTTGAGCCCAGGAGGCGGAGGCTGCAGTGAGCCATGATCACGCCACTGCGCTCCAGCCTGGGCTACGACCAAGACCCTGTCTCAAAAATAAAATAAAAAATACTCAGGACCCTTGTCTTCTGTCCTGAATCCATCACCCCACCCAATCTAAGACCTTGCCTTCATTTTCCATCAGGAAATTCCATTCACCAATCACCAATCAGGGAAAAGCTATCTTGCCTCTGAATTCTATAGCTGATTGAATTTGGCCACTTTGTATATCTCTTTTAGTGTTATTTTCTTATATCGTGCAGGATTATTGCTCTAGTCCTTGAACCTGTGTTATAGGTGCAGTTATGTATAATTCCATATCTAATCTGGGTCTACATTATTAGACTGGGACTATTACTCTATTCTATATTATCTTTGTATTTGTTTTTCTGTTTTTTCAAATCAGGGATCCTGAGCCAGGGAACTACAGGCCACATTCGGCCACAGACAGGCTTTGTCTGGCTCACAGGTTTTCTTTTTAAAAAATTTGAATTAGATGCCAGCATTTTAAAATTCTACACATTGGGTTTTTTCTTTAAAAATTGGAAAGTTGGCCACACTAGGCCCACGATCCCTCAAGATAGCTATCAGCTGGTACCAAGTGCAGCTTGTCTCCTGTTACAGGGCTGGTCCCAGGGTTTTCAGTATGCCCCAGACCCCACCAGTCCTTATCACCCAATCGCAAGACTTGGGCCTTTGCCATTTGTCTTGGAACATGTCTTACTTTGGTCTTATAATACAGTGGAGACAAAAATAAAATATTTTCTGTGTCCATGTTGCTGTCACAATTTCAGAAAAATTGTCAGTAGCTAATAAAAAATAAGCTATCCTTTCAACAGTGTGCTAAGTTCTGTACATCTTATTCTGACAGTGTGCTAAGTTCTGTACATCTTATTCTGACTTCCTGATGATGCTGTGAGGTGGGTGTTTGGCGCTCTTGCTTTGTTTAGACTTGAATTTCAAATAAGTGTATTCTTCTGTGTAATGCATTTTGAAATTCATGGTAACTTTTGATTGGAATAATATCTTCGTGGAATAAACTAAGACAAAAATAAGAGTGTTACATGAAAATGCATAACTTGTCTGCATGCTTCAAGCCACCTCTTTTTTATGTCACAGATTGATTTACATGGGGGGGAGCTCTTCCTTTGTCCACTAAAGGGCCTTTTTAAATAGTTCGTTGCTCAACAGACAATCCAAACTTGTACTTTTCATTGCAAACAGCTTTATCCTGCAAACACCCAGCAACCCTGAGTGGGTTTAAAGAACTGCTTAGAGAACCTTCTTTCAGTCTTATCACTATTGTGTGTTCAGATCATGCTCACCAGTAACAAAAAAGCGGCATGTTCACTTACCAACAGCCCATTCCCAAGGTTCTAGATGGGGCTTTTCCCATCTCTTCCCATTTATGTCTAAAGTGAGGTGAACGTGAAACCGTGGCATATAAACTTGTTCCAGTGTAGCACTCCCCAGATACTTGCCTCATAACAATCCTGGCTGTTTGTTTTAGAAATGGTAATGTATCATTGTAACAAATTATACTTAAAAATCATTTAGTGTGAAATTGCAGATTAATCCCATAGGGACGGGGTATTAACAATCCCCCAGCCTTTTGGAGCATACAGATGGTGAATCTGGGATTTACAATAGGAACAATCGCTGATTACATGCCTGGGTGTAACGGACAAAAAGACCTCCACAACTTGGGCCTGGAGAATACGGTGGAGGTCCTAGCGCCTGACTTGTTTGGGACCCTCGGGTCCCTAAGAATGTGTGTTTCATCACCTTGCATTTGTGAAATTCTGTGGTCTGTTCTGTGAGCTTTGAAACCTACCAAGTGCGTATATAGCAATGTTCTTTCAGTGTGCTTAGCTTTAGTGCTTAGATTCCATTCAAATTTGTTTAAAGAGCAACTGCACAGTGGAGGAGGCAGTGAGGGTTTGGTAGATGTGCTCTGCTGATAGTTCATTATCAAAACCAATACCTGCAGATTCACTAATCATCAGGAAGGAAGTTGCCATGCATTGCATGAGCTGGGATGTGTTGATTGCCTCAAAAATTAATCTGCCCTTGAGATGAAAAGGACTGACTCTGAAGTACAATTCTCCTGATTTTGAAACTGTCACTTGCCTGAGTCACTGTAAACTCCATGACATGCTTGATGTTGAGAATGAAAATGGCACGCTTCTACACACAATCTTGAACGCCGATTACTTTACAGTAGTGGCCAGCCAGTATGTGCTGGAGACTGAAATAACCAAGTAATAAGTCTGTTTCCATTTAAATAATTTAATTTTTTAAAGAAACGGTGTCTCATTACCCAATTGTTCACTAACAATTTAAATCAGAGAATAACCATTTCGATAGTAATTTAAGTTCAAATAAGTTCTTCTCCCAATCTCTGTTTGATTTCAGATGCAAAGATGAGAAATAGCTTTGCAATCAGGAGAATACATTCTCAGAGAAAAACACACTTCCCCTGGCCTTTTTCAGGGTTTCTCAAGAAACAAATCGTTTATTCTAATGAACTGTTGTTTATCCTAAATACTCTTTTTCCACCCACCTTTTTGACGTAGGGCTCACAGCAAAATAAAAGTACAGGCGATGTTGCACCTGAATGGCTGGCAGGCTGAAGACAGAGCTTCGTTTCCTTTTAGGGATACAGCCTCCACCCTGGTTTTATGGCTTATCCCTGAACCCAGCCAGGGATTTGGGACAGCGTTGGACCAGCTGAGTGTTAATGACAATGTCCTCTCTATTGGACCAATTAATTATCCTCCCAGAAGGGTTTTACAGCTCTGTCTTGAGAAGATGCTTGTAAGCTTCTCAGGGTAATTCTAGAGGTGATGTGCAACTGGTCCTCATTTCAACTGTGTCTCTCAGGCACTGGGTCTTTCAGGCACCAGGTTTGGATAACATCTTGTTCAGAATGACCAGGGTAGCCTTTATTGTCATGGTTATCAATGACATTTATGACATTGTGCAGCAAGATTTATTCCCTGGAAAAAGTCTGTTTCTATCAGGTTTAAAACATACATTAAAGTATCGAACAAAACATACAGTTGTTGGTACATAGCTTAAAAAAGCAAGGAGTGGTCAAAGCTGAACAAATTTAGGTTATAACCCAAAGTATAAAACAAGTATCTGTGAGTAAATGCTGCTTAAAGAAATATTTACATGGAGGAGAAGAAACAAATATTTCTTAGAATCCCAATGTAGCCATATTTCTTATGCTACATTGGAACAAGTTTATATTTATTATAAAACAAATATCTCTTATAAAAGAGTTTATAAATATTCCTTATAATGTAGATGCTCCTTCCCCTAGGAAGTGGAGGCTAATTTTCCCTTCACTCCTTCCCTTCACTGTTTGGCTGGTCTTGGTGACCGGCCTCCAAAGAACAGAGTGTGGAGAGGAATAAAAAGTAGCTTTGCAGTGGACAGGTTGGCACACATGACCTTGACCAGGTGATAAAGGTTAAGGTCAGCAGTGGTGTCAGTGGCTCTTATGCTTCCCCGGTAAATGATGAAGGCACAGAGGTGCTTCACTTCCATGCTATTCTTCCCCAAAATCTATAACCCCAGTCAACTCATGAGGAAAAACATCAGACAACCCCAAGTTGAGGCACATTCTACAATAGACCGGACCAACACACTCCAAAATTGTCAAGGTCATGAAAAACAAGGAAAGCAGGAGACACTGTCCCAGACCAGAAGCGACTGGGCGGGCATGACAGTGAAATGCAATGCAGTGCCCTGGGTTGGATCCTGCAGCAGGAAGGTGGTAAAGTCCAAATCAAGTCTGGAGTTTAGATAGGAATGTACCAAAGTGGATGTCTTACTTGTGAGAAATGTACCATAGTCATGTGAAATGATGGACGGGAGTGATGGGAGGGGAAGTCAGGTGCGAGGCATTTGGGAACTCTCTGTATTTTCTCTGCAACTTTTCTGTCATTCTAAAATCATTCAAAACCAAAAAGTATATTTCATCAAGAAAATGATACATCCATGTTCTAAGCGTATACCCAAAACAATGGAAAGCAGGATCTCAAAGAGATATTTACATATTCATGTTCATAGCAGCATTATTCACAATAACCAAAAGTGGAGGCAGCCCAGCAACCCAACTGCCCATCAACAGATGAATGGATAAACACAATGTGGCACCTCCATGCAATGGAATATTATTCAGTCTTAAGGAAATTCAGGCACACTCAAGAGCATGGATGAACTTTGAAGATGTTACACGAAGGGAAATAAACTAGTCACAAAAAAGACAGACTGCATTATTCTACGTAGATATGCAGAGTAGTCAGATTCAGAAACAGAATGGTAGTTGTCAGGGGGTTGGGGGAGAGGAAAAAAGGGGAATGCTTGTTTAACAGCTATAGAGTTTCCAGTTTTCAAGATGAAAAACTTCTGGAGATCTGGTGACAAGGTGAATGTAACACTAATGAACTGTACACTTAGAATGGGTAAGTTGGTAAATTTTGTTAGGTGGTTTTGTTTTTTACCACAATTAAATCAAGGAAATGAAATAACAATTATACAAGTTAGGAAAACCTTTGCTTACCATGAGAAAGGCCTATGGCAAAGTTCTCAGTCTTGGTGTTAAAGACATTTGGGGCTGGATCATTCTTTGTTTGGGGGCACTTTCTGAGCATTGTGGGATATTTAGTGGCTCCCTGGGTTCTAGCCACTAGATGTTAGATGTTGCCCTCATCATGACGAGCAAAACTATCTCCAGATAATGATAAACGTTCCTTGGGGCTCAGGAGCAAAATTGCCCCCAGCTTAGAACCACTGGCCTTAGAACACTGGAGAGGAAACAAAACAGATTTTTTTTTTTAAATTACTAAATTGGCTAGATTTTCATAGTCTAATATGGTAGCATTAACCCATAGGGGGCTGTGTAAATTTAAAATAAAATTTATTGGCCAGGCATAGTGGTTTATGCCTGCAATCTCAATGCTTTAAGAGAGTGAGGTGGGAAGATTGCTTGAGCCCAGGAGTTTGAGACCAGCCTGGGCAACTGAGAGATTGTTTCTACAAAAATTAAAAAATTAAAAATAGTTGGGCATGGTGGGAGGTTCCTGTAGTCCCAGCTACTTGGGAAGCAGAGGTAGGAGGATCACTTGAGCCCAGGAGTTTGAGGTTGTAAGGAGCTGTTATTGTACCACTGCACTCCAGACTGGGTGACAGAGCAAGACCCTGTCTCAAAAGAAAAACTGGCCAGACATGATGGCTTATGCCTGTAATCCCAGCACTCTGGTAGGCTAAGGTGGGGGGATCACTTGAGGACAGGAGTTCTAGACTACCCTGGCCAACATGATGAAACCCTATCTCTATTAAAAATACCAAAAAAAAAAAAAAAAAATAGCCAGGTGTGGTAGCATATGCCTGTAATCTCAGCTATTTGGGAGGCTGAGCCAGGACAATCGCTTGAACCTAGGAGGCAGAGGTTGCAGTGAGCAGAGATCGTACCACTGCACTCCAGCCTGGGCAACAGAGCATGACTCTGTTTCAAAAAAAAAGAAAAAACTGCTTTTGTATGTGAAGAAAAATAAGTTATTGCCTCATTTCATATACAAAGGTAAATGCTAGAAGGGTTTAGAAGACAAGGATTAATATCAATCCGAAACAATATATAATATAGAAGAATATTGGGTAGGACTTGTTAAAGAAGATCCTTGGCTGAGCGCGGTGGCTCACGCCTGTAATCCCAGCACTTTGAGAGGCTGAAGCGGGCGCATCATGAGGTCAAGAGATCCAGACCATCCTGGCCAACATGGTGAAAACCCGTCTCTACTAAAAATACAAAAATTAGCCGGGCATGGTGGTGGGTGCCTGTAATCCCAGCTACTTGAGAGGCTGAGGCAGGAGAATCGCTTGAACCCAGGAGGCGGAGGTTGCAGTGAGCCACGATCGTGCCACTGCACTCCAGCCTAGGCAACAAAGCAAGACTCCATCTCCAAAAAAAAAAAAAAAAAAAAATCACCCCTGTAATCCCAGCACTTTGGGAGGCTGAGGCGGGCAGATCACAATGTCAGTAGATCTAGACCATCCTGGCCAACATGGTGAAACCCCATCTCTACTAAACATGCAAAAATTAACTGGGCATGGTGGTGTGTGCTTGTGGTCCTGGCACCTGGGAGGCTGAGGCAGGAGAATCGCTTGAATCCAGGAGGTGGAGGTTGCGGTAAACTGAGATTGTGCCACTGCACAGCAGCCTGGGTGACAGAGCGAGACTCTGTCTCAAAAAACAAAAAAAGACAACAAAAAACTATACCCATAATGAATTGTCTGTAATTCCCAGAGTCAGTTTCTTTATTGTGGAATCGGGACTTAACACATGCAAAGCAATCTGAGTACAGAATACCTTCTAGGTTTTTATCCTAGATCTTTTACAGTTTTCTCCCCTTACCAAATTTAATGGAAATTAACTCACAGACTGTCTTTGTAATACACACTGAAAGATGTCTATGCACTTGGGTTCCATTGGTTTGTCTGATGTTGAAATGAATTACTTAATTAAAACAGCAAGTGTCATGGGCACAAAAACAGAACATCCTTGCATTTCTGTTCCCACCAGCTGAGTTGAATTCTTATGAGCTGCCTGTATTTGTTGGTGGGAACAGAAATGCACGGATGTTCTAGGGAGCCTGTTTCTCAAACTTGCCAGTGTCCTTAGGTCCCCTGGGGATCTTATTAAAAAGCAGATTCTGATTCAGTTAAGTCTGGGAGAGGATCTGGGGTTTTTCATTTCTAAGTGCTCCCAGAGGGTACTGATGCTGCTGGCCCCAGACCTAAGGTAAGAAAGTTCTAGAAGGTCTACTGTTTTTGACAGTTCAGCATGCCTGGTAGCATCAGTGTGTCCAACAGGGTATGGAAAGCAGTAACGAGTCAGGGTTTCATTCATAGAGGTCAGTTAAGAAAGTCTATTCCTTATTGCTTCAGTTATTCCTGGGGAGTAATAAACCACCCCAAACTTAGTGGCATAAAAATCACCCTTTTATTCTCACCAACTTGGTGAGCAAGGAATTCAGAAAGTGTATAATGGTTGGTTAGGTGTGGTGGCTAATGTTTGTAATCTCAACACTTTAGGAAGCTGGGGCAGGAGGATCCCTTGAGCCTAAGAGTTTGAAATTAGTCTGGGAAACATAGTGAGACCCTGACTCAAGAAAAAGAAAAAAAGAAAGTGTTCAACAGAGCTGGCTTGTCTTCAGTCCTCAATATCTGGGGCCTCAGCGGGGAAGACCCCAAGGCTGGGGTGGGAGTGACTCGATAGTTGATCTCAAGTCATCCTAAGACAGACTCACTGTCATGCCTGACTCCTGGACTCGGGGGACTGGAGGATGAGGCCACTTGACCAGAACGCCTACAGGTGTCCTTTCCATGCGCTGGGCTTTCTTACAGCTTGGTGGCCTCAGGGGCCAGATCCTGCAATGGAAGCTCTGTCTTTGATCTAGCTCCAGAAGCCACACAGTGTCCCTTCTGCCACACTTTGTTGGTTACAAGCGAGTCACAAGCCACCTAGATTCAAGGGAGAGACGTACACTCTACCTATTGATAGGGGAGTGGCAAGGTATAGAACAAGTAGGATGGGAGATACTGTTGTGAATATCTCTGGAAAATCTAATCTGCCAAACTTATTTTATAAGCTGCCCCTGCCATGATTAAGATACTTTTGACAAAACACCACACCTCTTCAACATGTCTCTTAGATATTAAAATTGTCTAATTGATAATAGGGTCTAAAATTCTGCTCAGGGAGCCAAGAGTGAAGATAATGGGTGAACACTGATTTCTTTCTATATCTGTCACCTTATCTGAGAAAGCCTCAGATCCCATTTCTTTTTTTTTTTTTTTTTTTTTTAAATTTATTTTTAAGTTCCAGGATACATTTGCAGAAAGTGCAGGTTTGTTACATAGGTACACATGCCATGGTGGTTTGCTGCACTATCAGCCAATCACCTAGGTTTTAAGCCCTGCATACATTAGGTATTTGGCCTAATGCTCTCCCTCTCTTTTCCCCACTCTCCGACAGGCCGTGGTGTATGATGTTCCCCTGCCTGTGCCCATGTGTTTTCAATGTTCAGCTCCCACTTATGAGTGAGAACAAGTGGTGGTTGGTTTTCTGTTCCTGTGTTAGTTTGCTGAGGATAAGGCTTCCAGCTTCATCTGTGTCCCTGCAAAGGACATGATCTCATTCTTTTTATGGGTGCATGGTATTCCATGGTGTATATGTGCCATATTTATCTAGTCTATCATTGATGGGCATTTGGGTTGGTTCCAAGTCTTTGCTATGGTGAATAGTGCTGCAATAAACATACGTGTGCATGTGTCTTTATAGTAGAATGATTTATAAACCTTTGGGTATACACTCAGTAATGGGATTGCTGGGTCAAATGGTATTTCTGGTTCTAGATCCTTGAGGAATTGCCACACTGTCTTCTACAATGGTTGAACTAGAACAAGCAATGGGAAAAGGATTCCCTATTTAATAAATGGTGCTGGGAAAACTGGCTAGCCATATGTAGAAAACTGAAACTGGACCCCTTCCTAAAAACATCTTATATAAAAATTAACTCAAGATGATTAAAGGCTTAAGTGTAAAACCCAAAACCATAAAAACCCTAAAAGAAAACCTAGGCAATACCATTCAGGACATAGGCAGGGGCAAAGACTTCATGACTAAAACACCAAAAGCAATTTCAACAAAAGCCAAAATGGACAAATGGGATCTAGTTAAAGAGCTTTTGCACAGAAAAAAAAAAAAAAAGCTAGCATCAGAGTGAACAGGCAACCTACACAATGGGAGTCTCGCTCAGTTGCCCAGGCTGACGTGCAATGGCGTGACCTTGGCTCACTGCAAGCTCCGCCTCCTAGGTTCACGCCATTCTCCTCCCTCAGCTTCCTGAGTAGCTGGGACTACCGGTGCCCACCACCACACCCGGCTAATTTTTGTGTTTTTAGTAGAGATGGGGTTTCACCTTGTTAGCTGGGATGGTCTCAATCTTCTGACCTTGTGATCCACCCACCTCGGCCTCCCAAAGTGCTGGATTACAGGCGTGAGCCACTGCACCCAGTCAGTTCTCATTTCTTTAAGGCTTACCCAAGACCATCCTTGATAGCAGTTCTTCGGTATTGGGTAAAAGCCCTGTCTAGAAACTATTTTCTGTGGTCCAAGGAGGCTGCTATCTGAGGCCCTGTCAGCATGCAGCTGTGCTTACCTGAAGAGGCGAATCGGAATTCTCGGGCACAACCTGGTGGCCTGTCTGTGCCTATCCAGGCGTCCTTGTCATCCACCAGGTGAATGATTCCATCACTGTCCAGTGGCCCAGGGCTCTGGCAGTTTGTGTGTTTCTAGATCATTTCCTGCTGCATCCCCTCTCCCTACTTCCATGCTGTCTGTCACCCCTTCTTGGTCTCTCTTCTCCCATTCCCAGGCTAGTGGGTCTTGGAAAACACCATTCCTCCACATGGGGGATAAGGAAGGAACTCTTCGTCCATGCTACCCCACATTCTATTGGTTACAAGTGAGTAACAAGCCACCTAGATTCAAGGGAGGGAATTAGACTCTACTTTTTTTTTTTTTTTTTTTTTGAGACAGCATCTCACTCTGTCATTCAGTCTGAAGTGCAGTGGTGCATTCTTGGCTCACTGCAACCTCCGCCTCCTGGGTTCAAGCGATTCTCCTGCCTCAGCCTCCTGAGTAGCCGGGATTACAGACATGCCACCATGCCCGGCTAATTTTTGTATTTTTAGTAGACATGGGGTTTCTCCATTTTGCCCAGGCTGGTCTCAAACCCCTGGAATCAAGCAATCCACCCACCTTGGCCTCCCAAAGTGCTGGGATTACAGGCATGTGCCACCATACCCAACCTAGACTCTATCTTTTGATGGGGGAATGGACAAGGTTTAGAAGAGCAAGTGGAATGGGAGGCACTATTGTGACCATCTTTGGAAAATCTATTCTGCCAAACTTATAAACTTTCCCCCCACTCTATGATTAAGATACCTTTGACAAAATACACCTCTTCAATACATCTCTTAGATATTAACACTGTTATTACATTAGAGTGTAAAATCTTGCTCAGGGAGCAAGGATGAGGAGGGAATTCTTTCTTTATGCTACAGTATAATGTGCCCCAGGTTCTGTAGTTATTTATTTATTCATTTATTTATTTATTTATTTTTTGAGACGGAGTCTCCTTCTGTCACCCAGGCTGGAATACAGTGGCTCGATCTCAGCTCACTGCAACCTCTGCCTCCCGGTTCAAGCAATTCTCTGCCTCAGCCTCCTAAGTAATTGGGATTATGGTCACCTGCCACCATGCCTGGCTAATTTTTTTGTATTTTTACTAGAAACAGGCTTCACCATCTTGGCCAGGCTGGTCTTGAACTCTTGACCTTGTGATCCACCTGCCTTGGCCTCCCAAAGTGCTGGGATTACAGGTGTGAGCCACTGTGCCCGGCCTTCTGTAGTTATTTTTAAAAGGAAGAAAAAGTGCCGGCTGGGCACGGGCGGCTTACGCCTGTAACAACTGCACTTTTGGAGGCTGTGAGTGGATCACCTGAGGTCAGGAGTTTGAGATCAACCTGGCTAACATGGCAAAACCCTGTCTCTACTAAAAATGCAAAAATTAGCCAGGCGTGGTGGCAGGTGCCTGTAATCCCAGCTACTCAGAAGGCTGGAAGCAGGAGAATCACCTGAACCCAGGAGGCAGAGGTTGCAGTGAGCAGAGATCGTGCCACTGCACTCCAGCCTGAAAGAGAAAACTGTCTCAAAGAAAAGAAAAGAAAAAGTGCCTCTTCTGCCTGATGTGGTGTCTCTAAAGTGCTTTTTTCTAGAATTCAATTCAACTTAAAAATATTCTGGTCACTCGTAACTTAACAATAGCCATAATAATAACTAGCAGTTATTGACTTTGCTCAGTGCTGGGTCCTGTCCTAAATGCTTTCTATATATTAACTCTTTTTAGACTCCCCAAAAGTATTTTAGGTTGATTGCATTGTTTGATATACCAGTTAGAATTATTTAAAGCTCAGAAGAAGGATGGTGATAGCTAAAAAGTCCCATCGCAGGTGCTTCACTATTGTCAAGATGTTTTGGTCTCTGAGTAAAATTCTGAGAATAATCATAGGGGATCATAACATATATATCAAAATCAACTAAAAATAACCACATATACATGATATATGTGTGTGTGTTATGCATATGTGATTTACCTTAGTTTTTTAAAATTGGGGTGAAATTCTCATTACTGTAAAATTAGGTATTACAAAGTGAACAATTCAGTGGCATTTGGTGCATTCACAATTTTGTGCAAGCAACATGCATTAATTCTTAATCCTTACAACAAGCCTATGAGGGAGATGCTGTCAGTTTATTTTATCTTATTTTTTAAGAGATGGTGTCTTGCTTATGTTACCCAAGCTGGTCTTGAACTCCTGGGCTCAAGCAGTCCTCCCACCTCAGCCTCCCAAAGTGCTGGCATTACTGGTGTGAGCTGCTATACCTGGCTTCAGTTTCCCTTTTAAACTGATGAGACAACTGACACCCTGTGAAGTTACAGAATAGATCACAGAGCTAGGCTGTGATAATGCTGGCTCTGAACTTTTTGTTCCTTTCCCTTTCTGCATTTCATGCTTTTTAATAAACCCAAAACAACAGTGAAATTATAAAAATAACATCTCTAAAAAGGGATTTTCTTCTAATGTGTTTCCTCTGTTTTGCAGAGACATATCTTTTTACCTGTATTTTCGCTAAATATTGTATCACAAGTATTTTCTTTTTTCCAGCTGTATTTGAGGTGTTATTGACACATAAAATTGTATGTATGTAAAGTGTACAATGTGATGTTTTGATATACAGGTATTTTGTGGAATGATTAGCATGATCAAGCTAATTAACACATTCTTGAAATTCGCAGAGAGAGTAGATCTTCAATGTTCTCACCACACATGAAAAGTGGTAACTGTGTAAAGTGTTGAGACTTTTGTTCCTAACAGTTATAGTACATCAGCTCTCAGAAAAATAAAATCACTTTTCTTTTCTTTTCTTTTTTTTTTTTTGCAAATCTATATTTTTAGGAACCTCCTTTCTTCATATGCAAAAACTCTCTTAATTGGATGGTATTTTCAGTTTTGTACCTGATCTTCTGTTCCACGTGTTTATTGTATATATCTGTGTAGTTTATATGGGTGAGTATGCCCTAGATTGAAAAACAGCCTATGGCCCGCTGCTTGTTTTTATAAATAAAGTTTTATTGTACAGCCATGTTCATTAGTGTACAATATTGTCCATGGCTGCTTTTCAGCCACAAGAGCAGAGTTGAGTAGTTGTAACAGAGCCCTTTATGACCTGGAAAGCCTATAAAATATTTCCCATCTAACTCTTCCCAGAAAAATTCTGCTGAACCTTGCCTTAGGTAGGATTGCTTTCTCTCTCTTGGGCTTAGGAAGGCGAACAGAGAGGGAGAGAATCTTTCCAAGGGAGGCTCTGGAAAGAACAGATTAACCAGTCATCTCAATGGGTGCTGAGATGAATTTTTGACTACTCAGGGATTGTGAGCTAACCTTTTGTTACTTCGTATGCTAGAAAATGATTCAAAGAAGGCTTAAATGCAGGTGGTTGAAATAGCTTGTAAACCAGGAGCTGCCTGTAGATCTTTTGGTTCCTGCCTTCCCTGAATAATGGCTTTTCCTTTCACTCATTCAACTAATAATAATTAACCACTTGCCAGTGCATGTTCTTATCATGATGCTGTGCTCCTTAAAAACAATTCAACCTCATACATCATGTGCCAATTATTATGCCAGTGATTATGCCGAGGCCTTGACAATAGAGCCTCCTACACACTTGGACGATAGTATGCATTGGTTCCTAGAATTCCACGTAGTGATCAAGGCTAAGCCCGGGGGGTGCAGCTGTGGACAGGACAGCCATAGTCTCTGCTTTCGAGGAATTTATGGGGGAGGAGGCAGATGAGGAGTAAGTAAACAAGTGAATGGCAAGATAGTTTCAGACAACACAGTGGTGCCCCGGATTGGGGGCCTGGGACAGAAAACAAACATTTGTGGCAAAACTGGTGAAATCTGAATCAAATCGGGAGTCTAGTTAATGGTAACGTTAATTTCATTTCTTAGTTGTTCCCAGTGTACTGGGTTAAGTGAGATGCTAACATTAGGGGAAACAGAGAGGGTATGTGGAACCGCCTGCACTGTGTTTGTAAACTCTCTGTAAGTCTAAAACTATTCCAAATGAAATGTGTGTGTGTAGATACGTGCATGAAAACATGCACACGCACATACGTGTATACATACACACATGAAGCTGGCTATACTTTTCAGTATTTTTTAAGCAATTACTTAAATGGTACTGTTGTTATTATAAAATTTTTAATAGCAACAGACATACCATTTGGCTAACGATGTATATCCGAGTGTGCCTGATGGGCACATGTCTCGCAAGGTTACTCCTGTGCTTTAGAAGCTAAGGAACTTCCCACTTCCTCATTTAATAACTGGATTCGTAAGGGCTTCGTAAGCTTGAGTGACCCATGCTTTGTTACCAGGTCTATTCCAGTGACCCCTACCAAGACCCCTGTCCCAATTCGTATATCAGAGAAAAATGAAATCTATTTCAGGAACCATCAGTCCTCATTATCTCTAATTGGGTCTGGCGGCTGGAGACAGGCCTCATTATTTTTAATTGGGACCCGTAGTTCTAGAACGAAACACCACCCAGTTTCATGCAGATCATGCCTGGATATTTGCTTGCAAGTTCAAAGTGAAATTGCATTGTGGGATTTCCAGGAAATCACACTATTTTTCTGCCCCCTTTTTCCCCCAGCTAACTTTACAGTCATAGTCTTGGGCTATCAGACTAAAAATAATATTTGAATGGGGACCGTCCGTGTTTATGTCGGAGGAGTTTTTAGCATCTGGGTGGTGGTCGTGTAGATTTTTCTTTCAAAATTAATGAATATGATAATATGCAGCAATTTGACAGATTGCTCACTTAAGTATCATTTACATACTGCTTTGGGCATGGCGTTACGCCACGGATAAATTTCCCTTGCTTAAAGACACTCATTTTTGCTAATTTTTCTAATTTACTATAAAACAGGCAATCCTTCACAAATATATATGTTTTCCTGATTTTTCATTGTTATCCTGATGTTGCTAAAATCGGTCAGCACCAGAAGTAGGAAACGCATCTTAGAAAATCCATAGCGGAGTCTGTCTTCACTCTTGATTAGAGTTTTTAGTTGTCCCAGCTCTCCTAATATTTTAACAATCCAAGGTAGCAACACATTCTCTTTTTAATTTTTAACATGCTCTTCATCCCACCACATAGACACTGACCTTTCTTTAACAAGCTTGAATGCTTTCCAAGGCCTTTTGAGGACTTGCTTCCACTAGAGGTAGAAGTTCTGAGATTTGGCATGGGCCGTATCCCTTGAGAGAGTAGGAGCAGACTAGGGTGCAGTGGGGCGGGGGTGGGGTGCTGAGAGCCTGAGACATTTTGCCAAACATTCAGACACAAAGTCTGGGCCCTTCTCGGAGCCAAGAGCTTCTTGTAAGAAAAGAAGACCACCCTGGAAGGAGGACTTCGGGAGCGGCAGCTTTCACTCTCTTTGCTTCCTCGGGGACACTTTTTAGACCTTTCAGGAAAGAGAAAAAGGCTGGGGCAGTCATTCCAGGGAATGTGAAAAGATGGATGGGGCAGTGGTCCATCCCTGCGGTTCTCCTGTGCAATTACTCTCCCTCCTGCAAACAGCTTGAAAATGTAGCTCCTGCATGACAGCTGGAGATAAGCTGCTTTTGTCTAATTTGTTCCTAATGCTTTTGCATTTAGTGCAATTCTGCAGTGTATATACAGCCTAACCCTCTCGTGCTTGAAATCTCTTTTTGTCTCCAGTCAAAGATCAGATTTTGGTGATGTGTGCCTTTGGGTAAGTTAAAATTTAACTCCTCTGTGCTTTCATTTCCTTAATTTGAGCACAAGAATAACATTATAACCGGATCTATCTTATGGGGTGTTGTAAGGAGCAAATGATTTAAAATGTATAAAATACTCCGGACAGTGTCTGGCAGAGAGCAAGTGCTGTATTGGGATTTGCTATTTACCAGAGAGCAGTAGGATTTTCATGAACCTCAGTCCAACTCCCAAGTTTAAGTTAGAATTGGTCGGCTTACTTGGAAAACAGTCTAGTATTTGGAAATCAAAAAGTTCTACGGTGATATGTCTACCAGACAGCTAGAATCCTCCAATAGTGGTCAGAGCCCAGAAACAGGAGATGGGAAGAAGAGCCCTTCTCTCCTGCCCTTTTCCCCAGGACCAGCTTTGTTTCATCCCAGGCTTGAGGCATTTTGGATGAAGGGGTCCTGCCTTCAGACACAAGCTCTTCTGGCCCTCCCTTGGAGCAGACGTCCTCATGTAGGGCCTAGGCCTGAGGCTGGAGACCAAGAGCTCCTTGTGGCCTCAGATGAAGTGCCCTTGTGGCCGTTCCTGTCAAGGTCATCCATCTGCAACTGCACTGTGCCCTGGTGCAGATTTTCATTTTTGTTTTTATTTTCTTAGAGACCAGAGTCTCGCTCTGTTGCCCACGCTGGAGTGCAATCCTAGCACACTGCAGCCTCAAACTCCTGGGCTCAAGTGATCCTCTTGCCTCAGCTTCCTGAATAGCTGAGACTACAGGCACATGCCACCACATCTGGCTAATAATTTAAAATTTTTATTGTAGAGATGAGGGTCTCACTATGTTGTCTAAACTGGTCTAAAAGTCTGGGGCTTAAGCAATCCTCCTGCCTTTCTTCCCAAGGTGCTAGGATTACAGGCGTGAGCTACCGTGCCCAGACTGGTGCAGATCTTAATGCACATTTTTCTACACAAATGTTCCCCAAAGGCCAAATTTGGTGCCAGGTTTTATATGCAGGTTGCCATAATTTGTATTATGACCACAATTCTATGAAAGTTTTCTTTGGACTTGTTAATTTAAAAAACAATTTAAAAAGGCCAGGTGCTGTGGCTCATGCCTGTAATCCCAGCACTTTGGGAGGCCGAGGTGGGTGGATCACCTGAGGTCAGGAGTTGAGACCAGCCTGGCCAACATGGTGAAACCCCATTTCTACTAAAAATACAAAAATTAGCCAGGTGTGGTGGCAGGTGCCTGTAATCCCAGCTACTTGGGAAACTGAGGCAGGAGAATCGCTTGAACCTGGGAGGTGGAGGTTGCAGTGAGCTGAGATCGCACCATTGCACTCTAGGCTTGGAGACAAGAGTGAAACTCAGTCTCAAAAAAAAAAAAAAATGTTCAGATGTTACCTAGAGGCCTTAGGGACCTTATGTTGCATTGTGTCCTCTCTGAGAACTCATGGATGCATGGATCATCCATTGCCTTCTCTTGCTTGCTTGTTCATTTCTGGTTTTCTCTCCTCCTCTGTAGGCCCCAGTCTCCTCTAAGGTTCTTTCTTTCTCCACCTTTGCCTTTTCAGTCTATTCCCTGCTGCCTTATTTGTCTCTAAGAGGTGCACTGAGACTGCAACCAGAAGCATACAGGAACACGTGACTGTGGGCAGCACGAGGAGAGGTCCTAAGTGTGTGCCAGGGCCTGGAGACAGATGGTTCCTGACTTGCGATGCTTCAACTTAGGATCTTCTGACTTTACAATGATGCGAAAGCAATACACACCCAAGCATGCTCCTCTACTTATGATGTGGCTACATCTGGATAAATCCATCATAATTTGAAAATATCAAGTGGAAAATGCACTTTGGACTTAGAATGTTTTCAGGTTACGATGGGTTTATCGGGATGTAACCCCATTGTTAAGGGGCACCTGTGGAAGTCACCCTCATGAACCCTCCTACCAACCTGGGGAAATTTCATTGATTCATTTTATTTGTTCTGAGTTTATTTATTTTAAATTTTATTTATTACTTATATATTTACTTATTTATTTGCTTATTTACTTGTTTATGTACTCATTATTTACTTATTTGTTTACTTTTCTTTTGAGACAGAATCTTACTCTGTCACCTAGGCCGGAGTGCAATGATGTGATCTCGGCTCACTGCAACCTCCACCTCCTGGGTTCAAGCGATTCTTCTGCCTCAGCCTCCTGAGTAGCTGGGATTACAGGCACGCACTACCATGCCCAGCTAATTTTTGTATTTTTTTTAGTAGAGATGGGGTTTCACCATGTTGGCCAGGCTGGTCTCAAACTCCTGACCTCAGGTGATCTCCCTGCCCCAGTCTCCCAAACTAGCTAGGATTACAGGCATGAGCCACCGCACCCAGCCCTACTTATTTGTTTACTTATTTATATGTTTATTTATTGTTGGTTGATTGACAGGGGTCTTGCTATGTTGCTCAGGCTGGTCTTAAACTCCTGGCCTCAAGCAGTCCTCCTGCCTCAGCCTCTCAAATAGCTGGGATTACAGGTGTGAGGCACCATGCCTGGCAAGGAAATAGATATTATTGTCCACATTGTTGTAGATGAGAAAATAAGGCTTAAAGAGGTTAAGCATCTAGGAAAGCCAGGACCAAATCCATTGAAATTGCCTGCTGAAGCTATTACACTTCTCACCAGCTCAAGCTTCCTTCTCCTTTTTAGCAGGGTATTTTTCTTGGCTGTGTATCTCGAAGCCTTTGTTTTACTTACAGATAGTTTCCTTCTTCTTATGTTTAGCATTCTTATTAGTTCTGTGATCAATTTTTTCTTCCTGGCTTGTTATTTTTGCTGCTTTTAAAATAAAAGCTTTGAGAGATAATTCACATACCATAAAATTTGCCCTTTTAAAATGTACAATACGTTGTAAAAGGGTAGTAGGTTTTAGTATATTCACAAAGTTATGAACTGTCACACTATTCAAGAACATTTCTGCTCCCCGCAAAGGAAACCCTGTACCCATTAGCAGTCTCTCCCTTTTCAGCACAGTCCCTGGCAACCAGTAATCTATTCTATCTCTACAGATTTTTGTTTCTATGGATTTGCTTATTCTGGAAATTTCATATAAGTGGCTTCTTTAATTTAGCGTAATATCTTTAAGGTTCATCCATGTTGTAGCATGTAGCAATACTTCACTCCTTTTCGTGGCTGTATAATAGTCCATTATAATAATATATCACATTTTATTTATCCGTTTGTCAGTTGATGAAAATGTGAGTGGTTTCTGATTTGGGGCTATTGTGAATAATGCTACTGTGAATATTGATGTTTCTGGGGAGGCCTCAGGGAACTTACAATCATGGCAGAAGGCAAAGGGGAACCTAGCATTTCACATGGCCAAAGCAGGAAGCAGGTTGGGGGAGTGCCATATACTTTGAAACAACCAGAGCTCACGAGAACTACCGTGATGACAGCACCAAGGGGGATGTTTGTTAAACTATAAGAAATTGCTCCCATGATTCAACCATCTCCCAGCAGGCCCCACCTCCAGCACTGGGGATTACATTTCAACATGAAATTTGGGTGGGGACACCAGTTCAAACCCTATCCCCACTCAAGCATACTCTTTATTTTCAGCTATTACAATCTGTTTATTCTTTTTTTAAAAACCTGGTATTTTGCCAGTTTTCAAAAATGCATTGACCTGTGAATTGGAATTGCATTAAGTCTATGTAAAATTAGTTGGGGGATGATTGACATTTTTAATAATATTCAGTCTCTTCACCAGGAATGCTGAAGCCATCTTTTATCTCTCTTAATAAAGTTTTATAATTTTCTTTATAAGGCTCCTATGCATTTCTTTCCAATGTTAGTGTTGGATATTTTATTGGCTATGTAGGTGACATTTTCTTCCCATTTTCTGTTAATAAATCAATAGGCAATTTAAAAAATGTGTTTGTCTTATATTCAGCTACTTTGCTGAGCTTTCTCATTAATTCTAGGGACTTTTGCATGATTTCCATTAGATTTTCTAAACATATCATTCTTTTATCTTCAATCCTCCATTTTTTCTTTCTTTCTTTCTTTTTTTTTTCTTTTTGAGACAGAGTCTTGCTCTGTTGCCCATGCTGGAGTGCAGTGGCACAATCATGGCTCACTGCATCCTCAAACCCCTGGGCTCAAGCAATCCCAATCCTCTTAATTTTTAAAAGCTTCAAGTGACACAGCAGTCAATGTTCCCTCTTATATGAATCCACTTTGCTGTCCCTTGATGTTGTCTGTCATGTCTCTTACTTCTACTTCTCCTTGTTCTTCCCAAGCCCTAAGACTCTCCTCCAGTCATAGACCTTTCCCTATTTAGCCCATTCCTTCTTCCTTACTTTTCAGTCCACCTTGACAACTTCATTTCCTTCTAATCCCTGTTACCACCACATCTTCTGGAATCATATTTGTATTCATTTAGAATGTTAGGGGAGAGAGAGAAGAAAACGAAAAAAGTTCAACTCAAACTGGCTTAAGTATTAGAGTATTAGACTGCACTTCTGAAAACTTGGCTAGATCACAGGGTTCAATACTGACATCAACACTTGGTCCTGAGCTCTCTCTCACCTCTGTTTTTCCTCTGGTGGTTATTCTCAGGCAGATTCTCTCCTTAAGATGGTCTCCATATACTATAGGCTAACTACCAACAGTTTAACAATTTCAGTAGAAAAAATAAAGACTTTTGTCTCCCAGAAATTAAAATAAAAAATCCAGAATGAACTGTCGTCAGAGTGCCTTGGGGCACTAGTTAATTAGTTAATTCCTGAACAATCCACTCTGGTTAAGAGGTGATGCAGAACTCTGATTGGCCAGGCCTGGGTCACATGCCCATTCCCCCATCAATTATTATGGTCAGATATGTTGCAGAACTCTGATTGGCCAAATCTGGGTCACATGCCCATTCCTGAACCAATTGTCACCATTGTAATAGGTGATAGAGGGCTCTGAGTAATGGTACTTTTTTTTTTTTTTTTGAGAGGAGTCTCGCTCTGTCGCCCAGGCTGGAGTGCAGTGGCATGATCTTGGCTCACTGCAAGCTCTGCCTCCCAGGTTCACGCCATTCTCCTGCCTCAGCCTCCCAAGTAGCTGGGACGACAGGCGCCTGTCACCAGGCCCGGCTAATTTTTTTGTATTTTTAGTGGAGACGGGGTTTCACCGTGTTAGCCAGGATGGTCTTGATCTCCTGACCTCATGATCTGCCCACCTCGGCCTCCCAAAGTGCTGGGAATACAGGCAGGAGCCACCGCGCCCGGCCGGGTCATGGTACTTCTTTGAAGCATGAAGTTGTCTAACATGGACTAAACATGGAGTTGGAGGCCTGGAGTCAAGGCAAAGGAAAACACACTTACTAGAAGAAGGGAGGCTGATGGGCAGACCAAAACAACAACCTACTACCCCATCCCAAAACTAAGACACTTCTAGAACCTCTTTTCTACCTTTCAGCCGGAATACAGTCATTTGAGGGAAGGAAGAAAGCACAGAGATAAATGACAATGACTATGATACGTTGTAACTTTTCATGTCCAGTTTTGCTTCTAGGGGTTAAGAAACCTGAAAGCATTTTCTCCTGTGATTTCCAGAGAGCAGGTTTTTTCCCCCTTTTTACTCTCAAAGAATTGAGACAATTGAAAGATACTAGCTTTATATATTCTTATAATTCAAATATGAGGAAGACCATAATTGTAGTAACAGCATGCCCACTCCTGGGGAACCATGCAGAGAAGTATCAGTGATAAATGTGAATCCCACCTCGATAGGGTGTGTTAGTCTGTTCTCATGCTGCTACTAAAGACTAATGCAAGGCTGGGTAATTTATAAAGAAAAGAGGTTTAATTGACTCACAGTTCCACATGGCTGGGGAGGCCTCACAATAGTGGTAGAAACCAAAGGGGAAGCAAAACACGTCTTACATGGCAGCAGGCAAGAGAGCATGTGCAGGGGAACTCCCCTTTATAAAACCATCAGGTCTCGTGAGACTTATTCACTATCACAAGAATGCGTGGGAAAGACCTACCCCCATGATTCAGTTACCTCCCACAGGGTCCCTCCCATCACACGTGGGAATTATGGGAGCTACAATTCAAGATGAGATTTGGGTAGGGACACAGCCGAACCATATCATAGGGGTTTGACTTCTTCTGGAACCCTGCTTTTGGGAGGAGTGAAACCTGTTATGTACTCATTTGTGATGACAGAAGCCTTAATCTGAGAGCAGTACAATATGCACAGACTTAGCTGATCAAACCATGAATTTTCCAACTCAGTAGACAGTTAGGATGTTTGGCAATGATTTTGAGATCTTTGCATGTGTATATGTGGATCTCTACATAGGTACAAAAAGCTCCCAGACTTCAGCAACAGTTTAATTTAGGGGTTGCCCGTATCAGAAACTGGAAAGCTAATAAAAAAAGGGAATGCCTCCCAAATGCTTAAACTCATTTATTTGATGGATTTCTTTGTTTGTTTTTGAGACAGGGTCTCGTTCTGCTGCCCAGGCTGGAGTACAGTGGCGCCATTATGGCTCACTGCAGCCTTTAACTCCTGAGCTCAAGCAATCCTCCTGCTTTGGACTCCCAAAGTGTTTGAATATACATATGAGCCACTGCACTCAGCCCTTAAAACCATTTAAAATACCAACCCCTCATCAAACGAGATACTTTCAAGCATTGTACTTTAACAACCTAGAAAAAAGAAGCTATAGGCTCAGTATTTCTCTTTCAACTAAAACTGTATAGCTTTAACAGATGGCAATTCATAGCGCAAAAAACAGACGTCTGAGGGCTGGCTTCTGACCACCCCTGTCTCTCCAAGGCCACATTTCCAGTCTGACCTCTCTTGGGTGTCTTGATCACATCCAAAGTTAATTTTCTGGCTGGGCATGGTGGCTCACACCTGTAATCCCAGCACTTTGGAAGGCCGAGACGGGCAGATCACTTGAGGTCAGGAGTTTGAGAGCAGTCTGATCAACATGGTGAAACCCCGTCTCTACTAAAAGTACAAAAATTAGCTGGTGTGATGGCACATGCCTGTAATCCCAGCTACTCAGGAGGCTAAGGCAGGAGAATCACCTGAATTGGAGGTGGAGGTTGCAGTGAGCTGAGATTGTGCCACTGCACTCCAGCCTGGGTAACAGAACAAGACTTCATCTCAAAAAGATTTCTTTTTCCTTGCTTTCAGCTTCATTTTCTGCTTCAAGTCCATCCCTTCCTTCCCTCTCTCCTTTCTTCATCTCCCCTCCCTTCAATCTTCCTCTTCCTTCCTTCCTTCCCTTTTTCTTACTTCAAAGATTTGGATTATAAGTGGCTGATGGGGCTTAGTGCCCTGGAGGCAGGGCGCTTTATGGAATATAGAGGGGCTTGGAGGGCGGTTCTGTCTGAGCTTCACGGTTGCCAAGAGCCACATGATTAGATTTTGGATATCATCTCCAAGTAAGGATATGTGTGTGTGTGTGTGTGTGTGTGTGTGTATAAAATAATTATAATATATATTATATATATATATAATAATATATATATTATATATATATATATATATAAAATCACAAAGAAACACCAATGAGACTGAAAGAAGGTAACCATGGTTCAACTTACAGCATTTCAACCTGTAGTGCAGTGGTCCCCAAGCTTTTTGCCACCAAGGACTGGTTTTGTGGAAGACCATTTTTCAACAGACCAGGGCAGGGAGGGGCGGGGGTGGTTTTGGGATGAAACTGTTTCACCTCAGATCATCAGGCATTAGATTCTCATAAGGAATGTGCAACCTAGATCTCTTGCATGCACAGTTCACAATAGGGCTCACGCTCCTGTGAGAATCTGCTGCCGCTGATCTGACAGGAGGTGGAGCTCGAGGGTAATGCTTGCTTACTCACTACTCACCTCCTGCTGGGTGGCCCGATTCCTAACAGGCCATGGAACAATACTGGAGGTTGGGGACCCTTGCTGTAGTGTACCAAGAATTTATTATTAGATTATGAATTCTGGAATTATCTTGAAGAGCACAGTTACATTACTTTGTGTTTGGTTTTGTGTTTAAAGTTATAACTTACTAAACATAAACAATTGTTCTAACAAAACCCTAATAATCAACTGAGATCTTGTGACTGCATACGTGGCTGTCTACGTAGATATGGAAAGCTCCCCAGTCCTCAGCAAGGGTTCAATCTAGGGCCTGTCTGTATCAGAAACCAGAAAGCTATGAAAAAAAGGGGAACTGTACCCCAAGTGATTGGGGAATGTTAATAAAACACTAATAATTAATAGGGGTTTGTTAGAATAATTGTTTACTTTCAGTAAGTTATAACTAAGTAGGGTATCATTATTCCATTTGACAGATGGGGATACTGAGACACAGAGAGGCAAGGTGACTTGTGCAAGGTCACAGAGCTTGTGGAACTGGGATTTGAACCCCAGGGAGTCTGGCTTTAGAAGTCTCCAACCACCATGTTATGTGGACTGTGACAAAAGAGAAATGACTGTGCTTCTGTTTTTGGCATTGCCTTGTGGTTTACACTGCCTGAAATGTCAGAAAACTTGAGTGGCCCAGGCCCCCCTCGACCTCTGGAAGGTCCTGAGTAGAAGGTAAAAAAGCAAGTAACTATATTCCTGCTCAGAAGGAGCCTACAATTCAAGTGGAGACAGAATGAAATTCAAATTAAGTAAACTATAATAATTCATAGAATATAAAATGTTGCAGCACAGCATGTCTAATTTGGATACCTTTGGGGACTCTGACCCGCCAGATGAGTTTTGGTTGCAGACACAGCCAAACCATATCAGCTACTGAAACAGAAACTCCAAAAGGCAGAGCCTCAAAGAAGGTAAAACCTATTTCCCTCTCCCATTAGAGGCAGGTAAGTTGTCCAGTGTTGGTAGGTATCTGTTCCGCCACACTATCCAGGATCACAGATACCTTCCATCTTGTTGTTCTGCTATCTCCTAGGAGTTGTCCTTGTCTGCATGATCAAAACCAGTTTACCACAAGATATATTAATATAATCCAACCAATAGGAAGGGGAACAGTGAGGGGTAGAAGCCAAACAATTTCCTTTTAAAGAAAGAGATATAGGGCCGGGCATGGTGGCTCATGCTTGTAATCCCGCACTTTGGGAGGCTGAGGTGGGCGGATCACTTGAGGTCAGGAGTTCAAGATCAACCTGGCCAACATGGTAAAACCCTGTCTCTACTAAAAACACAAAAATTAGCCAGGTGTGGTGGTGGCACCTGTAATTCCAGCTGCTCAGGAGGCTGAGGCACAAGAATAGCTTGAACCCGGGAGGCAGAGGTTGCAGTAAATCGAGATTGTGCCACTACACTCCAGCCTGGGCAACAGAGATACAGAATGTACACTCTTCACTCTACTCACATCCCATTGGTGAGAACTGGGTCACATGGCCATACCTGACTGCAAAGGAGCTTGGGAAATGTAGTTTGCAGCTGGACAGTCACGTGCCTGGCCAACAGTTGTGGAAGGGGGTATATTCCTAAAAAGAAAAGGCGGAACAGGCCACATGAAGTCCCAGCTGTTTGCAACATGAAGTTAAGTGAAAAGAGAGATGTATTTTCTACTGGTGAAAGACCTTAGAAAGGATCACAGCTGACTACAGCTTACCTGTCTAGCCACCACTTGCTTCTAGGTACCCTGTACTCCACTGTAATCTAAACGTTGGCTGATTTTTCTGCCAATTTTCTAGTTCCCTTTGCCTCAAATCATTTCCTACCCCATCCTTCAGGGACCATCTCAAATATCCCCTCCTGCATGAAGCTTCAGATGGTTCTTGACCCTGGCAGCCATTTTGCTCATCTCTTTCCCTTGCCCTGGTATGTTGGTGACGTGTATTTTTGCCTCACCCAATCATATTGCATTTTTATGCTCTTCAGTCATGTTTCTATATTTCCTGCCTCCTGTAGGGTAGTTGCTTAATAAATGGGAGTAGCTGACTTTGTCCCCACTTCCATTTAAATCAGTAGTAGTGTGTTTGTGATGGGCCAGGAATCATGCTACACTCATGGGTTAATTACCTCATTTAATCTAAAGACAACCCTGCAAGGTAGGAAATATCATTTGCTCCCATTTCACAGACATAGAAACTGAGGCTTAGCAGGATTCAAACACTTTCCAAAAACCACTCAGTGAGGAAGTTGTGGAGAGAGACCTCACACTCAGCTTGTTGGATTCCAGAATTCTCAGGCCTCTGACCCTAGAGCCTGTCCTTATTTCTTGAAGTGAATTGATAAAGTCTTGTCCTTTTGCGGGGAGGCAATAGGGTTCCTGTTATGATGCTCAAGCTTACAGGAGGCTTTCAAAATCTTTTATATTTTTCCGTAAGAGAAGAGTTTTTTCCTAACACCGTATTGCTTCATATGTAAATTTTTAGGAGGAAAGAAATGCTTCTCATTAATAAATTAACATTTCCGGCCAGGTGCAGTGGCTCATGCCTGTAATCCCAGCACTTTGGGAGGCCAAAGTGGGTGGATCACTTGAGATCAGGAGTTGGAGACCAGCCTGGCCAACATGGTGAAACCCTGTCTCTACTAAAATTACAAAAATTAGCCAGAAGTAGTGGCAGGCACCTGTAATGCCAACTACGCAGGAGACTGAGGCAGGAGAATTGCTTGAATGTGAAGGCGGAGGTTGCAGTGAACCAAGATAGCACCATTGCACTGCACTCCAGCCTGGGCAACAGAGTGAGCCTACTCCTCAAAAAAATAAAAATAAGTTAACATTTCGACTTTTAAGCTATTGTTATGCTTAAAAGACTACAGAGAATGTTTGGAGTGGCAAAGGCCTTGATGAACAAAATTCTAACCTAGAAACCATTAAGAAAAAACCTCTGACAAAATTTATGTACAAATTGAAAACAAATTTTGAAAAATCCTAAATAACGTCAAAGGGCAAGAAACAAACTGGGATGATTATTTGTAGCACATGACAAACAACTAATTGCCTTAAGATGTAAAGAGCTCTTGGAAATAAATTAGAAAAGACCAACAATCCAAAAATGTTGGGAAGAAGAGAGAAGACAAAAGCAGGGAGAGGAAGGCTTAAAGATAAACTCAGATGGCTTTGAAGCATAAGAAAAGAGGATCAGCCTTCCTTACAATTATGAAAATCCTGAAATAGGCAACAATCAAGACTTGATAATACAAAGTGACAGCCAGAGTACAGAAGAGAAATATCTTTGTGCACTGCTGGAAATGTCAATTCGTTCATCTTTGATGTAAGGCATTATGACAGTGTTTAGCAAAATATTTAATGTCATGTAAACCTTGACTCAGTAATTCAACTCATAGGAACTCTGTATCCTACAGTTTTCCATATATGCATGCCTTAGAGTCAGATTACAGCATTCTTTATAGTATTAATAGCGTAACTTGAAACAATTTAAACACTAACCTCTAGGACCTAGTTCAATCTTCTATGGAGAATCCACACAATATTCATTTAAAAGTACATTAGGCAATACAGTGGCATACCTACAGTATCACATACCTGCAAGAGTTCATTTTTATTTATTTATTTATTTTAGATGGAATCTTGCTCTGTCACCCAGGCTGGAGTGCAGTGGCACGATTCTCGGCTCACTGCAACCTCCGCCTCCCAGGTTTAAGCAATTCTCCTGTGTCAGCCTCCCAAATAGCTGGGATTACGGGCACCCGCCACCATGCCCAGCTAATTTTTGTATTTTTAGTAGACATGGGGTTTCACCATGTTGTCCAGGCTGATCTCAAACTCCTGATCTCAGGCGATCCAGCTGCCTCGGCCTCCCAAAGTGCTGAGATTATAGGTATGAGCCACCATGCCTGGCAGGAGGTCGTTTTTAACATGCCCCTGTTCTCTACAACAAAATTATTTTCAGCAATGGTCATGAAATGACACAAGTAACGCTAATAGCCAGAGAAGAAGTAGAAACAGTGAGATGTTTCATTGAACTTCAGATATATAAAATCATGCAGTAAAAGAAACAAATTCAAAATTAAATATTGCAGTACAAAATGGGAGTAGTAGTAATGGATTAGTCTTTTTAAATTACATTCATGTATTTTTTTGACAAACGATTAAAAAGTTATAACTACATATTTGTCATTAGTTTCTGTTTTCAACTCTGGCAAGTCTGTCAATGATTTTATCAATATCGATCCTTTTTGCATATGCATGTTCAATAGACAGAAAGCAACAGATATATAAATAGTTGGGGAAAGTCTTAAGGATAAGGTTGGTAGAGATTCATAAAAATTCCTTTTCATCACCAGGCTCGGTGGCTCATGCCTATAGTCCCCGCACTTTTGAGAGGCTGAGGCGGGCGGATCACTTGAGGTCAGGAGTTCGAGACCCTCCTGGTCAACATGGTGAAACCCCATCTCGACAAAAACATAAAAATTAGCCATGTGTGTTGGCGGGCACCTGTAATGCCAGCTACTCAGGAGGCTGAGGCAGGAGAATTGCGTGAATTCGGGAGGCGGAGGTTGCAGTGAGCTGAGATTGTGCCACTTGAACTCTAGCCTGGGTGACAAAGCGAGACTTCGCCTAAAAAAAAAAAAAAAAAAAAAAAAAATTCTTTTCACAGCACATTCCAGAAATGGTAATATTGTCTATATCTTTGTTTCTTCAGATTAATTCTTGCAGTTTTCACATGCCTCTATTGTTGAAAATTTTCCACTAAGACGTCTTCACTACAGAATTCATCTTACATTTCTATTATATTTGCTAAGAATTTCTGCAAAAAATCAGATAAAATGGTTGAATGATAGCAATTGTAGAAATAAATGAAGACCAACAAAATGAGAATAAGCAAATATTCAGAGATTGCTATAGCAAGGGAGTCAGCTACCATCACTTGCCTTTGTGGCAGAGACTCAACGGCAGGCAGAAGAGTAGGAAAGTTTCATACTGGGGAAAAGAAGGACAGCTTCAGGTGTGCCCCAGTTGGAGGCTGTTTGCAGGGAGGAAGCTGTAGGTGGGCTAGCCAGAAGCAGGGCATCCTCTGTGATTGGTTAGGGGTGCATATTTGGGCTACTCTAATTGGTTCTAAATAGAAAGCAGGGATAAAAACTAGGGAAGTTGTCGGTGATGAATCAAGTACTGGCTACCTTGGGCTGATCGTTCTAAGGCTTATTGTTTGACTCCCTGGGTTGTTACTAGAGTTAGTGGTCTGATTTCTTACAAGTGTGATGTGTTGTCTGCTGGCTTCTTGGTCTGGTTACTAGCTTTCTGGGTAGGTCGCTGCAGGCTGTGGGTGAGATTTCTGGTTTTATATATGGCCTGGTCATTGATCATCTGTATATTCAGTCTTCCATGGAGTTGATATTATTTTGTCCTTTGTTTCAGAACATGTTTCAGAAATGATCAAAGCATTTAAATACTTATTTGATTTAGTTCAGTAAAATCAGTATATTTTGTTGTTTTTCTGTCACTGTTCTTTGAAATTTGAATCTTTTTTTTTTTTTTTTTTGGAGACAGAGTCCAACTGGGTGACTCTGTCACCCAGGCTGGAGTACAGTGGCACAATCTTGGCTCACTGCAACCTCAAACTCCTGGGTTCAAGCAGTTCTCCCGCCTCAGCCTCCCGAGTAGCTGGGACTACAGGCATGTGCCACTGCGCTCGGCTAATTTTTGTATTTTAGTAGAGACAGGTTTCACCATGTTGTTCAGGCTGGTCTCGAACTCCTGACCTCAAGTGATCTGCCCACCTTGGCCTCCCAAAATGTTGGGATTACAGGTGTGAGCCACTGCATCCGGCCTGATGTTTTTTTAATGTATATATTCATTTCCTTTTATTTTTCTGTTGCATGGTTTATGGTTTTCTCTACAATTTCTCTGCAGCCTTGATCTGTGTTCAACTGATCCTCCCACCTCAGCCTCCCAAGTAGCTGGAGCTACAGGTGCACACCAACCTGCCTGGCTAATTTTTAAATTTTTTGTAGAGACAGGGCCTCTCTATATTGCCCAGGCTGGTCTCAAACTCCTGGCTTCAAGTAATCCTCCCACCTTGGCCTCTGAAAGTGCTGAGATCATAGGTGTGAGCCACTATACCTGGCCCAGAGACCATTTCAAAGCTTGGTGGTCAGGCTGATTCTGCCTCTTCCCAAATATTTTTATGACTGATTAACCTCATTTAAAACATCATATAAGGGCCAGGCACGATGGCTTACACTTGTCATCCCAGCACTTTGGGAGGCCAAGGTGAGGAGGATCACTCGAAGCTAGGAGTTCAAGACCAGTCTGAGCAACAAAGCAAGATCCCATCTCTCTCAAAAAAAAAAAAAAAAAAAAAATCACATAAGCAAAAATTAACTCTGAAAAAGAAAAAATTGCATCTAGCTATCATGCTTTATTTCTAGTCTGGTGTCTGGTGTATAAAGTCAAAAATATACAGCATCATAGGGACTAGAAACACAAATAGTGCCTGAAGTAAGCTCAAACAATGCAAATTCGATATGATCTTGCTCAGAAAATGAACACACATAGGTAAGTTTGTATGTGCCAGGGGATGTTAGCATAACTAGAAATTCTCCAGATAAACTTCTGTGTAGAATGCAATGCTTTTTAGGGGAAAATCAACAAAACGAAATCATGTGAAGTTTATATGTCCGTTATTATAACTCAACAGAAACCACAGCAATCACTTAAAACTTGGATCAACAAAAATATTCTTTTTAGGAAGGAATATTTTTATTACTGACATTGCTTAGAATTGCTAGTGCCTGGTGATAATAAAAAGCAGGCTGACTTAATTGTTTTATTATTATTTGTAAATTTTCTACAGATACCTAGGTACTCCTGTTATCCCAAACCCCTAACCCATATGCCACTGGAGATATTTTAACAGAATCGAATGATCACAATGAGAGAGTAAGGAAAAAAAAATCAAAAGCAAGGACTAGAGTGTGTATATATTATATGCTCCCACTTGCATGTGTTTTAAACAATAAATGTACTTATATATGTATATACATATTGA
The DNA here is from genome assembly GCF_047675955.1 of Chlorocebus sabaeus. Taxonomy (NCBI): domain Eukaryota; kingdom Metazoa; phylum Chordata; class Mammalia; order Primates; family Cercopithecidae; genus Chlorocebus; species Chlorocebus sabaeus. The sequence continues at coordinate 106,475,783 of NC_132914.1, forward strand.
TGAATGGAATGACTGAAAGAACATAGAAGACATTATTGAAGTGGTCACTTTTCAAGGGGAAGTCTGGGAAACTGAGGAGTGGGATGGGAGCTAGTCTCTAGCTAGCTGACTCTCTTGGGACTTCTGTTCATTGAGCAATGTACAAGGCATTGCACTAGGTGTATTACATAAGCTATTTCTTTAGTTTTTACCTAATGCCCTTTTTCTTTTCCATGATCCCATACAAGGTACATTCCATTTAGTCATAGTGTCTCCTTTGGCTTCTCTTGGCTGTGATAGTTTCTCAGACTTTCCTTGTTATGGATGACCTTGACAATTTTGAGGAATGCAAGGCAGGCATTTTGTAGGTTGCCCCAAAATTTAAATTTGTCTGATGTTCTTCTCATCATTATATTGGTGGTATGGATTATTTGGAAGACCACAGAGGCAGGGTGTTATTTTCATCACATCACATTAAGGGCACATACTATCAACATGATATATGACAGTTGATGTTGGCCTGACCTCTTTTTAAACTCAAAAATATTTTATGACACCAAGAAAACTGTTACAGCTAATAAATGAGTTCAGCAAGGTTGCAGGATACAAGATCAATACACAAAAGTCAATTACACGAAAGTCAATTATATTTTTGTGTGCTGGCAATGAACAATCTGAAAATGAAATTGAAATTAAAAAAATAACTCACAAAAGCATCAAGAAGAATAAAATACTTAGGAATAAAGTTAGCAAAAGAAGTGTAGGACTTGAACACTGAAAACTATAAAGTGTCATTGAAAGAAATTGAAGAAGACCTAAACAAATGGAAAGATATCCTATGCTCACAGATTGGAGGACTTAATATCTTTAAGATGTCAATACTCCCCAAATTGACCTACACATTCAATACCATCCCTATCAAAATTCTATCTGATTTATTTGCAGAAATTGATAGGCTGACCCTAAAATTCATGGAAATGCAAGGAACCCAGAATAGCGAAAATCACCTTAAAAAAGGGAAATGAAATTGGATGTTTTACATTTCCTGATTTTAAAACTGACTACAAAGCTACAGTGATCAAAACTGTGTGGTACAGGCATAAGGACAGACATATAGATCAATGGAATATAATTAAAAGTTCAGGTGTAAACTACTATGTTTATGGTCAACTGATTTTCAACAAGGGAGCCAAGATGATTCAATGGGGGAAAGAATAATTTTTCAATAAATGATGCTGAAACAACATGCCACATGCAACATAATAAAGTTAGACCTCACCTTCACATAATATACAAAAATTTACTCAAAATGGATTAACTATAAAACTATTAGAAGAAAACACAGGTATACATCTTTGTGACCTTGCATTATGCAGTGGTTTCTTAGATATTATACTTAAAACACAAGAAACCAAAGGGGAAAAAATAGATAAATTAGGCTTCATCAAAATGTAAGTCTTTTGTGTTTCAAAGAATACTATCAAGAAAGTGAAAAGACAACCTACAGAATGAGAGAAAATATTTGCAAATCATATACAGTGTCAGATAAAGGTCTAGTATCCAGAATATATAAGGAGTGTCTACAACTCAACAACAAAAAGACAAAGAACCCATCTTGAAAATGGGCAAAGGATTTGCATAGACAGTTCTCCAAAGAAGGTATAGAAATGGCAAATACACATGAAAGGATGCTTAGCATCGTTAGTCATCAATGAAATGTAAATCAAAACCACAATGAGATACCACCGCACATCAATGAGCGTGGCTAGAATAAAAAAGATGAACAACAATAACACGTGTTGGCAAGAATTCAGAGAAACTGGAAACCTCATACATTGTTCGCGGGAATGTAAAAGGACATGGCCAGTTTGGAAAACAGTTTGGCAGGTCCTTGAAAAGTTAAACATAGAGTTAACATGTAACCCAGCAATGCCACTCCTAGGTATATACCCAAGAGAAATGAAAACAAGTCCACACAAAAATTTGCACGTGAATGTTCATAGCAGCATTATTTGCAATAACCAAAAAGTGGAAAAATCCCAAATGTCCATCAACTGATGAATAAGCAAAATGTGGTATATCCATACCAGAGACATTATGTGGCAATAAAAATGAAGTGTACTGGTTCATGCTACAACATGGATGAACCTTGAAGACAAAATACTAAGTGAAAGAAGCCAGTCATGAAAGGTCACATATTGTTTGACTGTGTTCATATGAAACATCCATGATAGGCAAATCTATAGAGACAGCAGATTAGTGGTTTCCAGGTGCTAGGGTGGGGAAAAGGGAGATCATAGATAATGGATATAGGGTTTCTTTTGAGGGTCATGAAAATGTTCTCGAATTAGATAGTGATGATGATTGTACAACATCGTGAATCTACAATAGTCCCTCTGTATTTATGGGTTCCACTTTTCCACTTCCGTGAATTCAACCAACCTTGGATCAAAAGTATTTGGGGAAAAATTTTCATCTGTATGAAGATATACAGATTATCATTGTTGCCTAGATGATATAGTATAACAACTATCTACATAGCATTTACATTCTATTAGGTATTATAAGTTACCTAACAATGATTTAAAGTATACAGGAGGATGTGTATAGGTTATGTGCAAATACTATGCCATTTTATATCAGGTACTTGAGTTTCCATGGATTTTCGAAGGTCCTGGAACAAATCACCTACGGATACCGAGGTACAACTGTACTTAAAAAATGAATTGTATACTTTAAATAGGTGAATGTTATGTTATATGTGATTTATATTTTAATTAAAAATATATTTCAGACATGCAAAAATGTATAAAGAATCATATAGGCCAGGCACGATGGCCCACACCTGTAATTCCAGCACTTTGGGAGGCTGAGGCAGGTGGATCACTTGAAGTCAGGAGTTCGAGACCAGCCTAGTCAACATGGTGAAACCTTATCTCTACTAAAAATACAAAAATTAGCTGCATGTGGTGACAGGTGCCTTGTAATCCCAGCTACTCAGGAGGCTGAGGCAGGAGAATTACTTGACCCTGGGAGGTGGAGGTTGCAGTGAGCTGAGATCCTGCCACTGTGCTCCAGCCTGGGTGACAGAGCAAGATTCCATCTCAAGAAAAAAAATAAATTAAATTTAAAAATTGAAATACATGTATATTATATATTTTTAAAAATATTTTAATATACTATTTCTGGTTGTCCCTTTGTAACCAAATCAAGGATATGTTACATTACCTATTCAATTACAAAAATGGAATTGTTTCTTTAAAAAAGATCAATTGATCAAAAATTAGAGTGTCCAAAGAATTATGAGCATGTTTCTGCTCTTGTCAAGGCTTGTGTTAGGGGTTCTCCAATAGGATATACATATACAGAGAGAGATGCATGAAATGGGATTAATAAATCAAATCCTGTCAGTCGCCACCCCACAGTCCTCCATCCAACAGGGGGTGCTGTCTGGCTTCAAATGAACCCAGCACTGAATCCACTGTCCATACTCTTAGCCACGATCACCTTGCAGTAGCAGGCTCAAGTTTGGGGCCCGAGGCATACAATGTGGTTGGGTAATGGGTGGGGTTCTCTGAAAGAACAAGAATACAACTTTATAAATATACGATGAGGTCCAGACCAGGAAGGGGTGAACTCTGAGCTTCTCAGTAAACCCATCTGTAACTTACCCACCTCCAATATCAGCAACCTTGTGATTTTTAACGAGATGATAGTACCCCTGCCTTACTTTATCATCTGAAAATAATAATGAAAGGAAAGTAAAGTCCAGAGTCTCCGTATTGTGAAACCTTGAAGTTACCCAATCAACTTGATTCCCTGAAGATTAAGGATATAAAGTTTTCCAAACAGAGCCAACAAGTGCTTCCAGCAGGAGTTCCCTATAGCTGGATCCTAAGTTAAGGGATTGGGAGAATTTTCTTCTCCCTCCCTGCTTGCTTTCTTACTTTATTTATTTATTTATTTATTTATTTATTTATTTAGCATAGCTCACTGAGGGTCCTGCCATTATTTCAATAGTCAGCGACTGGTCAGGAACACAAGCAACTAATCAAAGATCAGCAGTGTCTGTAACATAATCTCAAGGGAGGTCGGGTTTCCAGTTCTTATCTCCCTGGAGCAGCCCTGTGTGCCTACAGGTAGATGGCCATAAGATGCAGTCTCTGCCTCCCACTGTAAATTATTAACTCAGCTCCGCCCCACAAGCTAGAATCACCTCATACCTTGTTGCTGGGTGTCATGCATCACAGAATCATAAGTCAGTGGGAAGCAAGTTTTGAATGGCTCAAGAAGAATAGTTGTTAACAACCTGCTCTCCCTCTGTGCATGATGGAATCCAAGGTAATGTGACTTGAACACTTGAAGGTGGTCACACCTGGTGACCTCTTTTCTACCCAGAACTTTCCAAATGACTATAATGCTGGGCCTCCGCTAGGCCTGGAGAGAGAACTGGGTTTGTGAATAAGATTTTGAATTTATTTAATGAAAGATTGTATTTAAGATGATCATTTAGTTGTCTCCCTTCTGTTAGTAGGGGCTAGTATGATGATTTAGAACCAAAGAGTGGGAGTGTTACCAATTCATTTCAAATTGGTCTAGAACAGGGTGCTGTTCAATAAAGACAGAAATGGTCTCTGTTAGCACTGCCTACTGCAAGAGCCATCAGCCACGTGTGACTACTGAGTGGTTGAACTGAGGCTGGTGCCTGGGGAACTGAATTGTAAATTTGACTGAATTTTTACTAATTTAAATAGCCACATGTGGCTAGTGGCTACTGTGCTAGTGCGGTTGGATCTTAAATAATAGATGGTGACCTCATGTAGAAGGAAATAGTAGGTCATGTAAGACTATTGGTACATTTTCTTCATTACCCTAGATACCTTGTGTTTCCTTTTAAATGTGATAAGCCCAATTTTGTCTCAGGTAACGATCATTTTAAGAAGCTAAAACTGAGCTGTTTTTATTGTGGTATTTTATTACCATTATAGACAATGGTAAAGCTCTCCTGGGAAGATGGAAGACAGAACTTGAGTGTCAAACCTATTGCTTCTTTCCAGGAGTTAATTATAGTCATAAAGACTTCCAAGGACACGTTTTCTGGGTTTCAATAGCATAATCATCTCATGTGTTCTCTATTTAGAAAACATTATCTGCTGAAGGATTATTTCTCCTCCTGCCTAGACAGCCAAAAAACTTACAGAAACATTTATGGATGTAATTAGAATAATTTAGTAGCTGTTCACAGAAGCCTCAGGCACCATGAAGAAACCCTAGCTACAGCTTGTCATTGATCCATTCAGTCAATTACCCATTTCTATAGCACTGAATACTGTCACCTTGGCAACTGGTAACTCAAAATGGTACTGTCCTTGACCGAAAATGTATCTGAATGCCCAGAACAAAGTCCTGGTTTTAGTTGCCATTCTTGCATATCTCAAAGTGGTAACTCTAGGAAGCATGATTCATTGGGAGAAAATAATTTAGTTGATGGACAGAGAGGAGTATTCACTATAGGTCCCACAATGAAAGAACAGATGGGCCTGTCCTCAAGGTCACATGTGCCTTTTGTTTTATTGTCATGGCTTTACAAAATGCATGTAGAAGTAACCGTGCAGATTGACTTATACATAGTTACACTTTTTTGAAAAATGTATGAAGCTCTTCCTTCTTATGAAGTAATTCCCAAATTCCTGTGGTAAAACATTATTTGGATGGAGTTTACTCCAGATTAAAAAAGAACAAACTGGGCTGGGCATCGTGGCTTGTGCCTATTAATCCCAGCACTTTGGAAGGCTGAAGTGGGACGATCTCTTGAGACTAGAGTTCAAGAGCAGACTGAGCAATATAGTATGACCCTCCTCTCTACAAAAAAATCAAAAAGTAGCTGGATGTGGTGGTACATGCCTGTGGTCTCAGCTACTCCAGAGGCTAAGGTGGGAGGATCACTTGAGCTAGGGAGGTCAAGGCTGCAGTGAGCTGTGATCATGCCATGCACTCAGCCTGGGTGACAGTGTGAAAACCTGTCTCAAAAAACAAAACAAAACAAAAATGGGTGCAGTGGCTCATGCCTGTAATCCCAGCACTTTGGGAGGCCAAGGTGGGCAGATCACGAGGTCAGGAGATCGAGAACATCCTGGCTAACACAGTGAAACCCCGTCTCTACTAAAATTACAAAAAAATTAGCCGGGCATGGTGGGGGGGCACCTGTATTCCCAGCTACTCGGGAGGCTGAGGCAGGAGAATGGCGTGAACCCAGGAGGCAGAGCTTGCAGTGAGCAGGGATTGCGCCACTGCACTCCAGCCTGGGCGACGGAGGGAGGCTCCATCTCAAAAAACAACAACAACAACAACAAATGTTAATTGGAAATATTAGAGATAGAGCCATTCAGAAATGACCTCAGAAGGAGCTGAGTTTGATGAACAAAGCAAAATGAAGAGCTGAAGCACTATGAATAACAATGCTGATTTTAGCGAGCATTTGCTTCGTGCCATTGATAGCCATTGTCCACATGGTGGCATATTTAGTTGGTAGGTGATTCATTCAAAAGCTCACTTTATGCAAATCATCTGGGCAGTTGCCTCTTCTCTCCAAGTTAGTTGGGTTGTAGGGAATCCATAAACTCCTGATATGGTTTGGCTGTGTCCCCACCCAAATCTCATCTTGAATTGTAGCTCCCATAATTCCCTTGGGTTGTGGGAGGGACCCAGTGGGAGAGAATTGAATCATGGGGGCAGTTTCCCCCATACTGTTCTCATGTTAGTGAATAAGTCTCATGAGATCTGATGGTTTTCTCAGGAAAACCCTTTCACTTGGCTCTCATTCTCTTCTCTGCCACCATGTGAGACGTAGCTTTCACCTTCCACCGTGGTTGTAAGGCCTCCCCAGCCATGTGGAACTGTGAGTCCATGGAACCTCTTTCCTTTGTAAATTGCCCAGTCTCAAGTATGTCTTTATTAGCAGTGTGAAAACGAACTAATACAGCTCCCTGTCAGATAACGAGGAAGAGACTCATGGCTTATATCCATGTTCATTCAATGTTTATAAAAGGTGACTTCTACTGTTTCAGGTGAGCACTTTTCCATAGTTCCGATATATTTTCCTGACTTTATAACACATCAAAGAATCAAAGTGATATAGGTAATTTTAAAAAGATTTTTATTTTAAAATAATGATAGACTCACAAGAAGTAACAAAAATAATACAGAGAGATCTCAAATATCCCTCAATGGTTACAACTTACATAATTAGAGCACAATATCTAAACCAGGACAAATAATGTTGGTACAATGTGCGTATACAGTTACATGCCATTTTGTTACATCTGTAGATTTATGGAACAACCGCAATCAGTAGTAATTATTTTTACCCTGAGTGTCTTAAGTGCTAATTAATTAAGCTCATTAAGCCTTGAATAGACTCATTCTCATGTTCCATTCGTAGGCAGGTTCACTAGAAGATGGGTGAAGTGGTGTACAAGTAATATGTTGGGTTCAGCGCATAACTGGGTTAGATAAATTACTTCTTGGATCTTATTTCAGAGACCTTTAGTTTTAATTTTGCAACTGATCTTACTATTGCTGATTTTCACATCAAAGCTTGAATTTAAACCTGGCTAGGATGTTTTTATATTATTACTGTAAAGACTCTTATGCCAGGTAAAAATATGAAAACTTTCCTCCCATCAACCTCCACTATCTTACCTTATCTTTTGACTAACAAAATTAACATTTTTATATCAAAACCGTGTGCGGGGGGAAGCCAAATCACACATTTTCAACACAGACACTTATGACAATATTTTAAGTAACTTCCTAATTAACCACCTTCTTATTGGTATCTGCTTAAAAGCCATCTAAAAGATTAGACATTGTGTCCAGAACTGGTGCCTTGTTCACTGCTCCTGTAATTGCATTATATTTCTAAAGAGACTGTAAATTCCTGGGGACCAGGTACCTCCTATACTTCCTGGCACACAGTAGATGCTCAGAAAATATTTGCTGAGTGGTTGTTCAGCATCTGGGTTCACTTGAAAAATAAGAAGAAAGCCCCAATGGCTAGGATGATTGCAATCACATTCACGTCCCTATTAGAGTCACTCAAATTTCCAGTGTGATCATTTCCTTCTTCAGCTGAAAACACAGATTCCGGGGTAAACGTTTCTAATAGTAGTTTTTGCAGATGCCGCAGAATTATTTCATTTAGTCTCTCTGCTTGGTAAAAGCACCATCTAGTGTGGAAGATTCCATGGTGGTTGGAGATGCTGCTTCAAATTACTGCATGCTTTTACTCATCACTGTCATATGTAGAAAAGGAAACTCTATTTTCCCTTCCATGTTATTTTCTAGACACTCAGGATTCCATAAGATATGCTTTCCTCTCTTTGCTTCAGAATGTAACTTTTACTAGTGAGTGGGACAAAAGTTTCTCTCAATAAAGTCCAGAAGATGAAGCCTTTTTTCTCTTTTGGGGAATAGATTCCTTGTCATCACATAAGCCTGGCTTTGTTCATAATACCACTTTTATTTTTACCATAAAAATAGCTTTTTAATTACATAAATGATAAATGATCATTGTGGAAAGGTATAGGAAATTGTAAGAAAATGAGAATGATCTGAAATTCTGCCAACCCTGGCTAACCGCGGCACATCGAGGCCCATGCATCTTGCATTTCTTCGTGTGCATAAGCATATTCAGCCCTCACCTCTCACCTCCCACTCTCCACCTCCTTCCTCCAGGGTCTTTATGTAATTGTCTTCATGGTCATAGAAACATATGGGGCTATTTGGGTAGCTACCCACATACATATATGAATGTATTTTCATCATTGTTTATTCTACAAAACTAGAATCCTTATTACACACACTTTTGCTACATCTTGCATGTCTCATTATAGACATCCCTTGGGCCTTTTAGCATAGATCTGACAGATTATTTTTCTCCCTGACACTGTATGATGAAGCATGTTAAAAATACAGAAAGAAGAAATTGTACAGAAAACACCCACTACCTAGATTCTACCATTAACCTATTACTTATGCTTATTTTTCATCTATCTATCCCTGTAACCACTAATCTATCTTATTTTGGGGGGATAGATTTCAAAGAAAGTTGCAGACATCAGCATACTTCCCCCTGAATGCTTTGCACACCTGCCATTAGTCAGTGTTCAGTGTTTTTTCTTTCGAGGTAAATAGTATATACAATCTAAAGCACTAGCCTTGGATATATCATTTGGTAAGTTTTGATGACGGTATATACCTGTGTGACCCAAATCCCTATTGAGACACAGAGCACCACTATTACCCCAAAAGGTATTCTCATGCCCCCACCCAATTTAATACCACTTTTAGTAGAGTCTTTAAGTGGTGACATTTGTTGATGAAAATAATTGTAGTCCTTAATATTAATCCTATAATCAAAGGTACTTGCCCCAAATGCTCATAAACAATATTATTGTAAGGCCGGGCACAGTGGCTCATGCCTGAAATCCCAGCACTTTGGGAGGCCGAGATGGGTGGATCACCTGAGGTCAGGAGTTTGAGACCAGCCTGGCCAACATGGTGAAACTCCATCTCTACTAAATACAAAAATTAGCCAGGTATGGTGGTACACACCTGTAATCCCAGCTACTCAGGAGACTGAGGCAGGAGAATTGCTTGAACCCGGGAGGCGGAGGTTGTAGTGAGCCGATATTGTGCCATTGCACTCCAGCCTGGGTGACAGAGCAAGATTCCATCTCAATAAATAAATAAATAAATAAATTTTTAAAATATTGTGGTTTCAAGCCTGTAATCCCAGCACTTTGGGAGGCCGAGACGGGCGGATCACGAGGTAAGGAGATCAAGACCATCCTGGCTAACACGGTAAAACCCCGTCTCTACTAAAAAATACAAAAAACTAGCCAGGCGAGGTGGTGGGCGCCTGTAGTCCCAGCTACTTGGGAGGCTGAGGCAGGAGAATGGCGTAAACCCAGGAGGCGGAGCTTACAGTGAGCCGAGATCACGCCACTGCACTCCAGCCTGGGCGACAGAGCGAGACTCTGTCTAAAAAAAAAAAAAAAAAAAAAAAAAATTGTGGTTATAGAACTTATTGGGAAATAAACTGTTGCTTGAATTTTGATTCCTAAACTTGTAATTCTAGATGTTTCAAGTCTAAATGATGTGATATTTGAAATACATTTAGGTGTGTCGTTCTTAATTTATGAAGATGAATCACGTTATTTTAAAAATGATCTAAAACCATATATAAAATATTATCCCAGTATTATTTATACACACACACACATGCATGGAGTGGGGAGAACCAGAAGGAAAATTCCACAATAAGCAGTCTTGCTCTGTCACCCAGGCTGGAGTGCAGTGGCGTGATCTCAACTCACTGCAACCTCCGCCTCCCAGGTTCAAGTGATTCTCCTGCCTCAGCCTCCTGAGTAGCTGGGATTACAGGTACCCACCACCACACTTGGCTCATTTTTTTATTTTTAGTAGAGACGGGGTTTCGCCATGTTGGCCAGGCTGGTCTCTCAAACTCCTGACCTCAGGTGATCTGCCCACCTCAGCCCCCAAAGTACTAGGATTCAGGCATTAGCCACCACACCTGACCACCAGTGGTAATTTCTGAGCAGTGGGATTATGGATGATTTTTATTCTCTTTGTTGCATTTTTTTCAGAATGTCTAAAATAAAGGTGTAATTCTTTTGTAATAAAAAAATCCCATTTTAAAGAACTTTAGGGGCTTTTAATAGCTGTTTATTTAATAAGTATATTTTTCATCCCCATCTGTCTTATCACAAATCATTCAGTGCAGTAGCAAAATTCAGAAAAGTAAAATTGTAAGAATTGTACACATTTATCTTCATTTCTTACATATTTGTTACACAAGGGGTGACTGTGTATGCTCTTTCTTCGTCTTTTATTCTCTGTCTCCTCCCTTGCCATAATAAGCTATAAAAATCCCAGCCTGAAGCCGGGCACGGTGGCTCAAGCCTGTAATCCCAGCAGTTTGGGAGGCTGAGGCAGGTGGATCATGAAGTCAGGAGATCGAGACCATCCTGGCTAACACAGTGAAATCTCTTGTCTCTACAAAAAAAAAAAAAAGAAAAGAAAAAAATACAAAAAATCAGCCAGGCGTGGTGGCGGGCGCCTGTAGTCCCAGCTACTCAGGAGTCTGAGGCAGGAGAATCACTTTAACCCGGGAGGTGAAGGTTGCAGTGAGCCGAGATCACGCCACTGCACTCCAGCCTGGGTGACAGAGTAAGACTCTGTCTCAAAAGAAAAGAAAAGAAAGAAATCCCAGCCCACAATTCCCAGGTTACCACACGCCCAGGATAAGTGCCCAAGATGTCTGCCCTTTAGGGAATGAATGCTTCCAGTAAACATAGCCAGTTTCTGGCTAAAGAGCTTGTATATTTTGCTTTTTATTTAAAAATTGGGACAGAAAAAAATGTGTTTCTTCAAGAAGACGGATCTTAGGAATTAGCAGTATCTTTTTGGTTTTGGTGTCTGTCTAGCCTTTACTTTTACAGATTTGAGATTAGACCTTTTTGGCCCAACTCTCCAGAAGGAAGGGAAGAGAATAGGGGACCTGTCCTCCTTGGCAAGTTTAGTATTACAAAAGAGAAATATCCTGACTTGCATTTGATGTGGAGGAAAAGGGGTTGGAAAAATTCTAATAAGGTCTAGTTGTGGGAAAAGAAGGAAAAGCTGGCCTTGCCATCTGCACAATCAATAGGCCCTGAGTCCCTGGTAGCCAGAGCTGGCAGAAGTCTATCCTGGTGGTTTTGGTTCCTTCCTCCCTCCTCTGTGAGTCCCCTTTTCCACCCCACAGTGTTTGGTGGAGTTTTCTGTCTCTGGTGGTCTTCAACTTCAATACGAATGTTTCTGTATTTACACGACTTCAGGGGAATGGCAATTCCCTTTACATTCAATCTTCCTTAACTTAATGTTTAAATTTTCCCTAGATCACTGGGGAAATGTATGACTGGATCATATACACACCCATGTAATTTAAACAGCAAAGTGCCCCTGAATCACCTCGGGGGACTTGTTAAAATGCAGATTCTGACTCAAGCAGGACCTATGGATGCTTGAACTGCATCCATGGACCACAATTTAAGGGCTTACGGGCCTGGGATACCCTTACAGAAATGGTCTACGATGCCTGTCAAGCATGCAGCTTCCTGGGCCCTCTTGTGGGTTTTCTAGATCCACCAGGATGCTAAAGTTTGCATCCTGCATGTAAAATTCCTGCATGCTGAGGTTTGAGAACCACAGCCTTAGGTTTTTGGTTTTTTGTTTTGTTTTTGTTTTTTGGGGATTTTTTGTTTTTTTGTTTTTTCTTTTGAGACGAAGTCTCACTCTGTCACCCAGGCTGGAGTGCAGTGGCCTGATGTTGGCTCACTGCAACCTCTGCCTCCCCTGTTCAAGTGGTTCTCCTGACTCAGCCTCCCAAGTAGCTGGGATTACAGGCATGTGCTGCCACACCCAGCTATTTTTTTTTTTTTTTTTTTTTGTATTTTTAGTAGAGATAGGGTTTCATCATGTTGGCCAGGCTGATCTTAAACTCCTGACCGCAAGTGATCTGCCTGCCTCAGCCTCCCAAAGTGCTGGGATTACAGGCTTGAGCCACCACACCTGGCCACAGCCTTAGCTTTAAGTGGTTTCTAAATGTGCGTCAAGTCACAACCACTTTTAACCAAGTATTATTTAAACACCCCTTTTTGGGTGATGAATAATTTAAAAGCCATGTTGAAAGCTGTCTACTGTGTGAAGTCTACTAATTTTCTTATTAATCCAAGGGACTCAGACTGAGATGAAAAAAGAAAAAAAAACCCTGAAAAAAATTTGCATTTGATGGTCCAAACAGGTTTTAACATACTCCATTGTCAATATCCAATTTCTACTGAGTGTTTGCAAGGCTCCCAGACCATGAAATATCTATCTTTTGTTCCAGGGAAAGATAGCTGCAGACACCAGGAGGATTCTCCTTAAGGCAAGAAAAGCCCCCTTTTTGAAATTTTTTTTCTTTGTTTTACAAGATCAGCTACAAACTCTTTTAGGTAAACAACTTCAAAGAATTTCATGGGCTCTGGGAAGGCTTAAATGTGATCAGAATATATATCCTGTGTTTAAAACTGCTATAAACTTCCAACAATCTTTTTTTCTAACATTTATCAGTAGGAAGCAGTGCAAGAAGACTAGGCTTTGCATTTAATGTTTTTTAACCCTCTATTTATGCTGAAAAAGATGGTCATGTAATGGCATGTGTTTTTTTTCCCCCCTCCACTTATAACTCCCATGGGCCAATTAAGACTATGAACTGCTCTCATTTTTACTAGAAGACTATTTAATCCCTAAAGTAATTTAGAAGCACTATTCTGTTTGCTGATATTCATAATTATACGCATTCAGTGGTGATTAAGAGGCTGCAGCTGGATAATAAAACACCAACAGTCTCCTTGTTGTTACATAAAAAGATAATCCTTCATTTCAACTGTACAGCTGTCAGTGTTGGGTAAATCAAACACATAAAAACTTGCAATATTATCTTTCTCAGATTTGATCCTTGTAAATTCCATAGCTAAGACCCCTTGAATCAAAGCATCAGACCATGCTTCTTTCTTGATGTGTGTTTGGTTTACATTTTAGCTGCCACTGAGTATTATTCCAAACTGGGGACAGCACCTTCTGAGGGGCTTCCTAGAGAGCAGTCCTCTCCGTCTGGTCATTGAACAAAAATGCATTCAGTTATATGAGGAAACTACTGCCTGCTCTTTGCAGCATTGATTTCTGGTTTGTGTTTGGTGAGCCAGGAAGCAATCATGGGTCTGGAAAGGTGACGTCTCAACTCGGGTTCTAAATAACATTCTTTTTCAACACTGTTAGGTGCTGTGAACACAGAGCTGCTGGGAATAAAAAAGGTCCTAATTTAGAAGTATCCCAACTCCACGCTTGAGGGATATATTATAAACCATTAAACATTGATTGGAAAAGGGTTATATTTGAAATTCCACTTTGCTTCTCTTGGTGTGTGCAGTTTTAAAATACCATTGATTCAGAAATATGGTTCCTAAGGAAAGAATGATGTGTGCTAAACAGGACATTGAACAGGGCTGGCATACTTTTTCTGTAAAGGGCCAGATAGTAAGTATCTTAGGCTCACCTCTTTGTAGCATAAAAGCAGCCACAGGCAAACATAAATGTGTCTGTGTTCCAATAAAACTTTATTTATGGATACTGAAATTTGAATTTCATACAATTTTCTCATGCCATGAAATACTATTCTCTTGATTTTTTTTTCCTCCCAACCATTTAAAAATGTAAAAGCCATTCTTAGCTCAAGGGTCATTCTAAAACGGGCAGTGGGCTGGATTGGGTCCATAGGCCATCATTTGCTGATTTTTCATGCAGAGCATCAAAACCGTTTTTGCTTTTTGAATTTCCTTGACCACTCACTGAGTTTCTACAATTGGCATCATTATGAATATTACTTTCTACTTAAGCATCCACTGACATCTAGTATGTTCTTAGGTTTGGCTCAATGACCAGAGGCAGTTTTCAATAACACATCATGACAATTACCAGAAGCAAATGTAATGTGCAAATATCAGGATTGCTGTCATAAGAAAAATAACAATACAGTGACACAAGTCATTTTTTTAGAAATGTAAAAAGATTTACAAGACTGTAAACCTGAAGTCCTGGTTGGTTTTTAAGCTTTAGACATGAGGCAACCACAGGATTCTGTGTTGGGGAGAAGTAGAAACAATAATCTCCCCTTTTTGATGGTATAATCAAGTTGATCTCTTTTGGTTTTGCTATTTTCCTGCTGTCTCCACAAGGCTAACTCATTTTCAAGGCTAACTAAAACAGGCTTCTCACCTACTTGGCTTCCCCAGCTGTCATTTTATAAAGAGTAAGTTGAAAACGAAAGTGTGGGCTTCGTCTCCAGGACTGTTGTCCTAATTATTTTGTTTGAGGGAAAATACAACAGAATTTTGCCATGCAATGTTTTTGAAAGGCTTTTTATGAAAGCCAGTTCCTATTCTGACTCACTGGTTTCCTCTCAGTGCGTTCTGCGAGCCTCACGAGATAGTGTGTTCTCTGCAGTATGCAGAGTAAAAGCGATACCATGGACGTTTCAGGTCTGTACATATTCCTGTATAGTTAGTTCCATCAGATAATCTGGCGAGGCTTTACGATTTTTTTTTCCTCCACCACTTCTTGGGGAAGGATCCTGTGGTGTTTAAAAATAAATAAATAAATAAATAAATAAATAAATAAGAATAAAAATAAAAAAAGGGCTCTAAAATAAATATTTCCCAACCTTTCCAATAGGGTTTTGGGCCTTCGGGTATGAGTTTTTAGTAAAATTTTTAAACACAGGCATTCAAGGAATATACACCCAGCCGCCCATTGGGAGTTGACATGTGGTCCCTCGCTAATGTATAGCAAGTGTTTCAAACTGTTGTTAGCAAAGATGGTTTTCGGTGTCTGTGCCCGGGAGATGGCCTTCCGCTACGGGAGGGCAGGAGGTGGCCGGGGATCTGTCCCCGCTCACTAACCTAACCGTGGTTCGGATTTCTGGCCTAAACCCAGACATTTGAGCGCCTCATAGCTCATGGGGAACCTGACAGGCAATTGTATTATGAAAGCTGACATGCTGAATGGACCCTTCTTAACGATATTCTTTACCTGTCTCTTTGTGTTAAAGTGGGAACAAGCAAAGTAGCAGAGGAGAGAGTCGACCGAGGCGGGAGGGAGGTGGCAGGTGGAATGAAATATCGGGCAGTTTCATGTGCGGAGCTGATGTCGCCGGCAAAACAAGAAAGGGTTGCACAGAACAAATCTCTATTGTTCCCTGTCATCTTTAAATGAGTGTCAAAGTAGGCAGGGGGGCTTTGACCGTTAACCGCACAATTTAGCCTGCCTGTTGGGTCCCGCGGGCCCCACCTCCTTGGAGTTTCTCAGATTAGAAAAGAAGGCTCCAGCCCCTTATAAATGGGCCATCTCTTGTTCTTTGTGTCCGGACTGCCTAGTGTGAAATCCACAGTGACGTTAAATGTTTTCTAATGAATAATTACTGAAAGGAAATGGAGGGCTATATGTGTAATGGATTGTAGCGCATTAAAATGTTTTATTTTGCGCACAAAAATGTTGTCCTTCACAAGCACCATGATTGTTGCGAAAAGGCCTTTGTGCGGACCTGTTTCAATGGATTATCTGCAAGCGTTTCCATCCCAAATGGGAATCAAAGGGCGTCTTTGGCAAACTAATGTTTTTCAAGATGGCAGCCATGAAACGCAGTTAGTATTTAAAGTTGCAGGGTTTAAAGGAATGTTTGAACTCGGGAGATTTTCTCACTTACTTTCCCCCCTTTTGATTTGGGAAAGTGAAGCGACTCCCCCCGACCTCTGTCCTGTTCCGGCGGCCGGACGGTCAGCCCTTTACAAGATTCTTGGAGCCTATTTCTTAGGAACAAGCTAGAGGTCCCAGGAATGGGGAACTGGCGCTTTCTCTTGGCTACCTTTTTTTTTTTTTTTTTTTTTTTTAAATTTCCTGGATGTATGTGGATAAATATGAGTACTGCAGGGAATTTCAAATGTCACCACGTTGTGAACTTATTCAGATATTCCCAGTGGGTTTTACTGGGGAAAGTATTGGGATTTGGGTGGCTATTCATTGTCTCTCTAAATACTGAGACCCTTGAGTTCGTGTACCAGCTCTAATCGGTTTATGACAAAATTAATGGGAGCTTCTGGTGCCTCATGAATCAATGTGAACTTCAGAGTTTCAATGACGTTTTGTTGCCAATTAGGCGACCACCATAGCCAGGGTCTAGCCTGCCCCCATCTCTCTTCTCTGTCTCTCTCTCTCTCTCTTTCTTCACTAATAATAATGAGGACTGAAAACAAGAATAGCTGTGGTTTTCTGATGACTGTAGGCTAAACATTTTGTGAAGCACATAGTTTTCTAACTTCTCACCATCTGCCTTCATGAGGGGAGAGAGTAGGTGTGTTTATTCCATGGAAAATATTTCCTTGGCCCTCATGGAAGATGTGTGAACTGGAGTCAAAAGAATCTATAGTCTTGCTCTTTCTCCATGAGAACAATCATACTGAACTCCATAAAGAAAAAAACAAATAAGCATTTCTCAACTGTGAATTAGAGAGGTTAACAGAAATAGATCTTGTTTGCAAGACTGTGCCTGAAATCTTGGTTTTTACATTTTAGGCATGAGACAACCACAGGATTCTATGTTAGGGGAGAAACAGAAACAATAATCTACACCTTTGGAAAGTATAATGGAGTACTGATAGAGTCTCCTTCCCAACCTAGGAACAAAACTCATGTCTATCAAGTTGTTCTCTTTTCCTTTTGCTATTTCCCTGCTGTCTCCACAAGTCTACTTTTCTAGATAAAATAAGACTTCTCACCTACTTGGTTTCCCCAACTGTAATTTTATAAAGAATAAGTTAAAAATCAAAGTGTGGCCTTTCTCTGACCACTGGAACTGTTGTCCCAATTCTTTTCTTCAAAGGAAAATACCACAGAATTTTGCCATGCAGTTTTTAAAAGGCTTATTATCGTAGGACATAACCCATACACTGAAAAGTGCATAAAATAAATGTGCAACTTAATAAATTATTATAAAGTATACACCCATGTGGTAACCATCCAGGTAGACATAGGTTCTAGTACCCTAGAAGCCCCTCGTGGTACCTCCTTCATTTAACTCCCTTCATACCCACTAAAGATAACCACTATTTGGATTTTCATGACTCATTTTTGAGTCATTTGCTGAGGATTTACCCTAAAAAAAGGCCTGAAAAAATCAAACTAGTTTCACAAAGTGAAAGCATCTAGATGATTCTAACTGGCATAGAAATGAGCATAGTTATGTCTTAATACGAATCACAAAAACTAGCAGGCCAGGTGCAGTAGCTCATGCCCATAATCCCAGCATTTTGGGAGGCCAAGGCAGGCAGATCACTTGAGCTTAGGAGTCCATGCCCAGCTTGGGCAACATGGTGAAACCCTGTCTCTATGAAAATTTTTTAAAAATTAGCCAGGTGAGGTAGGACGTGCCTGCATGGTCCCAGCTACTTGGAGGCTGAGGCAGGAGGATCACTTGAGCCCAGGAGGTCGAGGGTGCAGTGAGCTGTGATTGTGCCACTGCACTCCAGCAGCCTGGGTGACAGAGCAAGACCTTGTCTCACCAAAAAAAAAAAAAAAAAAAAAAAGAGAGAGAGAGAGAAGAACTAACCAGCAAACCCAATGCTTTGCTCTATAGACACTATTACATAGAACAAGATGAAGGGAGACGCTGTTGTTGTTAATCTTGCATCAGTGCAAAGAAAGCAATTGAGTCAATAATAGAAAAGGTGAGATTTGGACAGAGCAAAAATCACAAGTGAATCTCACAGCCATGGGGGTCATTAATAATTGTCTTTGGATTGGGGCAGCTTGCCTTCTGTTTAAGTTTGGAAAAAGAAAGCAGATAGCCAATATCATTTATTGCTCAGCCACCCAAAGGTTTAGTAATTCTGTCAGCAAAAATGAGAGCTCTTCCTTATAAACCACAAGTCACCAAACAATTGTGAGTGACATCAACATGTGCTGTGTGTCCTTGATTATTTTGTTGGGAGAAGGCAGGACTCCGTTGACTGTGAGATGTGTTGAAAGGACATCTTCCTGTATTCAGCCTTCTAATTTTGATCTGAATTCTGGTTTGAGCCGAAAGATAATCTTGTTTCTTCTGCATTTAAATTTTATTATTGAAAATTATGTCACTCACTATGTTTTGTTGTATAGGGGAGAAAAGGCACTATCTTTTTGAACTTTGCAGGTTCATCGCTGAGACACCAATTACAAAAGACAGATTAACAAGAGAAAAGTATATAATTTTATTGAATTTGTTTAACACATCACAGGAGCCTTCAGAAATGAAGACCCACAGAAAACTGTATATTTATGCTTAGGTTTGATGAAGAGGGGACAGTCATGTAGAAGTAGGACTGGACAAAAGAGAATGGGTTTGATCTAATGATAACAAACCGGGGGGAACTTAGCCAGGCCTGTTTATCTACGTTCTTCTTGGTATTTCTGTCTTCACAGATGAGGACATTCCTTTCCTCTATGTATAGTAAAGACTCCTCTGGAATGAGGGTCTTAATCACCTACTTTTTAGGGCAAAGTCACCCAGTTTCTATGGCCTGCTTTGGCTCCTCTTTCAAATACCAACGTGCCATATTTTGGCATAGCATATCTTGAAGTCCATCAGTTCCATTGGTCAAGAGCAACAGAAACAACCTAACTTATGCCAAGAAGGAATAAGTTGTTTTCTTTTGGCCTTAGATGCAGGGAGTGAAGTTGGAGAGTCCCTCATTCACAGCACACAGTCATTTTGCTCTTTCCAAAGCCTCTCTCCCAATGTCTTTTCCTTCTTTCATCTCCCTCATAGTTATCTCCACCATTAGGGACGCTTTTCCTCACCAGCACGTTTGATATGCATCCTTTAATATGCCCATATCGGCATGCAGCATGTTGCTTTGTTTGGCACAAAAAAATTACATGCTAGTTAAATGGAAAATTGTTTCTTTTTTCTTCATAATACATTTAATATCTTTCCTAGATGTTGTGAGTACATTTCGTTTGTTGCCCCTGACCAAGGGAGAGTATTCCCTAGGGTGCTTCTCCCACTTACCTGGTCCCAGTGGTAGATATCTTCTTTCTTCATGCCCCTGAAATACAGACCTAAGTTGCTGAAGAGAGGAGTCCAGAAGTCTGAGCTGTGTCTTCCACCTTCCTCTTGGCTACAGAAGAGGGAGCGTCTTGCTGGCCAGTGCACCTGCGAGAAGATGCACCTCTGGGAGAAGTCAGAGGAGGAGGCGTAGACGCTGGCGGAGGAAAAACAGATATGTTTCCTCTGAAAAAGAAACATGAAAAAGAAAGAAAATACTCTTGGACCCAGTGTCTGACGAGTTAGCGGGGAAAACAGACAGACATCAGAAGTAGGTCAGGCTGGGCACAGCAGCTCAAGCCTGTAATCCCAGCACTTTGGGAGGCTGAGGTGAGTGGATCATTTGAGGTCTGGAGTTTGAGACCAGCTTTGCCAACATGGTGAAACCCCATCTCTACCAAAAAATACAAAAATAAAAATAAAAATAAATTAGCCAGGAAGTCTGAGGCAGGAGAATTGTTTGAACCTGGGAGGCAGAGGTTGCAGTGAGCCACGATCACGCCACTGCACTCCAGACTGGGCAACAGAGAGAGACCAGGTCTTAAAAAAGAAAAAAAAAAAAGAAGAAGAAGAAGAAGAGATGGGAACAGCATGGGCAATCCGGTACCTGTACTTCCTGCCTCATGTAACTGTCCAGTCCAGTCTGTGTGGATAAGCATATAAGCATACACATACATACATATTTAATAATCCTAGTGTCCATATACATTGTATTCTGCTGTTCTTTCTGAACAGGGTCTCACTTTTTTTGCCCAGGCCTGGAGTGTGGTGGTATGAACACTGCTCACTGCAGCCTTGACCTCCTGGACTCAATCCTCCCACCTCAGATCCCCAAGTACCTGGGACTACTGGGCATGCACCACTATGCCAGGCTAATTTTTGTATTTTTTGTAGAAATGGGGTTTCTCTTGCCTAGGCTGGGCTTGAACTCCTGAGTTCAAGCAATCCACCTGCCTCAGCTTCCCACGTTCTTTTTTAAAAGGGAGAAAATATTGGTTACATAATGTTCGTCAGCATTACTATTATGTCTTATTATTGTAAATTTAATGTAAATCACCATTTTAGATAACACCATAGAAACACACATAATTTTTGTAATTGCTTAAACTATTTCCCTAGTCACAGTCCTAAGGAAGAGCAATACATTTTTTTTCCATATGATAATGTTACCTTTCAAAGGGATAATCAAAATTTACAATGCTACCTCCAGTGTGTTTGGGCTATAATTTCACCTCATCCTTGTCAGTATTAGTTAATACACGAGTATTATTCTTTCCCTAACTTGTCAACTTGGTACTGCCGATTTAATTTGCATACATTTGATTATTACTGATGTTGAGCAGCAAAAGGCAATCTTCAGGCAGGGTGTGGTGGTTCACAACTATAATCCCAGTGCTTTGGGAGGCTGAGGCGGGAGGATCGCTTGAGGCTAGGAATTCAAGACTAGCCTGGGCACCATAGGAAGACATTGTCTCTACAAAAAATTAAAAACAAGGCTTAGCTTGACGTGGTAATGTGTACTTGTAGTCCCAGCTACCTGAGAGGCTGAGGAAGGAGGATCACTTGAATCCCAGAGTTCAAGGCTGCAGCAAGCTATGATTATGCCACTACACTCCAGCCTGGGCAACAGAGCAAGACTCTGTCTCTTTAAATAAATAAATAAATAAACAAACAAACAAACAAACAAGATAATCTTTGAACAGGAACCGGCAACTGAACTAACAGTAACATAGCTCAGCATGGGCCAATTCCAGTTCTGTCATGAAACTGAAAATACTTCCCAGGCAGATGGCTGTATCTAGGCAAAACTGAAGTAGATCAAGCATCTATTTAGAATTATGGCTTTGGGGCTGTCTTCTCAGTCTCTTTCTTCTGGTACTTTTCCCCTCCCTCTGATACTTGGAGCCTCAGTGGAGGTGGTGAGCTTGGTTGGAGGCTGGTTGGGAGCACAGGCTCTGGAGTTCAGCTGTTGATTTTGAATGCTGCCTTTCTTGCTTACCATCTGTGGGTCTTAGATAGTTAAGCCTTAGTTTGCTCTTTTGAAAAATCGAGATGATAACACCTATTTCACGGGGGGGTTGTGAGGATTAAATAAGATGATGAGGTGATCAATGTGAGACCATGGCCCTGAGCCAGCATGCAGGCTGCATGATGGAACAGGAGGCCTAGTAGCTTCTGTGAGCTCCTACCATTTAGATCAGGGGTACCCAACCCCCAGGCAGTGGACTGGTACCAGTCCGAGGCCTGTTAGTAACCACACAGCAGGAGATGAGCGGTGGGCGAGCTGACATTAATGCCGACGCTCCACCTCCTGTTAGATCCGTGGCAGCATTAGACTCTCATAGGAGTGTGAAGCCTGTTGTGAACTGTACATGTGAAGGATCTAGGTTGAACGCTCCTTATGAGGATCTAACGCCTGGTGATCTCAGGTGGAACAGGAGTTTCATCCTGAAACCCTTCCCTCCCTATTCTCCCATCCATGGAAAAATTGTCTTCCATGAAACCAGTCCCTGGTGACAAAAAGGTTGGGGACCACTGACCTAGACCACCCAGATGTGCCTTCTCCAGAACTTCTTACGCTTTTTCTTTCCAATCATTTCTTTTTGCAAAACGTCCAAAACCAGTGTTCCATCAACTTTAATCTGTGTACCAATGTCCCATTAACTTCAACCTAAGTCCTGTCAACTTCAATCTGTGTACCAACGGCCCATCAGCTTTAAGTGCCTGAAGTAAAGGGATCCAGGGGCGAATGGTTAGCCAGTGCTATAGTTTATTCAAGATGGGGGCAGGCTTGGAGAAGTCAAGGGCCTCTCAGTACCCCTCAATGTTAACCATGTAAGAATCCTTGAAACAAATATAGAACTGGCTTGAGACTGTATAGCTGTGGGGTTTGTTTCATGGTTTAAGAGGATGAGAAACCGTACTCAGGTGCCTCCTTCTGAACTTCCAGAACAATCTCCTTGCCAAAGAATGGGAAGCTCCCTGTGCTGAACTAATCAGTGACTCTCCCTCAGATGCAGAAAAACTTCATTATAAATGCAAAGCAACAAAGTGCAAAATAAAATTGAGCAGTGAACAGATGTAGACAAAATATTTGCATTTGATATATGAAAGGCCAAACTGAGTAGAGGCAAGAAGGATGAGCATGAAGCCTGATGGATGGGGATTGAATCTTAGTTCTGCTGCTTACCGGCTCTAGAAATGTTGTTACGTATTATTACAGATTGAACTTCCCAGATCCAAAAATCCAAAATGCCCGCAAATCCGAAGCTTTGAGTGCCCACTTGATGCTCAAAGGAAACGGTCATTAGAGAATTTTGCACTTCAGATTTTCAAATGTGAGATGCTCAACCAGCAAGTATAATCCAAATATTCCAAAATCAGAAAAAGTTCAAAATCTCATATATTTCTGGTCCCAAGCACTTCAGATAAGGGATGCTCAACCTGTACATTAATTGTTATTTTATTATCTGCTACTTCCAGGGGAGGAAAAACTCATTTTTACATAGTTACCTTCATCAGATATTTCTCTCCAGGAAAAGTTTCATAAGCAAAGTCAAAAGACAAATGGGAAAATGGGAAAAAAATATTCATAGTGCATAGGAAAAGGTTAGTTTCCTAACTTTACAAAGAGACTGTTCAAATAAAAGACAAAAATAAGTTCTCATTAGACTCTTAGGAAGGATATGAGTAGGTGGTTCATAGAAAAAGAGATACAAAAGCCCATTATCTATACAAAAATACGTTCTCTCCTGCTTGCAATTCAGGGAATTCTTCCATCTCCAGCTATGTTGCTGGATAAAATGTTTAAAAAGACCCATAACATAAGTACTAAAGAGATTTGGGGGAAAACTGCATTTTCATACCCAGTATGTGGAAGGGGAAGTTGCAGCAATCTTTTTAAATTTAATTTTATTTATTTTATTTTTTATTTTTTAATTTATTTGTTTGTTTGTTTGTTTATCTATTTATTTTGAGATGGAGTCTCGCTCTGTCGCCCAGGCTGGAGTGCAGTGATGCGATCTCGGCTCACTACAAGCTCCACGTCCCAGTTTCACGCCATTCTCCTGCCTCAGCCTCCCGAGTAGCTGGGACTACAGGCACCCGCCACCATGCCTGGCTTATTTTTTGTATTTTTAGTAGAGACGGGGTTTCACTGTGTTAGCCAAGATGGTCTCGATCTCCTGACCTCGTGATCCGCCCGCCTCAGCCTCCCAAAGTGCTGGGATTACAGGCGTGAGCTACTGTGCCTGGCCTATTTTTAAGTTATTTTTTAAAGACAAGGTCTCGCTCTGTCACCCAGGCTGGAGTGCAGCGGCACAATCTTGGCTCACTGCAACCTCAAACCCCTGGGCTCATATGATGCTTCCGCTTCAGCCTCCTGAGTCGCTGGGACTACAGGTGTTGTACCACCACTCATGGCCAGCAGCAATCTTTTTGGTGAATATTTGCTAAGTAAGCTCTCCAAATCGTCTTGACCTTGCAATTCCTCCTTTGCAAGTATCTCCTACTGGTTCTCTCAAATAAGAGGTCAAATTATAAGCAGGAAGATGCCCATTACAAGATGGTTTGTGACATGCGAAACTAAACACAAATTAAAGTTTGTTTATAGGACTGTCCGCTCCTCAAGGACAGGGATATCTTTCTGGCTTGTTCTCTGACATATCCCAAGCAAGAGCCTAAAGCAGGGCTTGAGATATAAAAAAAGTTCAGTAGATGTTTGGCATATAATTGAAGGTAATAAACAATGGTACAATGTACAGTCATTAAAAAGAATAAGGTAGGCTGGGCACGGTGGCTCATGCCTGTAATCCCAGCACTTTGGGAGGCCGAGGCAGGCAGATCACCTGAGGTCAGGAGTTTTAGACCATCCCGGGCAACATGGCGAAACCCCACCTCTACTGGAAAAATACAAAAATTAGCCGCGTGCAGTGGCACACACTGTAATCTCAGCTACTCAGGAGGCTGAGGCAGGAGAATTGCTTGAACCTGAGGTAGAGGTTGCAGTGAGCCGAGATCAGCCTGGGCAACAAAGCAAGACTCCATCTAAAATAATAATAATAATAATAATAATAATAATAATAATAATAAGAGAGACCTTGCTGATAGGAAAAGATGTTAAGGATATATTGGGGGTTTTCCAACTTTATTTTAGATTCAGGGGGTACACGTGCAGATTTGTTACCTGGGTTTATTGTGTGATGCACAGTACCCAGTAGTTAGTTTTTCAACCCTTTCCCTCTCTCTCCCTTCCCCCTCCAGTAGTCCCCAGTTTCTGTTGTTGCCATCTTCATGTCCATAAGTACCCAGTGTTTAGCTCCCACTTGTAAGTGAGAACATGCCGTATTTGGTTTTCTGTTCCTGCATTAATTCACTTATGATAATGGCTGGTAGCTGCATCCATATTGCTGCAAAGGACATGTTTTTTTTTTTTTTTAAGACTGAGTTTCACTCTTGTCACCCAGGCTAGAATGTAGTGGTGTGGTCTCGGCTCACTGCAAACTCTGCCTCCTAGGTTCAAGCAATTCTCCTACCTCAGCCTCCCCAGTAGCTGGGATTACAGGTATATGCCACCATGCCCGGCTAATTTTTGTATTTTTACTAGAAACAGGGTTTCACCATGTTGGCCAGGTTAGTCTCGAACTCCTGACCTCAGGTGATCCACCCGCTTCAGCCTCCCAAAGTGCTGGGATTACAGGCATGAGCCACCGTACCCAGCTCATTCTTTTTTATGGCTGCACAGTATTCCATGGTGAATATGTACCAAATTTTCTCTATCCAAGAGAATATATTGTTAAGGAAGAAAAAAGCAAAATGCAGTATCCTGCATCTTATGTGATTCTGTCTGGGTAAATACAAAAACCAAATGATATTGAGGCATAGATTTTCAGGAAGGATGCACAATGAAGAGTGGTAAACCTCTGGGGAGAGACTGAGGTTCAAAGAGATGAGAGGGGCTTTTGCTTTTCAGACTGTTTGACACTTAAAAACTGGATGGGTATTAATGATAGTATTTTAAAATCTCTCTCACACACACACATACACCCATACACATGCATGTACATGTGTGCCATGTTTCAAGACGTATGGCCAGATCTCATGGGAACCAAGAAGTTACCAGGCTGTTAGAGTCTGTGTCTGTCTGTCTTTCTATCTCTGGGATTGCAAATTGATGTCTTTGCCTATGCATTGGCCAGGATGGTCAGCAGCATAGGTTATCATCACCTTGTAATTCACTTCTCCATGACAAAATGAATTAAGCCTCAGAGGCTCCCCTGTATTAGTCCATTTTCATGGTGCTGATAAAAACATACCTCAGATGGGGTAATTTATGAAGAAAAAGAGGTTTAATCGACTCACAGTTCCACATGACTGGGGAGGCCTCACAATCATGGCAGAAGGCGAAAGGCACATCTTATGTGGCAGCAGACAAGAGAGAACTTGTGCAGGGAAACTCCCGTTTATAAAACTACCAGATCTCTTGAGACTTGTTTGCTGTCATAAGAACAGCACAGGAAAGACCTGCCCCCATGATTCAATAACCTCCCACCGGGTCCCTCCCATGACACATGGGAATTGTGGGAGCTACAGTTCAAGGTGAGATTTGGGTGGGGACACAGCCAAACCATATCACTCCCTAACCCAGATTCCCTGACCAGTTTCTGTCTTGCCAGTGTAGGTCTATTTCCCTCCCCAGCTGAAGCCAGGATAGTGCCATGCTCTTGTCTACATGTGACCAGCTCAACTCACCCCTTCCACAGGACTGAGGAGGGGAAGGATTCTCTTGGAAGAGGATGTAGATGGGAAGGTAGTTCCTGGCACCTCTACCATGCCAACATTCAAAGAAGGCAGTGACATTGGTTAAAGTCACATGCCTACCCAGCAGTGGGACGAGGCAGAAATTCTGATCCCTTCCACAGCCTCCCCCATCACTTAACTTCTCTGTTTCTACTTTCACAAAGAGGAAAATATCAGCTGGCTATGGAGTTGTTGTGGGTAATACATGAGACAGAGATTTGTAAACTGCCCAGTTTACTGGGCTCTGTGCACAGTAAAAACTCAATACATAGAAAGGGCTACTACCCACTTTAATATTACATTTTATTGGCAGGGAGGTACATTTGAGTAAATCAATGTTGATTTTCCTTCTTTAACCTTCACTTGCTCTCAGACCAGTGGCTTTAGTTAGAATGCTTCCTCTTTGAATTATCTAGATTATTTCAAATCTATACATGGCATGGAATTTATTCACTCATTTGATAAATCTACTGAGCACCAATTATGTGGCAAGACTTGAACTAGAAGCTGGGGACACACAATGAACAAGACTTACCCCTGAGAGGCTTCTAGAAGGGCTCAGCCTAAGATCAAGGAATCAAGTAATCAGAATGGCTGTCAGCTGCAGTTATTAGGATAATGGCAGTTTCATAACCGCAAGTTGTACCAAGTGCTATAAAGAAATAGGGTGAAGAGATATTTAATAATGGGTGAATTTGCTTATTTTATAAATGTTTCAAATACAAGTTACAAAATTTAGAAAGAGTTAACAGGTATATATAACAAAGCTTAAGCCTTCCATTCCAGAAGCAACTGCCGTTTTCAATTCCTTGGGCATCCTTTTAGGGAGATGTTGTGACTTTATAAGCATCATATGCACATGTACATTGGTTTTCCTTTCTTTCTTTTCTTTCTCTCTCTCTCTCTTTCTTTCTCTCTCTCTTTCTCTCTTTCTTATAGGGTCTCACTCTGCCACCCAGGCTGGAGTACAGTGGTGCAATTATGACTCACTGCAGCCTCTACCTCCCCGGGCTCAGATGATCCTCCTACCTTGGCCTCCTAAGTAGCTGGGACTACAGGTGTGTGCCATCACACCTGGCTAATTTTTGTGTTTTTCTGTAGAGATGGGGTTTGACCATGTTGCCCAGACTGGTCTCAAACTCCTGAGCTAAAGCGATCTGCCTGCCTCTCTCTACCTTCCAAAGCTCTGGGATTACAGGTGTGAGGTGCCATGCCCAAACTTGTTTTTCTTACAAATGGTAGCATTTTATTTAGGAGGTTCTATAGCTCTGTGGTCTTTCATTGGATGTCTGAACCATAATTTAATTTACCTGTTTCCTATTGGTGGATATTTAGGTTGCTTATTATTTTGTTCACATGAGAGCATATCTAGAGGATAAATATCTAGAAATGAAATTGTGTCAAAGAATATATACCTAATTTTTGAAATATACTTTCAAATTAGATTTCATAAAGATTCGACAACATACATACCTTCTCACCTGTAATAGATGCTAGTAATCTTTTCCACACTCACTGAGAGTGTGTTCTCAAACTTTAGCTATCAGAGTGCCAAAAATGAAAATGGTATCTCAGTATATTTGAATAGCATTTTTCTTTTGAGTGAAATGGAGTATTTTCTACATATGTTTAAAAGACAAAGTTGTATTTTCTGTGAATTGTTGTTAACATCCTTCATTTTTGGTGTATTTGTGTGGGGTGTTGGACTGTTATTGATTTATGCACGCTTTTTATATATGAAGAAAACTAATGATTTATCTGAGATATAAATTGTAAATATTTTTCCCAAAATTGATTTGTCTTTTAACTCTGCCTATAATTTTTTTTATAGGGAGAAATATTTTCTACATAGTTGAATAGAATAGTCTGTTCTTTTGTGGCTTCTGGTTTTTTTTTTCATTATGCTTAGGCATTTCTTCATTATATTTTCTTCTATACTTTCCTTTCATTATTTTATTTTTTAGTGTTTAAATCTTTGATCCTTCTGGATTTGTTTTGGTGTAAAATATGACATAGATGTCCAGCCTTCCTTTTATAGAACTATCCAGTGTTTCCAATATTAATTTTGAAAATTAGGTTGATAAATGTATAATTTACATTCAGTAAAATTCACACTTTTTAGATGACATTTCTCTGAGTTTTTACAATTGCATAATGCCATTTAATGAATAATTCATTTTCTTATTATGAATTTGAAATGCTACCTTAACCATTTAATAAATCCCCCTGTATGTTTGGGATAAATTCTATTCTTTCCATTTACCAACATTGTCAATTCATGTGCAAGCATATTTATTGAATTTATGTCTTAATTAAAGACATACATCATTATGTCTTAATTTATGTCTTAACAGCATTGAATTTATGTCTTAATATCTGCTAAGGCTAGTACCTTCTCATATAATCTTTTTGTCTCTTTCAGAAATGTCCTGGGTATTCTTGCTTATTTTTCTAAATGAGCTTTAGACTCAATTTGTTTAGCATGCAAGAAATCATGGCAGTATTTTAAATAGGACTTTATTTTATAGTTGAACTTAGGTAAATTAGTAACTACATGATATTGAATCTCCCTATCCAAGAACATAGTATGTCTTTCCATTTGTTTGAATTGTTTTGTGTATTCCTCAAGAGTGCGTTAAAATTATTTTTATAGAAATCTGGCACATTTGGTGATAAGCTTATTCTATATTTTATCTCTTTAGTCATCTTAAGGGGAGTCATTTCTACCATTGCATATTCTAACTAATAATTATTTGGTTACAGTAGAGCTATTGATTTTTGTTTATTAATTTTGTATATGGCCTGAATTTCATATATAATGTTTGGATTTTCTGTGGAAATAA
Organism: Chlorocebus sabaeus; assembly: GCF_047675955.1. Lineage (NCBI taxonomy): Eukaryota > Metazoa > Chordata > Mammalia > Primates > Cercopithecidae > Chlorocebus > Chlorocebus sabaeus. Next base: position 106,505,144 of record NC_132914.1, read on the forward strand.
TAATTGGCAGATGCTTTTCTTCTCCAATGTTTCTATTTTTATTTCCTCTGCTTATCTAATTGCATTGGCTAGTACTTCCAATTAGGATGATAAAGAAAACTCATGTCTTTTTCTTGACTTTAAGAGGTGTGCTTTTATGTTTATTAAGTATGGTGCTAACTTTTGAGACATAGCTGTATTTTTATAATATTAAATAAGTGTCTACTGTTTTTATAATTATCAAGAATGTAATGTAATTATAATTATCAAGAATGAAAATTGAGTTGACCAAATACTTTTTTAAAATTTATGGAGATGTGTAATTTTTCACATGATCTATTGATTTGGTAAATCTATTATTAATAGGTTTTCTAATATTGTCTCCCAGAATAATCTATTTTATTACTAGATTTTCTGATATAACATTCCTGGAATAAATCCCATTTGGTCATGTTTTATTATTTGTTTATGTTTTGTTGAATTCAACTTGCTAGTCACTTATTGAGGAATTTGGTTTTGATATTCCTAAGATGGGGTTGGTTTCTTTTATATTTCTTTTATATTTGTATGAGTTTCTTTTATATTTCTATTACAAAATATCACACACAGAAGAGTATATATAAATACGTATAACTTAAAGAATAACAAATACTCATTTGCCTCCACCCAGTGAAAGATACAAAACCCACCCTCGGTTTTCTTTGTTGTTTTACCACCTGTAAAAGTATTCTCTAGCCAGAATGGTGGCACATGCCTGTAATCCCAGCTACTCGGGAGGCTGAGGCAGGAGAATCACTTAAATCTGGGAGGTGGAGGCTGCAGTGAGCTGAGATCACACCACTGCACTCCAGCCTGGGTGACGGAGTGAGACTCTGTCTCAAAGAAAGCAATAGATTGTTTAATTTTGCTTATTTGGGGCCCTTGTTATATTAGAATTAAACTACATACACTCTTACGTGACTGGCTTTCTTTGAACAATGCTGTTTTTTGATATTGAACCATGTTGATCAGCGCATGATGCATTCACTGCCACAGCTATACACAGCATGATTGAATTAAACATTTTTGTTGAATCTATCCCAAATTGACTTGTTTTTCCATTTCTATAAGTCATCTTTTGTGTCCTTCTGGAGTGTGTTAAAAAGAATATGGATTCTGGAGTCAAGCTGTTTAGCGTCCATCCCAGTTGACATGTACCAGCTATGTGACAAGTTATTTAACCTCTCTGTGTCTCAGTTTCCCCATCTGTAAAATGGGAGCTAAAATACCTACTACCTCATAGGGTTATTGGAAGGTTTCAAATGAATTCACATGTAAGACGCACTTGGGGCATAACATATATAATGTTTGGATTTTCCGTGGAATTAGTAGATGCTTTTCTCCTCCAGTATGCCTGGCATACTGTAAGTTCTGTATAATTGTGGTATGACTAGACCACTGTGCAATTATAATAATAACATATTCTTTTATTGGTGGAAGTTGAGTGTGTTTGTTGTTTTGGAGTTGTTATAAATAATGCTGCTGTGTACCTTCCTATGCTTGTCCCCCACAGCACGTAAACAAGAGGAATTAAGTGGCTTGGTCAGAGGATATGTGTCTTCAACTTTACTCGGCTATACTAAATTGTTTTCCAAAGTAATTGTACCAATTTACATTCCCATCCATATAGTATAAGAGTTTCTCTTGCTCCACATCCTTCCCAGCTTGTCTTGTTAGACTTTAAAATTTTTGTCAGTTTGATCAGTATAAAGTTGTATTCCGATGCATATTAATTTGCATGTTTCGTATTTGTATTGGCCATTTGATTTTTTTTTTTTTTTTTGAGACGGAGTCTGGCTCTGTTGCCCAGACTGGAGTATAGTGGCATGATCTCAGCTCACTGCAACCTCCACCTCCTGGGTTCAAGCAATTCTCCTGCCTCAGCCTCCTGAGTAGCTGGGATTACACGCGCCTGCCACTGTGCCCAGGGAATTTTTGTATTCTTAGTAGAGACGGGTTTTCGCCATGTTGATCAGGCTGGTCTCAAACTCTTGACCTAAGGTGATCCACCCGCCTCGGCCTCCCAAACTGCTGGGATTACAGGCATGAGCCGCCATGCCTGGCTGATTTTTTTTTTTTTTTTTTTGAGAAAAGATCTGTCTCTGTTGCCCAGGCTGGAGTGCAGTGGCACAATCTTGGCTCACTGCAGCCTCCACCTCCCAGGTTCAAGCCACTCTCCCACCTCAGCCTCCTGAGTTGCTGGGGCTACAGGCATGTACCACCACACCTAGCTAATTTTCTTATTTTTTATAGAAATGAGATTTTCCCATGTTGCCCACGCTGGTATCAAACTCATGGCCTCAAACAATCTGCCCACCCCAGCCTCCCAAAGTGTTGAGATTACAGGTGTGAACCACCACACCCAGCCAGTCATTCAATTTTTTATATAAAATGCCTGTTTGCCACCATCCTATTTTTAGATTGAGCTGTTTGATTTTTCTTACTCATTTCTAGATCCTTTTTATGTGTTGGAAATAGCTTCCCCAACTCCATAGCTTTGCACTTCACTCTTTTTATATATTTTAATAAACAAAATGTATCAATTTTAATGTAATCAAGATTGTACGTCATTCCCTTTATGGTTGATGCTTTTTCATGTGAATTATGAAGAAATCCTGGCTGGGCATAGTGGATCACATCTGTAGTCCCAGCACTTTGGAAGGCCAAGACAGGTGGGTCACTTGAGCCCAGGAGTTTGAGACCAGCGTGGGCAATATGGCAAAACCCTTTCTCTACAAAAAATACAAAAATTATCAGAGTGTGATGGTGAATGCCTGTGGTCTCAACTACTTGGGAAACTGAGGCAAGAGGATCATTTGAACCCAGAAGTTTGAGGCTACAGTGAGCTATAATGGCATCACTACACTCAAGCCTGCGTGACAGAGCAAGATCCTGTCTCAATCAATCAATCAGTGGAAAGAAACAAATTATTTCCTACCACAAAGCCATGAAGATATCTTCTATATTCCCTTCTGAAGCTTTGTAGTTTTACCTTTCACATTTAGATTTTTTTGGTAACAGTTTTACTGAAATACAATTCATACACCATACAATTTAGAGTAGATACCTCAAGATTTTTGGTTTATTCAGAGTTGCACAACCATCACCACAATCAATTTTAGAACATTTCAACACCTTGAAAAGAAACCTCATGCCCTTTAGCAGTCACCTCAAACTGCCTAGCACTTGGTAACCACTGATCCACTTTCCATGTCTATAGATTTCACTGTTCTGGATATTTCATATAAATGAAGTCATATAGTAGTTGTCCTTTTGTAACTGCTTCTTTCACTTAGCATAATGGTTTCAAGGTTCATCCATGTGGTAACATGTATCAATACTCCTTTTTATTGCCACATTTAGGTTTTTAATCCACTGAAAATTACTTTTCTGTATGGTGTGAGGTAGGCATACAGTTTTTTTGCCCACACTTCCCAATGTCCCAGAATGATATTTCGAAAAGGCTGCCCTTTTCTCACTGCTCTGTTCTGCTACCTTTGTCAACATAAAGTGTTCATTTATTTGTAGGTCTGATCCTGGGCTCTCTATTCTGTTACATTGGTGTCTTTGTATCCCTTACCAATAACATACTATTTGGATTAATGTAGTTTTATACTATGGCTTGGTAACTAGTAGAGCAAGTCATCAGACAACAATAAGCTGTTCTGCATACAGATTATCTTGGCTATTCTTGGGCCTTTGCAATTTCACGAAAATTTCAGAAACAGCTTGTCAAGTTTTACTTAAACTTGTTGGGATTTTGACTGTGACAGTACTGAATCTAAGGACCAGTGTGGGAGAACATAACATCCTTATAATACTGAGTCTTTCCATTCATGAATATGGTATACCCTTTTATTGTTCTTTAATTTCTTCTAATTGTTTTCCTTTAAAATGTATTGAGATGAAATTCACATAATGTAGAATTAACTGTTTTAAAGTAAACAGATTCAGTGGCATTTTGTAAACTCACAATATTGTGCAGCCGCCACCTCTCTAGAGTTTCAAAACATTTCCATCACTCCAAAGTAAAATACCTTCCCATTAAGCAGTTTCCACTCATGTCCCCTCCCACCATCTCTGCTGTCTTAGTCCATTTTATGTTGCTGTAAAGGAATACTTGAGGCTGAATAGTTTATAAAGAAAGAAAGGTTTATTTGGCTTACAATTCTGATGGCTGGAAAGTTCAAGAGTAGGCATCTGCACGTGGTGAGGGCCTCATAGTGGAAGATACAAGGAAACTAGCATGTGCAGAGATCACATGGTGAGCAAGGAAGCAAGAGAGAGGAGGTGGAGGTATCACCTGATGGGCTCTTTTTTAATAACCAGCTCTTGCAGGAACAAATAGAGTGAAAACTCACTCACCCTGAGGGAGGGCATTAATTTATTCATGAGAGATCCATGGGATGGAGCCCATGACCCAGGCACCTCCTAGAAGGCCCCACCTCCAACACTGGGGATCAGATTTTAATATGAGACTTGGTGAGAACAAACCATATCCAAACCAAAGAATTTGGCATTCTGCCTCTATGGCTTTATCAATTCTGCTTATCCAATAATGTCTTATCATTTTCTCCGATAGCAGTCTTATATATCTTTCGTTAGATTTATTCCTAAAGAATCTTTAACTTTATTGTGCAACATTTTAAATATGTATTATGAAAAATAAACATTCTATATGTCATGCAACCAATAAGCTTTGTATAAAAATAGAAAGAATAGTATAATGAATCCCCTAGTAACTGTCACCACCAGAATAATAATCAGCTCAGGGCCAATGATGTCTTACCTCCTTCCCCACTTATTTCCCATAGCCAGGTTACTCTGATACAATTCCAGACACAATGTCATTTCCTCCCTATTTCAGTATTTATTTCTAAGTGATACAGAATCTTTTAAAAACATAACCACGATGCCATACGTTGTGATTATTGAAAACCCTTTTTCATCTCTTTTTTTTAAAATAACAGCTTTATTGAGATCTAATTCATATACCATGTAATTCATCCATTTAAAGTGTACAATTCACTTGTTTTTAGTATATTTGCAGAGTTGTGCAGTCATCACCACATCATGGACATGTTTCCATTTCTGTTGGGTAGATGCCTAAGAATGGAACTGCTGGGTCATATGGTAACTCTGTCTAACCTTTGGAGGAACTACCAGAATGTTTTCCAAAGTGGCTGCACCATTTTCTTTTCTTTTCTTTTCTTTTCTTTTTTTTTTTTTTAGATAAGGGCTCACTCTTTTGCCCAGGCTACAGTCCAGTGGTGTGATCTCGGCTTACTGCAGTCTTGACTTCCCAGACTGAAGCAATCTTCCCACCTCAGCCTCCCAAATAGATGGTACCACAGGTGTGCACCACCATACCCAGTTATTTTTTTTTTTCATTTTTTGTAGAGATGGGGTCTCACTATGTTACCCAGGCTAGTCTCAAACTCCTGAGCTCAAGCCCCCGCCTGGGCCTCCCAAAAGGCTGGGATTGCAGACGTGCGCCACTGTGCCCAACCTGCACCATTTTATATTCCCACCAACAATGGATGAGGGTTCTAATTTTTTACTTCCTTGCCAACACTTACCTGATATTTTCACTGGTGAGGGCCTCAGGCTGCATCTACTCATAGTGGAAGGTGTAAAGGGAAGCTGGCATGCAGAGGGATTACATGGTGTGAGAGGAAGCAAGAGAGAGAGGGAAGGAGGGATGGGGTGGGTGTGAAGTGGTATCTCATTGTGGTTTTGAGTTGCATTTTCTTCTTTTATCTCTTTTAAAATATAGATTCCCTTGTAGTTTTCTTCAACAAATGTTGAAGAAACTAGCTAGATTTTCCTGTACCATCTCCCAGTCTGGATTTAGGTGATGGTATACTACAGCATTGTTTAATGTCTTCTCCATTCCTTACTGTCCTTTGAATTAGAAGTTAGATCTAAACCTGTGCTCCCTGAGTACTAGGCACTGGTCGCCTATGGCTATGTAAATTTAAATGAATTAAAATGAAATACAAATTTCAGTTCCGCAGCCTCACCACATTTCAGGTGCTAAAAGGCCACACATGTGGCTAGTGGTTGCTGTACTGAACAGTGAAGCTGCCAAACATTTTCATCATGTCAGAAGATTCTATTCGGCAGCACTGACTTAGGGGCTAGATCAGATTCAGCTCTTTGGAATTTCAATCTTTTGAAACTTGAGATTTACTTTATGGCTGGGAATGTCCATTTTTAAAAAGTTCTATGTGCTTTTGAACTAAAATGTATACGCTCCAGTTGTTAGGTGCAATGGTCTACATGTGTTAGTTGATTGTGGTGTTTCATTTTCTATGTGCTATTGAGGGTTTTTTGCCATTGCTTTCTGTCAGTTTCTATCAGAGAGAGGCTACTTTTGATCCCTCACTATGGGATTGTTTTAGTAAACTACAATATAGTAAGCACAGATAATGAAATACTTTGCAACTCTAAAAATTAATGAGGAATATCTCTCTAAACAACTCCCAAGTGAGCTCCAAAAAAGACAAGATTGAAAAATAGCATGTATAGTTTGCAAACATTTGCCTAAGAAAGGAGGAAAACAAATCTACATTTAAATTGCTTATATTAAAAAAAGAAACTCTTTTAGCAATTTTAACCTTTTTTTCTCTCTCTTTTTTGAGATGGAGTCTCACTCTGTCACCAGGCTGGAGTGCAGTGGCGCAATCTTAACTCACTGCAATCTCCACTTCCTGGGTTCAAGAGGTTCTTTTGCCTCAGCCTCCTGAGTAGCTGACACTACAGGCATGTGCCACTATGCCCAGTTAATTTTTGTGTCTTTAGTAGAGATGGAATTTCACCATGTTGGCCAGGATGGTCTCGATCTCTTGACTTCATGATCTGCCCTCCTCAGCCTCCCAAAGTGCTGGGATTACAGGCGTGAGCCACCACGCCTGTATTTTAATCTTTAAAATTTTTTATTTCATTTTTACCTTTTGTAGAAACAGGGTCCCACTTTATCTCCCAGGCTAGTTTCAAACTCCTGGCCTCAAGCGATCCTCCTACCTCAGCCTCTCAATGTGCGGGATTACAAGTGAGAGCCACCACACCTGGACCAATTTTAACATTTAAAAAATAGTTGTTTACAGGAGGAGGAAGAGAATGGAGAGGAAAGGGTAAGGACAGGAGCTAGTTCTCTGAATATGCTCTATTTTATTCCTTGGCATCATTAAATATTCTATATACTTATAAAATTAAATTAAAATTTTTAAAAAAGTGCATCTGGTTGCTAGCATAGAAAGAGAGATTGACTATTTCAAGGGAACCTAAAAAAACACAGTAATGTGTCTCTACAATTCCAGTGAGGTTTACCCTAAGGACAAAGAATTCAAAAAGTTTCAGACGGTTTTCAGTAATCACACTGGTGACAGTGTTGGCATTGTTATTTTGAGACTGTTGTGTGTATATTGTTAATAAAGCCAATGAAACATTGCTTGTGTCATTGAAATAGAATTTTTGGATGGGAGAAAGGAGAAAAGATAGAAAACTAGGGTTAAGGCTGGGTGTGATGGCTCACACCTGTAATTCCAGAATTTGGAAGGCCAAGGTGGGCGGATCACTTCGGGTCAGGAGTTCGAGACCAGCCTGGCCAACATGGTGAAACCCTGTCTCTACTAAAAATACAAAAATTATCCAGGCATGGTGGCACACACCAGTAGTCCCAACTATTCGGGAGGCTGAGGCAGGAGAATCACTTGAACCCAGGAGGCAGAGGTTGCAGAGAGGTGAGATCATGTCACTGCACTCCAGCCTGGGCAACAGAGCGAGACTCTGTCTCAGAAAACTAAGGTTAAGTTCAAACTTCTTCATTCTATATTAAATTGATAGATTCAGATTAAACTCAATGTATTTTATTTTTAAAATGCTTTCTTGTGCTATTGAAAAGGTCTAGAAACAATGATCAACCCTGCAGCAATGAGCACTCCGAGGGTATGAATGTGGTATCTACCATCTACCCACTCAAAGAAACAAGAGCTCATTGGAGAAATGACAGATTCAAGGTCTAGGCTGAAAATAAGTAAGCTTTGAAACAACTTGGCATCCTGATAAGCAAGAAAGCTCATAAAGACAAGGCCATATCAGAAGGACTCAGATCACTCAGGTGTGACAGCATGCACCTGTAATCGCAGCTACTTGGGAAGCTGAGAAGAAAAGATGGTTTGAGCTCAGGAGTTCAAGATTACAGTGAGCTATGACTGCACTACTGCACTTCAGGCTGGATGACAGAGGAAAAATCCTATCTCCAAAATAACAATAATAAATTAATTAAACTAAAAATTACTCAAGAGCCTACTTGATAGGTTCCCACTGGCCAAATGTGGGATAAATTGAGCATCAATAATGTTAACTGTCGGCTGGGCGCAGTGGCTCATACTGTAATCCCAGCACTTTGGGAGGCCGAGGTGGGCGGATCACTTGAGGTCAGGAGTTCGAGACCAGCCTGGCCAACATGGTGAAACCCCATCTCTACTAAAAATACAAAAACTTACCTGGGTGTGGTGGTGCATGCCTATAATCCCAGCTGCTTTGGGAGGCTGAGGGACAAGAATTGCTTTAACCCGGGAAGCAGAGGTTACAGTGAGCCAATATTGCACCAATGCACTCCAGCCTGGGCAACAGAGCAAGACTCTGTCTCAAAAAAAAAAATTAAAAAAAAAAAAAGGTTAACTATCATGGCATGAAACACAACCAATACATATAAGCCTTTAATTTGTAATGATATTAAAAACTCATTGTCACCTTGGGAGGATACAGTGGAACCAACTCATTATTCTGAAAACTAGCATAACAAACATTTATCCTGCCTTTTCCTTACAAACTGTACCACAGGGCAGCCAAATAGTTAATAAGGGAAATTTCTTTTTATAGAACAGTCTTGTCTAATAAATGAAGAAGGTTTGATAGAACTGGAATATCAAACTCCTAAGAAAATGTGGATCTGGGCACTGTGTGTCAGAGAACACCGACATCCTGAAAAGATAGCCAGCCCTCTTGTGTCTCCTTCTGGAAGTATAATACGCTGCCTATGAAGTCTTTTTTTGCCAAAACCAATCAATCTTGTATCTGATTGGACCTCTAATTCAAACGACCAGTTTGCAGGAAATGCAGGAGAAAGTCAAACATGTTAAAGGACGCCTTCAGAATGCAATTAACAAAACCCGGAATGTGGGAAATTCTACAGGACAAATTGTCCAATTTTCTCTATGAATAAATTGCAAGAAAGAAATGGAGGGAACCTCTAGAACAAAAGAGACTTGAGAGACACGTTGGCTAAATGCAATGTGTGGACCTTGCTTCGATCCTGATTTGAGTAAACCAATTGTAAAAGATAAAAAATTAGAGAAATTTGAACATTGGGCATTATAATTAGTATTAAGGAATTATTATGGTGTTCTTTATGATAATGGTGTTGTGATTACATATAGGTATATAAGTGCATATATATTTTTAGAGTTCCTATATTTTAGAGATACCTACTGAAATATTTATACATAAAGTGATATAATGTTTTATGATTTACCTCGAAATAATCCAGTGCTGGGGGAGTAGTGAAACACAGCTGGAATAGGGAAAGGCATAAGTTCATTGTTGAAGCTGTGTATATTGAGGTTGTTGTACTTTTGTTAGTTTTGTGTATGAGAACTTTTCAAAATATCTTTATATATATTTACAGGAAAAATACACTTAAAGAAAATATGAAGTAAAATAATTATATATATATATAAATATATAAAAAATACAAGGAAAATATGAAATTAAAAAATAGTACTGGCGGTACACAGATAATGACCATATGTGTGAAGCAAGTGCTCAAATGATGGTGCTTGGGCAATAAAGGCTCAGGGGCTATGCAGTGGTTTGCAAACTCTCCTCTGCCCTAGGTTTTCCCCAGAACTTCTCCCATGTTTCTGTGGGGTAACCCAGTGAAACTCTCACCCACTACTTCAATCAGAAAGGTCTGCTTTCCTCAATTTTACATATTAAGGTTTCTTATAACATTTCCCTTGAACAAACAATTTTGACATTTCAAATAAAATTCAAAACTGACAGCTTCATGGCTTATCATCCACCCTCTTCTCCCCTTAAAAAATAGCCCTTACTCTTCCCCCAGAACTTTAGGGTAGTAGCCAAAACAGCTGGCCAAGTTTAACATGCAAGAACTGTGGCTCACATTCAAACTGCTGTCCTCCCAGTGGAAAAGTTCTGTTCCACATGTGTATTAGTCAGGATAAGCAGCCTTCAGCTACAATAACGAACAGCCCCAAAACTCAGAAGTTTCCCATAACAGGAGTTTATTTCTTGCATACACAAAGTCCACTGTGGGTCTGGATGACTCTTCAGGACATCTCTCCTCTATGTGATGGCTCAGGAATCCAGGCTGTTTTGATCTTGTGGCTTGTCCATTCAACAAGAAAAATTCTTAGTCATTGCAGTATCAAAGAAATTCTAATAACACTGGAAGGGTCTTGCACAAATGTCACTTCTATTTACGGCCAGTTGGCCGGAAGTAGTCAAGCAACTCTACCTAACTGCAAGGGAGTTTGTAAATGTGGGGAAGCCCACGGAATAGCTGGCAGGCATTTCTGCCTCTACCATGGCATCTCACCACCTTTCCACATATTGTGGCCTCCCTGTCATCTCCCCACCCTGACTCCACACACTGGATCAAGCATTAGATTATGTAGATGATGATCAGATCATCACTGAGTCCATGATACTTCCAAAATAATGGTTCTGGTTTGAGTGTTTCCTTGAATCCTTTGCTTTTAGATGAGCGACAGGTCGAAACTATCCAAGACAAAGAGTGGCTTGCTGCAGAGGCTGCAAGATAGTGTCCTGCAAGGGTAAATTGTATGATAGGACTGGGCATGTAATTCTAAACCCCTGACTTAAATAATCGGAAGTTCTGGCCACAGAGGCCCTATATTTGTGCATGACGTCAACCAGCTGGAGCCAGACAGTAGCTACACACCAGAGATGGCCCTTCATTCCTGGGTCTAACCCAGTCGCCATCACCTGGCAGTTTGACTCAGTCACAGTACCTGCTGGGACCCTGTAACAGGTAGAATCTGTGATCCCTGCATCTGGATATGCACAGTTAGGATCCTCCACAGTTTCATCACCCCAAAGATGGAGTTCGTTCTTCGATGTAACTTAATTTGATTTAATTTAATTTTCTTAGGTGTAATTGAAGATGTTTAATTTCCTCCCTCTTATTTAATCTGGATTTAATACTCTCTTTATGAGTCTCTTAGTCATCTTTTTGGTCAAAGCTGAATCACTCCAATTTCTTGATTACCCTTCTCCCTTATGTCCCAGTATTCATCCCTTCGACGATCCGTGTCAATCTTATTGGGACACTCTCATTTTCCCACGTCCTTTATAAGATAACTGGAAATCAACAGACAACGGAATCGAGGTGTTAGAACTGAAATATTGCAGTAAACAAAACTCTAGTCTGAAGTGAATGGAGTGTGTTTTGACCCTTGCAAGTTAAAAATCATTGTCATGTTCCTTAATCTACAAGGTTTTGTCAAATTTCTTTGGGCTTCAAGTCACATCAGTTCCTAGGCTGACTGCAGGAGTACACCACCCTCCCATCCTTAGGACCAGGCTAAGAAGGAAGCTTGGTTAACCTCCGCATCCTCCGCCTGCAGCAACCTGGCTACAGTAATATTTGTGGGTGCAGCTCCAGACACCTCCAATTTAAGAGGAGCTCATTGACTTCTAATCGGCAGACTTGCTTTACTGTGTTTCTCTTTCTAATAATCGGGATTATTGATACTAATGATGACAAAAGCAAGCACTTACTGAATTTAAATTGTGCCTGGCATGGTTCTATGTGCTTTACATGGTTCTGGTGAAACTAACAACCCTATATGAGGTAAGTACAATTATAATTCCGTTTTATAGAGATGAAATAGAGACTTGGGACTCTCCCAAGATTGTACTGCCAGGAAGCAACAGAAATGGGATTTGAACTTGGAAAGGCTCATGTTCCAAAGTCTTAATCATTATGCTTAATCATTATGCTATGCTATATGTGGTACAGCATGGGAATATTTGGGATTACTAAAATTTTACGTTTTTGTTGTTGTTGTTGTTTTTGTTTTTTTGAGACAATGTCTCACTTTGTTGGCTAGGCTGGAGTGTAGTGGTACAATCATGGCTCATTGCAGCCTCAGTCTCCTGAGGTTCATGCGATCCTCGATCCTCCCACCTCAGCCTCACAAGCAGCTGGGACTACTGTCACGCACCACCACACCCAGCTAGTTTTTGTATTTTTAGTAGAGACAGAGTTTCACCATGTTGCTCAGGCTGGTTTCCAACCCCTGGGCTCAAACGATCCACCCGCCTTGGCCTCCCAAAGTGCTGGGATTACAAACATGAGCCACCACGCCCAGCCTGAAATCACTAAAATATTGTTTGATCTAAATGCATTGTTTTGAATGTTAGGTTGCTAGTGATTAGGGCTCTTCTAGCTCCACCTGGCTAGTGAAGGGAGACATCTGGTGGCCATTCTGTTTTTTAAAACTTTTCTTCATGGAAAACTTCAAATTAATACAAAGTAAACAGAATAGTATCATAAATCCCCCTCTATCCACCACCTGGCTTTAACAATTAACATTCTGCCATTCCGTTTACATTCATACCTCCAGCCAATCTCCTCCTCTTCCCCACTTATTTTTTACGGTTCTTTTTCAAAAATAAATTTTACATAGAGTAAAATGCACACAATTTTAACAATTTATCTTGACCAACAGATACACTCATGTAACCCACAGCCCTATCATGATATGGAATGTTTCCATCACTCCAAAAATATCCTTTGCCTGACAACTCCCCAACTAGACAGCAATTGTTCTGATTTTTCACTGTGGATTAGTTTTGCTTGTCCCAGAGTGCCGTATCAATGGAATCCTACAGTACGACTCTTTTGTGTCTGGGCTTTTTCACTCAGCATAATGTCTGTGAGAGTCATCCAGGCTCTTGCGTGTACCCGTTATTTCTCTTTTATTGCTGTCCTCCTTCTATTGTACAGATGGGCCACAGCCATTCTCCTGTTGATGGGGATTTGGATTGTTTCCAGTTAGGGGCCATTCTGAATACAGTTGAGCATGAGTTGAACTTCATGTTCAAGTCTTTTTGTAGACATATGTTTACATTTCTCTTGTGTAAATACTTAGGAGTGGAATCGCTGGATCAAAGAACAGAGGCATAGTTAACTTCATTAGAAACTGCCAGATCTTTTTCCCCAAAGTGATTTTCTTTGCATTCCTCCCAGCAGTGTGAGAGAATTGTCTGCTCCGCATCCTCACCAGTATTTGGTGTTATCAGTGTTCTTAATTTTGACTGCTCTGGTGGTATCTCATTGTGGTTTTAATTTGTGTTTCCCTGATGACTAACAAAATGTTGACCATTTTTCTATGTGTGTATTGCCAATTTGTCTTTCTTCCTTTGTGAAGTGTCCATTCAAGTCTTTTGCCAAATTTTCACCGGGTTTGTCTTTTTATTATTGGACTGTAGATGTCTTTTATTCTGGATACACATTCTTTGCGGCTGTATATTTTGTGAATATTTTCTGCTGGTCTGTGACTTGCCTATTTTCTTAACCGTGTCTTCTAATGAGAAACTTTATATTTGATGAAGTCTGATTTCTTATTTTGTGTCTTTTATTATTATTTCTTCCTGGCTGTCATCTGAGAAAACTTTGTCTTCCCTTGGTTACAAAGATGGTCCCTTTGTTTACTGCCAGTAGCTTTATATAGATTTTAAATTTGCATTTAGGTCTCAGATGCATTTCGAGTTTATGTGTGTGTGTATGTGTAGTGTAATATAATAAAGGGACTGACATGCATTTTTACTTTCTTTTTATTTTATATTGATGCATTTTTAAGTAGAGATGGGAGTCTCCCTGTGTTGCACAGGCCGGTCTCCAACTCCCGGCTTTAGGCAGTCCTCCCGCCTCAGCATCCCGGTGTGCTGGGATCACAGCTATGAGCCACCAGGCGCAACTGCAATTTTTTTCTTTCTATAAATGTCTAGTGGTTCCTGCGCCGTTGGATGGAAATGTTTTCCATTTCTGTGCTGAATTGTTTGGGGACCTCTACCGAAAATCAATTGCCACACAGTCTTATTAAACACAGTCTTATTCTAGCTTTGTTTTCTTTTGCAAGATTACTTTGGCTATGCTAGGACCTCTGCATATCCATATGTACCAGTTGTCAATTTATTGCCTCTCAGATCCAAATTCACTCTTCATTACCTGCTGAGCAATAACTGCACGCTTCAGGCATTTCTCCTTAAAGTGAACACAATGTCATTTTTGTCACTAGAGGGCACTGGAGGGACATTGCAAAGGCAGGCGGCTTCTCTTCCTGATGTCCTTTGCTATGTTTTGCTTTCTCTTGTTTTCAGACTGTACATTCTGCTGCACAGTGGTATGTGGGGGGGACACACACTAACTGTGTGCCCAAAGCACATAGTCCATCAGTGACCTCACAGCTCTGGCCAAGGGCCTGGTGACCACTTTGTCACAGCCCTCCTGACAAGACATCACACACTCCAGGCTTCATAACTACTCCTGTTCCCTCTCCCAACGCACACCTGCCCTCTGGCCACAGCTTGCCTGAGCCCTGGAAGTCTGATTCCGTTGGACCCCTCCATGGTCTCCCATCCAGCAGCGCCTGTGCTCAGGAAGGTCATTCCTGGTGCCTGCCCAGTGACCAAACCAGCTCCGGCCCTGGTATCCTGGTGAGATTCTTTGCCATCCAATGGGCTGTAGCCACACCTTCTCCACTGACGTCTGAAGCCCATCCTTGGAGAGTAACACTCCAAGTTTATCCTTCCTTAAATACCCCTCTGTAGCAAGAATTTCCCTTTCTGGCCCAAATTCCTCATCACTCATGTGGGAATTACAAAGTGAGTTTACACAATTAACATTTATTGAAATAAAGAAAAATTAATTAAAAAAAAAAAAGAAAACATTCAACCTTGACTGATCAACATAAAGGGAACATTAATTTAAAAAAAACATGTATTGAGTACATGGTTGTCAGGAAAGCAAGTCTGGGTATGTTGTCTAGGTTCATTTTCTGGCTCCGTTTTTTGGCAGATTTTGGGCATGGCTTATGACATTCCTATGCCTCAGTTTCCTCATCTGTAGAATGGGCATAATAATAGTATTTCATAGGGTCAGAAAGAAGATCAAAAGAAACAGCACAAGTCAAGCGTTTAGAATAGTACCTAACGGTAAATACTTGGTTCCTGTCAGCTGCTGCTATTCCTATTTTTTATGATTATGATCTCGTATCCCCAACCATATTGTAAACTCTAAGTGAAGACAGCATAAGTTAATGCTGGCTCTCTACTATCCCAGGGTTTAGCATCTTGTTATTTCCATGCATTAGACGTGTAATAGATATTACCAAATAGACGAGCTGCTGAAGAATGTTCTGTTTCCCGTAGAAAGAAGACCTGAGGAGGAAACATATCCGTTTGCACATGGAAGGGGCGCTGACTGCCCGGGACAAGGTCGGGGTTCAGGATTTTGTGCTATTGGACGCATATACCAGCGAATCTGCCTTTGTCGACAACCTCCGCAAGCGTTTCAACGAGAACCTCATATACGTAACGTGATCCATTTCTCAACTGTTTTTCTAGCGTGGTTGTTTCCTTCTTGCTTCACGACTTTGATGAGTGTGAATAATATCACTCTATTAGGTCAGACATAAAAGGGAGATACTGAGGCGCCACTCTTAGATGCACTTCGATCCTTTGTGCTAAGACGTTTATGGCTGCCCGTGACAGATACCCAACTTACACCAGCCTAAGTCACTAAAAGCAATCTGTCCATGTCTGTAACTGTAGGTCCCAGGAGTAGATCTAGGGTTTCAAACGATGTCTGGAGACTCTTTCTCCATCTCTGCTCTGCTTTCTTAGGCATCCATTTCCTTCTCAGGTGCATGGCAGCAAGATGGTTGCCCTCAGATCCAGGCTGTTATTTTATCAGCTTAGGGTTGCCGCTGAGAAGCGAGCCCACCCTCTAGTGATAAGCTCTAGGAAATGGCCCAAGCTGATGTTGATCAGCTCTGATTGGTCTACTTTCGGTCATGTGTCTGTCTCTGAACCAATCCCATGGCTAGAAGTGAAGACTATTCTGATTGGCCAGGTTCTTACCAGGCCCGCCCCTAGAGGTGAGGGGTGGAGTCGGAGCCCCAGGCGGTATATACAGAGAGCTGGAGAAGAGGGTTACCCGAAGGACTTTGCTGGGAGAAAGGGGCAGAGATACCAAGCAGGCAAAAATAAAAGCTGTCCAGCATACCCCATGAATAGTCAAGGGTCAAGAATGCAGCACTTACCAAACTCTTCTCAGGTTGATCTTGTCACATCTAGTTTTTATTCAAAAACCAGTTTTTGTTAAATTCCCATTTATCACCACGCTCTGATTTGGTGGTCAATTTTCAGGTAAATTCCTCTAGGGTATAAACTTCATAGTGTCCCTGTGTGTGTCATGGGTGTTATTAAAATTATTTAATTTTTTGAGATTTTATTAGCTTTTGCCAAGTGTAAATTAGACAGAAGCGGTTTAAAAATATTTGTATTGTAGCTATTTTGTTTGTAATGGTGCCCGTGGCTTAATCTATATATTGAAACCAAGGTTACCAGAAGAAATAAACAAGGTGTTTCTTAGAGTACATATCCTACAGCCTGACTTTCAGAATTATCACCCTTAATTGTAGAAATAGAAAAAAAAAAACAAACTAATTTTATATACAGGAAAAGGAAAAATGGCATGGTACAGAGAAGTACAAATGGCATGATAGGATCATCGTGATTAAGCTAAATGTTTCTGATTTGAACTGATAAATTTCAGAAACTGTGTCTTCCACCCTGAATTTCTACTGATTGAAGTAATAAGGAGTTTTAGTGAAAATTCTCTGCTTCAATTCTATGTTTGATTTTTGTCCTGGAGATTGGAGACATTAGTTAGAATGATTTTGTGTGTAATCTTTTTTTTTTTTTTTTTTTTTTTTTTTTTTGAGATGAGTCTTGTTAAGTTGCCCAGGCTAGTCTTGAACTCCTGGGTTCAAGCACTCCTCCTGCCTCAGCCTCCCACGTAGCTGGGATTACAGGCACACACCACCACACCCAGCTATTTTAGCATAATCTTAATATAGATTTAGTGCATCCTATATTTGAAACAGCTACACACTGAGAATCTGAGAATATCAGATGTATTTTCCAACGAGCACATTAATTTTTTTTCTATATAAGAGCGTGGAGCTCTTTGTTTATTCATAATTGTATTTCAAAAGTCTTATGTTAGTGGTTATATTATGAATATAAGTAAGTACCTGAAAAATCTGAATATGAGTAAAGTCTAATGTTGAAATCTGGGAATATAAGTGCCAGTAGCAGGAGTGTTTTGCCCAATTTTAGAAGGTTTGTAGATATACTCATCCTATTTTCTTGTTTGTTTGTTTGTTTCTGGTTTTTTGTTGTTGTTGTTGTTCCATATGGAGTCTCACTCTGTTGCCCAGGCTGGAGTGCAGTAGCCCAATCTTGGCTCACTGCAACCTCCGCCACCTGGGTTCAAGCAATTCTCCCACCTCAGCCTCCCCAGTAGCTGAGACTACAGGCGCCCGCCACCACCCCCGGCCAATTTTTTTGTATTTTTAGTAGAGATGGGGTTTCACCATGTTGGCCAGGCTGGTCTCAAACTCCTGACCTTGGGTGACCCACCTGCCTCAGCGTCCCAGAGTCCTGGGATTACAGGCGTGAGCCACCGCGCCCGGCCCACCCATCCTACTTTCACTCAATGCCAGAGAGACCTTTAAGAACCATGCATCAGGTTACGTGCTCCCCTTTTAAAGTGATCCATTCACATAATGGTTTAGGGAGGTATTTCTCTTTTTTTGTATTTTCAACTTTTATTTTAAGTTCAGGGGTACGTGTGCAGGATGTGCAGGTTTGTTACATAGGTAAACATGTGCTGCGGTGGTTTGCTGATCAACCCATCACCTAGGTACTAAGACCAGCATACATTAGCTATTCTTTCTGATGCTCACTGTCCCCTGCAACAAGCCCCAATGTGTGTTGTTCCCCCCCTCCCACAAATGTGTCCATGTGTTCTCATCATTTAGTTCCCATTTATTAGCAAGAACATACAGTGTTTGGTTTTCTGTTCCTGCATTAGTTTGCTGAGGATAACGGCTTCTAGCTTCTTCCATGTACCAGCAAAGGACATGATCTCGTTCCCTTTTATGGCTGCATAGTATTCCATAATGTATATGCACTCTATTTTCTTTATTCAGTCTATCATTGATGGGCATTTGGGTTGATTCCATGTCTTTGCTGTTGTGAATAGTGCTGCAGTGAACACACATGTACATGTATCTTTTTAACAGAATGATTTATATTTCTTTGGGTATATACCCAGTATTGGGATTGCTGGGTCAAATGGTATTTCTGCCTCTAGATCTTTGAGGAGTCACCACACTGTTTTCCACAGTGGTTGAACTAATTTACACTTCCACCCACAGTGTAAAAGCCTTCCTTTTTCTCCACTGCCTTGCCAGCATCTGTTGTTTTTTCACTTTTTAATAATCGCCATTCTGACTGGCATGAGATGATATCTCATTGTGGTTTGGATTTGCATTTCTCTAATGATCAGTGGTGTTGAGCTTTTTTTCATATGATTGTTGGCTGCATGTATGTCTCCTTTTTGAGAAGTGTCTGTTTATTTCCTTTGCCCACTTTTTAATGGGGTTGTTTTTTCTTGTAAATTTGTTTAAATTCCTTGTAGACCGGATATTAGACCTTTGTCAGATGAATAGATTGCAGAACTTTTCTCCTATTCTGTAGGTTGCCTCTTCACTCTGGTGATAGTTTCTCTTGCTGTGCAGAAACTCTTTAGTTTAATTAGATCCCATTTGTCAATTTTTGCTTTTGTTGCAATTGCTTTTGGCGTTTTCATCATGAAATCTTTGTAGGGCAGGTATTTCATTTCAGTAGGGAAGGGTGGTATCTCTGCCATCCGCAGTATTTGGAATAAAACCCCAATTCCTCATGGGAGCCCACAGAGCCTGGATGATCTGAACCTGCTCCATCTTCAACATCCTCCCTTGCTAGTCTCCATTCTGCCCTCACTCAGACTTCAACCACAATGGCCTCTCGTGCCCCTAGCCTGCCACATGTATTCCTTCAGCCTGAAATGCCCTTCCTGCCTACTTTGTTCATGGCTGGCTCCTCATCCTTCAAGCTCTGCTCAGATGTCACCTCCTTAAAGAAGTCTTCCCGGCAAGGTGTGGTGGCTCATGCCTGTAATCCCAGCACTTTGGGAGGCCAAGGCAGGCAGATCACCTGAGGTCAGGAGTTCAAGACCAGCCTGGCCAACATGGTGAAACCCCATCTCTACTAAAAATACAAAATTAGCTGGGTGTGGTGGCGCATGCCTGTAATCCCAGCTATGGGAGGCTGAGGAGAATCACTTGAACCCAGGAGGCAGAGGTTGCAGTGAGCTGAGATTGAGCCACTGCACTCCAGCCTGGGCAGCGAAGTGAGACTGTCTCAAAAAAAAAAAAAAAAAAAAAAAGAAGAAGAAGAAGAAGAAGACTTCCCCATGCCTGCTAATATGGCCTGCCTTCATTGTTTATACCATTGTTACGCTGTGTATACCTTTCTTTTTTTTTATTTTTATTATCATTATTTTTTTTTAGATGGAGTCTCGCTCTGTCACCCGGGCTGGAGTGCAGTGACACGATCTTGGCTCACTGCAACCTCCACCTCCTGGGTTCAAGAGATTCTCCTGCCTCTGCCTCCCGAGTAGCTGGGACTACAGGCGTGCACCATCATGCCTGGCTAATTTTTTGTATTTTTAGTAGAGATGGGGTTTTACCATGTTAGCCAGGATGGTCTCGATCTCCTCACCTGTGATCCGCCCACCTCGGCCTCCCAAAGTGCTGGGATTACAGGCATGAGCCACCGCGCCCAGCCATGTACACCTTTCTTAATACTGATCTCTTCCTGCAGCTGTCTTCATTCCTCAGCTGTTTGTCTATTGTCTCCCTCATACCCCCGCCCCCACCATGTAAGCTCCCAGCAGAGATCCCGCCTGATTTATCATTTTAAATCCTCCATGCAGAATGAATCCACGGGGATCATCATGTGTGACAGTCTTTTGCACCCCAGAATTCCTCACTTGTGCTTTGGTCTATTTCTCTAGACATATATTGGCACCCTCCTTGTGTCCGTGAATCCATACCAGGAGCTCGGAATCTACACTGTGAGCCAGATGGAACTTTATCAAGGGGTCAATTTCTTTGAACTGCCGCCACATGTGTGAGTAGCATCCACAGGATCATCCCTAGAAGGATTTTTCTTTTTCCCCTTCCTCTCTCTCCTTCCTTCTCTCTCTCCTTCCTTCTCACCATGCATCTGTCCATCCGTCCATCCATCCATGCACCCACCCACCCACCCACCCATCCGTTCATCCTCCTATCCATCCACATATCCATCCATCCACCTATCCATCCATTCATTCACCTATCCATCCACCTACCTACCTATCCATCAATACATCCATCCATCCATCTAAATCCTTGATGCATGTTTATTAGATTCTGTACCTCATTTAAGCCCTTGCCTTCTTGTAAAGTAAGTCTTCCAAAGCAGTAGAAAACTTTAGAGGGTCTTTATGGAATCTCAGCTTAAATATGAAAAAAGGTGGAACCTTTGTGTAACTGCTGAGAAATTTAAGAGTGTGGCTGGAGAGACGTCTTCTCTGGGAAGAGGATTGCTACAGTGCCGTCCACTGGTGCTAAGAAGACTGCTCCTTGGTAGAAACTTAACCAGGGCTGTGGAAGCTTAAGAGGTGCAAATTTCTTCATTCCTCTCCCCTATGTATGACCTATGGTAATAATAATTTGTGGAGGGTGATTATATTTTTAGTACATAACATTTTCTGTTTTATGCGAATTTTTGAAAATACATACTCGCCTGCAGTATGGCCAGAATTTGTTTTTATGTAACTCTATAAGCTGACAGGGTAGAATTATTCACCTGATCTCAGATCTCTTGTCTCCAAACACCATTTTCCTTCTTAACATGTAACTGACTCTGTAAAAACAATCTGTTTAGATTTCTCGTTTGATTCGGAAGTTAATTAAAAGGGACTGAAATAAAAATTTACATGTAGTTAGAGTTTACTGATTAGTTACACATTAATTCAGAGTTTCTAGAGCCATTTCACAGAGGCTAGAAA